>NC_087497.1:5500125-6127625 GCF_036417665.1 Passer domesticus | reverse complement strand
TCAGCAGAACTCTGCTGTCTGGGCAAAATGTTCCTGTCCTGAAGCAGATATTTGCTGGTGTTGGACATGCATATTTGATAAGGTCTGTGTGCTGCCTCTGAGTTAAGTGCTGATATTTGGTTGCACAGATAGAGCAGGAGAAACTGGCTTCCATGAAGAAACAAGATGAAGACAAAGAGAAGAGAGATAAGGAAGACAAAGACAACAGAGAGAAAAGAGACAGATCCAGGAGTCCAAGAAGGTAATGAAAATGCACAGGCAGTATATCAGGAACAGAGGGAGGACACGTGGCAGAGAATTAATTGAGCTGTGGAAATACTCCCCTTAGCTATTGTAGGAGGCTGGCCTGACCTACTGCTGAACAGGAACTGCGAGTAAACCAGAGCAGCTCTGACAGGGGTGTCGTTTTTAGTGGTTTATCTGTTCCAGGCTTTGTTAGTTTTAGTTTTGAGGGAGTTGAGTTTTTTTGTTGGACATCTTCATTTGCGTGTCAGTCAGCAGCGGCAAGCGCAGTGCTGTGCGTGCTCTGAATGCTGCAGACAGTGCTGGGTGTCCCTGGCGCAGAGGGCTCTGGCTGTGGGTGCCCCTGAGGGCTCTGGCTGTGGGTGTCCCTGGGCTGTGGCTGTGGGTGTCCCTGGCGCAGAGGGCTGTGGCTGTGCCTGTCCAGGGTCCCTGGGCTCTGGCTGTGGGTGTCCCTGGCGCAGAGGGCTGTGGCTGTGCCTGTCCAGGGTCCCTGGGCTCTGGCTGTGGGTGCCCCTGGCGCAGAGGGCTCTGGCTGTGCCTGTCCAGGGTCCCTGGGCTCTGGCTGTGGGTGCCCCTGGCGCAGAGGGCTCTGGCTGTGCCTGTCCAGGGTCCCTGGGCTCTGGCTGTGGGTGCCCCTGGCGCAGAGGGCTCTGGCTGTGCCTGTCCAGGGTCCCTGGGCTCTGGCTGTGGGTGTCCCTGGAGCAGAGGGCTGTGGCTGTGGGTGTCCCTGGCGCAGAGGGCTGTGGGTATCCCTGGGCTCTGGCTGTGGGTACCCCTGAGGGCTCTGGCTGTGCCTGTCCCCAGGCTGTGAGTGCCTCTCTCTCCCCAGACGCAAGTCCCGCTCCCCCTCCCCGCGGCGGCGGTCGTCGCCCGTGCGCCGCGAGCGGAAGCGCAGCCACTCCCGCTCCCCGCACCACCGCACCAAGAGCCGCAGTGCCACCCCTGCCCCCGAGAAGAAAGAGGCCACTCCTGAGCCAGAGCCCTCCGTGAAACCAAAGGAGACTGTTGTGCAAGAGGCAACTTCAAACAGGTGAGAGATCTGTGTGTAGAGCCATGTATTGCCTTTAAAAAATGGAATTATTATTCTAATGCCTCGCTGGAGCTTGGCTTGGGCAATGCCTTCTCCTCCCTGTGCCCCTGCAACAGCCAAAGCATTTATCTTAGAATCTTCAGTAAGGTTTCTTTGTTCTGTGTGGAATTCTAAGGGCAGTGTGCTTTGCTGCCACTCTGATTTCATTGTCCTAGTCATCACTGACACTTGTGACAGTGTCATCTTGACTTCCAGCTGGTTGTCATTGTGTAGCCTCTCTGTTACTTATTCTACTCTTTGAATCATTGTACCACATTCTAACTCTTTTTCACAGTTCTGGAGCAATTTGTCAGAGAATGGGCAGGAGAGTGTTTGTTGCAGGGGAATATCTTGGCAGCTTATGAAATGTTACTCTGCAGGCTGTGGTTTGTATATGCTTACAAATTAAATCCTTGTTTTTAACAGTGATGTCCCAAAAGCTCCTAAACCTGAACCACCTGTACCAGAGGCTAAGGAAACTTCACCAGAACGTAACTCAAAGAAGGAGAGAGAGAAGGAGAAGGAGAAGACTCGTCAGAGATCCCCAAGTCGATCCAAGTCCAGGTCAAGATCCCGATCCCGGTCTCCATCTCATTCTCGACCCAGAAGGCGCCATAGATCACGGTCAAGGTAGGGCTTCAGGTGCTGACTGTGAACCTTGAGAATAAGTGGCACCTTCAGCAGAAAATAATGTTCTTAGTGATGTTTTTAGAGGTGTTGAGCTGTGGATGTTTTGGGCCAAATGAGAAAGATGCATTTGGTGAATAAATGTGTATGGGAGTGTTTTGTTTGTATTGACTTATGAGAAGATGCTCATGGTGACCAGCACTTACCAGAGAAGAAACTGGGCTGCTTAATACTGATAATGGGAATTGTGTAGTCTTTCTTTAGGACGTGGGTTTGATGCTGAAAATGCTGTAAAATATTTTCTTTACCTCCTTTTCTTCTACTACTTAATAGAGTGATGTTAAACTTCAAAGCCCTGATTGTGTCTGTACATTTGACATCCTCACCTAAATACGATGCACTTGGAGGAAAGCAACTCTGCACTCAGTGCCCGGAGGATAAATTTCCTCAACTATGGAAGTTAGATAGTTGCTTTTCATTGGAATTTCCGATTGTGACAGGTCTTACTCCCCTAGAAGGCGACCCAGCCCGCGGCGCCGGCCGTCCCCGCGCAGGAGGAGCCCCCCCCGGAGGATGCCTCCCCCACCCAGGCACAGGAGGAGCAGATCCCCCGTGAGGCGGTAAGAGCCCTGCTTTTTGAGACAGCTGGAAGTGCTGAACCTGCCAAGTTCAAGGGAGCTGTAGCTGTGTTAGCAAAATCCCCTCGTTCATCTCACCTTAGCACTGGCAGGGGTGTGATTAGAGTGATGGAAAAACTGCAGTGTCACATTTGCTGAGTGTGTTGTGGGGGAACACTGTTGCAGATGTGAAATGATTTTTCCTGAGTTAGGGTAGGGATGAGAATTCCACCTTTTTGAAAAGTGGCACTTTCAGAGCTTTTTTTTTTTTTTTCTTTTTTGCTTCTTGACATGGCGCTGGGTAGCTCCCAGCACAGGCTGAAATAATATCCCTTAGGGTTTTTTTGCTTAAGTCTTTGTACTTTTCTTTCCTGACTGGGGAAAAATAAATAGAACAAGTTGGGAATTTTACTCATTGGGAATTTTTAATTATGACTTGTATTTCTATCACATAAAATTAAATTTGGACTTGAAGTATGTGTCTTCTTCATATTCTCTTACTTAAGATTCTTCAAGATTTGCCCTTTGGTGTTGAAAGTCACATTTTTCACAGCATAAGAATTGCTCTAGAGGCAAAGCTGCCTTGCAAAGTAAATGATATGCTTTTGGCAGTGTCAAAATAGACATTTGTCTTCATGGAGAGAGAACAGATTCTGATCCTTTTCATAGGAAGAGAATCAAAGTGATGCTTCTTGTGTACAGCAGTTGTTTTTGAGGAAGGAGCACTTCTCTTCCTTTCTGTGACAAGGTGATGACTATTTCCTGAGTTTGTCAATATGTTCATTTCACACAGTTACTGGGAAAACTGTGAAAAGTATCAAACATGTATGTTGCAAGATGTACAAGAGCTCCCTTTCAGCAAATGTTTATCTCACTCAAGGTAGGGTTTCTTTTTTCCAGGTTCTCAGGAATTCTGCAGCCAAAGGTGGATTCTGCAGGTACACAATTGCAACAGAACTTGCCACAAATTTTGCCGCAGAATTCTGAGGCCCTACCTTTTAAATTTGCAAAGTAAAGATGAAAAACTAAAACATAAGGATGGATAGATTGATTCTGAATTGTTAAGTTGTTAAGTTGTCTGAAATTTTCACCTCCTGGTGTAAAAGATTTTAGTGTCCTTGCACACTAAGCTCTTACCCAGAACTGCTCTGGAGATCATTAAGTCACACGTGCTAACACAGACAATTCTTTAACCACCCAAAAGTTAGAGAGCCCAACCAAAACTAATTGTTTCCAGGGGCAAAGCTTAGCTATAGCCTGTAGATTGACAGAAAGCCAGTGAAGGTGACACTAACAATTTTTAGCTCACTGTTGTAGTTAAGAATAACTGTGAAAGATTGGTTGTTATCCTCCTCTTCTCCAAACCAAGTGTTGCAGGCAGTCCACCATGTTTGGGAAGTGCTGTTGTCTGTGGCTCAGTGTCTGTGCTTGCAAACAACTGCAGTTCTTTGTTCTTTGTGCTGACGTGTTCCCCGCTGTGGCCAGGCAGGACCTGATGTGGCCTTTGCTTTGCAGGAGAAGACGCTCCTCGGCCTCGCTGTCCGGCAGCAGCTCCTCCTCCTCCTCGTCGCGCTCCCGCTCTCCGCCAAAGAAGCCTCCCAAGAGACCCGTGTCCAGCCCCCCCCGCAAAACGCGCCGGCTGTCGCCCTCGGCCAGCCCCCCCCGGCGCCGCCACCGGCCCTCGCCCCCCGCCAGCCCCCCGCCCAAGCCCCGCCGCTCGCCCACGCCCCAGCAGTCCAACCGCGCCCGCAAGAGCCGCGGCTCCGTCTCGCCCAGCAGGGCCTCAGGTGAGGGCACCGTCACCTTGGGGCTTCTGTTCCCTCAGGGAGCAGGTGTGCCTTTTGTGGGGCAGAGATGAGGGAATGGTGTGAGTTGTAGCTGAGCTGTTTCGTTTTGTCTTGTAGCACCCAAACATAAGAGTACTGAGAAAAGAGAGTCTCCTTCGCCAGCGCCCAAGCCCAGGAAAGCAGAGTTGTCGGAATCAGGTATGGCTCTGGCTTCTCAGCTCTGCTGCTGGGTGTGCGGTTTTTAGTCAAAAATACTTGGGCACTGAAGTGTTGAGCCCTCCAGGAAGTCTGGCATTGACAGCAAGAGTTTTCAGAACTCTAAAGATGATCACTACTACTGCCTCATTCTATCCAAGATTGCTTGGAATGAAAGCCTAGCCAAGGTGTATTCCAGCCTTATGTTATCCTAAGATTTGAATGAGGCAAAACCCCATACCTGATGGTCTGCTGTCCATAACTTTCCTTCTGCCTGCATGAGGCAAATCTGTATCCTTGGTTTAAGTGCCCTGTCCTTATGTGTCCTTTCAGAAGAAGACAAAGGAGGCAAAATGGCTGCAGCAGATTCTGTCCAACAGAGGCGCCAGTACAGGAGGCAAAATCAACAGTCTTCATCTGGTATGGAGCACAGAAATTCCCTAAAACTGGGTTGTAGTTTCCTTTTTCAGGAAGTAGTTAAGTTTAAATACAGATTAAAACTATTTGCTCTGTGCTCTGCAGTGCTATTGTAAACTTAATTACAGATTTGCCACTCATAATGAGGTCACTTTAATTATTGTTCAGGAAGAATAAAAGTATGACTTTTAAAGGTCATTACATCTTTTGTTAATGGGCTTGCATCTTTAAAATTGCGCTTCCAAACTCTTAACATCACTCACAAATATTGTGTGCTGTGGATTGCATCATCTGCCCTTACTTTGGACTCTTCTATGCTTGAGATCAGTAAATTCACCTGGGTATTTTTGTCCACATAATTTCAAACAGCAGCTGCAGTTCATCTTTTAAATTATCTGTCTAGCCAAATTTTATGAGGACAGTTAAGTATTTTTACCCTGTAGATTTATTTATCACTTAAGTTCAGCTAACACTTTCAGTCGATCTGCTTTTAAATTTCGGGTTCTCATTTGGTGGGGGATGAGGTTGGTCTGAACTGCAGCATTACCCTGTCAGTGACCAGTGGCACGAGGATCATTTTCCAGAGAGTGATTCTTTCTACGTTTGCAGATTCTGGTTCTTCATCTTCCTCAGAAGAGGAGAGGCCCAAGAGGTCGAACGTGAAGAACGGGGAGGTGGGCAGGCGCCACCGGCACTCGCACTCGCGCAGCCCCTCGCCCCGCAAGCGCCAGAAGGATTCCTCCCCTCGGTAACTGCTTCAGCCTAGCTCCTCCCTTCCTGCTGTTTGTCTGTCTCTGCAACTCTCACCAAATACACATCGAGTCATGCCCACTCTGCCCAGTCTTCTTTCAAGGTTTCCTTCCCATTACAGTCATTTGGCAAAAGTTGCTCTGACCTTTCTTTGATGGTGTTCATTTTTGCCTCAGATCCGTGGCAGATAGATGTGTTTTGTTTTGTTTTGTTTTCCCTCCACTGCTCTCAGGATGCAGATGGAAAAGAGGTGGCAATCACCAGTGATGAAAAGGTTGGTTAGAAATTCATCTCTTAAACAGGCTGTCATTTATTTTGGCATGGATAAACATTTGCCATCCTTTTGTCCTTTAGACTTGCACACTCATGGTGAGGGAAATTCAGACTGATGTGCTCCTTCATGTGTTGGGCCTGGAACCATTTCAATGGCAAAAAGAGAAGGAGCAGCACCTGCTCTGTGTCCCTCACTGCTCACCCTTTGTTAATTCACATCAGCCTGTGACATCAATAACTTTGATGTTGTTGCATCCCACTGCTGCCTGAAAACAGCTGAGCATTTGTGTTCCTCAGGGGCTCCTCGCTCCAGACACCCAGCTTTGGGTGGGCAGTGTTGGGTTCCTGCTGCCACTGACTCAAAACCCTCCTGCACACTTGCCACAAGCAATTAAGATCTTGATCTTCTGGGTCAGAGATGATTGGAGTTTTCAAAACTCTCATTCCTCAGTTCATGAGATACTTGGAACTATTGGAAGTAGACAATCAGTAAAACAGCAGTGACTTTTTTATTTGTGACACTTTTTGCTCTGTGTTGATCTAGAAATACAGAAAGGTGGGGGAAGCTTGATAGGTTTATTAATTGGATGTAATGACCCTTGAGCAGGCTGTAATTAAGGCTTAGCTGGCAGATACTCACAGCACACATCATGATGTAGGAGATAAGGATGCCTCCCTCACCAGTGGAGACCTTCCTAATTATGGATCCTGTCAAACATTTCTATGGAAAACAGGTTGGGATTCAAAGGCTTTGATCTTGTTTTGCAACACACTGAATTCACGTACTGCCTGTTGCATAAATACACGTTTAATTAGGACAGTTGGTACATTTGAAGGCTGGGGGTTTTCTGATTCATAAAAGAACATTGCATTTTGGAGCAAACTCTTATCTTTAAAAGTGTGTTTCATTGCCTTGGAGAACAATAGCCAGCATATTTGAAATCAGATCTCACTTAATGTAAATTAGCTGCTTTGCTTTTTAATTGCTCTCAATTTTCCCTTATCCAGTAATTTTATCTTAATTGCTTTTTTTTAAAAAAAAGGAATATTTCACTTTGCCAATAGTCCTTTCCTTTAAAATTCTATGCAATAACATGTTGGATTAAAATTCCCCCTTCCAGAAGTCTGTTGTAAACCCTACAAAGCAGAAAATGGCTCATTTGGTGAACAGTTTTAATGCAGAGAGCTGCAGTTTAGCAGCCACTCTTTTTTTTTCACTGCACTCCAATAAATAAATAATTTTGGATTTCAGATGGAGCACAGTTTCACACTGTGAAGAAAATTAACTCCACCCAAGGCAAAATCAGCATGTGATCCATCGCTTATTCCAACCATTTGCTCTTTCTCTGGCTACAGGGTGGTGATGGATCAGGTTGTGCAGATGTGGAATTGTGTCCTGGCTGATGTGGTGGGCTCAGGGTCAGTCAGACCCCTGTGGTGGGCTCAGGGTCAGTTCTCAGACCCCTGTGGTGGGCTCAGGGTCCCAGTCAGGTGTGCTCAGGGTCAGGCAGACCCCTGTGGTGGGCTCAGGGTCCCAGTCAGGTGTGCTCAGGGTCAGTCAGACCCCTGTGGTGGGCTCAGGGTCACAGTCAGGTGTGCTCAGGGTCAGTCAGACCCCTGTGGTGGGCTCAGGGTCCCAGTCAGGTGTGCTCAGGGTCAGTCATACACTCATCGTCTCGCCCTCCTCAGAACGATTTAAGCGCATTTCTTTCCATCAGTGCTCCCAGTAGAGTTCCATTTTAAGGTGCATGAAGGAGCAGATTTTGTGTAGTGGAAGCAGAGCACGAAGCAGCTGGTGGCTCAGCTGGCACTTTGCTGATCAGTCCCTGTTTTCTGCAGCAGGAGGAGGAGGAGCCCCTCGCCGCCCCCCACGCGCCGGCGCCGCTCCCCTTCCCCGGCGCCGCCGCCCCGGCGCCGCCGCTCCCCGTCCCCGCCTCGCCGAAGGTACACCCGGGCCCCTGCCTGCTCTGCCCCTGGGGCTCCTCTGGGCATGGGGAGGGGGCCCTGCTCCCACTTCCTTCACTGGGAAGCTGAGGGGGCTGTGTTGTGCTGGTGTGGTGGGTGCATGTCCTGGGTGTTGTTGGGTTGCTGCTGCAAATTCCGAGTTGAAATCACAGAACCATGGGATGGTTTGGGTGGGAGGGACCTTAAAGATCATCCATGGGCAGGGACACCTTCCACTAGCTCAGGTTGCTCCAAGTTTTGTCCATCCTGGCCTTGGACACTTCCAGGGATGGGGCAATCACAACCTTTCTGGGTAACAACTAAAGAGTTTTATTTTAAACTCTTACAACTTCTAAAGAGTTCTAGTTTAAATTTTGATAAGTTTAAAGAACTCTAAGAGTCCTCTTTCCCCTCTTTGGCTGCACTGCAGGGCAATGCTGACTGATGGCTATGCCTGGGTGGGCCCTGAACCTTTCCTCTCTTTGCAGGTCTCCATCACCACCCCCGCGCAGACGTTCTCCCTCTCCACGGAGATACTCCCCCCCGATCCAGAGGCGATATTCCCCATCTCCCCCTCCCAAGAGGAGAACAGCTTCTCCTCCTCCCCCTCCCAAAAGAAGGGCCTCCCCTTCCCCCCAGTCCAAGCGCAGAGTCTCCCACTCCCCACCACCAAAACAGAGGAGCTCCCCTACTGCTAAACGGCGCTCCCCTTCCGAATCTTCCAAGCACAGGAAGGGGTCTCCTCCCAGCAGATCCAACAGGGAAACACGTTCTCCACCACAAAACAAAAGGCATTCACCTTCACCACGGCCTCGAGCTTCCCACCCCTCCTCCAGCCCTGCTGCGCCGCGCCGGGGAGCGTCGGCGTCGCCGCAGAGGAGACAGTCACCCTCACCCAGCAGCAGGCCCATCAGGAGGGTCTCCAGAACGCCAGAACCCAAGAAAACAAAGTAAAGAAACAGCTTGTCTGCTCTGGGTTTGATGAGGGGTTATTGTTTAGTTGTAATGCAGTGAAAGTTGTTAAGGAATCCCAGAATGGTTTGGGTTGGAAGGGATCTCAAAGCCCATCCAGTGCCACCCCTGCCGTGGGCAGGGACACCTCCCACTGTCCCAGGTGCTCCCAGCCCTGTCCAGCCTGGCCTTGGGCACTGCCAGGGATCCAGGGCAGCCCCAGCTGCTCTGGGCACCTGTGCCAGGGCCTCATCACCCTCACAGGGAAAAAGTTTTTCCCAATATCCCATCTAACCCTGCCTCTGGCAGTGGGAAGCCATTCCCCCTTGTGCTGCCTGAATAAAAAGCCCATCTCCCTCCTTTTTATAAGACCCTGGAATGCTGCCATGAGATCTTCTCAGATCCTTCCCTTTAATTGCTGGCTTTAAAGAAAACTTAACTTTGTCTTTAAACCTAACTGTGGAAGGGGACCAACACTTCTCATTAGCTCAGAAATAATTCTGCAAGTGACCATTCATGATAAACTGCTACAAGTGTAAATATTTATGTCTTTAGTGAGATGCTGCTTTTCTGAGCAGACTGTGAGAAGTGCTTATGAATTTTTTCAGAAGGAAAATGTAGCTGATTGGAAAGCCTTGCACAATTAAATAGCATTGCTGTTCTCTTGACTTGTAATGTGATTATAACTTAGTTAAACCAGAAAGGCAGCAATCAGTTCTGAGCAGCAGCAGCAGGGTTGTTTAACAGCTTTTCAGGCTGCATGATGGATCCACTCTGCCCTTGGATTGTTTTGCCTTTTTTATCACATCAGCAAAGCAATTAATCCATTTATTTTTTTAAATCAATTTAAATCTTCTGAGTGCAGCCTGACCAAGTTAAAGCCCAGGCGTTCATTTGGCTCTTGTGCTGGTGTTCCCTTGCTCTGTGCCTCCCCTCTGACTGTGACTCTGTGTTCCCCAGGGCTTCCACAGGTTCATTTGGCTCTTGTGCTGGTGTTCCCTTGCTCTGTGCCTCCCCTCTGACTGTGACTCTGTGTTCCCCAGGGCTTCCACCCCCAGCCCCCGGCGCGTGTCCTCGTCCCGCTCTGCGTCAGGCTCACCTGAGACAGCTCCCAAGAAACACCAAGGACCTGCATCTCCTGCCCGGTCTCGCTCTCCTTCTGCAAACTGGTCACCTGCAAAAAAGGCCAAGAGCCCAACTCAGAGCCCATCACCTGCCAGGGTATTTGTGTGCTCATAAAGCAGCACTGCTTCGGGTTCCAGGGCAGCCTCTGGTTGGGAAGGCTGAGCTGCTGGGCAGCCCCAGGGTTATTCACAGAGGGGAAACTGCTTGGGGTCATTCTTTATAATTAAAAACGTCTAAAAACAATTTGTAAAGTGAAGTTTTCAAGCTTAACAACTCCAAGTGTGGGAGAAAATGGTGTTCTATAGAAAATCAGATTCTGGGGAAAAGTCTGTGCCATTCCATGAGTACTTGAGTTTTATGGTCTGCAAAGTGAGGGGGGCTTATTTATGGTCAGTATCCTATGTGCAAACTCAGAGTATTCCCAGTGGGAAGAGAACAGATTATTTGGTTCTTCACCTCTTCTTCTGAGGTTTCCCAGGGGCAGTTCCATTCTTTGCCAGAGAAAATTTGAAGCCTGAGAGATGAGTTGTAACATGTATTGAATTATTTATTACAGAATTCAGATCAAGAAGGTGGTGGCAAGAAGAAGAAGAAAAAGAAGGATAAGAAGCATAAAAAGGATAAAAAGCACAAGAAACACAAAAAGCATAAGAAGGAGAAGGCAGCAGCAGCTGCAGTAGCTGCTGCTGTGGCTCCAGCAGACACCACCTCAGCACAGGGAGACCAGGAAGCAGAGACAGAACCCAAAAAGGTGAGAATTTGGGACTTTGTAAAGGGTGGGTGTGCACTGCTCTGCTGGAGTTCCGACAGCCCTAATTCCAAAGTGAGATTTGGGGTGGGGGTTTCAGTGCTGGGGGGCTCAGCCTGGCCAGGCCCCGGGTGTTTGAAGCAGCTCTTTGTGTTTGTTTGAAGGAGACAGAAAGTGAACCCGAGGACAACCTGGATGACCTCGAAAAGCACCTGCGGGAGAAGGCGCTGAGGTCCATGAGGAAGGCGCAGGTGTCCCCCCCCTCCTAGGCCAACCCTTTGATATAATGTACATTTTCTTTGGTTTGTACTCAGAATTCAATTTCAAATTGCTAAATGTGTTTGAGCTTTAGAATATAACATTTGTTGTAATAATTGCTAGGTTGAGGTTCACCATGTACAAAGGGCATGGATTTACATTACAAAAGGTGTCCACAGTGTACTAGTGACATTCTTTCATTGACAGCATAATTTCATTTAGAGTGAGACTTTTTAGAAGCAGTAGGAATTTGTTTTGGAGGTTTGAAACATGACCGTCAGTTCCCTCGTTTCTTTGAAATCCAGCAGAGCCTTGAGCAGAATTTGTGAGGGGCTCATTTGACTTCTTTTGTATCACTTACATGATGCTACTAACCTTTGTGGTTTGTAGGCTTGCCCAGGAGTAAAACCACTGCAGAATTCAAGGAAGTACATCTCTATTTTAATGCTTTCTACTGTTGCCTGTATAGTCTCCATTAAAGCCAATCAAGAATAGCAATTTAGAGTGGTACATAAATGAAAGCATGTTGTTTACCAGGACACTGTGGGTTTATATTGATGTAACATGTTGATTTGGAACACTGGAATTTCATTTGTATTTTTATGTTCTTTTTTTAAAGGGCAGTTTCCATGATCAGCAGACCCAGAAAAAAAAATAATAATTCCTTCAGTTCCATAAATTTTGTTTGTGAGCTGTCGTTGCCCCATTCATAAATCTTGTCTCGTTACGGTTCTTCGGAATGGTCTGAGCAACTTTCAGAGCTGTGTTCTTTGAAAGTTTAGAGGAACCTGAACTTTGGATATTGTCATGTTTTCACTGTTCTTTGTTTTTGTTTTTTTAACTAAAGCTATATAAAGCTTGTGGATTAAACAAAATAAATTTCTAAATTTAAACAGATGTTGGCTATTTTTATCTGGACATTTACATTTGCTAATCAGCTTTGTTTTGTGCAGGGTTAATGACTGCTCAGAGATGAGAACGTGTTTGATCCACTGTGCTGGCTCTGGAAAAATTGGGGCTTTTAACTGGCCTGGTGGAGCAGGAAGAGCCCTTTAATTAGTGATGCTCCTGTGGAGTTCTTGCCGAGCAGGAGTCTTACCTGGGCAGTGCTGTGAGAGGATGGAGAAGCTCAAACTCAGTATTTGCTGTGCAAATTGCTGGTCAGAACAAGTAAAGTGTTTGAAGGCCCTGCAAGAAACGAACAGCAGGTTTGATTAACTTGGAGAAGGAGCTGTAGTGGTGTGAGAGCTCATCTGAGGAATCCTGGGGGCTCCCTGCCTTTCCATAATCATGGAATCACAGAATGGGCTGGGTTGGAAGGGACCTTACAGAGCACCCAGTTCCAAGCCCCTTTTAATCACTGGAAACCTGTCGGGTTGTTGCTGTGAAATTAGTGTAAAAACTCCAGCTCTGTCTCTGAAATCAGCTCAGTTCTGAAGCCTGAGGTGGTTCTGGAAGGTGCTTTTGAATTCTTTCTGTGCTGCAGCTGCAGTGGCTGTGATGTGCAGTGAGTGTGCAGCTTGGTGAGTCTTTCCTTGCCCTTGTGCAGGACCTAACCCGAGGCAGGGCTGCTCCAGGTCCTGGCTGGGAGGGGAGGTTTCAGAGCAGCTCCTTCTGCACTTCCCTGTGCTGAACCTTTTGTTTCTTGACACAAATGTCATTGTGTGCTCAAGTGCTTGTAAACCTCCTCTAGAGCTGGAGTGCTGAGGATCACCTGTTATTGAAACGTGTGTGATAAATTCCAAGAAGCTTCTGGACAGAGGCATTTCTCAAAGTCCATCTGGGTGAATTTGGTGATTGAGGAGCCACAGACCCAAACTCAGGACGTGCTGATCCTCATTCACTTGGGATTTTCCCTGCATGTCCTGCAGGGGTGCAGCTCCCCAGGGTTTAATGCCTCCTCCTTTATCATCTCAATCTTGCTTCTACCTGGGTTTAGTGACCTCTGAGTGCCTTTTAATCTTAGCACTAATAGAAGTTCTTTAAATACATTCAGGGCCTGAGTCACTGCTTATCTTCCCTCACACCTATTTCCATCTCCTGCCCCCAGGGCTGATAAAGGACCTCTGGATGAGGCAGGCCTTCCTTCCGCATTTCCATCTCCCCTGGAGTTTCTATTGCTGCTGTTCCTCCTGCCTCTTTTTTTAATATATCCATAAAGAATGGTGTAGGCTTAAAAAGAGCAATTAAATGCAGTGTTTAAAAAGAATATAACTTCTAAATTGTATTTAGCTTAGTATTTTAATTTCTTCCCACTTACCCATTCAAGTAGTAACATTTCATTTCAATATCAACTGGGGTAATGAGCCCTCTCCTCCCCTGAGCTGTCCCTGCTGTGGCACAGACCCTTTTTAGCACAGAATCTCTGCTGGGCTGGGTTCCATCTGTGTCTCTGCTGTTCCTGACACCACTGAATTCTCTCCTGATCCTCTGATTGAGCTCTCCTCATCCAAACCCAAACTTGTCTGATCCCTTCTCCACTCCAGCTTCTTGGTTAACCTCTTCTCTCTGTTTTTAAATCCTTGTATTTGTAGTTCAGAAGTGACCCTGCAGGTTCCTGATGTGATGAGGCAGGAGCTACTTGGATCTCACTTCTTTTTTATCCTGGATCTGCTCATGCTGAATTTTGGCTGCCTGACCCAGGCCACCCTCGTGAAGTGACAGACACAGGGTCTAGGTAAGGGACTTGCTGCAATGATTGTGTCCAACTCCACAAAAAGTTTAATTGGGCTGTGTAATTGCAATGGAACTGAGTCCTCAGCAGTGAGTGTGAGGCTGAGGTGAGTCACAGGTCACTCTGTAGCTGCTTCTGAAAAAGATGTGTTTGTTGTGTCAACAGCCGGGACAATGGCAGGTGTGTGTGCAACAGTTCCAAGCTTATAGAAACTCGGGGCTGGACTGTTAAATTTTTCCACTTGTGTGACTTTGGCAGTTTGCCTGGGAGTGCTGTGTGGAGCTTCCTGAGCTGAGGGATTTACCCTGCATTGCCCCAGGACACAGAACTGTTCTGCTGCTGCTCCCTGGGATAAATCCCAGCACCAGGGCAGAGTTCTGTGCTGGGAGCCATCCCCAAACCTCCCTCACCTGACACAGATCCATGTCCTGAGCAGTGAGGGCTGCAGGGAGGGCCCTGGGCTCGCAGGAGCAGCTGTGCACTGTGACTTCATTCCTGTTTCCTGCAGCACCAAACTCCAAATCCCTGTGTGCTGGTGTAAAAGCAGCTCTGGGAGGAGCAGCTCAGCAGGGCACAGAGCTGTGTTTTGGTGGAGTTCCATTCCACCTGTTGTGTGTCATAACTGATGATCTGATACAGGATCATCTCATAAACCTTTGATTTGTCTGCTTCAAGTCCACTGTGGATGTCAATGTCTCAAAGCACTGACAATTCAGTGGAATTGTGTTTCTCTTAGATCAGGTCTTACTCATAAATTACTATTGGAAGTAATTATATCTCTTCCAGGATAATAAAAAGATTCTTGAATCTCAGCAGAATGGGATGGGGAGTTGTGTCTTCCCAGAGCAATCAGCAGTTTGACTTTTGAACTTAATGCTGAATAACAATCCTGAATGAGTTCAAAGAGGCTGGAACTGCTGGAGTCTCTTCAGCTGGGTGTGAAACAGCAGCTGGGGATGGTCCCCCCTGGCTGGAGCAGAGGATGCCCTGTAGCAGCCACCCTTACCTGGGCTCCCTCTGGCTCAGGATCTGATAGTCCCTGTGAAGGTCCAGCAGGAGCTGGGGTCCTTCCTGCTCTGTGGCACTCGAGGGGTGACAGCTCAGCTGCTCTCAGCCAGGTCTGGGGGAAAGAAGTGCTTGGCTTTGTTACCACTTGTTCAGTTTAGCTCTGACTTGAGCCAGAGTGTTTCCTTCTGCTGTGAGCAGAGCTCAGGGAGCATCCGACATGGTTAGAGATCTTCTGCTCCACTGGAGATGGTTTGTGTTTGCTGCCTTGGTGGCTGGAGGCAGTCAGGTGGTGAATTTTTCATGTGTCCCATCCTGAGTGTGGATTAAGCCTTGGGAAGGTGGCTGGGAAAAGTGGGGTTGATTTTAATTGCTCTTAAAGCAGGAGAACAACCAATATACAGAGGGAGATGATGTTCAGAGGGCTTCTCACTGCACGTTTGTACCTAAACATCCCCAGGTGGCTTTGGCTCTATCTCACCAGGCTGGGGATGGACTGGAAGCTGTTCCTGAAGGGATGAGGATCACAGTTTGTTGTGGAGCTGGAAAGGAGAGTTTGGGTTTTTCTTGCCTCTTTTCCCAATATTTTATTTAAAATCAAGAGCCACAAAGTGCCTTCTCTGGGGTTTGCTGGTGTCTGTGTAGGGGCTGTGCCCGAGCAGCAAACGGGAGTTGTGTGGCTCCAGCCCATCTCCCAGGGAGAGAAAACTGTGAAATTCTTCCCTAGCTGGGAGTGTCGGATTTTGTAATGGGAGCCGGCCAGCCCCGGGGCAGGTGAGTCAGGTCTGGGGCGGGGGTGACTCACGGTGACACAGCCACGGGCCACCCCTGCTCGTTAGTGCCATGTTTGGGGTTGTACGGAGCCTGCTTTGGGGTTTGGAGAATCCTAAAAATCAGCACTGCAGGAGGGAATGTGCTGGCTCCCAAAGCGGGGCTGGGGTCTGTGCCAGGAGTGCAGCCCCCCACGGGTCGGGGTTTGCTGCAGGAGGCAAGACTGAGCCTTCAGTGCAAGGTGTTTTAATCACCAAGTCATAAATTGTCTTTGGCATTCATGTTGTGCAGGCTCTGTAAGAATCGGGATCAGCCCACTGGGAATTGTGTGGAACACCTCCCAGGGCAGGTGTGGGACTTGACCTCTGGGCCAGGCCCGGGGGAGGCTGCCCAGCCCGGGATGGGGTCAGGAATCCTCTGAACTCCCACATCTGCTTCCCCGGGCCGAGGAGCTGGAGGCAGGAGGGATGTGGGTCCGGAGCATCCTTCCTCCCACACAAAGGCAGGATGTGGCCACCCCGGGCAGCTCCCGGGCTTTGTGAGCCCCAGGCTGGGACCCTGGGGCCGGGGCTGCTCCTGCATGGAGCTGTTGAATCCAGGCAGAAACAGAGCAGGACCTTGTCCAGCAGATCCTGGGGAGCTCAGGCTGCTTTTGGTCCTTGTGCTGATCCGGGCAGGGGGAGGAGGATGCTCTGAATCCCTGGGAAGTGCAGGATTCCTCTGTTTCACTCGAAAGAAAACACGGAAAACAGCTGTCCTGGGGGGAGGGAATTGTGGGGAATTGTTCGGTTCCCCCACAGAGGCTTTGTGTTCAGTGCAGGGGCAGAGCTGCAGCTCGTGTCAATTGTTGTGGCTATGAAATAAAAGGAATTCTGCTGCCGACGTCAGCTGGGAATGGCCCCTGGAGAGGAGGGTCCAGAGCACTGCTGTGCTTATCAGCTCAGCCAGAGCTTCCTCTGGGTTTGTCCCCAGCCCTGACCTGTGCCCCGTGTCCTGCTCCAGGCTGGCCCCAAGTGCACAGAGCTCCCTGGTCTCCCCTGACCCACACGTGCAGTGGGAGAAGGGAATGTCTGAGGGGACACAGCCTGGGAAGCTCTCAGGAGGTTTTTTTACCTGGGGGGGGGGGGTTTGTAATTCCTCACTCAGGCTTTAAAACTTGAGCTTCAGGTGAAACTAAAGCTGATGGGATGGTTATGAGAAATGTGGACCCCTTTTAAGAGTAACCCCCCCAGGCTTCCCCTCTCCAGGAGGGAGGAAGCTCCCATTAAAAATTGATAGTCTCCCTGTCAGCTGGATTTTAATTCAGCAAGTGGATTTGACTACTGATGTGAAAAAAATTACCTTTGTCGCTGTGCTGATATTTTTTTAATGAGACAGAAATGGTTTGGCACCTTTCCAGCTTATTAAAACCTTTGTGAGTCCACAGGCACCGGCACAAGGGGGCAAGAAGGGAAAATTGCATTAAGTGCATGATTGGCAAAACAAAATTGAGCTCTTTTTTATTTATTTATTTTTAATCTATTACAAGCCTGTGAATGAATCTTCTATTATTTATGGGGGAGGATAAAGGGAGCCGTCCCTGTGGCTGCAGGCAGACTCTGCTTTCAGTTCAACTCTTCTTTCCAGACAGGGAAAGTGGACACCTGCTGTTATCCAGGACAGAGATAAGTGAAGGGAGCTGTGTGAAAAGGGAGAAATGCCCATGTTCTGTGGAGAGCAGGGCCCTGGGGATGACTGATCACAGACACTGCGTTTGTGTCTGTCATCCGTGGCTTCCCAGCTCACCACAGGCTGGATTTCTCCCCTGGATAAAAGCCTTCCCCTCTCCCAAAGGGATCAGAGCCTTTCAACCTCTGCATCCCACGAGTTGAGCCACCCCAGGGTGTCCATCCTGCCCGGCCCAGCTGCAGGAGCTGCTGCAGCCCCGGGGCTTCGCTGCTCAGGGGTCTGGCCCCTCTCCAGCTCTGCTTCTTCCTCCTGCCCCCAGCCAGGCTGCACAGCCCCGCGTTCATCCAGCCCTGCTCCCTGCCTGGGACAGCTGACACACCGGGGGAATGCTCGTGGGATCCCCTCCTGCCTCGGCGTCCCCTCTGCAGCACGGGCTCAGCATTCCCGGTGATGTAAGGGAGATTCCTGTCGATAAAGGGCTCGATGGAGCTCGTGTGATGGACGCTGTGTGCTGATAACCGAGAGGGGCCGAGGAGGGGCCGGCCCTGCAGAGGGGCTGGCCCTGCTGCCACCAACCCCCGGAGAAGGGGGCTGTGCACAGAGGGGCTTCCCCCTGCTGCCAACAGAGGATTTGGGTTTATCCTCTCCGACTGCACTTCCCACTATTAATGAGAAGCCAGGGTACCATTTGAATTTTAATGATATCACAGATACAGCGCTGCTAATTGCTCATTTGCTTATCTAGAAGGAGTTTTAAATCTGTGAAAGAAACCTGAATCGTGGAGACCTCTTGTGCAGCTGATCAGGGCAGGGTTAGAGAAGCAGCTGTCTGTGCTTTAACCCCCTCAGTGACAATTCCTCCCCTTTCTGTCCCATTGCCTGCACTGATCAGCTGGGATTCATGGCTGGGTTTAAAGCAAAGGATTTAAAAAGGGAAAATCTCACAAAGATGCTCTGAGAGCCTGGCTGGGTTTGGACATCCCTGGTTGGGCCAGGGGGCAGAGGGATGGCTCCAGTCCTCAATTATCTCTCCCGTGTTTGTGCCCAAATGTTTGGCTCTAACTGGCTCAGTAGGAGCCCGAAGAGCCTTACAGCAATCATTACACACACAAACCACTGGGGTAAAGAGGTGATAATTAAAATTGCAAAAGCAAGGACCCGATGATCTGAAATACCAGAATTTCAGCCTGAGCAGGTCGAGCGTGTGCTGCAGATAAGGAGCAGAGAGACAGGAAGATTTGGGAACTCTGGTCCTGCCCTGCAGGATTGTTGTTGTTCTCCCCATCTGCAGGGCACAGTGGCTTTGCTGGGGACCGCAGCTGCTTTTTGGGTTGGTGACTCAGGAGGTTTGGGTTCAGTTCCCCATCCTGCTGTGGGTATCTCAGGGATTTGGGATGTCATTCCCTTGGCAGCACCTCAGGCTGCAAGGTTTGGAGAAGGTGGAGGAGTTTCTGTCCCTGTGTTTGGAGAGCTGGAGCACTCCACATGCTGCTGCAATGCAAATAATTTTATCAGAAAGATTATTTCTAACTCCTGGTAGAACTGCAAGATCTTGGGCTCTTGTCCTGCCCACAATTCCTTTCCTTTCCTGAGTACTTGGAAAAAAATCTGGCTCCTTCCAGTGTGACTCAGGTAGGAGGAAATCAGCCCCACATTCATCATGTCACTGCTTGAGTCAGATCAGCATTTACGCCATCGCCTTGGAGCAGGGTGGCTCTGGGAGAGGTGTTCCCTTTGTTCCTTGGGAGGAATGTCATCCCTCCCAGATGTGGACTTAGCCCAAGGACCCTCCTGGAAAGCTCGGGGGATTTGGGATGCACAGCTTCACCCCACAGGCAGAGCAGAGATGTGAAACTTCAGCTGGTGCCCAGCTGTGCAGAAGTGGTTTGGATTTGTGGAGGTGACAGTCCTGCCCTCAGCTGGGATGGGTTATCAGGTGCCTGCACTGGTGGAATCAGAGAATCATGGAATGGTTTGGGGTGGAAGGGACCCTAAAGATGATCCAGTTCCAGCTCTGCCATGGGCAGGGACATCTTCCACCATCCCAGGTTGCTCATCCTTGGACAGTGCCTGGGCCTCCCCACCCTCACAGGGAAGAATTTTTTCCTAATACTCACAGCTTTGGCTCAAGCCAGCCTGAGATAAAGAGGTTTTGTGTTGGACTTGTTTTTTTCTGAATCTTTTTCTGTCTTGGGCTGCACCTCAGAGAGAAAATGGAGCATCTTGCTGTCCTTGCTGTGGCTGGATTGGTCCCTGCAGGTCCTTGGAGCGGGGCTGGAAGCCTTTCCCTGCACACAGAGCCAGCCCTGCCTCCCCACAGCTCCCCTTCCTGGTCCCTCAGACCTGCAGCCCATTAAAAAACCCACAGCAAACAGAGTTTCTGCATTTCAGCTCCGTGCCAGGAGCCACAGTGAGAATCCCAGCTGGGACATCATGGACAGGGTTCATCAGGGGAGCCCCAGCTACCAGCAGCTTCCAGCCTTTTCAGATTATGGGAATTCAGCAGGAAACCTTGCTGGTGTGTTTGATTGCTGCTGCAGGCGACTGTGGCTGATTTAAGCACTTCATCAACCTCAGCCAGGAAAAGCTGGGGTTGTTATTTTGGGAGAAGTAGGTTGTATAGTATTTTTTTCTTCACCAAATCTCCTTATCAGCCCAGGTGTTTGAATCAGCTGGGGACTAACCTTAAAAGAAAACAGCCAATACCTGGATTTATTTACTTTCAAGCAACTTCTATACATAAGGGTGGGGAAATATAGATTTTAATCAGGCTCACAAAACTAAGGGGTTTTTTCCCCAAATAACTTTTCAAACTAGGAATGCAGTGGATTTGGGGTTTTATTGAAGGACTCCTTGTGTGTCCAGTGCTGCCATGGGAAGGTTTCCATCACTCAGACCCAGCTCCACCTCTGCCTCTTTATCCTTTCCAGGTCTCTTCCTGCAGAAGGAAGAAGCCCAAATCTTTGTTTCCTGATGCTCGCAGCAGAGGACAGGCTGATATCTGAATTTGGAAAGTAGGGCAGCAAGAAACCCTGGGCAGAGCACAGCAACAGCCTCCTGCTGAAAGGGGAGAGTTGGGCATTCAATTACTCCTGTGGTGTGTGTGGTCCTGGGAGCCAACTTTCCTTTCTACCCCCCTTGGATATCACCTCCAAAGACAGGGAGAAGCACTTCAATTTCCCCCGTGTTCCAAAGGAATGGAGGTGAAAGCTCTGCCTGTGTCAGCATTCCCAAAAAGCTGTCCCTGGTGCCTCTGTGAGGGGACCCACGGCAGAGGGAAACCTGCAGACAATGCCTGCTTTGTCCCCTCCTGCTTCTTGGGCGCCCTGAGATGCTGAGTCCAAACATTTAACCACAAAATGCATTAATTACCATCCAGCTCCCCGGGGAAAGGACCATATGCCAGTAACCAGGGGAAACAAAAAAGGAAGAAGCACGGAAAGGCCATTGATTATTAAATTACTCCAAGTGCAATTACTGCCACCGAAAGTTCTTGATGAACCTTTCCTAGAAGCGTTGAGTTCCCCAACCTCTGTGCTCAGAGCAGTGCTAACTCGGACCATGGAGCACAGGAGTGACCCAGAAATTGTGGGATGAGGTCACCTTCCCACATAATGCCACGGGATGTGTCCTGTGCTGCTGCAGCTCTGCTCAGCCTGCAGCACAAAGCTGTTTTCTCTGCATTTCTGCCCAGTGGCAGCTGTGAGCTCCAGGGCCGGCTCCACGCGTGTCCTCAGCTGCTCACTGCAGCTAATCCTAAAGTTTGGCAGGCACCCCAGAGGAAAATGAGCCATCCAGGGACAGCTGGTTGGGAATCACAGCAGACTACAAACAGTCTGACACCGGCAGAAGTTGGGTCTCCCCCGCAATCCTTGGAAATCTGGCAAACCAAACCCTGCTCGACGCAGGAGCAATGAAAGAAGAACGAGCCATAACAAATTCATCCCTCCCAGGAGGCAGGTGATGGATGCAGCCCAAAACCCCTCTTGGTGCCTGGATGGGAGGGAGGAACGTGGAGCTCCTGGGATTGCTCTGCAGAGGGGCAGCAGCTCAGCAGAGCATCTGTGGCAGGAGGGCTGGGCCTGTGGTGGCTGCACTTCCCCTGCTGCATCCCAGCCCAGCATCCCAAATTAGCTGTGGAATGGGAATGCTGGTATTTATAACCAGGGTGTGTCAGTCCTGCTTTCCTTTAATAGGTGTCCCTGGGCAGGTTGCTCTGCCAGCTGTGTCCAGCATGGCTTTCAGGAGCTCTAATGAACCCGGCAGTCAGGACAGGCTCCTGCTGCCAGCCACAGCCAGCACGGGATGCTCTCCTTCCCACACCTCCTCAGCATCTTTCTCCTCACAGCAGTTTCATTATAATTTCAAAAATGGGATGTTCTCACATGTGTCCCACTGAGTGACAACATGACCTGTGTGCTGAGCTCCTCCCATGCCTGAAAAATTCCCCGTGGAAATAAAAACTCATTTTTGAGCCCCAGGGTCAGCGTGGCAGAGAATTCCACCGGAGGAACACGCACAGCCAGGGCAGGAGAGGGCCTGCTTTGATATCTTTAACATCTGATGCCTCCAGTTTCAAAAGCACTTGGAAAGTTTGAGATGGAAAAACTGCTGCAGAAAGGCCAAAACTGCTGGAGAAGTGAAACAATCCCACGTTGTTTTGCTGCTCTGCCAAATGGGGACGAAGCTCCTGAATGCAGCATAAAATAATATTGAGGGAGTGACCCACTGAGCACACGTGGGGGGCCAGAGTTGCTTTGTTCCCACTCTGTGTGCAAATTTAACTTTGCGTAAGTCACTGAACTTTCCTGACTCATTCCTCACTGCTCTTAAAGGTGGGTGATGCTCATTTCCCTATGGATTGTTAGGAGCACTGGTGATTTATTATGTAAAGCGTGGACAAATTAATTCTAAGTGTTCTAAAAAAGAAATAAATAAATCCAGAATAATACAAACAGCAATTACTGAAGGAGGAAGGAATTGAGAGCTTTCAGAGTGAACATTGTTAGATGTTTCATTTGAATGGGGAGTGTGAGGGGTTTGGTAAGTGGTAGCTTGAAACCAGGAAAATGTCATCTGAAAGTGAAATAATTGAAAAGATATTAAAGCAGCGCCAGGGCTGGTGCAGCTGGGTATAAATGAAATAAGCTATTAGCTGCTCTGCGAGATACCAGCAGGGGAGAGCTTTTGTTAGAGCAGAAATGCAGCAGCGGTGAGGCAAAAACAGCCCTGGCAGCTCCTTTGTGGGGCTGGGAAACATAAAAAGGCCCCGAGAGCCTCGCAGACCTCAAATTTGTTGCTCTACACCCACCTTTGCGGGCCCGTGGGAGAGCTGTTTCTTTGTGCTCAACCACTGCCTGTTCTCGAGCAGGTGGGGCTGTGCTGTGGGGAGCCCTGGAAGTCCTGCAAGTTTGACAAAACCCTGGCATTTTGAACTTTTTGGTGAAGCAGAGAAGAAGGTCCTTGGCTGAGGGGGAGCGCCTGGCGCAGCGTTCCTTGTCCTGGAATAAGCACTCAGCCCCTGCCTTTCCCAGCAGGCAGATCCAACTTTCCTTTGCCCCTCGTTAAACCAGTCCCAGAATCCACATTTGGCCCCAGCTGGTGCAAATTTCTTACTCTGTCATGCAAAAAAATGAATGCAAAGCCTAAGACAGATGCTTGTGGAATCTCTGGAACGACCCCATTTAAGGGAAATTTCTTCCCTTCTGTTGGAATCCACGTTCCAACAACAACAACGGTGGGACGGTGTCCTTCATGGTACAAGCTGCAATTAATTAACGGGTAATTACCAAGGGAGGTTCCTGGCTAGGGCTGGACTGCACAGCCCCACATCAGTTTGGTTCCAGTGCCACAGCGATTTCCAGGCCAGGCTGTCCCACCCCATGAATCAGCGAGATTCCTTGGACTCTAAACCAAGCAGAGACAGATATTCCACTGGCTCCCGGGGAGCTGGGGCTGTCCAGAAGCTGCAGGAACGGGAATGAAAAGGACTTTGTCACATCGGCGGCCCAGCCCTGTCAGCTCCGGAGAGGGGCTCGCAGCAGTTTTTCCTGCTCCAGATGAATTCAAGGGCATTCAAAGCTGATATTTGCGTAAAGACATCCGGTTATGCAGAGCCGAGGGCAGCAAACGCCTGCAGAGAGAGGAGGTTTTGTTATTAGCAGCGAGCGCTCCGTTGGTATCCATCCCATGTGGAGCCAGGCCGGGCTGCATTTGGGTACAAATTACAAATTACAGGGAGGCTCATCCCGGGTCACAGACGGCATTGAAGTCACTCCGTGCCACCTCGGGGGCTGCCACAGCCGCGGCCTGCCCTGGGAACGGCTCTGCCAGACGCTCAGGTGCAGCTCCACTCAGACTATTTAAAATAGTCTGGGTTTCCAAAGGGAAAGCGAGGACTGGGAGCAAGGGCGGGAGGCGCCGGGCGTCAAAGCCGCTCTGTTGTGTGGAGCCGCTCGGGGAAAATGTGATGGTGGCTCTGCTGTTCCGCTGGAAAGGCTGGAAAAGTGCGGCTTGCTCTCTTCCCGGTGTTTCACCCACTTCTCCCGCACTTTTTGTTGTCCGGCTCCTCAGTCCCTGACCTTAATAGTGAGGGGAGAATTAGGCTGGACACTCATCTGCCTCTCAGGATGGATTTTTCCCCCTGCCAGGAAAGGAGCTGTGATGCTCTGGTGTGGTGGGTTTCTGAGGGGGAAGTTTTTAGATTTTTTCACTTGAGGGTGAGGCAGGCTGAGCCGATGGCGAGGGGGACACATACCCCGGGACTGGCAGCTGCCACAGGGGCTTGGCCCCGCCAAGGCCGCTCCCAGCCGTTGTCACCGAACATGACATCAGCCGCGGGCGGTGTCCCACGCCCGGGGAGCCCATGGCTGACACGGAGGTGTCCCCCCCGTCCCTGAGGGGACTCCGCGACCGCCATGGCCGGAGCTGCCCCTCAGCACTGTCCCCTCACGGCGGCCACGCCCCCTCACAGAGACCACGCCCCCAGCGCTGCCCAGCATTGTCCCCTCAGGGAGGCCACGCCCCCCTCCGCGATGCCCCCTCAATTCTTGTCCCGCCCCCTGCGAAGCCCCGCCCATCCCGCGCGGCCCCGGCGGGCTCCAGGCGCGGGGCGGGGCCGCTCTCAGTCGCGCGCAGGGCGGGTGAGGGGAGCGGAGCGGCGTCGCCGTCCCGGCTGTGGCAGCGGCGGGCGAGGCGCGGTTCGGGGCTGCAGCGGCGAGAGCAATGGCGCTGTCCGTGCCGGTCAACGGGCTGAAGGAAGGCGACAAGGAGCCCGTCATCGAGCTCTTCGTCAAGGTACGGCCGAGGGAGAGAGGGGAGGGGGAGGTGGGGCGGGGGAGTCTCGTCCCGTCTGGGCGCCGGGCGCGCGCGCGCCGCGACCGTTGGGCGCTCCCCCCGCCCCCTGCCTCAGCCTTCCCGCCCGGGGGGCTCCGCGTCCCCTCACGGCTCCCGCGTCCCCTCCCGGCTCCCGAGTCCCCTCCCGGCTCCCGAGTCCCCTCACGGCTCCCGCGTCCCCTCACGGCTCCCGCGTCCCCTCCGGGCTCCCGAGCCCACTCACGGCTCCGCGTCCCCTCCGGGCTCCCGAGCCCCCTCACGGCTCCCGCGTCCCCTCACGGCTCCCGAGCCCACTCACGGCTCCGCGTCCCCTCCGGGCTCCCGAGTCCCTTCCCGAGCCCCCTCCCGGCTCCCGAGCCCCCTCCCGGCTCCCGCGTCCCCTCCCGACTCCGCGTCCCCTCCCGAGTCCCCTCCCGGCTCCCTCGGGCCCCTCCGCGCGGAGCCCGCTCCCCGCCCGGCACGGCGTGGGGAGCCCCTCGGAGCTCCCCCCCGACCACCCCGCGGGCACGGGGGGCTCCGCTCGGGGCGGCTCCCGGCGCGGTGCGGGCACAAAAGCGGAGCCGAGGGCGTGTGCCCGGCGCCCGGGAGGGGAGTGCGGGAGCCGCGGTGAGTCAGAGCGCGCAGATGGAGCGGGCGATAGCGCCGGCGGACCGCAAGCAAAGTCACTTTTTTTTTTGGTGGGGGGAAAAAGTGCGTCCCGGATGCGTTTTGCTGGAAGATTCTCCGCCCGGAGCAAAGGGTGCCGCGGGTGCGGGGCAGCAGCGCTGGCACGGGGGAAGAGCCGAGCGCCACAAAGGATCGCCCTCGCTCGGCATTGTGTGCCCGGCCAAGCGCAGGAAGGCGGCAAAAAAGCAGCAAAAACACGAGTTACTCCTCGCTCCCCGCCCCGAAAAGTCTCGTTTTTATGACGGGAAGTGAATATGTAAAGTAACACCAGGTTTTTGTCCAAACTAGAAGAATGGGCATGTGTTGTACTGCCCTTATCTGGCTAAGATACCATATGGTATCTCCACATGTTTTGCATTCATTTATTGCTGTATGATGCAATATTTTGCATCCTCCGGGGCTCTGTGATGCAGCATCTTACTTTTACTTCATATCAAAAGTAACACCAATTACTCTGTGCAATCTTCTCTTTCTCTGCTTAAATGTCCTTTAATGAAAGCCTCTGCAGAAAAGTATTTAAAGTTTCTTCCAATTGCAGTGAGAAAATCAGAGATCTCTTCATCTGGGAACTCGGGAATCGCTTTGTATAAAAGCAACTATGATAAACATGAAAATTTCCAGCTAGAGTTTTGGAAATCAGTTATTAAATATATTTTTTTTTTTTCTTAAATGATACTTTCTAAAAGTGTTGAATTTTCCCTCTTTTCATGCTTGCTAATAGTAGTATCAAGAGGCAGTAATGGGACCCCAGGGACAGCGTTGCAGTGGAGGATTCCAGACCTGATTTTGGTCAGAGTATTTAGGCTCTTAGTGTAGAGGTTAGAATTTACAACTGCAGCAATGAAGTTACAGATTACTTTGAATTATTTATAGCAGTGTATCTTTAATATAAAATACACGTTTATCTTCATCTGTCCTAAAGTTCATCAGCTGATTTTTCTTATTTTTAAACAAATTTGAGCAGTGATTGATGGCAGAATGATTTGGGGGCAGAGGGAAATCAGCTTTGTGGGTGTGTTTAAAGAGAATATTTCATGCATGAGGAGTGGCAGGGAAGAAGCTGTAAAAATAGTTCTGAGAGAGATGTGTTCATTCTGATTAAATCAGAATTGGACCAATAAAGCTGTGAGATTATATGAAAGGGGGAAATCAGGGAATTTTTCTGTTGTTTTCAGATGAAATTTCTTTATTGGCATTGGTTTAAAAAGGCTAAATTTTGGGTTATCAGTGAGGATTTTTCCCTCAAGAAAAACTTCCCATTGTTATGGATGACTGCTGCATGCTGAGCACTGTCTGCCCTAAGGATAAAGTTCAGGTTAAAATAAGAGGTTATTATTGCCTGCCTTCACAATCTTCAGGTGAAGGTTATTTCCTATGAAATCCTTCAGATAAAGGACAACCCCCAGCCCAGCAGACAGACCAATTCAGTTTTTTCACTGGGTGTTGCTGCCTGGCCCACACTTTATTGAGGATTATCAGGACAGCTTTTTTGTAAGGCAAATAAAATCTTGTTTTCTGACTCATTTAGATGCTCACTTCACAAATTGCTAGCAGAATATGTTTATTGAAGAGAACCAACAGCGTCCGTCTAAAGGAGCACTAAATTTGGATTTTAGTAATTATTTTTTCCTCTGTGAATGGGACTCTCACTTGCAGCTTTTCCACGTGGTTGTAGGTACAATCTAGAAAAAAAAATCCGAAGTTACTGGGAGTTTCTCCAAGCAGATAATCACTTTTCAAGCCGTGTCTGGGCTCTACCTGTGCCCTGTTAGCCAGGGAAGCTCTTCAGGCAGAGGTAGTGGAAAAAGTTCTGGCCCAAACTGGAGCCCAACGCCCGGCCCAGGGGCGGTGACTGCATGACCTGAGCACAAAGGATTGTAGCAGCCAGACCCGAGATGAAACAAAGGTAGGGATGAAAGCTTGAGAAACAAACCCGTGAAGCAGGAGAAAGGGGCTGGCTCTGTGCCCGAACTGCGGCGTTTGAGCCGTGTTCAATTGTGATCAGTAACAAAATAGGATGGGCCCGGGAGGAGCTCAGCTGGCAGTGACCCTGTCACCGCGTTGTCACCAGCACATGGTGACGATTTTCCCCACCAGAAAATGTATCAATCGGCTGTAACTTGTATTTTCTTGGTCTGTGAGGACTCCGTGCAGGATTAGGGTGCTTAGGTAAGAAAATCTGTTACAGTGGTGATTCTGTTTCTCGGTGTCACAATGTTGTCAATTCCAGCCCTTTTTTCATTCCAGAGCCGGGGGCTGCCTGTGGTCTCTTTTAACCAAGTGTAAATATTTTCCGAGTCTTTTCTCTTGAGAGCTGATTAGGACAAAACCCGTCAT
Organism: Passer domesticus; assembly: GCF_036417665.1. Taxonomy (NCBI): domain Eukaryota; kingdom Metazoa; phylum Chordata; class Aves; order Passeriformes; family Passeridae; genus Passer; species Passer domesticus. Next base: position 6,100,165 of record NC_087497.1, on the reverse strand, counting down.
GTATCTGATTTCATTTAGTTTCCTCGTCTGTTCCATGTTTTATTAACGAGGGAGGCTTCCATTGTCTAACAGGAATATTTTTCTGTGCCCTAGTGGCATTTCAGAGCAGTGAAGGCTGCATTGTGGTGAATGTGCTTGGAGAAACTTGAGCTCTGGGATTGGAGTGCAGCTCAGACTTGGAATAATAGCTGTGCTTTAGTTGGTGGTGTGTGGAATTTTATTGTAAATAAAAAACGTGCTGAGGTGACTTGGTCAAATAGGCCCAGTCACCTGTGGAAATCACAGAACAGTTACAAAACTGCCTGTGCAGTTCCTGCAAGGGAGTGTGCGAGGATGGAGCTGCTGAAAGCTCAGCCCTGGGCATTCTGGAGGGTGCTCAGTGATTGCATCCTCTGCTCATACCGAGGTGAAGACACAGAGGGTCAACAAGTTCAGCGTTAAGGGAAACAAACACCAGACTCCACAAACAAGAAATTCAGAGTTGTGTATCTCTGCTGGCATGGCACGGGTTGGAGCAGATGTAGGGAACCAGTGAGGAAGGTCTCCCTCTCCACTGGGTGACGTGTGTGTACTTGCTAATTAATCAGACCTTGGATTTCTGGCAGCTCTCAAATAAGATGTCATTGCGAAATGGGGCACCTGTGTTGAAAATCAGATAGAGTCTACTATCTGTTTACCTTTGAGTTGTCTGTCAGTACAAAAGAAAAAGCTGTGATTTCACATTTAATAGATACCCCACAGTGACTGTAGCAGCTCTGTTTTTGTGTATCTGAACCAAACAGAGATTTGGCAGGTGACCTGTTTGTCTTGGGGTCTGTTTTGTTCAGTGCAGGGCTGGGGCAGGAAGGGGATGTGAGCATCTCCAGCAGCAGCTCCATGGGATGGATTTGTGTGGATTCAGGTCTGCCTTTGTCTCACCCTGTGCTCATTCCCTTATGTAAGCTGTGCTGTGCCACTCTGCAGCCCTGTAGCTCTGTACCTTGGTTTATAACAAACCATCCCTGAGCTTCTTTGTCATCAGTTTTTATTTTTTTGTTCACCCACAAAGTAGCTGTATGATTTAAAGGCACACCAGTACCAGGAAATAACAGGATTGGAGACATGCAGTGCTGCTTCTCAGAGATAGTCTTGGCAGGGTTATTGCTTGATAATCTTATTAGATAAGTCTCCTCCTTATGCACCAGATGATCCTTGGAGGGTTTGATGTAACCTCAGCAGCTGAGAACCTCCTCAGCCTGTCTGTGATATGTGTTTGGTGTGGACAGCAGAATGTCATGTGAGGGTTGTTTCTCGGGAGTGTTGTAAAGGAGCCCTTTGTAAACGGAGGTGTAACCCTTCAGTTATATCCTGTGCTCACTGGGTATAAATCAGGCCTTTTCCTTCTCTGGCCAGCAAACTGTAATTCCTTTAAATTCTGCCTGGGGAAGTCCTCACAGCCAGAAACATCCTCAGCTTTTTCATTTGAGTCTGGCTGCTGATGCAGGAACTGGTGCTCTTGGTGCAGAGTTGTTTAAAAGTGCAGAGATGGTCTCAAGTGTAATTTTTTTTCCCCAAATCATTGGTAAGTAAGCTTAAAACCTTCTGGCAATAATTTCCAGAGGGTTAACTCATTTCCAGATGAGTTAGCTTTCCTTCAGTCAGGAATTGCTTCTGAGTAATGGCTGTATTCCCTGGCATCCCTTCTCCCCTTCCCAATGATTAACATCAGACAGCTCTGATTGTCAGGAGAACTTCTGTTTGGCTTTGCAGCTGAAATGTGTCTTAACACTCAAGCACTTTTCCTCTTTTCCCCTCAGAGGGTTCTAAAAACTCTGTGGATTCCCAGATTTCAGCTCGTGGCCCTTCCCAGGCTGAGGGCTGGGCTCTGTGGTGGTGCTTGTGAGTCACTCCCTCCGTGGGACACATGCCATGGACACATTCCTGCAGCACAGAGCCTGCTACAAAAGCAAAGTCTGTCCTCAGTTTTCCCAGCTGGGATTTCTCAGGGTGTGCATTGAGGGCTTGAAGAGGAGGAAAAGCCTGTGTGTCAGAGCACACGTTGTGGGGCAAACTTTAGGGCCTGGAGGCTGCTGAAAGTCAGGGATAAAGGAACTCTGAGGATCCAGGGCTTGTCCTGATGTGTGTGTGTCAGTCTGTGACTGAGCGTGCAGTGATGAGTTCACCAAGCAGGGAAGGGCACTGAGCACCAGCATTCCTGTGAAAATGGTAAAGAGAGTGAGATCCTCTTTAGAGAGAGGTTTGTGTGGCCGTGAAGATGCTTGATTGTTGAGAAGTAACGAGGTATGAGAAACCCTTACATCAACTTAGGGAGTGGGTGGGAGGCCCTGGGACAGGATCAGCACGATGAGAAGTAGGTGATCATCCCCTCCCAGCCTGCAGTGACTCATGGCACTGTCTGCTCCTTCCATGGCTATCCTGACCTCATCTTGGCCAAGGACAGAGGCCTTTATTCGAGGAGAAGCCTGTCTGTCCTGGAGTGGGAGAGCAGAGAAGTCGTTGGTTCTCTGGATGTGGATTTTTGAAGGCTGAGTTGTCCCTTCCAGGAATCTGTGGAAGAATCTAATTGGGGAATTCCTTGAACTCCAAGCTAAACAGTAAGCTGTATACTCTGGGAAGTGACTGTTGGACTCAAACGTTTGATTTTTTTTAAGTGTTCATTAGCTCAAAGGGACAAAAAAAAAGAGCCCTGGACTGTTATTTTCTCACCAGTGTGTGTTCAGATTGTGTTTAAATGAAACATTTCTTGTGATGTGACAAACACAAGGCCTGCAAGCTTTTGTAACAGTGCCTGCACCAATCCCAGCTTCTGGCCAGGCTGGACATACCACTTAAAAATCCACAAGAACGACTTTTAAGGCTGGATAACTGTACTTGGCAGTAATTGGATTTGTTGCCTTGTTTTGGTAGATGTTCTCTTTTCCCAGTGAACTGAGCAGTGCAGCTCTGTAAAGCCTGAACTGGACAGTGTGGGGCAAAACAAGGTGGTTTTTGTCTGCCAGGGGAGCCACTTGGTTTGTCTAAGACAACAAAATTTAATTAAGGTGGTGGTTGGTTGCAAATTGATGGTTCATGGAAAAATAGCTTACATCTGTATTTGTTATCCATCTAATTTGATTTTTATCTTCAAAGTTCTTGGTAAATAAGCCATAACAAACAGCTTATTGTCCTAATCAGCTTTGGGGTTTTTTTTCCTGCATTTTCTTCAGTGTGGAATAATATAGTTCTAGTCTTAAAATAGATGCTAGGTGCTCCCTTGTGGTATTAAGAGTTTGTGCATATTTCAACAGTAAAAACACCCAAACCCAAAATTGTTATGTTGTCTTCACAGGAGTTTCAATAGAGGTTTGACTTCAGAAGCTTTAAATCCTTTATTTAGAATATTTTTCCCTAAAAAAAAAAGGTAACAGTTAATTTTTAATCTTGCTTAGAGTAGTTTGGGGTTTTTAATTCAGGTCAAATACGTATGTGGCACAATCTGGATTTTTAGGGTGTTTGCTTCTGCTGAAGTGAAAAACACAATCTAAAGTGTTGTTAATTACAAACATCTTTGTGTGGGAATTCTCTTGGAGTTCAGACTTATTCCTTGTATTGTTGGCCAGACAAAGGGCAAGGAACTTAGCCGAGGAAAGGAAATGACTGAGTTCTCCCCACTGAATCTCCATATTAGGTATAAACTAAATATAGGAGTGTAATCCAGGGGTGAAGTCATATCTGTATATTTTCCCGAGAAGAGCTAATGGGATCAGCCAGTGCTACTGGGCCAGCTCAGAGGTTTTTTGGCTCTCTTGGAGCTTTACTATTTTGGCTCTGTCCTTTGGAGAGCTGCTTTTCTGAAATAAAGGAAATAGCTTTTTTTAATATGGTTTTATCTAAAAATAAAATCAAAGCAGTCCTAAGGAGGTTTCCGTGGCCTTTCAGGGAGCTGCATGAGGTGAGACACGGTGTTGTGGAGCTCAGGGAGAGCAGGACAGGTCCCAGAGGAGGAACTCGGGTCCCACCTCCCAGGGGAGCAGGAATTCTGTCAGGAGGGGCCTTTCAGTTGTGCTTGTGTTGGACAGACAGCAGGCCTCCCCCAGTCCCTTCACTGAAATAGAAACTCCAGCCCCACGTCTGCTCCCAGATAATGTTTTCCTCCCCAGATCCTCTGCATGTGCTGCTGGTGCTGACGGGGAGCAGGCCCAGGACTGCGCTGAGAACCCGGGCAGTTTGTGTCCTCCTGCCCCTCTGGGGGCCCTGCTGCTCACAGCCCGGGCTGGGCAGTGCCCTGGCTGCACATCCTGCCTCGTGCCAGCCTTCTGGGCTGGGATTTTGACATCAAACTCTGGCTTTTGCTGCTCCCGGGAGGGTTCTGCCCAAGTCAGCTGGGCTGGGATGATCTGGAGGAGGAGGAGGAGGAGCAGCCCGGGGTGAGGCTGCAGCAGCTCTTGGTTGTTCTCTCTGCTCATCTCTCTAAAGGGGGTTATAAATACCACAAACACAGCTCTCTTTTCCTGTCCCACGGAAGTGAGGCACAGTCTGAGGTTTATTTGAAGAACTCTGAAATGTCACAGATACAGATTTGACTGGTTCTTCTGAGCCCCAGTGACAGCGTTTGCTGTTCTTTCCTCTCACTTTGGTGCTTCATGATTTGGTGGGGGAGGTTTGGAAATGGGTCTCTTGGGCTGTAGCCAAGGCACACACTGTACTTCAGCAAATTTAATAAGTCCAGGAAGAGAGAATCACTGTCATGAACAATTCCTGCTCTAGGTTTGTGTGCTGGAGACCCAAAGGCAACTTTCAGGCGGCGTAAAAGAAACCCTCAGTGCTGCAGAGTTAATTGTCTGCCAGCAGTTTCCTACCAGCAAATTGCAAGATTGTGTCAAGATGTTGCCCAGCACACTGTAGTCAGCGTGGCCCTGCTGATCCTGGGGGGTTGGTTCAACACCAGCTCTCTGTTCAAGGTATTGCCACAGCAGAGATGCCAGGCCTGTGCCATTAGTGAGTAATTGGATTTTCCTGTGCCAGCCCAGGAAGTGTCCTGAGCCTGTCCACAATAAACCCAGAGTTTTATGTTCCTGTCATTAAGCTCATTTCTTCACTGAAGAAAATGGTGATTTGTATTTAAAGCAGCTTTGGGGACTCTCCGTCTGATTCTCCCAAAGGATGAGCATGGAATAATTCCTGTTCTCCAAAGGACTAGAAGCACTTAATTAAATTCTGCTGAATTGTGAATTTACTTCCCTACACCAGGAGGATCCCACAGCATCTTCCAAAAGCTTTGCAGTGAGAACTGGGCAGTGATGAGCAGGAGCTGCAGGAAAGTGTGCAGGACAAGTCTGCTAATGATTTTTTGGGAGCAGCATCACAGCACTAAAAATAGCATCATCCTAAAATGGTCAGTGGCTGTGCCAGTGTGCTGTGTGACACAGAGGGGACTTATCAGAGAGGTAATGACTGAAGGGCTGGCAAACATTCCTTCCCCTGCTGAAAGAGCCACAGCTCAGGTAAACACAGGCACTCGAGTGAATTGTTTTGAAGTATTTTTTGAGTTTAAAGGAATTTCAGCTGAAGTGGAACTTGAGTTGGTTACAAATGGTGATAGAGGTCATGAGAGGCAGTGGTAACTCAGGTTGGTTTTGCTCTGGGTGTGTTAATGTCAGTCAACATATAGCAAATGTACACTAATTATCTTAGGCTAATTATCTTAGAGAATTCCTGGTGTCAGCACTGACCTGATGCTTTTGTTTTCCATTTTCCTATGTTTTTCTCAAAGGAATGGCTGTTTAAAGTAGCAGTGATGGCCTAAGTTGTCCAGTGAAGCTAAATTTGGGCAGGGTGTGGTGGTTGTGACTTGAGAGTTTACCTTCACACAGTGTTACCAAATTAAAAATTCACCTTCAAAAGGCCCTTCTGATGTCCTGAACCCTCTGCAGGATGTGCTGTTGGTTTTTCTCCCTGATTCCCACCTTTCCTGCTTTTGTTCCTGGTGGCAGGGAAGTTCTTGGGGCTCTCAGCCCCCTTTTTGTGCCAGCCCTGAGTTGCAGTGCTCTGTTCATGTGGCACAAGGAAAAGCTTTGCCTTGGAGGCCGTGGCTCCAGCTGTGCCCTGTCCTGGAGAGCCAGAGGTGACAGGAGGAAGTGTCCCTGTCACTCAGCCCTCAGATTAAATCTGGTTGAACCGGATTTAATCAGGGCTGGACTCTGCCTTGCTCCCTGACCTGTTCCTCCCCTAAGAACAAACCAACTCCCTTCTCAAACTGCAGCTCGGGGAGGGTGGCAAGGAGTGGAGCCCTACTGCAGATAAGCTTTTCCAGCCCTGCACCTCACTGCCTCCTCACTTGTTCTGCTCGTTGAATCAGGGGAGAGCATCAATATCCATCAATACTTGAGCCCCTGGGAGCCTTTAAGGCCTGCTTGGGTTTGCAGGGTGGGTGTGAGCCCAGAGCATCCCCGAGCTCAGCCAGCCCTGCCTGAGCACGGGGAGCAGTTGCAGTAATGGCACTGTGGGGAGCATTTGTGACATCGATTGCTGTCACTCCTTCCATGGCTGCAATTCCTCACCTCTTATCTGCAACACCCTCAGTCAGCACCACAATTGTGCCTGTTCAGCTTGGCAAGATAAAGGTCCAGGGATTTGGGCTGATCCAGGCAGAGCCTTTTCATGCGTGGAACATCAAACCACTCCTTTCTGAATCCTCTCCTCCTTTATCTCAGACCTTGGAGCTGCTGCAGGTTTTTCACTTGAATGGCTTTGTTAGTTCACCTTAAACCATTTCCTTTCAAAACAGTAATCCTTAAAGGATTATTATTAATTACTCACTTTTGGAATGAGCTTACTGCTCATTAAGCATGCAGGATTGATTGTTATCTGCTGGTTTGAGGCAATGGCTTTGCATCATGCTGGGTTGCTCATGCACTTTTCTCAGCAGGTTTGGTTTTCATTGTTACAACTCACGACATATTTCAAGATTACTGAGTTCAGAATTTGAACATACCCTCTCTTTCATTTTCATTTCCCCCCAGTCTGTTTATTGGCTGGAAAATGATTCTTCTAGACTTTGCAGAGTGCAGCTTTCCCACTCGGGGGAGTGGGGATTTCCTTGGTGCTGCAGTCGTTGTCTGGTGAAAAGTATTCTGTGAGATGCTTCTGAAATGTCTCTATCCCTCTTCATCCAAACTTCTTTTACCACTTCTGGTAAAGATGTCACATCTGGGAGAAATTCCCTTGAGAGTTTTGGGTAAATTAAGAAATGGTCTTCTGGTGTTCTGCCCTTTCCTTTTGTTCTATTTTTGCAGGCAGAGACTGAGCTGTGTTACACTGCTCATCAGATGCACTTTGACTTCATTCTTTTTCTGCAGTTATTTGATCTAACTTGGGAAACTTGTAGTGGGCTCCTTTTAACTGATTCATATTCGAAACAATTTTGCAGAAATCTTTGGGACCAAGGATTCTGGAATTCTCACATCAGTGCTGTATAAGAAAGGGTTTGTGCCCTTTAATGTTTCTTTGCTTGTCTGGCTTTTTGTTGGTCTTGCAACAAACTTCAGCTCTCCCTTGCTAAGGTAAATCCACTCAGGCTCTCGTGTCAGGAGTCAGGTTAATTTTTATGCAGCTGTAAAGACAAACATTTCACAATTTGAATGGATTTTTCCCCTCCCCTTAGCTTGTTCAGCCACTCAAACAGATGTTTGATTACTTCTACTCTCCGGGGTTTTGTTTTTTTGGACGGTCTCATTTGAATGAAATCACTGCTCAGGGGAAGAGAAAGGGAGGAGGTGGCTTCCCAGCTCAGCCTGCTCCTGCAGACACTGGGATAAGCAGATTTGGGGTTTTTTTCCCTTTCCCAAGGGCTGCATCCTGCATGGGCTGAGCTGCTGGGCACTGGGAGTTGCCAGGAATTGCAGTGTGGCTGTGATAAACCAGGCTGGCTTCTCAATGAGCAGCTGATCTGTGTTACTGCCCTGGAACTCTCCCATTCTTGTTTGAACTTCCTTTCTTATTTAATGTTTCTTTAAAAATAGCTTTATTTGTTTTCATAGAACACTGCAGAGCAGTGTTCTGGAGGGTGTGTGCTCTGCTCTCCCTGTGCCACGTCTTACAATGAACAAGGTTCTTTTTGCCACCTTCTCAAAAGGTTTTTGAATTCAATTCAGTTTGTAGAGGGAAACACACAAGTGAGAAATCCCATTTTCCTCGTTGTGTGGAAGGTGTGGCACTTTTCCTCTGCCTGATCCTAACCCCTGCAATTGAAAACCTGAAATTCAGTGAAATTAGATATATGGTGAGGTTTTTGAATACATATCCTTTGTGTGCAATGGTAGAATTGGAAATTAGCCCTAATTGCAGGCAGTCTGGCATTAGTAATATTACCAATATTACTGGTAATAAAGATTTTTAGAACAGTTTTAAAAAGAATTTGAACTAAAACCCCAAAGCTTCTTGGTATAGAATGTCTATAACCTTGTTAAATAACAAATAACCTGTTAGTACAAAGAAGTCCACATTTAATATTTGCTTTGCCCTGATGGTGATGAGGATTAGACACTGAAGAGATCCTGGAATTTTATGGCCTGAATTCAAAGACAAGGCAATGACAACAACAATTATTCTGTTATTAACCCCTGCATGTCAAATCATGTCAGATTTCAGAGTATTCTTCTAATATGCAAGGTTGAGAGCTTACAGCCAGCACAGCTCTGTTGTGGCAGAGGAAACCAGAGCCAGGAGTGATTCCTGCAGGAGCAGCCAGCTCAGTGGGGACCCTCTGAGCAGAGCCATGGACTGAGGGGTCCAGAGCTGGCTGCTCCTCAGGAGGGGCTGGGCATCATCACCAAGGGGCCCCTAGGGCAAACACACACAGAGCAGAATTCCTTGGCTCCAGAGCACTGCAGCCAAAGTTTCTTGGCATTCTGAGTGCATTCCTTCTGCAGTATGTGCTCAGAATAACTTGGGACTTTTTGGAGCAGAAACGGGACAAACGTTTGCAGACAGAACAGTCTGGGCTCCCTTTGGGCTGCTGGGCTCTGAGTGCATCAGGGCTGTTCACAGCACTGAGAGTTGCTGGGCTCTAATCCCCTCCTCTGACTCAAATAACCCAAAAAGCCTGTCCTAAACTGAAGCAGATGCTGCTGCTTGGTCGTTCACTCTGAATGTTGCACTTGTGTTGGGAGAGAAGGAAAGTTTCAGGATCAGTAAATGCCTTTGGCCTTTTTTGGTCACTTTGATTTTGGCTTAGGAGGATGGACTTTAATGAAAGCCACAGGTCAGCCTGAAATTTTAAACAACTTTTTGTGCAGTTTATGATTTTAAAGTAGCTTTGGCTTGGATTCCAGTGGGCCAGGTAAAGTTTAATGGGATGGGGATTTCAGCCTGTGCTGTTACTGCAGTGTAACACAGGTTTTGCTTGAAGTTTGAGGACTCAGATCAGTTCTGAGTTCAAGAATTATTTCTGCTTCAAAGCATGAATTACCCTGGGTAGTACAAAATCTGTGTTTTCCTTAGATGGGCTGCAGTGTTGTGTTTTTCAGTCCCTTTTTTCCAAAGGTAGATCAGACCTGACACGTGGCAGCAGAAAAAGCAGATGACTATAAATCTATAATTTAGCTGTAGGAAATGTCAGTTCCAGTGTAAACACAGGGAGGGGGGAGTTGCTGAAATCCAGCCTGCTGTCTGCAGGGACAGTGATGGGTTAAATATTAACACGTTATCCTTTTGCTAGATGCTTCTAGAATCCAGTCTCCTGAGCAGACACATGACAGAATTTGAGACAATCCATTAATCTGCTGCATGTTTGACTTTACTATCCAAAGATAAAGCAGGCAATTTGTAATTTATGGCAGAATAACAACTTCCTTTCTCTGCCACGTCTTCGTTAATGACACTAATAAAGGTATGAAGAAAACTGGCTGTATCTACAACCAGGTCTTGGGAAGCTCTGGCAGGAGGGGCACTTGCAGGAATGAGTCCATTGGCTGTAGGAAGAGTCATTAATTTAAAAATCCTCAACAGCTGTTAACGAGACCCAGCTTTATCTGCAAAGGCCCCGTGACTTTACAAAACCAAAACAGCTTTCTGAATTTAAGACAGTTTCACTGAAAGCTTTCTCTTTTCCTGGCCTCTGAAAATCCTGCTGTTACTCTTCTTAACTTTCAAAGCCTTTCTGAATTCTCCTCACTGTGATGATGAAAGAATTGGCCAGGCTTTGAGAATTGCATGGATGAAAATGGCTCTTGGAAGGACTCTAATAATAACAATAATAAGCAAAATCCATTGAAACTCCTCTGATATAAAGTACATGTCAGGATAATCTGACATCTCTGGCTGCTTTAAGTACTGAACCAGTTCTCAGAGGACTGAATTGTTATAACAAAGGTTTCCAGGGCCTCATTTTAGCCCAGTAAAAACTAAAATTTTCCAACTCAGCAATGCATCCTTCATTGTCAGAGCGATGATGAGATGGGTGCTATCACTGGGAGCTCACTGCTGCTTTCCAATGGGCCTTTGTTGTGCTGGGACAAAGACTGATTGATAAATTGCCTATAAAAAGTGGCTTTGGGATATTATTTAATTGTCAGTGAAGTCTCTATGTACTCACAGTTATGTCCTTCCTCACAACACCTGCAGCACAATCAATTGTCAGTTCCTGGCTCCCTGGAGCACTGCACAGGCAGAGATAGAGGCACTGAGCTGGGGAGAGGACTGCAATTAATCAGCCATGCCTTGGAGAAGAAACAAAAAGGATAAAGAAGAGCAAAGAGCAGCACTGACACTGGAAAGCTGCCATCAGAAGGTGTGGCTGCTCAGGGAGGGATGTTAGCTGCCAAGGGCACTGCAGCACTGGCAGTGCCACAGATCACTGAAATATTGCTCTGTACATTTTCTGAGCAGCCAGGGGACATGACAAGTAAAAACTTGCCAAATGTGGCAATTTCAGTTGTACTGAGTGTGTGTTTCACTGCAGCTGTTGCAGGGGCACAGCCCTGCCCACGTTCATGCTCTGTTCTGCCCTGCAGGCTGGCAGTGATGGTGAGAGCATAGGAAACTGCCCCTTCTCCCAGAGGCTCTTCATGATCCTGTGGCTCAAGGGAGTCGTGTTCAGTGTCACAACAGTGGACCTGAAGAGGTAAGAAATGCTTCATTTATTGGGCCAGCAAGAGTTCAGCAGCCTTGGTGGAACAAAGCTTTGGCCAGAGCTTTTGTGGCTCACAGGCTGGTTTTGTGAAATTAAAATCTGTCCTAATGATTGACTGTGCCAGCCTGGATGCAAATGGTGCATTCATTGATGTTTAGCCAAAAATAATGGTAAGTTCTCTTGAATTTGTTCAGTTGATGCTCTTCTGTGAAACTCACACAAAGTCTCTTGTAACTGCATATTGACTCTTCCTTTGCTGACTTCACATCAAGATGCCCTAAGTGGGGACAGATGGACATTTTTAGTCAGCCAGCCTCTGGTCAAATGTCCAGTGATGGATAATTGTCACAAACAATGTGCAGCCTCCTCCTTTTCTTAAAGTTTCTAAGATCACTTTGGTTATTGTGCAATAATAATGAAAATTCCTGCCCATGAGGTAAATCCAAGTGAAATGGGTAGGAATAAAATGCAGAATATTGTGTCTTTGTTCAGTGTCAGCCAGCTAAGCCATGATGCTGTCACCTAAACTGCAGCTGCTCCTCTATGAAATGAGTACCTTGGTGGCTGAAACCAGTGAGCAGTGAATGCAGGAGTCTGAATTTCCTCAGGCTGGGCATTCTTTTTTATGAAAGTGCTAAATTCAGCAGGGGCCTTGTGTTTGCTTTGGGTGTGAAGTCATGTTTTCCCAGCACTGATGGAAAACTGTTGGTCACAGCTCTGCAGAGGGGAGGCTGCCAGTGCCTCCAAACCTGAATTTCAGGAATAAAGCCAAGAGAAACACAGTGTTCTGCACTAAATCCTACAAAGAAGGGGAAATCACCCTGCTGGATTTAACCTCTTGGGATTTTTTTGAGGGAGGTGACTTGTTTGGGTTTTAAAAATCACTGGAGTTGCTGCTTCAGTGCTGGAGGGGAGTGCTAAAGGCTTCCATGTGTGGTGAGGGGCAGAAAGCAGCTTTTGTCAGCTCTGGCTGCATTTGGAGCTGCTCAAGGAGCTTTTCTGGCCACTGTGGGATTTCCCTGCAAACACTGGTGCTGCCAGCCCATAAACCAAATGTGTCACATCTTCCTGAGCCCTGCCTGTGGCTTGTGCAAACCAGGAGCAGAACTGGTGCTTGTGGGCTCTTGCTAGGTTGGGATTTCCTTTTCCTTTAATGATGGGGTTGTTGAACCTACTGCAGTTCCTGGGCTGGGCAGGAGGAGGAGGTGGACAGAGATATTTTAGGTTTGAAAGGCTTTTTACTGCTGAACCAGTTTAGATATCATTAAAATGCCAAATATTCCTGATGAATTGGCTTTATTTTGTGTCCCCTTGGCAACTTGGAGTTAATTGGATGGGGGAATGGGATGTAAGACTAACTTTTAGCCTATAAATTGGTTGCAGATGTTTAAAGTTGACCTTCCTTACACAAGGAAAACTTTCAGGGTGTTTTTTTTTCCTGTTGAGGAGGGGGGAAAACACAAAATAAGTGCAAAATGAAAGATCTGCAGGGGAATAGGTCAGAGGAACCACTTTTGTGTTGTGCACTGAAGGGGTTCTCTGGGAAAGGAAACAAAGGATCACTGAAGCTAATTCAGCTTGGAATAGATATTGATATAAACTGAATTCCTTTTAGACTTTATTTAGATGTCCTTAAATACAGCTTTAACTGTGGCCTGCTCAATACCCAGTGGCAGAGCAGTGCAGCTTGCAGAACATCACATGCAGCCAAGTGCTCCATAGGAAATGTTTGCTGTCACGTGGGGCTGTTTCCCCTTGTTATCACTGCCAGAATGATAACAGACCTTAGGTGGTGCCTTCATATTGTCACAAGAAACTGCTTTTGTGAGCACATTACTCAAGCCAATTATCTCCTCTGCTCTTTGTTCCTGTTAGACACAAACTCAAAGAGCAGAGCAGGAATTGTTTAAAAAAAAGGAATTTATTTTGTTGGCCAAAACCAAAAAAAAGGCTTTGCTTTCCTCTGCCTCATAACGTCAGTGCTGCACAACAGCAAGGCCAGCTCTGTCTGTTTGTGAGCCTGAAAAGGTCGTGTTGGGTACAAAAGTTCACAAGTGAGGGACTTGGGACACAGGAAGATCTGAGCCTGCCTCTGCCGTGTGCCTTCCCCCAGGCTGCTCCGTGCTAACAAAGGCACATTCTGAGGGCTCAGCCCTGCTCTCAGCACACAGAATGTGCACACAGGCAAGGCAGCAGGGCAGTCCCACCCTCTGCAAGGAGTCAGGCATTTCTTCCCTCTCTTTGGGCACACAGAGGCTTCATTCTTCCCTTCTGGGCAGCAGCATTTGAGTGGCCAGAGCTCTGCCTTGTTCTGGGGGCCCGAGCAGAGCTGCACTGCACAAACCAATTGTTGGCCTTGGAGCAGCACTCAGGGCCAGCTTGCCTTCAGCTGAGTGCTGAAATCCTGTTTGTAGCATCTTCATTTGGAGTTTTTGCAGTTCCTTTGACAGGCAAAACTTAAATAATGATATGGAATATTCAAATTAAATATTAAAGACCACCCAGAGGTGAATCCAACTTCAGCAGTGTGAAATACTGCTGAGGAACTGGGGTTTTACTGCTGACTCTTCCCATCCTCATTGCAGTATTTGTGTCATTTATAAATGTGTTACATTTGGGGGCTGGGTTTTGTCTGCTCTACAATAAATAATTTGCATGCTAATTGCTCTTCTGGCTTGTGGCAAAGCTGTGAGATGTTTACCTTAACTCTGAGGGTACTGATGGCCAGATAATTCATGTGGCCCTGCCTCCAAAACCCCTGGTAAACTTTGGGCTAGGCACAAACCATCTTGGAATTATTTGGAGTGGTTACAGAAGGGTTTTTATTTGGGTTTGGTTTGTTTTTTTAAGCTCTCCAGCTTTATCTCTGAAGGAAAACGTCACTGTTACAGTAATTGCCTCCTTGTTTGGCTGTTGAGGGAATTTGTACTCTGAGCCTTTAAGGCTGTTCCTGTCTGTTTGTGCTCCAAGGGCTGGGCTGGGATCTCCTGGCAGGAGCAGCAAACTGGAAGTGAAACCCTGAGCTGGGCTGTGGCATCTTCATCTCTGCTTTCTTTCCCTTGAAAGATGCAGGTGGCCTGACTGGATGGATGAAGTGCTCTGAGATGCACTCTGGGTCTTTGGAAAACCTTTTGGGTAGTTCTTTGGAATAATCTGTTTCTGAGTTAAGGCTTCCCTTTGAGAGTATTCCTGCAGATCCTGTGGTCTTGCCCCTGTTTGTTTTTAAAATAACATTCCTTTTGAGGAATTTTATCTGGCCAACATGGGGAACTGGAAGGGAGCCACGATGACTTCCTGTAATTGTTGGGAGTTACAAAGCTGTATTTAAATGAAGTGTTAAGCTACTTAAAGCATTACCCAATGATAGACTTTAAATCCTAAAAGTGAGAGAGTGGTGGCAACTCTTAGTGAGAAATAACTTCTCAGAAGCTTAAAAATTAAAAATAATTAAATTCTTGTATTCATGAGGTTTCTATCCCCTGGCTTAAAGCAGGGTGAAGTATGAAAATCACTTTTCTCATTCAGTCTTACAAGCAAGCACACCTTGGCTCTATAAAAGGGGCAGCAGTGGGCAGGACATGAAATTCTGACAGGGCTTCTTATTTTTGTAAGAAATGGAAAACAGGATAGATTGTAAAGTGGGCTCAGCTTAGAGTCCAGCTGCTCTGTCAGGCCCTGCAGCCCTGGGCTGTGGGTGTCACCAGCTCAGCTTCCCTGGCTGCTGGTGTCGGGAGCTTTTCTTGAAGAGCAGTTGCAGTTTGCAGTAAATGCAGCTCCTGCATGCCTGGAGCTGGCTCAGGAGCCACGCTGGGCAGGGCTCAGTCCCAGCTCAGGGTCAGGGCCAGGCTGGATTTGTTCCAGCAGGAGCCAAGGGGCAGCTTTGCCTTGGCAGAGCTTTCAGCTGGGCCAGTGTTTGTTGTTGCTGGGCCAGCAGGGGGTGGTGGCCAGGCAATGTTAGTTAGACATAGAGCTGGAAATGGCTGAAATTTCAGCTTTTTGCTGTTTCTCTCATGAATAATCCTGATGTGGGATTGCTCTCCCAGGTGTGCTGCTCTTGTTTGTAAACACCTTTTTTCACTGGGGGAAACGGAAGCATAATTATAAACACAATGTTCAAGCATCTGTCAGCCTGCCTGGAACCAGCCTCCCTGAGCATGTAATAAATGCTTTGTACACTGGGCTGGGGCAGAGCTCTTCTCTGCAGAGCAGCTCTGTGTGAGGGGGCAGGATTAGCACAGATTATGCTATATATAAACTCCTCTGTAGGGCTGGGGAAAGAGGGAGAGCATGAGGTGTGTCTATAGGTGTCCCTCTTCTAGTCAAAATTGTACTGAGGTGAGAATAAACACAGCCAGAGGTAGGAGGAAATTGTTTTTAACTGTTTTAAATTCATTGCTACCAAGTGTATTCAAAATGTTTAGTTGTAAACTCACATTTTAGAAAGAAAACGATTTAAAACTGAGGATGTGGAAACCTCAGCAGTGCTTTTGTGGTCATAGCAGTGAAATGTTGTCCCCTGCTTACTCTCCGTGGGTTTGCATGTCACCCAGGAAACCAGCAGACCTTCAGAACCTGGCTCCAGGCACTCACCCCCCCTTCATCACATACAATGGGGAAGTGAGGACAGATGTGAACAAGATTGAAGAGTTCCTGGAAGATGTTCTGGCCCCACCCAAGTAAGTGTTAACTGATGGTTTGTCACCTCACACCGGGGATTTCTGCCCCAAGTAAGATGTTCTTCAGCATCAATAAACTGAAGACAGCATCAATAAACTATGACAAGTTCTTGCTTGTCATACCTTCTTCCCCTCAGCTCCCTCATCTTCAGATCAAAAACTGTTTTCTCTGTGAGATTATTTTAAAATGATCCTTTGTATACCCCAGTCATCCTTTCTACACTTTCAAACTCTTGGTTTTGGTGACAGGCACATTTGTGTCCAAATAATGCAAATGAAGATGAGTCTGCTGCACAAAGCTTAGTCCTAAACTGTAGTGAGAATTTGTTTTCATGTGTTCAAACTTTCTCCAGACTCTTGGCTTCCTACTCTTCAGCTGGCAGGCAGATCCAGACACTGCCTTTAACAGACTGAACTGTTTTGTCTTTTCAGCATGGCAAAACTTCAGGCTTTTGTAAAAAGATGTGGAGTCCCTAATTCTCTGATGCTAATTGCAATGGAAAACCCTGCATTTTGCTTACAGATGAGTGATGTGCCCCTTGGCAGCACTGGGCTGAGGGAGCTCTGGTGCCCCTGGGCTCCTCAGACTCTGCTTGTTCCAAGTGTCTCATCCAGAAAGCAGCAATGTGCTTTGGTGTCCCTCTGGAAGGTGCTGGCTTTAAAAACCTCAGTGTGTGGTGCGTCAGGAGCCAGTCTGGAGAAGGATAAATCAGTAACAAAATGTCATTTTGTGCTAGTTAACAGATAATGAGCACCATTGTGCTGAATGTGCTGGAGATCTGCTCCTTGCTGCTTTGCAGGTACCTGAAACTCTCACCAAAGCATCCAGAATCCAACACTGCTGGGATGGATATATTTGCCAAATTCTCTGCTTTTATCAAGAACTCTAGACCAGAAGCTAATGAAGGTGGGTCACTGGGGGGACAGTGCACTCCTCTGTCACTGTCTGCTGTTTTTCAGAGCAGCTTTGTGGGAAGTGTCTCCCTGACAGGTTTAGCTGCATGTTGGTGGAAACCTTAGAGTCTCATGAATTAAAATCTTATTTAAATTTAATGTCAAAGATTTCAACATTTGAAAGAGAACTTCAGTCAGAATTTCAGTGAGGTGTCTATGGTTTGTAAATATCTCTGGCACTGGATTTTCTCTGTGCAACAGCCACTCAAAACTCTTGAATGAAGGATAAATGTTTCAACATCCAGAAGCAAATTGCAGGCAGAGTTTGTGTCATGCCCCAATGGTTGAATTTCTGCTGCTCTTATTTCACCCCTCTAGGACTGAGGGCTCCCACTCAGAGTTCTGAGCTAAGTTTAGTTTGTGTCACTGCCATTAAAGGATTAAAACCTTTCTGTGCGGAGGGAAAACAGGAGATTTCACAAGAGGGATCAATAAATGGTAAAGAACTCACAGCTGGCCCTTTAAGTAGCTCAGTACAAATCAATTTTGTCCTCAAAGTACTTAGAGGTAAAACCAAACTCGGGGAATCAGGGCTCTTTTCTGCTGCATTTCAAAGGGAGAGATGCAAAATATTTGTCAACAGTTGGGAAATAAACGGGGATTTTATGGGGTGTGCTGCCCTCTGCTGCTGCATTCCACAAACCTGCTGCTCCATTCCAAACCCCGCCGTGTTCCAGCACCAGCCTGGCTGCTCTGCTTGGTCAGGGCTGTTTGCTGAGCATGTGACATTAAACAGATTATGTTTAAATGTATAGAAACCCCAGCATAGCTTAATTCTAATCAGTTTAAGCCAGTTAGATGCAGTCTTAAGAAACTGACATAAGCCACTTTTTAAACCAAAAATAAACCCTTGTGGGCAGTCTTACAGTATTTTAAATTAGTGCAAACTCCTGTATTAGCCAGCTTTTAAATAACCTGCATATGTGGGATATTTAAAGAGATTCTGGTCCAGCTGCAGTGTTCTGGTGAGCACGGAGGCACAACAACTGGCCAAGGGTTAGAACTCCTTCAGGGTAGCACGGGGATGTGGGGTTTGTATTTCAGCTCTGTTTAATAGTTTAATAATATTCAGTCTCAGTTTAATATTTGTTTTGAATCATGCCTTCCTGTGCAGCCTTAGAGCGTGGCCTCCTGAAAACCCTGCAGAAGCTGGATGAGTACCTGAACTCCCCCCTGCCTGACGAGATCGATGAGAACAGCCTGGAGGATGTCACCGTCTCCACCCGCAGGTTCCTGGATGGCAACGAGATGACCTTGGCCGACTGCAACCTGCTGCCCAAACTGCACATTGTCAAGGTAAAACCAAGGGAAAATGCAGCAGAAAATATCTGTGGTTTGTGGCATTCCCCAGCCCAGCTGATTGCAGCTGTCTGTAAGCTTAACTGCATTGTTAGCACCTGAATTAAAATCTTATTTAAATTTGATGTCAAAGATCTCAATACTTGAAAGAGAACTGTTAGCACCTGAATTTGTGCAAGGTTTGAGTCACTCACAAGGGCTCTGAGCAGAGGTGTGAAGCTGGGGGCAGGCTGGGCAGCAGAGAGCCAAACCCCATTTCCCTGCACTGACCTCGTGCTCTCAGGGAGCTGCAGAGCTCACAAGGACAAGGAGGGTGAAGATCAGGTGGGCAGGTAATGGCTGAAGTGGGTGGCTGCTCACTTCTGCAGAGAAACTGCTCCAGGAAAAAGTAAATGACACAGTGGGAAAGAAAGGGATCGGATAAATAACCAAGCTGGAATCTTGGAAGAGGCAGCCTGGGCCAGCCACAGGAGTGCAGATGTGCCCACATCAGTGTGGTTTGGTTCTCCCTGCCTGCAGTGGTCTGTGTCAGCTCTGTACTGCAGATGGAGCCACAGGCTCAGGTTCTGCCTGGTGCAGAGGAGTTTCCCTGGGTGAGGACAGCCCCAAGGGGAGTGAGGCAGGAGCAGCCCTGAGGAGCAGCCAGGGCCAGGGCATCCCTCAGGAGCAGCCTCTGCAGACTGCAGGAGTCATCCCAAGAGTCCAAGCTGGAAGTTAACTTCACAAGAGAGTGGCCAGGCCTGGAAAAGTGTTTTAAGTGAAGGTTGTAAATTCATAATGTAATTATTTTTTTCCAGGTGGTGGCCAAAAAATACCGCAACTTTGAGATTCCCAAGGAGATGACAGGGATCTGGAGATACCTGACAAATGCTTACAGCAGGGATGAGTTCACCAACACCTGTCCTGGAGACAAGGAGATTGAAATAGCTTACAGTGATGTAGCCAAGAGACTCACCAAGTAAGCAGCACTTGCAAAGGATGAGGTCCTGCATATCCCGTAACAATGCTTCTAACAGACTGCTCTTTTCATATCAATAGCAATTGTTTTTTGCATGAACTCCCAGTTACTCCAAGTCACGTGGATAGACCAGGTACAGTAATTACCTAAAGTTTGCAGACTTAATTACAGGCTTGTTTTTCCTGACCTCCTCTCACAGCCTTTGCAAATGATCGATGCACTCGTGCTCCTGTGGCACTGGGTGACTCTGGATTCCTCAGTGTGAGGGGTTGGCTCGCCCCTGCTGCTTTTCTCTGTAAACATTTGGTCCATGATTTGGCCAGGAATTGGTTTAGGATCCTGTCTCACTGTATGGTACAAGGAATATTTATGTATTTTGGAATTTATTGCTTTTCCAGAAGACCTGTACACACCTGTCATGCCTGTGACACGTTGAACTGTACCTGCTTGTCTATCCTATTTACATAGAGAAGGGAACTTAGTATCCAAAAGAGCCATTTGCAAAATATTTGGCAATGTTTTGTTGGTTTGTTTTGTTGTATTTTTAAAAGAATCTCTTGGATTTGAATTCATGATAATGGTTGAGAATGGACTCAATGTGAACCTTGGATTTGAATGACCTCAGCATCAGGGAAGTTTGAATCCAGGCTTGAGAGCTGGGCCAGGAAGCTCAAAGCTCAGAGTTGATGTTTATTGCATCTTCAAGAACTTGAGGATATTGAAACACCTGCATTGTATGAATTTTGAGTTGCAGCAGACAAATAATTGTCAGGATTTTCCATCAGGAAACAGCAGAGTTGGAAGCTGCCCTCTGTTCACCTTAAGAATTGCAAGTGGCTTTCTTTTTGGTAGTTAAGAGCCTTTTTGTTTTGTATAGGTATTTTTGGTGATTTTTACTTAAAAATCTGTTCTGTCATAGCCCAAATCCATGGAAACTGTAGTGTCCTAACTCTGGGTGGGGAATAGCAGTGCAATGATTAGTGATGCAAAATGGACTGAGAGCCATGAAATGGGAATTTTTAATGCCCTTTCTTCCCTGAAGAAAGCTAAAGTGACCTTTAAAAAGAACATTTGCCTTAAATGATAGTAGGGTTTTTTTTTCCTGAATGGAAACCTGGGAATTTTGTAAAGAAATGGTGGTGGAATCCAGTCCTTTCCATTGAATTGATCCACTTGTTTCTGTGCACCTGGACTGCAGTTTTGCATACTCATAATCATTGCACTACTATACTTAAATCTTTTTACAGCAACGCTGAGGAATAGCACTACAATTTTTTTAAAAGCAATTTTCAAATGTTTCTAAACCAGGGAATAGTTTTCTTGTTTAAAATTAATGGTTTTGATGCACGAAATAAACTGCTAGGTTATTTTTAAAAGACCATCATAAACAACTCCAAAGAATGCTAGACTTATATGCCTATTTTTTTTGTAAAGATACTTTTATATTTAACTGATTTTAGAAGCTGGAAAGTGCTATTCCTGCTAGGTTGTTCTTGGAATATTTAACATTCTGCAATAACGTGGAAATGCTCACATGAACACCTTTATACACTAATTTTTTTCTTTTTTTTTTTTTTTTTGGTAAAGCACTGGCTTTCTGGAAAGCAGCCTGACTTTTCTAAGCATCCTGCTTTTGCTACTTTATGTACCATGGAGTTAGCTGGACATAGGAGAGGTAGAGAGCCAGATCCATATTGTGGTGCCTTGCCTTGCCTTCCTAGAGCTGGAATTCCAATATAAAGGCACTTAGTAATCCTGTCACATCTCTTTCAAAGGCAATTCTCTTAGACACACTTAACTGATTTGTTACAGGAACCTTTAGGCACAGAGGGAAATCCTGGGGAGGGACCTGGTTAGGAGAACCTTGACCCTTTGTTAATTACTGTCTCTAATTAATTACTCTAATGTCACGTTCCCCTCCTGGATAAAGTTCCTCAGCCATAAGAATCCTCTGTAGGGCTTCAGTCTCTGCTACAACGTGACATCTAGAAAAAGGAATGACTTTTTTATTTAGATAACAGCATTTTAACAACACATAGGGTGAAAAATCCCCAAACCAACCCTCCTTGGCTTGGTGCTCGTGGCCACCACAGGGTTCACAAAGCTGTAGGAAGCACGTGATTGTGGGCATGTCTTTGTGAAGATTTTAGCTCTCCTTTCAAAAACAGATCAGGATGGCCCTTGGAAGTTGTGTTGATGGGGTTGTGGAGTCAGGCTGTGCTCCCTTTGCCAGGGAACAACCCTGGAGTGGAGAGCACCCCCAGCCAGGAGCTCCTTCAACACCAACTCAGGCTTCTGCTGACATAATCCATCCCCTCTGCTGTTCAGGCAGCCTTCAAACCCTTCCCCTTCAGTGGTTTGGTTGTGTCTGGGAGCTTGTAAACAGCTCCAGCTCTGTCTGTGACAGTGCACTCCTTATCTCAGCACAGAGCAGCCTTTCCCTCCGAGGTGGGATTCCAGCAGCACCAGCTTGGCATGGCAGCTGTCCTGGGTGTCTCTCGGGCTTCCTGCTGCAGTTTTGTTGTGGCAGGAGCTGCCCAGCCCCTCCTGGCTCGGGAGGGAGCAGCAGGCTGGTGCAGAGAGCAGCTCCAGCTCCCTCGGTGATCCCTGCAGAGCAGCGTCTGCTGTGGGCAGAGCACTTTCATCTGGCCCCAATCACCAGCTCCACACTAATTAAAAAAGCCCTTTCATAACTATGTAAATTCTTGACTTCTGTCAACTTGTTTACAATCTGATCTTTAAATGCATTTTTAATTTCATCAAACAGCAATTAATCTACCCCCTGTTTAAATTTAAAATGCTGCTTCTAGCCCCTTCTCCAATTTAAAAACAGCAGTTACCCTTTCAAGTAGGCATTCCAGTTTGCAAGTTGGTTGCATGTATTAGCATGCTGAATAACTTACTTTATTCTCAAGCTGAAATATGCTTAAATTCACATTAAAACAGGTGATTTGTGTGTTTCCTGATCACAAGGGGAAAATCCATCACCTGCACCCTGTTTTTGTGTGGGAGAACAGACTATCCTTGGGTGCATTTTTTTTTTTTTTTTCCCCTTAACAAAGCTTTCCTTCTTGGGGAGATCCTTGCTGTGGAAAGGCTGCCTGTGGAACAAGAGGCGTGTGGGACTTGGGGAACAATTCCAGCCCCTCCACAGCTTCCCTGTCCATCCCTTCCCTGGGTGTCCCACCAGGCAGCCCCAGCCTTGAGCGTTGCATTCTCCCATAAAATCAGTGTTTTCTCCACACTGGGCATGTCCAAACTGATCGAGAGCTCCGTGATAAGGAGAGAGATGTAATCAAATTTTTATGCTAAAGCAGCAAATTAGCATTTGGTATCAAAGGAGCACAGACAGGAGTAAATGGGAGCTGCTGGAGCCAAACCCACTGATGCCTATCTGGGTGCAGAACAAAAAGTGGTGAAGTGCAGCCAACTCTGCTGCTCTCCCTTTGCCACTCAGAACCACCTGAACCCATCCAGAGAAGGCTGTAACCCAAGTGAGAAATGCTCCATCTGCCTCAGAACCTGTGCCACCAACTCCTGAGTTTGGTTTCTGGAGGGGGTGGGAGCAGGATGAGGGATGGAGACTCCCGAGACAGGACATCAAGGATTGGAGCGTGGTTTGCAGAAATACTTGAAGAGTTGATACAATTTGTTGTAGTTTGCTTATGTCTTTCACTTTCTGGAACATCTTTTACAGATATACCAGTATACTGCTGGCAGCTATTGTTAAATAAAATTATATTTTCACTACCAAGCAGATCTTTCTCTTATTTCTGAACATTTCACGTGCAATCCAGGACTGCAGGGTGATGGGCTGAACTGCACAACACAACTTCCTAGGAATTATGTTCTCCAT
Source organism: Passer domesticus (assembly GCF_036417665.1). NCBI lineage: Eukaryota > Metazoa > Chordata > Aves > Passeriformes > Passeridae > Passer > Passer domesticus. The sequence continues at coordinate 6,077,312 of NC_087497.1, read as the reverse complement.
TTTTGGCCTTCAGGTGTAGGGTTTTTTCAGTGCTGATGTGATTTAAGGCAGAATTGATGTTATTTCTGACATTATAACCAGCTGTGGTGCCCCAGAATTCCTGGGTTTCAGAGCTCTTGTCCTGAGTTTCAGATGGGTTTCTTTGCTGTCTCTGCTTTCAGATGAGGTGCAGCAGCTCCGGCAGTACCAAAGGGTTTTAATCTGGGTGAGTGTTTTTCCAGGACTGCCAAGAGCTGTGACTGAGCAAGCTGGGGTCGTGATGGCAACGTTTGAAAGTAATCAGAGTCTTGGAGGTGAGTTAGTCACCAGGTAATTAATGAAAACCTTAATTTCAGGGGGATGCAGAGCCTGGTGAGCAGTGGGGGGAGCAGCCCTTCTCCCCACAGAACCTCCTGCCCTGAGCTGCCTAAATTTGGGATGAGCTCCCCAAGCTGCTGCTGGATGCTTTCCAGGGCTGGGAAAAGGGAACTCATGATTCAAGAGAAGAACTGCTGTGTTCTTACCACTGGACAGGGAGATGAAAACAGCTGCTAAACAAAGATCAAACATGTGAACTTTATAAATAAACAAACAAAATTGATGCTAAGGGACGTCTCAGCTCCTTTGCCTAAGGCAAAGGGCTTGGCAGGACCTAGGGAATGACTTTGTCAGTTTGCACACAGAATTGTTATTTTAAAGAGGCTGATTAAAGTGATACTGCTCCTCTTAATGAGTCTGAAAACATCCCTGTCCACACAGGGGGAATGTGGGGGAGAGGAGAAATCGTTTATGGGGCTGAGCTCTGGGTGCAGAGCACAGCACTGTTCTAAATCTAAATGATCCCCAGTGATTAAAAATGCTGATTGGGGCAGCCAGACTCTGCAGGGTTGAGAGGCTGCCAGGGAGGGAGCTGGGGCAGGGCTCAGCAGCAGGGGCTGCTCTGATCTGTGCCCTGCCAGGGAGGTGGCACCTGCACCTTGCAGGGGCACTGCTCAGGGTCCTGCAGAAAGCTGTGCTTGCAGTGGGAGCAGGAGACACTGATGTTATTTATGGTTTTGTTCCTTCTGTCCAGTGCGCAGAGGGCCATGAGCTGCTGTGGGTCAGTGCTGGCTCCCACTCCAGCTCCATCCTCTCCCGTTTTCCTCCATCCTCTCCTGTTTTCCTGCCCTCCATCCTCTCCTGTTTTCCTGCCCTCCATCCTCTCCTGTTTTCCTGCCCTCCATCCTCTCCCGTTTTCCTCCCCTCCATCCTCTCCCGTTTTCCTGCCCTCCATCCTCTCCCGTTTTCCTGCCCTCCATCCTCTCCCGTTTTCCTGCCCTCCATCCTCTCCTGTTTTCCTGCCCTCCATCCTCTCCTGTTTTCCTGCCCTCCATCCTCTCCCGTTTTCCTGCCCTCCATCCTCTCCTGTTTTCCTCCCCTCCATCCTCTCCTGTTTCCCTCCCTTCCTCCATGGCTTTGCTGCTGCCTCTATCCAGATGTTTCCAGTGCCGAGCAGCCCCAGCTGCTGCAGGGAGCCCAGCAGCTCCAGACAGCCTCTCCCAGCTGCTCTGTGCACGTCCTGCAGCTCCTGGATGCTCCTGCCGTTATGGGATGCCTGGAAAAAGGTGACAACCCCCCAGTTGTCTTCCTGAACCATTTCCTGCCTGAGGCTTTGAGCTGCATTAGAGGCTTTGCTGCCTTTAAACACAGAGCTGGACCCTGTGAGCAGCCACGTGCAGCTCCTGCACAGCTGTTGGAGGTTGTTTTTGGGGGAAAGTTCTTGTTGGGAAGAGCCTAATGAGGAATGGCATGAACTGGATCCCTGGAGTTGACTTTAGAGGCTGTGAGTTCATTTCTTGTCTGTGTCAGGCAGGCTGTTCCCATTTGTTGTGAAAATGTAGGGCAATTAAAATGTAGGGTGAACTATTCCCCCTTCCCTGATTGGGTGTTTTTCCCATTTCAATTAGTTTAATTTCTAAAATTCAAAGCAATCATTTCCTTTGGAAGATTTTGGTGGCTATTTCCCATCTGTAGCTGCAATCATCCCCCTCTGAGAGCTGAGTGGGGACCCTGAGGAGGGCAGAGCTGAGCCTGCCCTGGCCCAGACTCTCACGTGGAGTCCCAGCACTGCTGCACCTCCTGTCAGGAGCTCCTGGGGTGCAGAGGGGACCTGAGGTCACTGCCCTGGAGGCTGCTTGAGGACAAGGCCACGTGCTCTGAGGAAATGGGCTTTTCTTAGCAGTGCTGCTCACAGTGACTCCAGCTCCTCCGGCTGCTGGGAGTGAGCCCCAGCAGGGTCCCAGAGCTGTGAGCAGCCAGCCCTGCTCTGTGCCTGGGAGCTGAGCTCTCCCATCCAGCCTGGCTGCCTCAGTCTGGGTCCATGGAGGTGTTTGGAGCTGGAGAATGGAGCCTGTGCTGTTCTTTCTGTCACTCAGGGCACCTGGGCAACCTCAGCTGCTCTTTGGGTGCCAGGTGGCATCACCTGTGGCACAGGAGCCCAGGCAAGGACAGAGGGCAGGAAAGTGCTGGGAGCTTTCACAGCTCCTGCTTTTGGTGATTTAAAGTGTGGGCAGGCATGTGCTGCTTCAGCTACTTCTGAGTTTTAACTTCCTCAGGCAATAGCTCTTTCAGGGACTGGCAGTTCCTGCAGTCTGTGTCTGGTTGTTTTTCAGGGCAGTGGTTGGCTCTTCATCTTGCTGCACCCACTCACCCAGGAATCACATCCACAACAGCACAGGAACGTTTACTGCAGGCTCCGTGCATGGGCTTGGTGGGTTTGAAGTGTTCAGGGTGAGATTTCTTCACGGGGCTTTAATTTCCCAGTTCTTTGTGGCCTTGGAGCCGGAGTCAGCAGCCAAGGAGGAGTGTGAAATAATGCTGCTCTGACCTTTGGGTGAGTTCTTCTCGGGGAGGTTCCTTGAGGAGGAGCTCTGCACGCTTGCAGGCAGCTCACAGATGGAGACTGTGCCTGGCTCCCTCCAGGCACCGCAGTGGGGCAGCCCAGCTCAGGCTCTGAGATCCTTTTGTCCCAGCGGGCAGTGAAAGATGCACGTGAGCAAAGCTGCTCACAGCGTGACTTGCCCGAGGGGCCGTGATCCAGAGGCATCAATGGCCAAAATCCCTCCTCAGGCTCCTTCTGGCCTTCCCCTCTAGCCCAGACTTCCCTCATGAGCAAACCTTGCTCATCTTTCCCATGAAACTCCCGGGTTTGCCGTGGCTGCTGCCCTGGTGGCATTTCACTGGCAGGGTGCAGGGCTTGGGGGTGATGAGAAACCTCCTGGGGGCTCCTGAGGGCAGCTCCAGAGCTGAGCTGCAGGTGCTTCACTCTGGCTCCAGGTGGTTCTAAGGCTGTGCTTGAGCAGGGAGAGGCTGCTGGAAGTTCTGGAGGCTGGAAGAGAAGGATCCCGAGTATCCTAACGCGACTCGGGGAGCCTTTGAAGTGCTCTCCTGCCATCCCTCCCCGAGCAGCACCTTTCATCCCTCGCCAGCTCTTCCCCAGCTGGAGCCATGAAAGGGAAACTACAGAAGCCATAAATCCTGGCTGCTCACATCTCCACTGGGGAGATTTCACAAGGAGCCCGAGCTGCCGCAGAAGATAAGAGAGGGCCTTGAATCCCAGGCAAGTCAGGGCTGGTTCCTGGGAAGAGCTGAGCTCCACGGCATCGTTGGGGGTCCCTCTGGCTTCCCTGGGTGCAGGAGCTGCCCCTGGGTGCCCTGGGGTGAGCCCCAGCCTGGGGCAGAGCTCCCCAGCCCTGACCCCGGGGCAAGGCTGTGTTTTGGGTGGATCAGCCCCTCTGCACGGTGCTGCTGTGGTTTCACTGCTCCCAAGGGTTGGTGTTGCTGTGCCTGCAGGAGCTGGGCTGGCAGAGCCCTGTGCAGAGAGCCAGAGGGGATCCAGCAGGGCTGACCCCCAGATCCCTGCCCTGGCCATGCTGGCTGCTGGAACAGGGGATGAAAGGAGAGCGAGAGCAGCTCCAGGCTCTGTCAGCAGTGTTGGTTCAACAGAGGGGAAAGCAGCCTGAAGTGCCAGACAGCAAATGGGAGCAGCTCCTGGGAACGATTCCTGAATGGGAACGTTGTTGGTGGGCAAGCTGGAGCCAGTGCTGGGCTCTGACTTCCAGCCCTGCTGTGCTGCTGACCTGGGCCCAGCCCGGGGTGCATTTCTTGGCCCTGCAGGATGAGCCTGCACATCAAACTGGGCCAGGGGCTCCCTCAGCTCTCCGTGGGAGCCTTTTCCTCCACAGCACAGCCCAGCAGATCCCCTTGTGGACTCAGGCCAGGCAGGATGGGTCAGTGGCACACACGAGGGGACCGGTGGCACAGCAGTCCCAGGAGGTCCTGGGGCTCTGTTTTCCATTGGCATCGCTTGCTCCCACTTCAGCAGAGGGAAAACCTGCCCTGGAATGCTGGGAGTGCTGTGGCTGCCCTGCAGCTCTCCGAGGGGAGGTGGTGGTGGGGCAGCTCTGGGGGAAGCTGGAACTGGCCCAGAGCTGGGAATGGGGTTCAGTGAGACCCCAAGGCCCAGGCAGAGGCTGTGGGCTGAGGGACACGGAGCAGCTCCTGTCACATCTGGCCAGTGTCCCCAAACACGAGACCTGCCAACCCCTCCTGTGCCTTGGCTTTGCTCTGCTCTCCCCCAGGCACTAACAGGAGTCTCTGGCTCATCCTCCTTTGATTCCCTTGAATCCCCCCAGCAGCAGCTCCAGCTGCCCCTCCATGGGCACCTTGCCAGGTTTCCCTTCCCATCACAGGTGAGGGCAGAGTGGATCTGCTCTGGAATTTCTGACACCCAGACAAACCCAGGGCTCTGAGGAGGCAGAGGCTGTGTCTAGGAATTCACAGCAGCAGCTGCTGGTGCAAACCTCAGCCAGGCAGGAGCTGCCCTTGCCCTCCAGGGATGATGCCTTGGCTCTGGCAGGGCTGTGCTCGCTCAGGCTTTCTTGGAACAGGAGCCTTGGTATCAGCTCCACCCCTGGGATCTTTCCTGCTCTTTGAGGGAAAAAACCCCAGTCCTCAAATTGTGGTGATGATCCCGGGTTTATGATGATGATCCCAGGTTTTTGATGGTGATCCCGGGCTGTGATGATCCCGCCTGCCTGTGGAGGTCAGCCTTGGCTCGGGAGCTCCCGGGGCTCCTCCGAGGCTGCGCCTCCCGCCCGGCCGAGGCTCGCTGCCCCTCTCCCCTCCTGCAGCATCCTCCGCGGTTTTCTCACCCATCCTGAGGGGAGAAACATTTCTCCAAGCCCATCCGGCTGGGCTGGGCTTGGCTTGGAGAAGTGTTCGTGCCCCATCGCAGGGTCTGTCTGTGTGCCGAGCTGTGCCTGGCACTCTGAGGATGCAGAGGTGACCCCAGATGGAGCCTGGGACTCCTTCTGCTGCTTTGCTCTGCTTTGGGGTGGGTTTTTGGGGTGGTTCTCTGGATCTGAACCCTTTGGGTGTTATCAGAGCAAAAATTCTTCCCATTTCCCACGCAGGAGAGCCAAGAGAGCTGAAATCCCGTGGAAGCTTTGGTGGCTCAGCAGCTGCTGCCAGGCTCTGCTGCCCACGGAGCTCCCTGTGCCCCAGCACGGGTGGGGAAGGTGGATCCCTGTTTCAGAGGAGCTCACGTTCTTTGCCATTCCCAGAGAGTCACAGAGAGTGTTATTAAGCAGATGAAAGGCCAAGGAACGAGTTTGCTGTGCTCGTGCTTGCCCAGGGCTGAGCTTTCTGCCCCTCCCCAGGTTTTTGGTGCATCCATCCCGCACCAAAGTCACCCCAGGAGCTGCAGGAAGGGTCTGTGATGGGGCTGAACCAGAGAGGGTTTTGTGTCTGAACGTGGCCGGGCTGAGCCAAGTGACAATTCCATCTTTTTCCTGCTGCAGCCTGTTCTACCCCAAAACCAGGGCAGCCCCCTCCTGCCAGGGCCTCCTTCCTGCCCTGCTCTGACCCGGGCCTTCCTCCTTCACTTTTCCAAAGAGGAACGGCCTGGGCGAGGTGTGCCATCCCCTGCTCTGCCCTTTGGGGTCAGTGTGTGGGCAGACTCCTGCAGCTTGTCGGGGCACAGGGGGCAGGAGCCCTGGCAGGACCCACAGCTGCTCTCATGCTGCAGATCCCGAGGTTCCCCCGGGGCCAGGGAAGTGCTGCTGTACCCTGGGGATTTCAAGGAGCAGATAAATAAATCCCTGAGGGGCTGGGGAGCCTTGGTGGCACCGTGCTCAGGGCTCTCTGCTGTGCCCAGGGCTGCTTCTCCCTGGTTCTGGAAGTGCTGGAGTCGCTGCCAGAGCTCCTGGGCTGCTCAGATCCTGGCTCTGCACCCTCACTCCTGACCCGAGGCAGCTTCAGGAGGCAGGAGGGACACCCTGAGCTCGGGAGAGGCTGCAGAGGCTGCTGGAGCCTCCCCGAGGCTCTTCCTGCCCTGTCGGGGCTGGGGCTGCCAGGTCAAACCCCAGAGGTTCAAGTGGCTTTTCCTGGAATTCCGTGGAGAGAGGAGGGACCGGGAGCCTGGTGTGGGACAGATGAAGGGAGAGGCAGCACGAGCTGCAGAAACAGGGCTGGGAAGAGGCACCAGTGCCCACGGAGGGCACTGCAGTCCTGGTGAGAGGAAACCAAAGCTCAGGCTGAGGTTGGGTGCCTGGAAAAATCTGCAGCTGCTCTGGGTAAACACAGGAACAGGTTTGGTGGCTGCAGCTCTGCTCCCGGGGTTTGTGGGCTCATCCTGGCCCACCTAGGGACAGGGACAGAAGCTCCCATCCTTGTTCCTCAGGCTGGCTTCTGTCATCTCCTGCTGAGAGCTGCAAACAGCCCCCGCCCTGGGAGGGATTATACAAATGAAGCTGTTGTAGGGCTTCAATTTCTGAGATTTTTTTTTCCTTTTCTTTTCTTTCTCCTTTACTAAAAAAAAACCCTTTTTGTGCACTTTGGAGCAAGCCTGTCATATTTCTTGGAGTCTCCAGTGACTCCTTCATCCTACAGACTTTCTGGAGTCCTCCTTGTTAGGCCGAGGACTGCATGATTCATTGTGTGCTGGAGATTTAATACTGCATGGAAAACAGGCCCAGTTCAAATTTGTTTTCTTTCTTTCCCCCTCCCCTCTTTTCTTTTTTTCTTTTTTTTTCCCCCTTTCTTGGCTTCTCACTTACATCCTGGAATTTCTTTTTTTCACAAGGTATAAAATAAATACGTTCCCAAATATGTCCAGGAGGAAATGACCCTGTTGGATTTTTCAGCTGCTGTTTTAAGGCTGTTAAAAACAATTTGGAGCTGTTCAGCCTTCGCAAGGGCTGGCTGTGTGTTGGGAAGACCCCTTCCCACCTCTCCTGGATCTCCATGGACAGCTCAGCCTCTGCTGCATCTGGAGATGTGCATCCCCAGCCAAAGGCTTTTGGGCTTGCTTTTCCAAGGTGGGATGTGGACTTTTAATGCCAAAAGGGACCTTTTTGGTTGTTCTGCCGTGCTGGTTGATCAGCAGGTGATTCTCTGGGTCTGATGTCACCCACGTGCTCCCAGCCGTGGCTGGGATTGGGATTTTCCCAGGACAAAGTGCTCTGAGGGGCAGTGAAGTGGTGACCTGACCCTGGGAAGAATTAGTTGAAGCCTTTAATTAGAGGTTGCCTGCAGTGAGGTGCCTCTGTCCTGCCCAGGCTCCTCTTCATCTGCATTTTCCAGATCCAGGGTAATGAATTCCCGTCCCTCTTGGCCATGAGCTGAGAATCAATGCTCCAGAGGAGCCCAAGGCTGGCTTTCCTGGGCTTTGCTTCTGGGAATGAGCTCCTGGAGCAGCTCCTGACCTTTCCTGCAGCACTCCAGGAGCCTGATTTCCAAAAGGGCCTCAGCACTCCCACAGGAGGGTCAGACTAGACCCTATTCCTGGGGCTCAGAGACAGCCTGGAGCCCATTCCTGGGGTTCAGGGGGAGTCTAGAGCCCATTCCCAGGGTTCAGGATCAGCCTGGAGTCCATTCCTGGGGCTCAGAGACAGCCTGGAGCCCATTCCTGGGGTTCAGGGGGAGTCTAGAGCCCATTCCCAGGGTTCAGGATCAGCCTGGAGCCCATTCCCAGGGCTCAGGGACAGCCTGGAGCCCATTCCTGGGGTTCAGGGGGAGTCTAGAGCCTATTCCCAGGGCTCAGGGGCAGCCTGGAGCCCATTCCCGGGGCTCAGGGGGAGTCTAGAGCCCATTCCCAGGGTTCAGGATCAGCCTGGAGCCCATTCCTGGGGTTCAGGATCCATGCAGGAAGGTGGCTGAGCTGCCTGAGCCCTCTGGGTGCTGCTGCTCTGCTGTCTCTGCCCCTTCCCAGGGCTGTGGGGCACACCTCAGGATCCCAATCCCACCCTCTGCTCATCCCCGTGGGGATCTGGGCCCAGGGCAGAGCTGCAGTCCCTGAACCCCCAAGCAGAACCTTTGCAGCTCCTCAGCCTCACAGAAATGGTTCCCACCCCTCTCTGAAGGACTCCTGGGCCACCCCGGGAGCCCCAGCTCCTGGTCCCACTCCAGGACACTCGGGGTCCTGCCCCCAGTGCCCCCCAAACCTGCAAACCCTGCGGTGGGCAAGGGGCAGAGGGGTCGTGCTTGTCCCAGCCCTGAACTGGGGCAGGACCCTCAGTCCCAGCCCTGGGCTGGGGCAGGACCCTCAGTTCCAGCCCTGAACTGGGCAGGACCTGCAGCTCCAGCCCTGAACTGGGGCAGGACCCGCAGCTCTAGCCCTGAACTGGGGCAGGACCCGCAGCTCCAGCCCTGAACTGGGGCAGGACCCTCAGTTCCAGCCCTGAACTGGGCAGGACCCGCAGCTCCAGCCCTGTTCCTTCCCCCTCCGTTCGGGGTCTCGGGTTCCTGCCGAGGAAGAAGCGTTCCCAGGCTGTGCCCACCCTGGCATGGACCGGGAGCTCCTGCAGGTGCATTCCCCGCATCCCCCAGATCCTTCACATCCCCTGCATCCCCCACATGCCCCGGGTCCCCCTCATCCCCCAGATCCCTCACATCCCCCAGCACCCCACACCCCCCTCATCCCCCAGATCCTTCACATCCCCTGCATTCCCCACATCCCCCTCATCCCCCAGATACCCAGCACCCCACATCCTCCTCATCCCCCTGAGCCCCGCATCCCCCGCATCCCTCGCACCCCACATCCCCCTCATCCCCCACATCCCCCAGATCCCCAGCACCCCCCCATCCCCGCCGCTGGCTCCGGGGCCGCCGCCCGCTCGCAATCTGCCGCCATCGCGGCGGGGCTGCGCAGCCCCGGGCTCCCGGGACCGCCGCTCTTGCCCAGCCCGAACCGCGGCGGCCCCGGCGCTGCTCCCGGGCGGTTCCGCCACCGGGGGCTGCAGCTCCCGGCCGGGTGGGGCCGGAGCCGGGGCTGGGATTGCCTCAGCCGCCCGCCTTTCATCCCGGCCGGGGTGACTCAGTGCCCCCGGGGCCCGGGCTGAGCTCGCACCGTACATTGTATTTATGTATTTATATATTTATTTATTTATTCACGGGCAGTGCGGCTGCGGGAGCAGAGGTGGCCCGAGATGGGGAGTTAAGCGAACCTGTTGGACCTAAACCCGGCCCAGACAAGGAGCCCGGCTGCGGCTCAGCCGCGGCTGAGGCAACTCCTCCAACCTGGGCTTGGCTCCTCGGGGCTCGGCCCCCGCTCCTGGCAGCCCCGGCTCTCACCTGCCCCGGTCCGGGGCTGCACGAGGGGTCCCGGCTGTCCCTGTCACCCCACAGCATCTCCCCAGCTGCTTTGATCTGATTTTTCCCGTTTGCAGAGGGCGAATATTTGGGCTGGAGTGGTGGCCGTGCCCCCGCAGAGCCACCAGGGCAGGTCGGAGATCCTGAGCACGGGGCAGAGAGGTCCCAAACCTCGCTGGCTTTAAATCCGGGCTCCCTCCGTGCCTGCTGAGCACACTTGGCTGCTGGCAGGGATGTAGCAACTCCCCAGCACACATGTTGGTGGTTTTGAGGGCTAAATTGGACCTTGGGAATTAGCAGCCTTGTAAGTCAATAACAACATGTCCTAATGAATGCAAGATGTCCCCAGGAAATGAAAGCTCTGCTGGACGGGGATCCTGTGACTGGGGGAGAGCACCAGTAAACAAGCAGGAATGCTTCAGCTGGAGATGAGCAGGAGATACAAACTCCATCTCGCCCTTGCAAACACACCCGGCTGGGGGTGGCGCGGGGGAGCCGAGCCATGGGCGGCGGTGAAACGCGGCCGTGTCTGGCTCCTGCGTGTCCCCTGTGTCCCCTGCGTCCCCCCGGGGCTGGCGTGTCCCTGCTGCCCCTCGGCAGCACCCTCAGGCGGGGGTGACTCCAGCAGCCCCTCCAGAGGCTGCCCTGGGGAGCCCTGTCCCTGTCCCTGTCCCTGTCCCTGCTGCGCAGCCTGGACGTGGCTGGGCCATGGGGAGGGCTGGGGTTGGGATTGGGATTGGGATTGGGATTGGTTTGGGGTCTGGCTGTGCCGGGAGGAGAGAGAGGGGCCGGGTAACACAGGCTGTGGTGTCCCTGGGCTGGGAGATGGCAGGAGGGGCTGTGCTGAGCCCAGGCGGGTGCTGGGGGCAGAGCAATCCCCGGCCTGGCTCACGGGCATCACCCATGTCCTCAGGGACAGGGCACTTTGTCCTCACAGGACAGGAGAGCAAGCGGCCTCATGGATCCCCCTGGGAGATGGGCCCTGGTGGGTCCTGTCCCTCAAACCAAACCCTTTTCCCAGCACCTGCCAGACCTCACGCAGCTCAGCGAGCCCGGCAACGGCTGAGATTGTCCCGGCGCTGAGATTCCCACCGGGCTGGACACGGGCTGGAACCCGGAGCCCCAAGGGCCGCTGCCGGACCGGGATGCCCTCGGCGGGAGCGGGGAAGGGAGCCGGGAATGGCAGCGTTGCCCAATCCACGCGCACGGAGATGAAGTGCTTTGTGCGCAGAAAATGCCTCGCTCTGCAGAGGCGCTGGGTGTGTGCGCGTGTGGGAGTTCAGACTCCGCAGCAGCAACCTTGGATGCCTGGAAAAATCTCCTTTGTGCATTTAATTAGCGGTAAAGCCCATTTGCATGCGAGATGCCTCTCGGTCTGAAGCTGCTCGCCGATCAGCGGCTGCAGCCCGTTTGTGTGGGGAGCTTTGTTCGCCCCAGACCGCAGCGGCGGAGCCGAGCGCTTTGCATTTCAAAGCCGGGCAGGTACCGGGGCTCATTTCACAACCTGGGCCGGGCTCCTCTCCCACTTTCCCGGCGAGCTGGGGACGCTGCAGCGCCGCTGGGGCATCAGCTCCGCTCTGACAGCGCCCAGCCGGGATCGGGATGGGAGCCCCCAAACCCCGGCTCGCTGTGCCCAGCGGCGCTTGTCCAGGAGGCAGAAATCCTGGTGGGCCTTGAGGATGGCGAGGGGATGGCGGGGATGCTCCACGGGTTGGGCTCAGCACATCCCTGCTGCTTCCCACCGCGTTTCCGTGGCACTGCCACGTCCCCAGGCCAGGCTGCGGCCCCGCGGGTGCCACACAGACCCGTGTGTTTTCCCTGTGCTCACTGCAAACCCTTCCCAGAAACCTGCGGGGTGTGGGTTTGGGTTCAGCTTCCCTTTCTCCTGCCCTCTCCCCTGCAGTGCCCGTGCCAATGCTCAGCTCCCCGGGCTGTGCTTTCCTCCCGGCCTGGCAAACCCCAGCCGGGCCTGGCAGAGGGGAATGGGCAAAGCAGGGCAGGGTGTGAATGCCGGGGGTCTGGGGCCCAAAGGGAGCTGCTCCTGCCCCCAACTCTTGCTCTGGCCAGAGGGGCTCGGCTGCTGCTGCTGCTGCTCCATCCCCTGGAGATGGCCCGATGGAGGGTGCAGGATCTCCCCTCTGATGCCCACATTCCTCCCCCTGCTGCAAAGCCAGGCTGGGCTCCATTCTGCATCTCTCCCCTCTTTTACAGCACACGGGGGTTTGGGGGTGCCCCCGCGCTGGGGTGACTGGGTGAGGTTTGCTGGGGACCCCCGAGCTCGGCACAGCCGGGCCCTGGAGCGGCCCAGCGCTGGCACAGCCCCCGGTGCCAGCCCCGCTCCCCGACCATCGGCACCGCCCCGAGGGCAGCGTTTCCCCCGGATCTGCCGAGACGGAGCCAGATGAAAGCAGCGCCTGGGGTCACCGCCTGCAAGTGGGGCAGAGCTCAGCGCCTGCACCTTCCCCGTGCTCCCCGCGGCCCCGCGCGGCGCATCCGGGCGGATTTCTGTCTGCTGCGTCTTGTCCATCGCTCCGGAACCTCCCGGCCGCTTTGATCCGCGCCCCGGGGCTCCGGCCCGGCCCGGCCCCGAGGGGCCGAGAGCCCGTCCCGGCCGGGCGAGGACAGCCCGAGCCCCGGGGGACTGTCCGTGAGCCCCAGCCGCGTCCCGTGATGCTCTTTCGGCTTTTCCCCAAATCCCCGTCGGTGCCTTCAGGAGGTGCCCGAGGAGGCAGCGAGGTCCCTGTGCTGAGCTGGGGAGGGACGGGGCTTCCTCTGGTCCCGGCGCTTCAGCGAGTCCCAGGTGGCCCCGGAGAGGAAAAAATCCATCCCTGGTGCGAGGGGAGGATGGGGAACATCCTTTCCTCCCCCGGGAGATGAGTAATCCCCTCCTTCCCCAGCTGTCCCGGGTCCCTGCGGGCCGGGAAAGGGATTTTCTGCACGCTGGTGGCCCGGGAGCCCAGGGGACCAGCAGAGCCACCGTGGTCCAGCCAGGATCCCTGCCCTGGCCCCGTGTCCCTGCCCACGCTCCCCTGGGAGGTCTGGAGCTCCTGCTGCTCCTGGGAGGCTCTTGGGAGCTCAGGACACGTGTGTCCCTCAGCAATGTCCTGACACATGGCCAGCGCTCCTGGCCCTGCGCTCCAGCGAGGCCAAGGCTGATATCTGGGGCTGGAGGGGAAAAGGGTCAGATCCAGCCCCTCCATCCTGGCGTGGATGTGTCCCTCCTGCTCAGCCCAGCCCCTGCATTCCTCACCAGCCCCTCTCTGGGCACCTTCCTGTGGTGGCAGCTGGCATGGAGGGGCTGGAATTTCCTCCTCCTGCTTGGTCCTGCCCCAAAAGGCCTGGCTGACATTTTTAATTTGTTATTTTATTTAATTACTATTACTTGGTTTGCATTTATTTGGCTTTCCAGCCAAGCTCTGGCCAGCAGGGCCACTGGCATTTGTAGGGAGTTAAACTGGACTCGCTGTGCTTGGGTTTTCCTCAGTGAACCTCAGCCAGCCCAGACCTCCCTGAGCCTCACCTGAGGCTTGGGACTGTGGTTCCTCACACAAAAAATATCATTATTACCCTGGGTTTTGTTTTAAAAACCCTGAATAAAAATCCCTTTGCAGCTGTGAAGCCTCGCAGGGCTCCTGCAGCTGATGCCAGGAACGCTGATTTCCATTCCCTGGCTATGGAAACCCTCTTGTCCCAGGTTTTCTCCAGCACAGGAGTGGGAAGCTGGGTTGCAGCCTGGCTTCCAGCCTTTTCCTTTAGTCCCAATTCCTGTTTTTTCCCTGAGCCCATCCTGAGCACCTCCCTGTGCTGCTGAGGCAGGCAGGATTTGTTCCCCATCGAGAATATTGGTCCCTTCTGGAGCAGCCCTGACTCGGGGGGAGGCTGGGGAGCAAAGGGTTAAACTTGCTGCCTCCACCTGTATATTTTCCCAACCTTCCGATAGCAATCGGGAATGCAGGAAACTGCATTGGAGGGCTCTGGATTTGCCAAAGCTGTGCCACGAGTCAAAGGTATAAAGCAAAGTTTATTTGTGAAGTTACAGCAGCTGAAGCTCCTGTTCAGGCTGAGTTCTCCAAACCTACCCCAGTTGGGTTTTTTTTTCCATCTCTGCCTTTTAAAGTGACCAGGCTTGGGAAAAGGGAGAGGATTCATGCACAGGGGCTTGGCTTTAATCTAATAAAGGTTTTTTCCCACCCGTAGGCAAAGCTGCAGCTCTTCAAGGCACAGATCAAGGCCGGGCCGGGTTACAGAGGGGCCTTTGATTGGGATCATTGCAGAGCCTTGGGAGGGACCTGGGGGGCTCAGCCACGGCCCAGCTGTGGCTGCCCAGCTCCGGGGGGGCTCAGCAGCCCCAGGGGGGGGATGCTATTTTAGGATGCTGGTTTGGGATCTGATTTGGGATGCTGGTTTGGGGATGCTATTTTGGGATGCTGTTTGGGGATGCTGTTTTGGATGCTGTTTGGGATGCTGGTTTGGGATGCTGGTTTGGATGCTGTTTGGGATGCTGTGCTGGTCCATGGCCACACAAGGACCACGAGGTCCTTGGCCATTAACCCAGCCCAGCTCCACCTGCTAATTAACAATTAACAAAGATCCTCAAACCCGTAGAGGCTCCGTGGCAGTGTTTTACAACCTCTCTACTCTCTACTGCCACTGTGCCCCTCATGCCGGGGGAGCACTTTAAAACTTCTTAATTAGACATTAAAACATTAATGATGTTTGCATTTCTTGTGGCAGGGGGGAGCAGGGGGCTGGGTTTGGCTCCTTGCTTGGGGCTCTGGGCATTCCCAGCTCGGAACCAACCCCTGCTGCTGCCCAGAGTGAGAGGGGAGCGTGTCCCATCCTCATCCCATCCTCATCCTCACCTCATCCCGTGCTCATCCCGCCCTGGGGAGGCAGCAGCTCCTCCTGCCTACGTGAGCTCTGGCACACTCAGCTCCCTCAGCTCCCGGAGCCCTGGGGCAGGGGCTGGGATGGGCAGAGCTGTCACCCCCTGCCCTGGCAGCCCAGGAGCTCTGCAGGGGACAAGGAGAACGTGGGACCCTGCGTTGGTCCCACTTTGGATGGGCTCATCCCTGCCTGGGGCAGTGCAGCCCCATGGACCCAGATCCCACAGAACCAGATCCCGTGGACCCAGATCCCACAGAACCAGATCCCATGGAACATCTCAGCCCCTCCAGGTTGCTACTGCTCAGACCAAACACCCATAGGGATCCTGACTCAGGGACCAGTTTCAAGCCCAGCTCCAAGCCCAGCTCCAGACCCAGCTCCAAGCCCAGCTCCAGACCCAGTTCCAAGCCCAGCCCCAAGCCCAGCTCCAAGCCCAGTTCCAAGCCCAGCCCCAAGCCCAGCCCCAAGCCCAGCTCCAAGCCCAGCTCCAAGCCCAGCCCAAACTCTTCCCGAGGCGCTGGGTGAGCAGGGCAGGGCAGAGCCGGGGTTTGGCACTCCGTGCTCAGCTCCCCGGGGTTTATCCACATCCCCCCAGTCCTGCAGGAGCTGGGGTGCAGCCAGGCTGGCAGCGCTGCAGGAGCTCCCGGGGAGCAGGGCTGGCACCCGCGGTGGCACCGGGCCGCCCCAGCCTGGGTGGCCCTTTCAGGGTGGTGATCAATGAGTGGGGCTGGAGCCGAGGCTGAGCTGCCACCCAGGGTGGGCAGGGGCAGGGATGGGGGCGAGCACG
The DNA here is from genome assembly GCF_036417665.1 of Passer domesticus. Classification (NCBI taxonomy): domain Eukaryota; kingdom Metazoa; phylum Chordata; class Aves; order Passeriformes; family Passeridae; genus Passer; species Passer domesticus. Next base: position 6,062,029 of record NC_087497.1, on the reverse strand, counting down.
GCGTGTCTGGGTGCCAGGGGCACGGCCCAGCCGGCCGGACCGGTCCGACCAGCCGGGCACGGTGCCCAGTTTGGGCACCAGCCACCCGGGGCTGGGCTCGCACCTCCTCCTCCCCCAGAGCCCCACCGAGCTGCAGGAAAGGGGTTTGGTTTGGGGTTTCCTGCAGGAAAAAGCACAAAGCCACCCCAAAATGCCAGCCTGGGTGGGGTTTGTGGGAGGAGGGGAGGTCCCTGGCGAGGGCTGGGGGTGGCACTGGGGGTGACTCGGGCACAGCAGCAGAAAAAAGCTGGAACGGAGCTCTGTGCAGAGCCCTGGGGATGGCTGGGCCCTGGGGACATTCCCTGGGGTGGGCAGGAACCGGGCTCTGGAGGGGGCACGGGGCTGTCCCAGCCTGGCACTTGGGCAGCACCCGGGGGCTCCTCGGGCATCGCTGGCACCAGGCGAGGTTGGGGGTGGTGGGAAGGGGCACCTCAGCTCCCTCCAGCCCTTTGAACCTCACCCTCAAAAATGCCAAGGCCAGGAGCCTCCTTTACACTCACTAAAAGAAATGGAATTAAATTACATTAAAAGGCTGATCTCCTATAAAAGGGGATTTAGAAAAGCCACCAGCTGGCACACCCAGGAGCAGGGATGGAACACGGCAATAAAATCATCTCTTTAGGCAATCTCCACAAAACTGGAGGTGATTTAGAGGGTTGGAAATGCCTCTCAGCTTCCCCCAGAAAGGGCTCAGAGAGGTACGTGGGTGCCTGCATGTGCTGAGTGACCCCGCTTCCTCCCCATGGAAAAAAAAATAAAAATTAATAATTAAAATCCCCCTTGAAAAAAAAATTCCTGCAGCGTTTTCCGCCCATTTCTTTTCCCCCCACGTGGATTATCTCCTCTGGTTCCAAAGCCACAAGAAAATATCATCACATTTTTAAAGCGAAACCTCAAGGTAAATAAAGGCAAGGGTTTGGATCTGCCTCCAGCCCTCGCCACTTCTATCAGGGAGAAAAACTCCGCCGATATAAGATAGAAAGGTGGAGAACATTTTTGAAATGTTCTGAAAACATTCCATCATCTATAGGAATCAAAGCCCCATTGAAAGCTACAGAACCCCTCACATTCGAGGGTTTTAATGAAAACCAAATTTTTTTGCAGGCCCTGTGTTTTTCTTTGCGAGGATTTCCAGGGGAATACAACTGGAGCAGGGGCGGACGTGGGGAACTTGGCTGGAGTTTCTCCTGCCCCAATAGGCCTTGCACTGTGGGGCTTTTCAAAAATGGTTTAAAGATAATGTGGCCTCGTATTTTTGGACTTGTCAAAGTGCTCCGGATCAGTGCTGGGTTATTTTCCACTGGAAAATAAATGATGGAGCAAGGGCAGGAGGGGAATTGGGGGTCTTGGGTGCTTGCCATGAGAGGAGGGCTCCCGAGGTCGGGCTGCCAGGCTGTGGGCAGGAAAAAAAACCAAATTCTGGGCTTAATCTTTAATGGTGCGGAGCTGGGCAAACCTCCTGCCTTCCGTGCCAGGGAAAAACATCCCCTGAGCTGTGAACTGCCCGGCCCTGGAGCGGAAACCTCTGCCCACCCTCCTGGGAAAGCAGCAGGGGTTGTGTCCCCGTGCAAACACCCGGCTAAAAACCCCAGCTGCTCTGGGGCAGCTGGAAGGCTGCTGGGGACAAACCTCTCCTTGGCCAGGGCTTGTTTTTAATTCTTTTAATCCAGCCCCATGGGGAAGGGTCGCCATGGGGAACGGATGAAGATGAGGATGAGGAGAATGAGGAGGATGAGGAGATGAGGAGATGAGGAGATGAGGAGATGAGGAGATGAGGAGATGAGGATGAGGAGATGAGGAGATGAGGATGAGGATGAGGATGAGGACATGAGGAGATGAGGATGAGGATGAGGATGAGGATGAGGATGAGGATGAGGATGAGGATGAGGATGAGGATGAGGATGAGGAGATGAGGATGAGGAGGATGAGGAGATGAGGAGATGAGAATGAGGATGAGGAGATGAGGGGCTGGCAGAGCTCCCCACCAGCCCCATCCCACAAGGACTTCCCTCTGCTCTTTCCCTGAGCCACCAGTGCCCCAAACCCCCCGGAGTGTCTCCATGTCCAGAGATGTCCCCAGTGGGGCTCAGGGAAGTTCTGTGTCCCACCCAGGCATGGACGGGGTGCTGGACCACACAGGCAGCACAAGGGAGGGGTGCAGGGAGCCCCAAAACTGCCCAGTGACTGTCGGGGTGGCCTGGGGACCCCCAAGATTCGCAGGAACATTTAATCCCCTCATTAACGTCCCCCATTAGAACAATTCATTCTTTCACTCCAGCTTAAACACCCAACTTTGCTTTACAGCTCATTTCATTTATGACTGAGAAATGAAATTACTGTATCGATTTCATGGCCGGCAGCAAAAAAAAACCCTGGGTGTTCCGTGCCGTAATAAACCCACCGGCTGCAAAGACGAGCAGCAAAACCTGCCAAGGGGGGTTTGGGCTGCAGCCGCCCCGGGGACACACCGGGAACAGCACCGGGAAAGCACCGGGACCGGCACCGGGAGCGGCACCTCCGGGACCGCCCTCTGCAGCCAAACCCGGCTCTGCTGTGCTTATTTTCCTGCCTGAATTCAAACCCACCCTGTGTACGTTTGCAGGGACCCGGGGGCTTTGCAAATCGCTCGGATGGAAAGGAAATACTGCGCCTGGCAGCGCTGGTGTGAAATATCCCTTCTGGAGCGCCGCCAGAGCCCGGCCGGGCTGGGGAAGGGGCTCCCGGCACCTCCGCAGGGGGATCGCTGGGTCTCCGTGCGGTGATGGAGACCCCGAGCCGATCCTTGGGGTGCTCACCCCATCGGCATCGCGGCGTGGGTGTTCACAGGGCCGGGGTTTGGGTGCTCAGAGCCTGAATTTGGGTGATCCAGCCCCAAAATGTGCCCGGGGTTTCCTTTCCCTCCTGTTCTGCTGCTCTGGGCAGGAGCTCGGGGCTGCTCCCAGCGCCCTCCTGGTGCCCCGGTGCCATGCAGGGATGGTTTGGTTACCCAACCCAGACACCCGTGGCTTTTCCAGCCCGGGCTCAAGGCACGCTGTGCTGCCTGCCGGGAGCGCAGGGAACATCACCAACACCCCCAGCAGCCGTGCGAGCTCCCCGCCTGCCCCTCGGGGGCCGCAGCAGCCGCGGGGACGCTCCCGACCCCGCTCCCCGGGGGCAGCCCCGGCCGGGGGTGCCCGGGTGCGGCCGGCGGGAGGCTCCGGGAGCTGCGGGTGCCTCCGGGAGGCTCCGGGAGGCTCCGGGCTCGCGTCCCCCGCCACGCAGACCTGCCCCGTCACGCGTGAGCCCGGCCCACGCAGCAGGTGCCCGCCCGGGGCGCTCACCTGGGGGATGCTCCGGGACGGCCCCGCGCTCTCGCACACGGGACGCGGCCCCGGCTCCCCCGCCCTAATTAGAGCCCGCTATCGGCCCATCTAACGAGATCCCCACGTTAATGAGGCCTCGCCGCGCACCGTGCCCTGCCCCGGCGCTTTGAAGTGGAGCTGCGCTCGGGGCCGGGTGTCTGACAGCGGCGGATCCCGGCGCTGCGTCGCTCAGCAGCGTTTTTAGCCTCTGTGGGCTAAGCCAAGAATAAAGACTCACATGAGCCTATTTTAATTTAAACTCTTCTGATCTCGCGGCCCAGCCCAGCCTCAGCACAAGAAAACAGCTTCTCTGCATCGCAGGCTGCTGCTGGCAGGAATTAACAGTTACACGGGGGCCTTGCTTTGCATGGGCTAAATAAAAATAAAATGTGTGATTAAATCACAGAACAGCACACGAGGTGCCTGCTGAGGCTTTCAAGATGTGGTTTTTGGGGCTGCCAGCGCCGGGATGCAGCTTCAGGTGCCATCAGGAGGTGACATGGCCCTGCTTGGTGGCATCTCTGATGTGGTTCAGGGCTGGAAAGTGGTGTCAGGACAGGTGGAAAGAAAGAGCTCCCTGAAAAATGAAACATCCTGACCAAAACATCTCCTATGACCTTGGAACAATGTTTTCATTGAGTTGGTTTTGTAGTGCAGCAAACTGGAGAAATTCTGAGTTATCAGAAGGGAAGGATTGGGGTTTTTTAAGGGTTTTATACTTTGGGCATGGACCAGGCCTCCGCCCCCTGCTCCTCTCCCAGCTCTCATCGTCCCCCAGCCAGCTGGGGATCTCAGCCTGCAGATCTTGCTCTGGCCGTGGATTTGCCCTTTGTGGATCCTGGGCTAGCAGCTCCTGCCTTTTCCAAGCACTGGGAATGGCACCAGCCACCTCCCAGGAGTGGGAAGGGGACAGAGCCCAGCGAGCCCAGGCCGGGGGGGGGCTGCCAGTTTTAAACAGAGGCAAAAAGTCTCATTTTTGTGCCAGTCTGGAAATTAAATGGAGGGGAAAAAAACCTCCCCAAGCGCTCCTCTATATAAAATCCATGTATATAAATGCATATAAATATATCTCTCCCCCAAGGCGCGAGGTCCCGCTGAGTAAGTGGATGTGAATGACGTGTAACCCAACACTTGCCCAGACACCCTAATGAATTTTCCATGTTTTCCGTCATTTAGCTTCTAAATAGGCAGCATTCACAAAAACACCCAGCCCAGCCCCACGAAGCCCCCGTCCTTGCCAGCAGGAGGATTAACCCCCGTGGGTGCCCAGGGAGATGATGCCAGAGCGGGAACCTCGCTCTGCTCCAGCTGGGAGCACACAGGGTGATTTTTTTTTTGCAGGTGCAGAGGGTCCCTGGGGGTGCTGGATGGGTGCTCTGCACTTCTCAGGGCCATCTGGTTCTATTTCAGAGCAACAGGATTTCATTCCTATTTCAGAGGAACAGAATTGGGCCTTAATGATGCTGATTGCTCGTTTGGGCACGGTTCGTTAAGGGCCTGATGTGGGCAAGGCAAGAGCCAGGATCCTTCCCCTACATCCTGTGCAGTCTCAGAATTTGTGCAAGTTAAAAGATTATTTACCAAAGCAGTTTGGGCACAACAGAGTCATTAAAACAGAGGCTGGGCTTTGGAGTTTGGGCTGGAATAAGAATAAAACAAGCTTTTTGCTGAGACTTTTGTTAGCTCTGATCTCAAAGGAAATAGTCCTCATTTTTCCTAGGAGACCCAAACTCCACACAATTTAATATCTGAATGCTCAAAAAATAGTTTTCCAAGCTCCAGCTATTTTTCTTCCCCTTTGTGTTTTCTGTTGCAAAGAAAATCCAAACATTCCTGCTCTGACTGCCCCATGCTGTTGCTTCCAGCCCTGTTTTTCAGCTTCCCCCTGGAACAGAGGAAGCCCTCGGGTATTTGGGAGCCTTTGGGAGAGGTTGATGTACCCCACAACCCCACATTACCATGCTGGGGTCCAGCTGTCCAATTTAAATTCATTTAATTTCATTTTCAATTTAATTTAAAATCATTAAATTGGGGCAAAATCAGTGTGGAAGCATGTTGCAGCAGCAGCACGTTGGGTGCCGTGCAGGGTAGGTGGCCCAGGTAAAAAATCCCCAATATAAAAACATCAGCCTTATAAAAATATCAGCCATAGAATAACACAAATAATAATAATACCCATATAAAAATAATGCCCATATAAAAAGCACAGCTCTCTGGGCCTCAGGTGCTGGGCACATTTAACACCAGCAGGATTTTAGGTGCTGTTGTCCCTGACACCTCCTCATTCCCTCCATGGACACCAGCACCAAGCCCACTCGAACCCCATGGATTCCATGGATGATCCAGTGCACGGATCACCCTTTTTATCTGTCCTTTTTCCCTCCCCACTTTCCTTCTCCTTCTCTCTTCCCACTGCAGCTCTGACCGAGGCTGCGAGCAAAGCTCGGATCCCTTTGGAACAGAAAGTCCCTGTAAATACCAGCTACACCTCGGGGTGTTTCCTCTCCCAGTAGCTGTGAAGAAAAGGCAGCTAACTGTCGGGTTTTCCTTGGAATACGTTCCTGCTGGCCAGGGCTGTGGAGCTGGGTATGAGCATTTATTGTGGTTTGGTTTGGGCTTTTCCTAAATTTTTTTAAGATTTTTTTTTCCTCTTTCCAGGCGAACGGAGATGCTGCAGAGGGGAGGCAGAGCTTTGGGAATGGCCCCGCGCTCCTGCCCCGGGCTCATGAATAATTCTGGCGCTGAGTTCTCCTCGGGAGCCCGCAGCGCCTTGGCACCGGATCCTGTTGTGGGCTGGGACCTTTTCATTTTTGCCTTTCAGCTGCCATTTGGGTTCTGGAGGCGAGTGCTGAGTGCTGAGGGGTCTGGGCTCGCACCGCCCGGGAATTTGGGTCCTGCTGGATTTGTGTGGGGCTTTGGCGGCTCGGGACGGCGCTGACAGGAGGAGGGCAGGGGGGCCATGCTGGGCTGGCACACAGCAATCACCCTGCCAGGGCTGCCCGGGGGCAGTGCCCAGAGCCCTCCAGAGAGCTTTAAATGGGTTTTCAGCGAGCTCAGGTCCTCCCACCCCATTCCATCCCATCCCATCCCATCCCATCCCATCCCATCCCATCCCATCCCATCCCATCCCATCCCATCCCATCCCATCCCATCCCATCCCCATCCCATTATCCCATCCCACCCCATCCCATTCCACCCCACCCCATCCCATCGCATTATCCCACCCTACCCCATCCCATCCCATCCCATCCCATCCCATCCCATCCCACCCTACCCCATCCCATCCCATCCCATCCCATCCCATCCCATCCCATCCCCATCCCATCCATCTCCCCCTCCCCTGGACACCCCTGTGGTGCCAAACCGTGGCCAGGAGCAGCCCCGGAGCTGGTAGGGGGTGCCCTGGTTGAGCTGGAGATCAGAGCCTGCAGAAGGAGCAGCGCAGCAGCCCCTGCCCCGGGCAGCAGTGACGGGCGGGAGGCAGGGGCCACTGTAACCATTTGTTTATTGATCCACACGGCATTGACAGGATTACACGGCGGCCCGAGGCACGGCCCGCGGCGCAGAAATGACCCCATCCCAGAAAAGCAGAACTGTCCCCCCAGCCGGGGCTCTGTCCCCACGCCAGCCCCGCCGAGCGCTGCTCCAGAGCCAGGAGACTCCTTCCCCGATGGCTTCTCCAGGAGCAGACCCTCCTCTTCCTCTTCCTCTGCCCTCCCCACCTCCCCCCTCCCCAGTGACAAGTGCTACAGGTTAAAAATTGGGCTACATATTAAATATAGGGTATGACCTTCAAGTAGGGCTGGGGTGTTACACAAATAACCACATTTTTTTGGTATCACTAGCATTTTTTTTAATGTCCATCATAAGACACCATGAAAAACCCAACAACTTTAGCCTTCTTTAGCTACAAAGATCTCTGATCTCATCTCCTTAGTCTGGTGATCTTTTACCCTGCACATACAAGTATTAGAAGCATTATTAAGAATCGTATCCTTCAACACATTTAAGAATTATATTATTATAACAAATAAGACCAAAAATTAGATTTTATAGTTAAATATTCTGTGAGCCAGACAAAGGGGCTTTACTGTACAAGCGATTGTGCATTTTTTTTTTTTAAAAAGCAAATTATAGTGCAAAGCAAAAAACATTGGCCTGTCTCGTGACCATTTGCATACAACAGAGGTGCATCTATTTACACCTTCACATGACAATATGTCATAAAAACAAAATCGTTGCCATTCTTTTTATTATTTTCTCTTTTAAAACTCACTACAATCAGTCTTAAATTAACCTACAGCTACGAATGCCTTGTTTCCTTTGTGCTTTCAACCAGTGGGACAGGATGACAAATGCAAAAAGGCATCAAAACACAGGCTGCCCTGTCCAGCTCCAGAGCCGGCGAGCGCCGGCGCTAAGGCAAGTGGAGGTTGCAATTATGCTGGGGTAAGGCTTTAAAAAAAAATTATTATTATCATTATTATTATTATTATTATCAAAAAGAGTTGTTCTTCGTTGCTTCTGGAACTCTGAGTGGTCATGGCAGCTGTCCAGGGCAGCCAGCGTGTGCTGCTCCAGCCTCGCCGTGGTAGTGCAATTCCAGCGCTCCGTGCTGAGGGTGACCGGCTGCCAGCTGGCAGCTGGGGACAGGTGACAAGGCTGGGACGGTGGCACCGAGGCACAGGGGCCAGCAGGGCAGCTCTGGGAGTTCGATTTTTTTTTGTTTTTATGGGAGAAATGGGAAAAGAAAGGCGTGGTTACTGGTGGCACTGGGGCTGGGACTGTCCTCTGGCTGCGGGGAGGGCTCTGCAGGGCACTGGGTTATGGATCCCCAGGAATGTGTCTGTGCCCTCCCAGCCCTGCCACCCCGAAAAATCCTGAATCCAGCCCCAATTCTCATGCCAGCAGAGGGCACAGGTGGCCTGCAGGAGGTGACAAAGCCTGTGCTGTGCATCAGAGCCTTGGAGGAGCCCACAGCTGCCTCCCAGCATGGCCCAGTTTGGTTGCAATCTCTGTGGTGTCAGCTCTGAGGGTGTGTGGTGCTTGGCAGACCTGGCTCCTGCAAATGCCACCTGATGCCACCACCACCACCAGTGGCACCTCGAGTGCCCCTTCTTCAGCTTATTCCTCGACAGAGAGATCCCTGTGCTCGGGGTCACCTGGGGAAGGACAGGAGGGTGAGGGGATGGAAAAGGCTGCACAGCATCAATTCACAACATTCCCACCACCAGGAGTAGAAACTGCTCCTTTCTCCAGATCTCAGAGCTTTCAGGATGAACTGACACATGTGAGTCAAAATAAAAAATTGTGTTAATCCTCTCTGGGTGAGAACATGGGAAACATGAACAGAATTATGGTGCTTTGCCACCAGCTGTGAGTGTTGCCCCTCAGAGGGGACAGAAGGAACACCTGGAGAACGGTGGCAAGGCCATGCCAAAGGCTCCTGAGCCCCGTGGAAGTGCATCTCAAATGTCTCAGATTGTCCTGAACGCCGCCTTCACTTCAGCCACCATCACTGAGGTTTGCTAAGGGGAGCAAAGAGCTGAACGGTGAGGTCAGGACAAGAGAGCAAACAAACAAAACAAAACATCTCCATAAAAAGTACATCTCATGTGTAAACATGGAGGAGGGGTCAGCCAGGCCCGGGGTCAGCCACGTTACTGATTGACAGATGACGACAGTGACACCAAAACGAACAATACAACTTGTGTCGTCAACAAATAATAACAATAATCACATCACAGCTCTTGTTCACGTGGCTGAGTGAGCCCCAGTGCCCCTGGCTGTGCTGCAGACCCCACTGCTCTTTGGTGCTGAGGGACCCTTCACCAGCGGGGAGGGAAGGACAGGAGGCAATGGGGTTTTTTTCTTTTTTTATCCTTTTTTTTAAAGTTAAGTTCAGTCCTCCTGCACTGGCAGAGAATGGCTCAGGTGACTCCCTGGTGTCTTCTCTTCTCTGAACCATTTTGCAGAGGAAGGGTGAGATTCTCCTCACTTCTGAATGCTTTGTGTGGGGAAGAGGTGCGAGTGAGATGAACGAGAAGTGTTCTGCAAGTACCAAACATCTGATTCCACACGTCCTTGGGGTTTTTTTTCCCTATGTACAATCCACATACCTAAAACATACAGAAGGAACCACATCAAGCCTCGTGGATGTTCACCTTGAAATGCAACGAAGGTCTTGGTTGATCTTTGCTTGATGCTTGCATGCAGAGGATCCTTAACTTTGGGTTTGGAAGACTTTGGTTTAACTTTTCCCTTGGCATCACTTTGGTCGCTCCCAAAAGGAGCCGCGGTGGCCGATCAAGTTAAAGACACGGGTGCCCAGCTGGGCTCCTCCTCAGTAGGGTCTCCAGACGGACTCATCCATCCTGCCCGTGGTGCTCATGGTGGTGGGGGAGTTGCTGTGGCTGCCGTCGGCGTCCACGCCGTCGCTCTGCGCGCCCAGGCTGGCGTTCATCAGGTTGTTCCCCGCCGAGGCGCTCGTGCAGGACGAGAGCATGCGGGTGGGCGAGCGCTCGCCTCCCGCCACCATGGAGAACTGGTAGGAGCCCGAGGACGTCCCGTAGTACAAGTGGTAGGGAGAGGGGTTGGCCTGGAAGGGCCCGCTCTGGTTCTGCGTGGAGCTGGGGTACGGCGGCGGCAGGTAGGTGTGGTGGAAGCGGGTGGTGGTGGGCATGCTGGTCATGCTGATGCCCCCGATGCCCGTGGCCGACGGCGTGGCCGTGTAGGGGAAGGCGGCGGACATGGCGCCGGGGTAATGCATCCGCGGGTCGGAGAAACGCGTCTCCGTCAGCGCCGGCAGCGTGGGGAAGGAGCGCTCGAACTGCCGCGGGTCCGAGAAGGGGCTCAGCTCTGACGTGCCTGCCGGGTGCAGGAGGAGAGGGGGCGGTTAGAGCGTTCCCAAGGAATCCGGAGGGAAAGCACCTCTTGGGTCTGCCAGGGAAAAGAGCTGAGGGACTTAAATAAAAACCCTAAATAAAAACCCTAAACCCGTTTGTTTAAGTTGCTCCCATTTCCTGTCCTAAAATTTGTTGTTTCCTATCCAAGAAGGGACACGGCTAAGCTGACTTCTCTTAGGGGTCTATTCATCTCGGGCAGATTAAAGCAGCACACCCCATAAACACAGAAAAAAGATGTTTAGCCATGACATCAGCTGTGTAGTAAATAAATGGAGGCAGGCCCCAGACGGCCGGGCCCTGGGATCATCCATCCCTGCTGTATACACACACACACACACACACACGGAGACAGGCAGGAAAAGCTGGAGCCCAGACCAGCCTGCTAAGCCTTCTTGTGGGTGGCCTGTTTGTGCTGATACCATCAGGGGATGGAGCTGATAAACACACAGCTGAAAACTCCCAAGCCAGGAGCCACTACATCCCTCTGCTTGAGATCTCTGTGTATTTTTCTCCTTCCAAGAGGATAAGGAGAGTGAGAAATTCAGGCTCTCTGCTGGGGGAAGGGAGACCCGGGCCAGCGTGGTGGGAATGTTCCCCAGCTCCACTGGACAATGGAGCCCCCCACGCCTTTTCCTGGAGGTCAAAACCCAAAGGGGGTCGCAGCCAGCTTGGAACTGGAAAGGAACCTTGGCTTGGGATCCCATCCTCCTGCAGGAAGCCCAGTTAGAGGTGGGAATCCACAGCAGAAGCTCCTTTGAGGAGCTGGAGCCATTCCTGTGGCTCTCTCAGCTGTCCCAAGGCTGAGAAAGAGCCCAGGAGCCTCTGGCCTTGGTGCATTAAAGCAGAGAGAAATGAGGTTTGCTCTCCAAGGAAAGTGTCCTTCACACCTCTTCTATTTTCCTCTTGTTAAAAGCAGGGCCTTTCTCCTTTGCTAGTGGGACACCATGCAGCCTAAAAAGTGACTTTTTGTGGTCACATCAGCTGAATTTTGTATCCCTCAGAGCAAGAGAATGTGAGGTGAGTATGCTAAACGCGCCTGTTGGTTTTGGAAATGCATATACATACAAACACACATGCAGAGGATTGTGTGGCTGCTCTGCATGCACAGGGCTGTATGTTTTAGATCTATTTATTACAATGAAGCATTTTTAACTTCTCAGGGCTGGCGTTCCAGGCCCCAAAGCGTTTCCCCAGGAGAAAACCCTTGATTTAATCCCTTCCAGCTACCGAGTGACACGGGCACGCTCCGGAGGAGCAGGTATGGAGGGGATTTGATGTGAACCTCCCTTCTGATCCCAGGTGAGTCCTTCAGCAGTGGAAGGAGAAGGGGAGGTTCCTCCCTCCCTCCCCTGCAGCCCTTTTGCGGGCGCCCAGCAGCGCCTGCCTTCCCACGCAGGCTCCACGGAGGGGAAAGGCGGGGGAGCACCTGGTTTGTGAACGTGGCTGCGGCTTTGGGGCGAGATAAGAGAGGAGCAGCTCAAAGCTGTCCCGAACCACACTGCTCTGCACACACCCGGCGCTGCAAAGCGCCCGTGGAAGCGGCTGCCCGGCCGCAGGGCCAGGCCTGCTCCGTGCTGGGCTGGCTGGAGAGGCACAGCGGTGGGAAAAGCACTGATTTCACAGCCCAGCAGGGACCCATCCCAACGCCGTGCTACAGCCACGGCTGCTGCCAGGCACTGAGGTTTGAGGGAGCTGAGGTTTGGAGACCAGCTCTGCAAGGAGCGGCCTGACCACAGCCCCGTGGCGGGAGCAATCCGGCAGCATCACGGCTTGAGACAGGACCATGGGGCAGAAATCCTGGGCTGGAAAGAAAAAGGGCTGTCTTCTGAATGCCTCCCCTTAAATTCAGCAGCCCTGCACTGAGAAAAAGCAGCCTCTAAATCCCCCTCAGCCCCCAAAACACCCAGACTGGTGCTCGCTGCTTTCCCAGATGACAATCGCTCAGACCACGCTCCTTCATTACTTTTCACAGCTCCATAAATAATATTCCATAAAATGCAAATCTAAATCAAACCTGAGCGCTCAGGGCACATTTCCTTTTTCCTCTATAACTCACTCAAAGAGGGTTTTTTTTAGAGGCTACATTTTATTGGCCTGAACGTGCACCGTCTGGCAGTGGGTCCCTGCTACTAATTTAGACGGGAGCATGTAAAAGTGTTAATTATAGGCTCTGTATGTGTGACAGGCAAGGCACAGCGAGGCTGTGGGTACACGGTGGGCAGAGAGGGAGCTCTGCCAGGCTTTGCACCCCCGGCTCTGCAGGGCTGGGATCTGCAAATTCGATCCTTCAAAACGCAAATCCCTCAGTGCGAACCCCTCAAACAGAACCCACACCCAGCAGAGCCGTGAGGCGTCCGAGCGGCCGTGACCAGCTCGCTTCCACCCCCGCCGGCCTTGGGCTCTAAGTCTGGACCACAATAAAGCTCCAGCTTTCCCTGACCGGTCTGAGGCTATAAAAAAACTCCCAAACCGCCCTAAAAACAAAACCGCGGCGACCCCAGCTCGATCAGGGCGCCTCTGAGGGGGCCGGCCCCACAGCCAGCAGGGGGCGCCCGCCGGGCCGCGGGAGGCGGGAAGGAGGCGGGAAGGAGGCGGCCGCCAGAGGGGGCCGGGGCCTCGCCACCGCCTCAGGGCCGGCGTCTCTTCTCTGTGTCCTTCACCTCAGGACTGCCCCTCGTCCCATCTCCTTCACCTCAGGGCAGCCCCTCTGTCCTGTGTCCTTTGCCTCAGGGCTGCCCCTCCATCTTGGTCCTCGCCTCAGGGCTGTCCCTCTGCCCCGTCTCCTTCACCTCAGGGTTTCACCTCCATCTTGGTCCTCGCCTCAGGGCTGTCCCTCTGCCCCGTCTCTTTCACCTCAGGGTTTCACCTCCATCGTGGTCCTCGCCTCAGGGCTGTCCCTCTGCCCCGTCTCGTTCGCTTCACAACTGTCTCTCCAGTTCAGCACCATCACCTCAGCACCCTCTCCATCCTGGCTTCATCACCTCAGGGTTTCCACTCCGTCCCATCTCCTTCGCCTCAGGGTTTCCCCACCATCTCGGTGCTCGCCTTAGCGCTGTTCCTCCATCACATCTTCACCTCACAACTCTCCTTCTACCTCAGCACTGTCACCTCACAACTGCCCCTTCCACCTTGGTCCTCGCCTCAAGGTTTTCTCTCCATACCATCTCCTTCGCTTCGGGGCTGCCCGTCCATCCTGGCTGCCTCAGATCGGAGCCACACAGCCCCAGCGCCTGCCCAGCACGCGAGGAAATCTCCACTGAAACAACCCCAGCGAGATCCAATTAAAACACGGCCATTAACACCCTCCATAACCACCTAACTCAGCAGCAAGGACTCTCCGCCACAGCTGGGATCAAACAGCAACCTGGAGCAAGCAGCTGCTGAGCGAAGCAATGGAACAAGGAGTGGGTGAAACTGCACCCTTGGACCCTGCGTTCCCTTTGGAATCACAGCTCAAAAGGGGCTTAAAAAACCCCTTCTTGCTGTCCCCTTCCCTAGCACATCTCACACACATCTGCTCCGTAGTGCTGCCTCCGAGGATTTACTACAGTTTTCCCTCGCTTACTCGCTGTCCAGCCCCCATTTGCTTTTTTGGACCCTGGCAATCCGAGCTTGAGTACTTCAGTTGTCCAGTTGCCAATCAAAATATTTGAAGGAAATGTTTATTTTCTTCTCGAAATCACACCAGCTGCTGCACTAACTGAATAAGCCCATTTAGCTGTAAGAATTTAACCATTGTAAGAGTGAATTGAGTCCCCCAACTACTCCAAAATCTGACCCAATCTATCAGCGGAAATGTCAATGTTTTGGATGGGAGTTTGGGGAAGTGTGGAATGTGTATTAAATAAAAGCCATGTAAAGGTCAAAGCCCTGATTAGTAATGCCACTGTCTCCTCCTTAGGGCTGAGCTGCCCCAGGGACCATGGAGGCCAGGACACACCCCATGATTTAATTGTGCAGCTGCAATTTGCACCTTTTGAGGACCCCCAAGTCCCCCCTGCACGAGGGGCCGGATAGAAACATGCTTTGAAAGCCGCTCAGCCCCTTTCCAGATAAAACAACAGTGCTGCAGTGACACAGCAGCTCTCTCTGTGCCTCAGAGACAATACAGGTCTTTCCTTGGGTGGGTGGCCAGGAGATAAATGCAAAGAGATGCCCCTGATGGGAGCCAAACCTCAGCTGGGTTATGGTGGTGAGGGCTGGCCATGAGGTGGGAAGGGCTGGTTTGTGAGGCTGCCAACCACAGAGGTTTCTCTGGGTGTGTTCAGCCTCCTCCCTTCAGACCGCGTTGGGTTTGGGAGCTGCCTTGGATGGAGTGGAACTGGTCCCTGCACCCTGGCGGGGTCAGGGCTGGTGGATCTGCTCTGAGGTCCCTGGAAGCCTTTGAGGACATGAGGCAATGGACCCTGCAGACGGTTTTAGGGATTGGTGTGCATCCATCCCAGAGGAGCAGTGGGTGCTGCCACCACGTCCTAGCCCAGGAACACATCTGCTCTGCCAGGAGGGAAGAAAGGGCAGCAAAAGCAACATCAAGACCTCTTCAGTGCTGCAATGGTACCCAGACAACCAGCTCAGTGGCAGAGCCCAGCACCAGGGCCTCATGCACAGCAGCATCATCATTATCAGATTATCTGGGGCCAGGCAGCGACGTGTGGAACCTGAGCAGCTCCTCAGCACCCCAGATACCACCTGGTCCCCACCTTAGAGATGTGGGGAGCACGCGGTGGCGGATGAACCCAGTCAGCAATAAACCTGAGCTTGTGTGGATGTTACACAACAAACACTCACAGTGTGTGAGACGCACGGAGAATAAAGGGAATTTAAAGGGAACTTGATAGCCTGGCACTCTCCAAGTCTATAGGATATAAAATATCATCACCCTGGCCATAGATCACTGTTCTAATTCTACGCATATGTGTGCCTTGCAAAATTGTCATGAAAAATCTACCCCAGGGGAAAAAGCCCTGCTTTCCTGTCTCACTGCACAATGATTGACAACAATGTAAACGCAAATGATACTTTATACTTCTGTATATAACACACCAGCGTGTGTGTGACAGTGGGGACAGACATTCCTGCTCTGGATATACCTTTAGCTGTTTTTTCTCTGCTCACTTCTGTCACGCTTGGACCTCCAAGCCATCTTTGAGCATTTTTCTGATCTTTGTCCCTCTCCACTTCCCTCCCCTGATGACAGTAACTCCATGTGGGAGCACGGAGAGGCAGGTGGCCAAGAGAAGGAGAGAATCTCCATGGGAAGGTGCACGAGGTGCATCTGATCTGCGAAGGCCCAGCTCATCTCTAGAGAAGGCGCCGCTCTCCTCCCCACCCACGCATGCAGGCACGCTCTCACGCCTCTGTCACGTATGTTAACAAGTTCATTTGTTTCCAAGTCAGAGCCAACTAAAAAAGAAAACGGCCCCTTCCTCTCAGCCCACGTAAAACAGAGCAAAATATATTTTGGGGGAGGAGGGGAGGTGTTGAAAAAAAAAGGAGGGTGTGAACAGCATCCGTTGTTACACGCCCATGGAGCAGTGCTCTGTATCTGATAGAACCAGCTCACAAACTGGGTGCACGGACTTCCTCTGCAGTCTGAAAAAAAGAACGCAAACCCCAAACCAAAACACAACAACACACAGGTCCTTATCACAGCATCGCCAGGCACCACCTCAACACTGCCAAGCACGTTTGCTGCTCAGTTTGGTGATTCTCCCCCAGCACTGGGTGCTGCCGTGCACACACACACGCGGCCCCAAACCCACCGTGCTGAGCAGCACAAACCCAGCTCCTGGGTCCTCTCCCACCCCAAACACGCTGGGCAGCAGCAGAGCAGGGAAATTCCCAGGTGTTCCCAGCTCGGTGGATCATGCATCACATCTCAACCTCCTCTGCAAACCCTTCCAGATCCATCGGCATGCTCCAATTCTCTGGACCCATCCTTCTGGGGAGGACCCTGCTCCTAATTCCGGTGTGGATTTATGCAGGACCAGTTCAGCCCCACGTCCTGTGCCTGCAGTGTCCTCCAGATCTTACATTAGCTCCTCTGCCTCGCCGTGTTTACCCCCTCGATGTATTTACACGGAGCAATCCGCTCCGCTCCCCGCCTGCCCTTTGCTAGACTAAACAAGCCCAGCTCTCCCAGCTTCCGGCACAGCCTCGCTCATCCCGGAGCCCTCTGCCCGCATCCCCCTGCCCCGCACATCCCGCAGTCCCCGCCGAGCTAATGAATAACGGTGCTAATTGGAGCGGGTGGGTGGGCTGAGCGGGGATCGCGGGCACTCCCCTCCGCCCTGCCTGCGCTTTGCTCTTTACCTGTATTCAAAGGGTATTAAAACAAATTAACAAGCCCTGACTACATAAAAGGAAGCTGCTGGATTTACAACCCAGCCTGCAGCTAGACCACCTTGCCTGCCGAGCAGGTTTGGGCCAGGCCACGTCTGCCATGGGAATCCCACTGCGGAGGGGTGATGGCACAGGGGCTCCAGGAGCCGGGCAAGGCAGGGCACCCTGGCTGGGGCTGCCCACCCCGCTCTGAGAATGGCACTGCGGATCCCAGCACACTGGAAAATGCCGTGTTAAAGGCAGGATGGCACCCCTGAGGCAAATTCCGAGGGACTGCTTGCTGTTCTGTAGGGATGCAGCACCCTGAGCTGTGGCTGGGGTTGGCCACATGTCCATGGCACAAACGCAGCGGTCGCGGGTGCCTGGACTCTGTCCTGGGGGAATCTCCTGCCCAGCGCTGCTCTGTGGCTCAGCTGTGACAGTTCCCTGCCAAATTCACTGGAGGGACGTCACAAATGTAAAGGAGAGGAGCAGAAAAGCAGTTTAAAGATAGACACAGAAGCCTGAAAGCAGGCAGGAAACCCATCTCGAGCGTGTTCCTTCCTTTGAGGCTGAAGCTGAATCCCACAATATGTTTTCTTCCCACTAATGCTTGCCTAGCTTCCTTTGGAAACAATTTAGTCGCTGCCCGTGGTAGAATGTTTTTATCCATTAAGAAACGGATATTTTAAAGAAACCATAAGTCAATCTGGACAGGGATTAGGAAGCAGCAATTCAGTGTATTTGCTGGGCCCATAATTCAGGACTTAACCTCAGAGCAGCCACGTTGCATTTCGGAAACAATAGGGGCATTTGCTGCCTATGCCAAGAGGCTTCTTAAAAGTAATGTAATACTTTAAAAATGTATATTTAAAAAGAAAAAGAGAGAGAAAGACTTGACTTTAAAGGCATATGATGAAGCATTCTGCTGATGATAAAAATGTTGTGTTTGCCTGAAGTAATGGATAGGGAATGAAGCTGAGCAAATTCCAGATCAGGAGATCTGAGGCTCTTCACCAGTAAACACAGAGTCTCCCCAAAACCATTCCACGGGCATTAGGGCTAAGAGAGGCTTGCAAAAGGATCTGACATTTACTGTCCTCCCTGTGAAATCAAGGGAGTTTGGCTTCTCTGGGGCAAAAACAAGAGTGTGCAGGGGAACGTGAAGTGCCTCAATCAAAACAGCTCTCTCTGGTACCGAGGAGATCCAATCTAAAATCCCTTTGCAATTGTCCTGGTGAACACAAGGCCCCTCCATGCTGCTGGACAAGGCACACAATTGCTTTTGAGTGGTTGAAGATGTTTCCACCACAGAACTCGAGCGTGGGCGGTCCTGCTCTGCTGTGCTGGGAACAAAATGGTTCAGCCCGAGCCACCGCTGAAACACAGGCAAGGGAGGACACAGAGAACTGGGGGCTGCTCCTGGGGAGGACGTGTGTCTGTCACCAGCCCACCTCCCCTGAGCCAGGGGGCCCCGAGAAGCAGCTGAAGGCAGACAGCAGAAGTCCCTTTAACATCTTGCTTCACTTCTGAGAGCTGCTTGATTTTTTTAAGCTAAAAGGCAAAGCTCGACTGAAGCAGGCACGCAAGGCTCTGGCTTCGCGTGCCCCGTAATAAGGAACCATTTCAAGCCATCCTAATGACAGCTTGGTGTCTCGCTGTGGGGATGGCAGAGCTGGGATTGCAAACACTCACATTTTCCAGACCTCTCTGGAGAAGCATTGGAGCAAATCCTCAACAGAGGCTCTGCTCGGTTGAAGCCTGGGAAGCAGAGCTGGATGGTGATGGGGGTCTGCCTGTCTGACCTGCCCAGCACTGGGCCAGATTCTCATCACAGCTACAGGGGTGAGCCCAGAGTTACCCTATTTACTCCCAGAGCAGCTCAAGTGGGAATGAGATCTGGTGTGTGCAGGGTTGCCAGTGTCCATCCAGTTTGGGGACAGGCATGGGAAGGGATCAAGTCTCTGCCCATGTGAGCGGGGCAAGGCAAGGCCAGAGCCACTGGAATACCCTGGCACTGGAGAGAGCAGGATCCGACCCGCTCGGTATCGGAGCCGCACTCTCTCCTCCCGTGTTTCCTGGCATGCCCTTCAGAAACCATCAGCTTTCTCTTACCAGGAGGGTTTTGGTTTGAGACCATCTAACCTCAGGATGATCATTTTACATGGGGGCTATTTATAACCTCCAGGGGCTGCTTTCCTGAAAGCCTCTGCGAGTGGCTGAGGGCCAGACCCTTCTCCCACTCCCAGCGGCGCCCTTGCCATGATCTCCACCACGGCCACGGCTTTCCCTCCTCAGGAGCAGAGACTGGACTGGGCCAGAGCAAGCACATCTCCCAAGAACTCAAATTCTCCCGAAGACAAACAGTCTCTTGCCTGCCTAAAAAAACAATCTCCGTGTGCTGTGTGCAGGGATTTGAGGTGCTGGGTTCCCCCACAGTGGTGGAGGCTGCTCCTGAGCATCCCAGCTCCAGCCTGCTTTTGCCAGGAGTGGATTAGGAAGCTTGTGCAAACTGCTTGGTCAGCAGAACAGAGAGGCTGAGCACCCCTGGCACACAAGCAGAGGGAGCCAGGCACTGGTGGAGGGAAAAACCTCCCCGTGCCCCTCTTAATCCATGCACAGGGATGCTAAAAACATTAACCTTGGGAAGCACCCCATGAAAGATAGCGGGGGCCGGATGAACCCCAGCCTGCCCCACAGCCCCTGCCTGCTGGTATCTCATTCTGCTTCCCACTAATCGGCCTCTCCTGTGTGTTACCCAAGAACGTGCCAAGTCGTGAGAATTACAGGCCTGTTAACTCCCGTGTTGTTCTTGGCACGGGCCGGGCTCCACTTGCTCGGGTAAAAATTATGATCTTTGTGAATAAGCCGTGTGTGTGTGTGCGAGAGAAAGAGGGGTTTTTAAAATGATGATTATGATTGGTCCTAGCCAGAGCTGTGTCAAAAGGACAGGGCTGAGATGAAAATTACCGAGCTGCTCCTGCTCCGAGTTGCGCTGGTAGGAACCCGCAGTCATTTTAAGACGCTTCCTCCGACTCGGGAACAAGGGAGCCAAGAGCAGAGCGTGCACAAACCGCCTTTTGCAGCATTCCTGGGACTTCGGATTCACTCCGCAGGAATGATTTCAGAGGCTAATTTTGTGTGTCTCCACTCCTGCTGTCACTTGACATTTGGGAATTTGGCAGGGGCGGTAGCTTGTGGCCAACTCCATTTTTTTTCTCGTTGAATTTGTGTCATCACCTGATTCTTTGCTCCAAACGGCGCTCTTTGGGTTTCTGGCACTGCAGGGGGCTGTGCTAATTTAAAATACAAATCTTTTTTTCTTCCCTCAAGAATCTCTTTCTTTATGATGCAGCCAACAGGACAAGCCTAGAAAACTCTTTCTCTCTCTCTTGCTTTTTTAAAAAAATCCAAGTGATAGTCCTACACAAAATGCCCGTGTTCTTCTCATAAACCTTGCTAATATCAATGAAAATTCCAAGCGTGGAGATTTGCATTTCAATGAGAAATAAATTAAATTTTCTCTGTAATTTTGGGTTGGGAGGAGCGGCGCAGCTTTTACAGTTCGAGTAACATTTTCAAACATGTTTTTACACCCAAAACCCCCTCTTTGCTAATGACACCAAGGCTTTCAAACAACCATATCCCTTCTGAAAACGCAGCACAAGGGTTTTGGGAGCTTTTTATATGAAACTTTCCCAGAAGGGCCTATTCTCACCAAAATTTCAAATACAGACAGCTTAAATACTGTTCCTTGAAGCCCTGTTAGTGCCTCTGCTGATTTCTGAAGGAAAAGAACCCGTGAGACTAAAAGTGCATGGAAAAGCAGCCCAGAAAAGGACAGGAGAATGGTCTCTTAATTCATCCTGGTGGCATCTGCTTGTGCAGAAAGACAGGAGCAGCACGGGAGCCAAGATATTTGAATGCTTTGCTTAGTTTAGGACTGAAATTTGGGGATTAGCAGCCTGATCTCTGTCAGGTAACTCCAGTGGCAATTCCTGCCCCTGTCCTGGCAGCAAGCTGTGGATTCCTGGGGAACGCCCAGGGACTCGGGCGCTCTTTGCCGCTGGCAGCTCTGGGAAGAGCAAAGCTGTGTGTGTGTGTGTGTGCCCGTGCAGGTGTGCATCCGTGTGGGGAATTATGCTGGAGCTGGGCGAGGGATCACCACACTTGGCACCCGCACAATGATAAGAAACCGTTGGGATTAGCATGTAAAGCACGGAACACCCTCTCTGGCTGATGCATAACCATAGCGCGGCTGCCTTCATGTCAGAGGAGCTGCTGGGTTCAAAGGGTGCTGCTCTCACCTCCCTCACGCTCCTGCTGCTCAGTTGTTCCTCAAAACCCAGATCTAATGATGCCAAAAGTGACTTAATGGGTGCGAAAAGGTTTCCAAGGTCAAGGAATTTACACAAACCCCTCCCTGGCTCCTCAGCCAGGGGAGAGGTGGACTCCAACTCTAAAATCCCATGCAGAGGGTTGTTCCCACTCAGCCATGCCAGGAGCACGAGGGTTCAGGGGTGGCACTGGGACACCCAGGTGGTTACCTTGGATTGGAGTTTGAGCCTGGGAGCCGAAGTGGCTCGGGGTGCTGAGGGATCCACGGGGGTTGGGTGTTGTCGGGGTGACTCTCATGGACTGGCGCAGCCGTTCCAGCTCTCCGTAGCGGTCGGTGAAGGGTTTGGCTTGGTCTTCCAGCTTTTGTCTGTGCCCTGGAACATGATAAAAGAGTCTGGTATCTGATCAGCTCCCCTGCTGGTTACACAGGGAGCCAGCACAGCCTCTGTCTCTGTGGTTTGCTGTTACTCACACAGGAGAATGGGTGCCAGCCCCGGCAGAGAGCAGCTCCCGGGGCAGGTGGACACAGAGTGACCCACAGGGGAGGCTCCAGATCATCCAGAGAGTCTCCAGCCAAGGAGCTGGATCAGGATGCCCCTGCCTGACTGACCAACCTCCATCAGCCCTCACCGACTCTCAACACGGAGGGGAGACATGTGCAAGGCATGAGAAACCATGTCCTGGCAAAGTGGGGACTGGGGAACCAGCAGACACTGAATTTTAAGTATTTTCTGCAGTGTTTGCTCATTGCTTAAAGAACAAACTCCCATCTTACTCCAGCCCCCTCCCAGCTGTGCCCACTCAGCTTGGTCAGAGCGCCGTGGGGCTGCAGGAGGGGCAGGAGGGATGGGATCAGCCCTCACTGGCACCACACCTTGGCCACCTCACTTTGCTTCTCTCTGTTCCTCCTTCCTCCCCTTAAAACGGGCAGACTAATCACCCACCTCCCCCAGGCAGGGCAGCAGCTAATGAGCGTTCATAAAGCACTCCCAGCTCCTTAGGTAGCAGCTGCTGGCACAGGGCAATAATTATTAAATTTATGCTAATTGTCCCGAGGCGAGAGGAGCATGAAACGCACTTGATACATAACTTTCACATTTGACTGTATTAATCATCGCCAAACAGCTTCGCTCTCTCTGGACCGGATTCCAGTCTCAGTTACACCCGCACAAAGCTGGAGGGGCTCCAGAGGAGCCTCAGCTTTACATCAGCGCGGGGTTCAGACCTTGGCTTCTCCTTGTTCTTCCCCTGCCGCAGCCAGAGTGCCCCACAACACCCCCAGCTCTCTGCACCTGCCGCGGAGGGACCTTGCCCAGGTGGCACCGCCTCGTCCCGGCACCATCCCAGCGCTCAGGGGCACTGGAGGTGTGCAGGCACGCCGGGAGAGAGGCTGGGAAGAAACCCTTCTGCAGCACTTCAGAGAGCTGGGCCTTATCAGATCCTACAGCCCGACGTCCACCAAGCCAAGCTCGGTTCTTGGTGGCTTCTAAAGAAGAAAAGGAAAGCAAAGCAGTGTGTTTAAAAGGTGATGAAGGCAGGCAGCTCTCACCCGCACGCCCCTGCCCTTCCCCCCAGCATCTGCACGGCTCTGTGAGCGGTGTCAGTTTATAGCAAAGTCACAGAAGGTCCCCACACTTCCCCCTCCTTAAATCCAGCGTCTGGTTATCTCCTGATCTCCCACTTGCCTGGCTCAGGCTGTGCTTGCCAGGCTGGCTGTGAGGATGCTGGGATGGGAGGGAAGCTCCAAGGGGAGCTCACAGTCCCAGCCGAGCTCCACGGGTGTCCCACCAGCAAACCCCTCCCAGCCACAGATTCTGAGGGGCTCTGACCCCTCTCTGCTCTCTCCACATCCAGGTGAGCCCCATCATCCCCTCCAAGCTCTATAATCCCCAGACTTCCAGAGATGTGAGAGTCCAAACCGAGGGAAAACGTGGGGAGGACGAACCCAGCAGAAAGCAAAAACCCAGCAGTATTTTGAAAATGTATTTCCCCTGCTGTGAGAAGTAAACCAAGGAAACCTCAAAGCAAGACCATAAATGATCTATTCTCATCTCTGTGTGTCCCCAGACCTCAGGCACCTCTGCATTATCCAGGGCCTTTGGAGCTGTGAGCAGCATCTGTCAATGGTGCTTTCTCCAGGGGAAAAGTGTGTGCACTGAGATGTCTTGTTTTAGCCCACATTTTATTATTTCACTGTACATTTAAGCACAGAAGAGGAAAAACAGTGTTATATTTCACATTTACCCATTTTTTGGGGGGTAGAGCTTCGCAGGAAAGCCAAAAAGGACTTCAAAGACCAAGTTCCCCAGAAATCTAATGAAAATTAAATTCTCTTCTTCTATCTCAGCACAAACCCTATCCTGTGGTGTTATCTGGCATGTGACAGGGAAAATCCTGAAAAAACATATTGAATTATCTCTATGCTGATAATGTTTGTAAAGATTATTCAGCCATGCAGCCCCACCAAGGCCTTCATGTGCCTGTGTCATGCTGCACTGTGGTTACTCTGATGCCCGCACTGTCTGAACATGGGCACAGCCCCGTGGGCTTTGCCAGCACCCTCCAGAAAGGGCTGGATTGTGGGGAGACCCAACAAAACCCCCCAAACCCCTGAAACTATCCTGCTGAAAAGGAAGTGGAAAACTTGACGCAAATGTAAGTCAAGGCAAAGACAGGGATGGTGGCGTCAGGGCTCTTCCCAGCCCCTCTCCAGTCTGTGTCCCACCCTGTCCCCACATGTGGGACCTGGTAGCCTCAAACCCTGTGAAACAAGGCAGAGAACGAGTTAAAAACCACCAGCTTGGCCCGCCAGCCCTCTTTAGCTCAGGCTGTCTCCCCAGGACTTCCTGCCGCTTGTCACTTAGGGCTGGGGACGTCAGACTTTGTCACGCAAGAGAGAATCGCTGTTAATGGGTTTCTTTCATCAGAACAACCTGAGCTTTTTAATTTCTGCAGCGGTTGGCTTCATTAAAAGCCCTTCCCCATCTGCCCACAGCTGTCACGGAGAGGAAACCAGTGAACAATAGCTCATACCTTAGAGAACAGGAAGGTGGTTTCTACCTTTGCCCAAGCACTGACTCAAAGCCTCCCGAAGCCAGTGGGCGGATTTTCACTCGACTTCAAACAGCCCCAGCCCTCATCCCAAGAAATCTGTCTGAGAAGCCTTAATCACCCCAACCTGTGAATTTTGGGGCACAAAAGGCACTGCTGGGGTTGGAGATTCTGCGCTGCATTTCCAGCTGGGCCACCACTGGCTCGTAGGTCAATATTTACGGAAACAGCAGAGCCCAGCATGGTCAGTTGGTGGCTGCTCCTGACCTTGGGCACTCCTTGTCAGCAGAGCCAGGGTTTTAACGCTGGATTGAGTTTCAGAATCAGTTAACTCCGGTATTGAACGTGACATGATGTAAACATTGACAGATCACCTATGATCCTGATGTAATAACAAGATCTGTATCAGCATATCAAACAAACTATTCCATTGAACACTTCCCAGCTGGAAGAGCCGACGTGAATTTGACACTTTAGGCCAGTAATAAGAAGCATACTGGAAGTTTTGGGTGTTTCCTTGGAATGCAGACAGCGAAACAGTGTGTGCCACACGAGCTCAGGCCCTCAGAGCTATGATTTAAAGACATGCTTTCTGCATTAAAATATTTCAAAGACCAAACAGAGTCTGCTCTTCCTTCTAGGAGTGTACAACCTGATGTGGCTTCCCAAGCTGGGACCAGGATGGGGTTTCCAGGCTGTGGAGGGGGAGTTCCAAAAGCAGCTGATTTCCTCACATTACTGAGATACAGAATATAAAGTTGAGCAAAGGTAGAAAGGGGCTCCAGGAACTTCACGGCTCGAGTGACACCAAAATCTCAGAGCTGAGAGATTTGATTTAAAAGAGCTCCCTGTGGGGTGAGTGGAGCCCCAGTTCCTGGATTTCTCTGTAGATGGAGTTCGATGGGAGCTGAGGAGCTGCACAGGCTCCTCGCAGCCCTGCTGGGCTCAGAGCTGGGTGTCACGCTCATCCCCAGCCCCCGGCTCAGCCCCGTGCTGCCGGCAGAGCAGATGTTGGGAAGTGGCTTGGCCCTCCCCGGGAGCCTGGCTGCGGAATGCTGGCGGCAAGCTGGAGCGGAGGAAACGCCGAGGGACGTTCACGAGCACACACACGCGCTGCAGATCACTGCCTCAGCTCCAGACAGGAGCAGACAGAGCCACGAGAGGGTGGCATGGGCTGGCACAGCAGCTTGAGCCACACTCAGCCTCCTTCAAAGCATCCAAGCATCCCCCTGGCATTCCACCATCCTCCCACCAAGGCTCTGCTCAAATATTCCCAGCCTAACTCCAGGGCTGAGCCAAGCTCACCAGGAGCAGCCCCTGCACATAAAGCCATGGCTTAGTCTCTACATGTCCCTGAGAAGGGACCACAAGAAAGGAATCAGCAGTGGATAAAACTCCGTCTCAATGTGCAAAACACCTTTCAAATCCCTCCCGTAGCCCTCGACATAGGTACTTCAGAGAGACACGCCAGTCCTCTGCAGAGGCTGGAATTTTTTCCCAGTCTGAGTCTCGGCTAGACTATCAAGTCCCAGCATGTGCTCCAGAAAGAAGCCACATGTGAAACTCCTGTGTTATGGGAACAGCAGGCCTGTCCCTTGCAGCTGGGCTGGTTTCATCTTTGCACACCTCTAACACAAGGCAAGAACGTGGCTCAGGCTCTCCCTGGAATCCCACCTCCAGCTCTAGGCCTGCCAGGGGAAATGCCCAGCCAGGAAGAATTCGGAGGAGCCCCACGGGCAGGGAAGGAGGGAGGGAGGGAGGACAGTGCAGAGCTGGGAGCTGGAAGGGAGCTGGAAGGGACTCAAACGTGACGCAGGATGACGGAGGTGCCCTCCGAGCCCCACTGCTAAAACCAGAGCCCAGGAGTTCACAGGAGGCAGCAGGAGGGAAATGTTGGGAGGCACCGTCCCTTGTGCTGCTGAACAAAGTCAGGCACAGATAACTCATTATTCACATGTTTGAAGTTGGCCTGCTTACGCCATTTGGAAGGAGAATCAGTCACGGCCGGGCTTTGCTTTGGTTTCCTCTGGCTTTCGTGAGACACTGCTGCTACTGTCTTTCTGCAGCTCGGGGAGAAAGGGGAGTGTGGCGCAATGCGCCCCGGCTCGCTTGTCCTGGCACAGCCTTCACACCAACAACCAAAGGAAAATAATATTTAAAGGGGTGGGGGAGAGAATTAGGAAGGGGGGAAAAAAAAAAGAAAAAAAAAAAAAAAAGAAAAAAAGGCTGCTAATTTATAAAGCTTTTTTAGCTGGTGGTGGTCTGAGATGAATTGGCTGCCTCTAAAAGGATGAAAATAAATATCCCTCTTTTTGAAGGAAATAGGCTGGCTCCAGGCCAGCTGGCAGGAAGCACAGAGATATGTTGCATTTACAGTAGGTTTTTTAGTGTCTGAAGCTCCAGCAGCGGGAGAGATGTTCGTTCTAGGCAGGCTGGGATTGATTAGGAGGCTTTGGGAGCCCCTGATCTCCTCTCGCTCCTGGGTTAGTGCTGAGACCTCGCCTCTGCCTCTCTCCCTGCCCACCCTGTCTCTGCTAAACCCTGTCAGGGCCTTTGGTTGTGCTGGGAGACCCCAAAACTGAGCCCTCTGGACGGAAGGCAAAGCAGGGCATTAATCTCAACAGAAATCCAGGGTAGTGCTTCCAAAAGCTCCAGGCACCCAGGAGCTGTGGCCCATTCCCAAATCAAAGGGAACATCACGCCCGAATTTCCACACAACTGTGGCTCAAATGCCTAAAAGGATACAGGATCCCTATTCCCAGGGTTTCAAGAGTCTTTCTGGATTTGCAAAAATATTTGAAGCCCTTCAGAACACAGGGAAAGCTGAGGGTATTCTCAGCAGTGGGTAAAATTCATCAGGTTTAAGCATTCAGCCCACTTGTGCCTGCTTAAAATCCCCACCAGTGCTTTCCTGCCTTTTTCCATCCAGGGTAAGGACTCTGAAAATCTGCCCCTGAGACTGCAGAGTGAACTGGGTGGGGGTTAAAAGTTGTGATTTACAGATATGAAAGCTGCAGCCCGGGTGTCACAGCGCAGCAGGTGGGTGCACATCTGCGGGAAATCGGGCGGCTTTCAGAACAGGCTGCAAAACCACCAGCCCTGACAGCCTCTCTGCACTCACTCCCCACTCCAGGAAGGCAAAATTCACTGATGGGCTGTCATCTGGGTCCCATGGAATCAAGCAAACTCTCAGATTGCAGGATTTCTGAGCTGGGTGCTGGGAGGAAGCAGACAGATCTCAAGGACATCCAGCTGCTATTGCCTCAGCCGCGGCTGAGATCAGATTTTCAGATTCCATAGATCCATGGAGAGATGCCAGCCCCAGTGAGTTCTGCTGCTATCTAACAACCTGGACTGGGACCTACCAGTAGAGCTGGTTTCTCCCAGTTCACAACCTGTTCCATTAGGGCAAGCACATCAAATTCCTCGGGGTGACACGGGCTGAGGACACTGTGCCCGGGATGGGGAGGACCAGCTGGGAACGCGCCGTGGTTCAGCTGATGGAGCTGAGATGTCCCTGCACTGCGGGGAGGGAGCAGCAGCTTGCCAGCCAGGCCTGTGCCCTCAGGAACAGACTGGAATTTTCCCAAGGTTTGAGGATGCTGAGCGCTGCTTTTCCCCTCAGACAGGGCAGGAGCTGAGCCTGGCATTTGAACACTGATCCCCTCGGTGCCAGCACTGAGCTCCAAGCTCCATCTCCAGAGCCTGGCTGGTGTTACCCCGCTGGATAATGACAGTTCCTGCTGAGCTTTGCTCTGGAAGGAGGAGCCCCAGGGTGATGGCACCTGCACAGCACCCTCATCCTCATCCTCATCCTCATCCTCATCCTCCCTGCAACGCTGCTCCCCAAAGCCAAGGCAGCAGAGCTGACCATGGGGAAAGGGGTTCCCTGCTCCCACATCTGATTTGGAAAGGGGAACCTCCCAGCACAGAGGTTCCCATCCCACTGCCACCATCCCCAAGAGGCTGGGAGGGCACCAGGGGCACTCCCTGCTGGCCGTGTCCCTCCTCTTCCTCACCTCTCTGCCCCGCTCCCACTACAGCACGCAGAGACACTGGAAAGAGTAAGAGAAAATAAAAATAATGCAAACTCATGTCTGAGCCCCTTCCGCTGCAGGAGGTGATTTATCTGTGCCTGCCTGCAGGACAGGTGACTGCGCTCCGGCAGCGGAAGAGAAGGGTCTTAGGAGCTCAATTTCATTTCACTCTGAGTCAAATCCTCTTCCTCCCTCCGCCACATCATTAAAGTGATTGGTTGCACTGATAAGCCCTTTCGGGAGGGAGAAACAAGATGTGTCCTGCCTGACGTCTGATGTGATCTTGTGGTTTTGGTTGATAGCTCTGGTCCTTTAGCTGTTGTCTTCCCTGAAACGAAACTCGCCTTTAGCACTGGCAATTTTTTTTCCCCTCTCTCCTTTCCAATCTGTGACTCTTGGCTGTGTCCTCCCGAGCTCCTGAATCCTGCCCGAAGGAGCTGGGGCCACGCTGCATTAATAACCCTGCAAATCCTCCCTGCCAGCCTCCTGCCCGCCAGGAATCACAGACAGGTAAACTGAGGCACGGGGCAAAATGCTGCTCCTTTGGGGAGGAGCAAAGCTCACCAATGGCCTTGCTGCAACGCTCACAAAAATTCCTTTTTGGTGCCACCTGCATCCCCTCCCAGCCCACTCACCCTCCTGCACAGCTCCCTTCGGATCGTGCCGCTGGATCCAGCAGGAATTTCTTTTGTTGTGTGTTTGAATTTGAGTTTCTTGTTTGTATTTGAATTTCTTGTGCTGTGTCTTTGAACAGCCCCTGACACAACCCGACAGAGAGCACCACCAACATCCTCCTGGAGAAAGCCTTCAATGCAACTTAACCCCCCAGACATCCCTCAGTGACCACCAGATCCCACCAGAAAACCCTTCTGGTCAGTTTAACCTCGCCCAAATACAGGACCCATGCCCATTTCTCCATTCTGAGTTATTTCCAAAGCCACCCCAGGGCCAGCTTTGCCTCTTCCACCCCGGCCGAGAACCGTGCCCTGGGGTTTTCCCAAAGCTTTCAAAAGCAGGAGGTGTTGCAACCAATCCCAACAAAGATTCCTTTGTAGGACGCAAGCAAAAATAATTTCCCTGTTCTGACTCCCAATATTGCTGCACTTAGGAAATACTGGTGGTTTTCAAGTGAAATGATTGTGAAGTTGTTACGCAGCAGACGATTGGAAAGGAGAGGTGGAATTTACTGCATGTGACGAATAAAATAATTGGAGGAGTGCATTTACTGGAGCCCAGATCGTTCCAGCTGCTCTGCAATTCCTTTTGAGGCCGGATCACAGCCCCGAGCTGCAGCACCAAAGGCCCTGGTGATGCAGAGCCAGCGCTTGGAGCACTCTCAGGAAAATCTCATCCCTGCTCTGCCCGGGAATTCTCTGCTCCCTGGTGTCCCCTGGGACACCCCCATGGCCCCTCTCCCACTGGGGCTGGGGGTCTTGCACAGCCCCACCACAGAACCCAGAGCCAGGCTGGGTTTGTGCCTGAGGGGTTTTTATCCACCCCAGGAGCTGAGCCCTGATTCCCAACGGGACATCCCAGAGGGGGAAAATTCCCCCTGGGAAATTTCCTTCCTTCAAGATGTGTTAGAGATGGGAAAACAGGCAGGGACATCTCCTGTGAGCCAGCACTAATCTGCAGAGGCTCCTGCAGGAATTGAGGAGCCCTAAGGATCCCCCAAAGGCTCCTGAATGAATCAAAGAGCCTCAAGGATCCCCCAAAGGCTCCTGAATGAATCAAAGAGCCCCAAGGCTCCCCTAAAGGCTTCTGCAGGAATTGAGGAGCCCCAAGGCTCCCCCAAAGGCTCCTGCAGGAACTGGGGAGCCCCAAGGCTCCCCCAAAGGCTCCTGCAGGAATTGAGGAGCCCCAAGGATCCCCCAAAGGCTCCTGAATGAATCAAAGAGCCCCAAGGCTCCCCCAAAGGCTCCTGCAGGAACTGGGGAGCCCCAAGGCTCCCCCAAAGGCTCCTGCAGGAACTGGGGAGCCCCAAGGCTCCCCCAAAGGCTCCTGCAGGAATTGAGGAGCCCCAAGGCTCCCCCAAAGGCTCCTGAACGAAGCAAAGCCCTCCCACTCCTCCAGCAGGGCTGGATCAGCAGGGCTGGATCAGCAGGGAGAAGCAGCCAGCCAGGAGCTGCACAGGTTCCATCCCACAAGAGCAGAGGCTGGAGCACAGCTGGGACCAGCCCGACGTCTGTGAGCAGCACCAGCCCAAGAACACCCAGGGCACTGTGAGGATGGCCCCAGGGTGGCACACAGCAGGGCAGGAGCGATGCCACAGCCCCAGGACGGGCACACAGAATTTCCTCCCACAGCCTCAGCCCTGCCAGGGCTCAGGCAATAGGGAAGCCATAAAGGGCCACTCAGGATTTCCTCCTCTTCCTCACCAGGGATGAGAACAGCGCTCCAGAAGTGGGAATCAGCTTGTTTTAAGTACTGAGTATTAAATTAGAACAGATTACAGCAATATGACATAGACAAATCGCCGCTCAGGAAGAGCTGAGGTCATTTATTTATTGAAATTATCTTGGATTGATTTTGTTGCATTTTTTTCTTCTATTTTTTCTTTCTTTTTGCCATTTCCCCCCCCCCCTTTTTTTTTTTTTTTTTCTTATTCCCAGACAATCTGGGAACTGTCTGTGTATTTATTTCTAGCTAAGGACAAGCAGGGGAATAAAACAAAGACCTCAATAATACCCAAAACTATCACCCCACGGGAGCACTTCAGCACGGAGTCTGCTTTTAATTACAGAAAACATCTCCAGCTCAAGTTTTACGCAGCCCCACGAGGGAGCCTTTGGCCAAGATAAAGATCTGGAATTGGACAATACTGGCACAACACACCCCTGTCCTGGGTCTCCACTCGAGCTTCTGAGAGGCACAAGACTCTCCAATAATTTATTCTCCCAAATCTCTGAGGAGGAATGTGCAGAAAGCACAGGATCTCTGCCTCGAGGTGCAAAACTCGCCCGCAGGAATATGGGAACAAGGGATCATTTTGCCCCTGCTCCTCTTTGGCCCCCATCCCATAACCCCGCTCCATCTTCCTCATCCTCAGCTATTTTAGGCAGACCCACGCTAGTCTGCCTCTCAGTAAATCCCAATTTCCCTGTGTCCCTGGATTGGGAGTATTTTATTTCACCATCTCCAGGTTCCTGGGGCTGCTGTCCCAGAGAACATCATCCCAACCTTCCCACAGAGCTCCCAAACCAACATTTCCCCTTTCCAGTCCATCTCTCTCATGGTTTTGTGGGTTTTTACCTCATATTCATGCCAAGAATTCGCAATACATGGGGTGAGGGCAACCAGCACTGTGGGGACAGCGATGCCACAAACATCTTCACAGGAGGGACCAGGGGGTGCCACCCCCTGCACACCCCAAATTCCCCATGTCTGCACACCCCAAACTCCCCATTTAATTTCTTCACACCCCAAACTCCCCATGTCTGCACACCCCAAACCCCTGTGTCTGCACACCCCAAACCCCTGTGTCTGCACACCCCAAATTCCCCATGTCTGCACACCCCAAACCCCTGTGTCTGCACACCCCAAACTCCTCATTTAATTTCTGCACATCCCAAACTGTTCATGTCTGCACACCCCAAATTCCCCATGTCTGCACACCCCAAACTGCTCATTTAATTTCCGCACACCCCAAAGTCCCCATTTAATTTCTGCACACCCCAAACCCCTGTGTCTGCACACCCCAAACTCCTCATTTAATTTCTGCACACCCCAAACTCCCCATGTCTGCACACCCCAAACTCCCCATTTAACTTCTGCACACCCCGAACTCCCCATTTAATGTCTGCACACCCCAAACTGCTCACTCAATTTCTGCACACCCCAAAGTCCCCATTTAATGTCTGCACACCCCAAAGTCCCCATGTCTGCACACCCCAAAGTCCCCATGTCTGCACACCCCAAACTGCTAATTCAATTTCTGCACACCCCAAACCGCTAATTCAATTTCTGCACACCCCAAACCCCCCATTCAATCTCCGCGCAGCCCCAGCTCCCCTCTCCCCGCTCAGGGCTCTGAGCCCCCGTGCAGGGAAGCCCTGGCCCGGCCGGGGCTCTCGGAAGCCGAAGCCGAAGAGCAGCGGCGGTTCCTGGAAGCGCTCGCACGGGGGAGGTGAGAAGCCTTCCTTCCCACCCGCTGGCGACGTGACAGGGACAGCCACAGCCCGGGGGGGCCAGGAGCCTTTTCTGGGGAGGGAAAAGCCACCACGGAGGGAACCTGGGGCCGGGCAGGATGGGCCCAGGCAGAAAGAGCTGCGGGGAGGAGGTGGGAGAGGGGATGAGAAGTGCTGGGGCCACAAACCCCCTCCTCCTGTCCAAGCCACGCTGGGGACACGTTTGTGTCACTTGCTGCGGTCACACCAAGCAGGGACGCGACCAAAAGCACCAAATCTCTGATGCACACCCCAAAAATGGACAGGGCGGGAGGCACCAACAACCAGCACGTCCACAGGGCTGAGCAGGGAACAGGGGGGACACAGGGACCCCGTGGGGGACACAGGGACCCCGTGGGGACACAGGGACCCCGTGGGGACACAGGGACCCCGTGGGGGACAAATCCTCCTGGGCTCCCTTTCCTCCCCAACTAGGACAGCAGCAATGGGGTGGGAGTCAGAAAGAAAGGATTAAATCCAAAAGGGATTTAGAAAGTGGGGAAAGAGGTTAAAAAGTGAATGGTAGCATAAAAAAATATATAGTCCAAGAGGGGAGAAAAGGAATCTAAAAGGGGAAAAAAGACTTTGCACAAGAGTTCTGGGCAAAAAGGGGCTGGAAGGGAGAAAGGAAAAGTGAGAGCAGAGAAGGTGAGAGCCTTGGGAAGGAAAGGAAGGAAAAGGGAGGGGAAGGGAAGGCGGGCAGCAGAAGGTGTGAGGGAGGCCCTGGGGATGCTCCCTGTCCCCAGGAACAGGCTGAACGCCCCTGTGCAGCCCCAGCCCCTCAGCACCCTCGTTCTGCCTGCTGGGGATCATTCTGCAGCAGCCGTGGCTGTGAGAGGGCTCTGCAGCAGGGCTCCTGCTGAACACAGGGCTGCAGAAAGGGGGGAAAAGAAGGAAATTCCACAGGAAGTTCAAATATTTTATTACTTCCTGTTTGTACAGAGTATGTCAACACTTGGCACCCGCTGTGCTATTTGTTTAGAGCTAAGGTGCCAACTTGACAGAACGTCCTTTTTTTCCTGTCCAGATCTAACCCAGGGAGAGCTGGAGCAGGAGGAGAAAGAGCTGGGAGCGAGGGGCACTGGAGCAGCTGAGGAGGGGATGGAAGGGGATGCTGGTGCCACCCCAGGGACCCCACGCAGCCTCCTCGTGCCCCCCTGCCCCGGCAGGCTCTGCCCTCACCCCGCACTTCCCAGCCACCCCCACGGGCCCTCAGACTCCTCAGAGTCTGATCTGGGCTCGGGCGGAGTTGAAAGCCTCGCTCAAGGGCTGAGATGAAGCGATGGGCCAGGGCTGGAGGATGAATGGGATGGCCAGAGGTGGAGCCCAGCCACAGGCTGGCCCCAAACCCCACAAGGACGCTGGCTGGAGGGATTCTGCTGCAGCTGAGAAGACGCTGCCCGGGCCTTTCCCAGGGTACCAAGACAAATGGCCAATTCTTTCCACATTAAGGATGGGTTTTGTCCTCTCCACCAGCCCCACATCAGCCTCCAGCCCTGCCCAGTGCTCATCCTCACACTACACACCACGGCCCGTCTTTTGAAGCCAAAAAGAAGAAAAAAATTCCATCTATTTTTGTGCCCA
This sequence comes from Passer domesticus, assembly GCF_036417665.1. Classification (NCBI taxonomy): domain Eukaryota; kingdom Metazoa; phylum Chordata; class Aves; order Passeriformes; family Passeridae; genus Passer; species Passer domesticus. Next base: position 6,028,247 of record NC_087497.1, on the reverse strand, counting down.
CACATATATACACACATGTTAAAAAGTGTATACAGTATGTATACATAGAAATAAAAATTGCAGTTCCTGCCGGCAGCTCTCACCTCCCACAGCCAAACGAGGCAGAGCAGCCCCAGCCTCGGTGTTTGGCCCAAGGTGGGGATCACCAGGGCTGTGCCAGCCCCAATGCCACCCCAGATGCCAATGGTGGCACTGCCAGGGTGCCCGGGAGCCACCCAGTGGCAGGTGAACCAGGGAAAGCAGCTCGGCTTTCCAGGATCATTTTACAGCTGCTCTTTCCACACCCAGGGTTGCTGCAGAGCAGGAAGGGGAGAAAGGTTATTTCTTTTTTTTTTTTTTTTTAATTGTTGTATTCATTCGAAAGTGTGGCAAGAAAGGAATTATTTTTAAAATGTTTTTTTCCCATTGGAAATTCATCAACCATGAGTTCAAGCCTCAGGGTCAAACTGGGAGCCAAAACATGACCAATAAATCTATGATTCCCTGAAAAAAAATTCCAAAATAGCCACAACTGGGTCTAAACCTTTTCCATCAGAGATTTATGGGTTGGGGGGTGCAGGAATGGGGGAGAGATCAACCTCTGGGGGCCACACGAGGCAAAGGCACAAGCAGCAAATAACCCCCACACAGATCTCCTCAAGGAGCCAACACTTCCAGCACAATTCGAGGTCCAGAAATCACCACAAAACCAAAAAGAAAACCCCAGAAAAACGCTGCCCTTGCAGCTGGGCCGTGTCCCAGAGCAGAGCAGGACAAGCTGCTCCATCCCCTGACTGCCAGGGCCTCCGTATCAGAAAACTGCAGTGAGGGACGGGGAGCTCTGGGGTGAAATGCTGAAATTCAGGAGGAGCAGGTGTGATTCACCAGGGTTTGGCTGTCGGGGAGGCCAAACCGAGCTCCGAGAGTAGCAACTATCTCACCTTGTATTATTATTTATGTATTCCTGATGATGAGGATGATGATGATGATTATTATTATTATTATTATTAGAAAGGCGATCTGATGCAGCTGATAAGGGGCTGAGCCAGCAGTCAGGAGGGTTGGTTTCTATTCCTGACACTCCTGGCAGAGTTGTGAAATTCCCTGCCCAGCCCTGGGGCTGAACCCCAGCACCCACCACGACCCACAGGTGCCCCACACCAGGGACCTGCCTGATGTTTCTGGCTTTAAAAAAAAACAAACCCACAACAGCAGCGTTGGATTTCCTGCATTCCAGCCTCTAAATCCATCCTCGACGGGCTCCAAAATAAAATCAAGGAGGGGGGAAAATCCTGCAAAGCCCGATGCAAATGAAACCCCCTGGCCGAGGCAACAGCCTCCACCTGGCCTGACATCAAGGGCGCAGCGACAGCATCAACAGCAAATGTTTTTGAAGGCGTTTTTGGAAGGATCAAACCGCTTCCCCCCGTGTGGGCACTGCAGCCTGGCACGCAAAGGGAACAAACTCGGCTTTATAGTCCCGGCGTGGTGCTGAGCCAGCAGGAAGGCCGGAGCCCCCCAGGGACAGCATCCCCCCACACAGGGGGGTCCCACAGGGCAAGAAATCCTCGTGGCGAGAGGAAACTCCTGCGGGCAGCTGCGAGCAGCCCGACGCCGAGAGGCAGCCCGGGCAGGGCAGCTCCCGGAGCCTCCCTCAACCACGAGGCACCATCCTGCCCCCGGGAGAGCCTCCCCAGCACCGCAGAGACGCTGCTGCGGTCGCAGAGTGTCTCTGGTTTCTCCAGGCTCAGCCCCCGGCCGCTGCCAGCCCCAGCCTTTGACAGCCCGAAAGCGAAACCACCGCGAGGGCGAGGGGAAGGAGCTCGGTGCCAGGGCAGACACCGCCTCAGCGCCCAGGGAACCTGCACCGCTTTTATTTTAATCGCCAGCGATCAGCCCCCGAAGCCGAGCACAGATCTCGGGTTTATAACCCCCCAAGCCCCGCTGTGCAGCGCCAGGCTGGGCCCTGCGTGCTTTTGCCATGGAAGCCCAAAGAGTTCTCCCAAAATCCCAGTGTGGAGCTGTGAAATTGTCCCTCCAAGATGGGTTAGGGAGCTATAAACCATCCCTCCGTGATGGGCCAAAGAGTTTTCCCAAAATTCCAGTTTTGAGCTGTGAAATTATCCCTCCCAGACGGGTCAGGGAGCTGTAAACCACCCCTCCGCGATGGGCCAAAGAGTTCTGCCATAATTTCACCTGGAGCTGTGAAATTATCCCTCCAAGATGGGTCAGGGAACTATAAACCATCCCTCCTCGATGGGTCAAAGAGTTTTCCCAACATCCCAACCTGGAGCTGTGACATTATCCCTCCAAGATGGGTTAAGGAGCTGTAAACCATCCCTCCGCGATGGGATATGCGGCAGGAGGCCGGCAGGGAGGGAGGGACACTCGGGAAAACCCGAGCAGCCATCGGTGCCACCCCAACGCCACCCCTGAGCCCCGTGTGCTGCATCCCACGGCCACGGAGAGCTCGGAGGCTGCACCCCCTCCCCACAGTTCCCAGAGCTGCCAAACCCCAAGGCCAGCCCCTCACTTACTGCGGGGCTCGCGGGGTCCGTCCACGGTCACCTTGATGGCTCGGTGGTAGGTGGCCACTTGCGTGGGGTTGGTGAACACGGTGATGGTCAGGGTGAAGCTTTTCCCTAAGGAGGGTGGGGAGGGAGGGGAAAAAAAACCGAACAGAAGTGAGGATCCCACATGGGTTCAGCTCTTGTGGGAGGGAGAGGCTGCTGCGGGAGGGATCCCGCACACATCATTGAATTTAACGAGCCGCGATCGCCCTGGAGCCGCTCCAGAGCGGAGCCGGGGCCTTCCCGCACGGAAAAGTCACTCTTCCCCCTGGCCTGCCCTGTCCCGGTATCGGCCCCTCCGTCCAGGGCACCTCCTGGGGTTTTCCCTCTCGGACGCTTCCCCTTTTCTGGGGTGACCGGCCCTGGAGGAGCGCTGGATGCGGGATCCGCTCCGGGCAGCCGGGCCCTTGGGATGCTCCCTTGGGATGCTCCCTTGGGATGAGCCGGGAGCAGCCCCAGGGGATCAGGGCTGCTCCCTGTGCTGTTCCCACCTGGAGGGAGCTGAGCTCGGCCTCGGCCGTGAGGGCACCCACGGGAGAGCCAAAAACCGGGAACTGCAAAATGGGAACTGAATCCGGCCAGCAGACAGAGAGCTCCGCAGGGACTGTCCCCTCTCCCAGCCCTGCCCGGAGAGCAGGAATCTGCTGCCGGGAAAGGGTTTTGGATACCCCCGGGGAGGGTTCCAGAGGTGCTTTTGAAGCACCAACCTGTCACTTTTTAAGCAAATAAAAAATAATTTTTTAAAAAGTGCCAAATTTTGCAAGGAGAGCCCCCGTTGCCCCAGCAGAACAAGTTTCCACCCACAGCCTGACAATGTCTTTGTCATCACAGAGGGTGTCACCAACCCTGACCCCAAACCCTTCACCTCCCGCAGCCTCACCCCAGCCCCTCTCCCTGGCCTGGCTGGGTTGGATGTCCGGTCCGGGTGAGGCTGTGAGAGAACAGAAACCCCCAGGAAGGGCCTCAGCTCTCCCTCAGGCTCCCCAAATTCAGGAAACCCTCGGCTGGAGGAAGGAGGCTGCACAAACCACCGTGACCCAGCCCCAGCAGCGATCCCTGCGGGATTCCAAAGGCACCAGAGGTCTGAGCCCCGGCAGGGCAGCAGCTCTAAACCTCGGTGTGATGCATTTCTGCTCCTCCTGCCTTTATTCCACACATAAAAGCAGTAAGGAACCACCTCCTTTCCCTTTTCCCCTGGAGCAATCGGGGGTTTTCAGATCCCGACCATCGTCTCTCGACAGGGTCGGACCTGAGAATACCCAGAGAAAAAACAAAACAGGATTTATCCAGATAGGAGGAAAAAAAAAAAAGAATAAACGGAAAAAAAGAAATTTTCTCCTCTGGAGAACATCCTGGAATTATCGCAGGTGGGACAGCTGCTCCAGGGAGCACGGAGAGGAGGGAATGCGGGTCCTAAAGGCGAGAGAAATCACCAACCCCGCCTCGCCCCGGCTTTCAAACCGGGACAGAACAACGCACAGACCTGCAGCTCATTTTCTGCACAGAGAGAAGCCTTTGGGAGGGCAAAAGAAATGGAATTATTCCATTCTGAATCCCCGAGGATGCAGCCCCTGCTGCCAACCTGCAGGGACGGGCTGAGCCCGCGGAGGATCGCGGAAAAAACAACCAGCACCGAGGGTTTGAGGGTAAAACAGAGCCAGAGCACGGGCTGAGGAGGATGAGGAGCGATTGTTTAGGGGATTTGATAACGAGTGATTATTTGGGGAATTTGATGAGGAGCGATGATTTAGGGAATTTGATGAGAAGCGATGATTTAGGGAATTTGAAGGGCTTGCAGGCAGCCTGCGGCAAAACCCGGCTGTGAGGCACAGAACCCCAGACCCGAGCCCGGCACCTCCTGTTTACACTGCATTAATAGTGATTTATTTATTATTATTATTATTATTATAATCTTGAATATTTTATTCTCCACCTGACACAACCTCCCTGGCCCGGAGTCCCTCGCTGCAAACACAAACCCGGCCCGGGCCGGTTCTGCCTCTCTCAAAAACCCTGCCCTGAACCGAAAATGACGATTGTGCCCCAGCATCACTTTTAGTCACTTCCCGCCTTCTCAGGAAGCCGGCCTGGGGTTTCTCATCCCCAGCGTGCCCCGGCTCCGCTTCCCGGGGCTGGACCGCGGCTCTCGGGCGGCTTTGAGAGCCCCGGGGGGGGATTCCAGCTGGGAGAACAGGCTGGGATAATTTTCATTTTATACAGCTCAATCTGAGTAAAAAAAAATCTGATTTTTTTTTTTTTAAATCTTTGTCTTGCACATGGAGATGGGAATTTTTTTTTTTTTTTTTGGGGAGGAGTTGAGAGCGGCTCTTCGCAGCTCACAGCGCCGGGGAATAATCCCTGACACCTTATTGCTAAAAATACCCAAATCGGGCTCGTTTCAAGGGGTGTTTTCCCAAGGAGAGCCGGGCTGCCCGGCTTTTCCAGGCTCCTGCAGCTCGGCAGGGCTGGGGCAGGATCCGTGTTTACGGATCCACACGTCCTCGCTTCGGATTTACACAAACATTTGTACACACACGGGGAAATATTCCACAGCGGCTCCAAATTCCTGCCAGAATAAATGAAAGCAGCACCGGGCTGTCAGGGCTGGAGCCAAGCAAGGCAGAGCGAGTGTGACACCCGGAATAAAAATTCAATAGGGGCGATTTTTTCACAGCGAATCGCTCTGAGAGAGCCCCGTGCAGAGAAAGAGTGAAAACCACCTTTAACACGGCGAGAAAAACCCACGGAGCCCCGCTGGGGCTGCTCCTCTCTGAGTGTGACAAAGCCTCACCCCACACGAATATGTTAAAAAAATAAATTAAAATAATTAGCGCTCGAGTCCCGCCCGTTAGAGGCAGCGGAGGTGCCGTGCCCGGGGAAGGAGTTTATTCACCCGGAGCTTTATGAGCCCCAACTCCTGCTCATTCCGAGCTCGAGAGTGCAGAGGAAGCAAGTTAATAATGAATTCAAGAGTCACGCTGAGATTGGGTTGCGCTCAGTTTGGAAATTTGCGCGAGGATGAAGAAAAAAAAAAAAAAAAAAAAAGGAAAAAAGCCCAACCAGAAAGAAAAGAGCTTAAGAGAATAATTGATTACAGAAATGAAAGCTTAATTCATAAAAGAAAAACATTTTCCATCCATCAACCTGCAACCAGTTAAGTGGAGAGTTTTAAAGAAACTGCAACATGGAGAAGGAGCCAACAGGAAAAAGGAAATGTATGAAAGAATGTAAACTATTCAAGTTTCATAAAGAGGAACAAGTAAACAGTTATTACATGCAAATAATTCCTAACATCACTGCTTTTAATTAATGCGGAGAAGTCAAAATATATCTGACACTGTGTGTATACATTTGAAGCCTTTGAGAAAGTGCTGCCATATGGCCATTAAAATAAAAACTTCTTATTTGGGCTCAAATGGAGCGCTTCGATCTGCAGCGTTCACTGGCCATGAAATGCTGCAATTCTATTTTTACCCTCGGAAGCAGGTACGGGGAGGGAGGGCAGGCAGGGCTCCGTGTGCGACATTTCCAGGGCTTTCATTTCCCTCTGCTCGGGTGGCACGGACGGGTTTGTTTGGAAAAGCCGGGAAGCCAAATCGCCCTCCTGCCTTTCCCTGCCACGAGCGGGGGGGGAAAGGAGCAAAATCCGCCCCGAGCAGCCGCAGCTCCCTCCAGACCCAGCTCCGCGTTATTATTTCACTTCAAACTCTCGATTTTCGCTATTTAAAGCCGAGCTGCCAGGTGGGGTTTGCTCACCGAGCGCCCGCCGCTGCGCGATGGGAGAAATCGGGGAAGGCTCGGGCTGGGGCCGCCTTGTTTGCGTTTAGATGGATTTATAGATATTTAGATATGTTTATGTCTGTATTTTAATTTCTTTTTCATCTGCACCGCCCATTCCCGACACCTCGGCAGAGCAGAAGCCCTGGGAGGAGCGAGGCAGAGCTGCCGGGGCTGCTCCCGCATCCCTCCCGCATCCTTCCCGCATCCCTTCCATCCTCGGGAACCTCTCTGGGGCCGGGGAGCTTCTCCCGGCAACGAAACCACAGTTGGAATAAAATATAATATAGAATAAAATAGAAAAATAACAATAAAAAAATAAACGAACAGAATAAAATTTAAATATAAAGTAAGAACTGTAAAATATAATAATAAAATAACGAGAAAGGAGAGAAACTTTTTTCTTTTTTTTCCCCTAAAAAAATAAAAAAAAAAAAAATAAAAAGGCCAACCATTTCCTGGCCGGTACCTACCCCTGCCGCTTCTCCCAACAAATCTGAGGTCGTTAAATCTCGCTACTTGGTTTTTCATCACGGCAGAGGCGTTGCGCAGCTCCGCCGAGTAATTCTCGTCGTTCCCCGCCATCACCGTGACCACGGTGCCATCGGGGACATCTCCGAGCGCCACGACCTAGGGCAGGGCCAGAGCATTTCAGGCTCCAATCCGCCTCCCCCGGAGCCAACCTGCGCTGCGCTTCCCCCCCAAACCCGCGCAACAAAAAAACCCAACCCAAAGCAAAACCAAAAGCAGCCCGAGCCCCCGAGAAAAGCCGAGGGGGAAGGGGAAAAGAGTCCGAAAAGGGTTAAAAGCAGACGGGGGGTCCGCGGGGAGGGGGTGAGGGGGGGCTCAGCCCACCCTCGGCCCCGTCGGAGGAATCCGTGCGTTTATTTTGTTGGATTCGGGATCAAAATAAAGCGAGCGAGGCCGCGCAGCGCCGGGCCCGGGGAAAGGCGCTCAGCCCTGCCGGGGAGCGGGGCAGCCCGGTCTGAGCCCCCGAACCCTCCGGGCCCCGCTCCCCTCGCCCAGCCCCGGCTCCGGCTCGGCTTCCCCGGGGATGCCCAGCCCGGGCTGCCCCGGGAGCCCGGCACCGGGGCTTCAGCTCTTCGCTCGGCTTCTGGCAGATTAGATCTGCCTTCCCCGCCTCGCTCTCCCTCTCCCAGGAAGGTAATTAACCTCCAGCTCATTAAACTTCAAAGTTGCCTGAGAGCTCCTAACTGTACGGAATATCTAAGATGCCGTGACCGCGGGGCAATGCGGAGACTTGATTAAAAATAATAAACCGGGCTGTTTGATTAAAAATAATAACCCGGCGATGTCGGGAGCGGTTCCAAGCGAAAGGGGCGGAGGGCAAAGGGCGAGCGGGCCCCGTCGGGGCTCGGCACTCACCTTGAAGGCGACGGGCAGCGTCTTGTTGCACCTCCAGTGCGACGGCAGCACCGAGCACAAGAAGTTGGGGCTGTCGGTGCGCACCAGCTCGCCGGCGTGGTCGGCCAGGACATCCACGACGGAGCGCACCTCGGGCCGAGCGCGGCCGCCCGCCGCCGGCGCCGCCAGCGCGCCGCTGTTCTCGCCCATCTTACCGCAGGGGAAGGCCGTGGACGGGGGAGTGAAGCGCCTGCTGGTGCTCGGGTCTACGGGAATACGCATCACAACGGCGGGCGTCGGGGAGCCGGGCGGGACGGGCGGGCACCCGGCAGGGCTGGGCGGGCGGCGGGGGCGGCGGGGGCGGCCGAGCCCCGCGCTGCCTCGCTCCGTGCCGGCGGAGCGCCGTGCTCGGCGGGGCGGCGCGGGGGAGGGGGTCCCGCGCGGCTCCGGGGCTGGCCGCCGGTGGGTGCGCTGCGTGCCGGGTGCCGGTGCCGGTGCCGCTCCCGGTGCCGCTCCCGGTGCCGAGCCTGAGCCCGAGCCCCGCTGCCGGCTCCCTGAGGCCGAGCCCCGCTGCCGCTCCCGGTGCCGGCTCCCGTGCCCAGCCCGAGCCCCGCTGCCGGCCCCGCCGCGCCGCCCGGTACCGTATTTACTGCCGGCCCCGGCGGGGCGGGGCGGCCGTGACGGACGGGCCGCTCCGCCAATGGCAGCCCCGCGATGCGCCCTGGCCACGCCCACCAGCGCTCCGCCGAGGTATGGAGGGCGTGGTTATGCACAGAGGGGCGTGGTTAGTACATGAGTGGGTGTGGTTATGGCGAAAAGGGCGTGGTCTGCGCAGGACACGCCCCCGCGGCGCACGTCGGGGCTCCGGTGGTTTCTGGCCGCCGACACCGGGGAAGTTTGGGGTGCGGCGGGGCCGGTCTGGGGCCGGAGCCGCCGCCGCCACCGGGGAAGTTTGGGGTGCGGCGGGGCCGGTCTGGGGCCGGAGCGGCTGAGGACACAGCCCGGCCCCGCCGCCGCCCGCGCCCTCCCCGCGGTGCCGGGACCGCGGTGCTCCACGGGCAGCACCGGCACTCGCGTCCCCGGCGGGGGATTCGCCTCTCGGGCTGCGCTGCAAACCGCCCTTCCCAAACCTCCTCCTCCTGCCCTCCCTAAAGCCGTGAGCCGCCTCATCGCCGGCGGTCTCGGGCCGCCCGCAGCCCCCGGTGCCCCCGGCAGCTCCGCCGGGGCTGCGGCTGCGGGCAGGGCCGGCGGCTCCGGCCGGGATCCGCCGGCGAGAAAATTCGTGGCGAAGCCACCGGTTCTGCGGGAACGAACACAACGGAGGCGGCGGCTCCCTGCGCCCCGCGGGTGCCCCGGACCGCGGGGCGGGCGGGGACAGAACCGGGGCAGAGGAGGAGGAGGAGGAGGATGAGGAGGTTGCTGTGCCCGCGCTGCTCCCCGGGTGTTTCCCGGTGCCGGCTCGGTCCTACGGTGTTTGCAGACCCGACAGGAGCCGGCCGGGCCGCGGCGTTCCCGGCTCCGCTCTGCCCGGTTTGAAACGCAAATTTCTTTAAAACAAGCCAAAATAAAGCCCGACACCAGAAAATCCTCCTTTCGCTCGCTAATGAACCATCTTCCTCCGCGGGCCTCGAGGGGCGAGCCCGGGCCGGGCTCTGCCAGCCCCGGAATCCCCGGTGCTCCTCCAACAACAATAAATACATATTATTTTTAACCGAGGAGCGGCGGCTCCCGGCCCGCAGCTCCCGTTACACCGCGGCAAGCACCGGGATCCGCACCGGGATCCGCACCGGGAGCAGCCCCGAGCCCCGCGGGTCGGGCCGGCCCCCGGCGCTACCGGCGCTCAAATTCTGCCCTTTTTAGGTGAAAGCGGCCGCCGGTTCAGTTCTACTTTTCACCCCCCGTTGGCCAGCGGGAGGAACCCGCAGAACCCCGGGGCGGGGGCAGGGCGGCGGGCGGGGCCGGGGTTTGCCGGGGGTCGGGCTCGGCCCCTCCCGGTGCCCCCCGGTACCGCCGGGGGGGCGCGGAGGGGCGAACGGGGGGCACGCGGGGCGAGGCTGCAGTTCCGCCGAGCGGCCGCGGGTTGGCACCGGGGATCCGCCGGGACGGGACGGGACGGGATGGGATGGGATGGACGGGATGGGATGCTTACACCCCGGCACCATCCCGACACCGCCCGCCCCGGTGCTTCCCTTGCCCCTTCCCCCTGCTTCTCCTGCCCCTTCCCGCCCCCCGGGGCTGCCCCCGCTCTGTGCCCGCTCCGGTGTCACCTGTCGCCCCCCGGGGTCCCACACGGGCAGGGGGAGCCCCTTTGGGGTGATTTGGGGCCGGGTCCCTGCCGCAGGACCGGTGGGTCTCTGTCTTCCCCGCTCCGTCCGGTGCCTGTGTCACACACATTCCTCCGATCCCTTTTTTTCACACCGGGAGCCGCCTGTTGGCGCTGGAGGCATCACCTGGATTCCTCCAAGCCGAGCCGCCCCCAGCTGCAGCCCCAGGTGTGCTGGGTACCTGCCGCCTCCCCCAAATCCTCTGCCTCCCCCCGCCCTGCTGTCCCCGCGGGGTGTCGGGGTGCAGCCTCACCCCACAACCACAGCAGGGCCCTGCACGCAGCTGCTGACTCGCAGCAGGACGAAGATGAGCCCCAAACCGCAGAGCTGCGACAAGCCAGGCTGCCCACAAGCCCAGAGCTGTCTGGGGACCTTCCGAGGGGCAGAATCAACCCCGTGGCTGCTCCTGCCAGGGGTGTCCGGCCGAGCAAAGCCACCCCAGAGCTCCGGGCACCCGCGGGGCTGTGCCCGAGGAGGAGGAGGAAGGAGTTTTCATTTGAATTCTGCTTTTCCAACACAGCAGGATGCAGCTGCTCTGGTCCTCCGCAAACCAGGAGATGTCGACACGTGGGGATTATCCCAACGCCGCCCTCCCCGCGCTCCCGAGGAGGTTAATCGAGTATCAGCCCCGGGATTTGCATGGGCCTCTTTACAAACACTCAAAAGCTACTGTTCGCATCGCGGGGAGGTCAGCAGCTCTTTAAATCATTCCTCGCTGGGATTACTTCCCTTGCAGGCTCCTCTGTAGTTTTTAATTCGTTTGAGCTGCTCTTTTAGCAGCAGAGCCGCTCGTTTCGGCGGCAGAGCAGCGAGAGCAGAGGCTCAGAGGAAGCTTTCTATTAAAAATTCATCGCAAACTCTCAGGAGCCCGGCGCTCAGTAGGGCCAGGCGGGTGTCTGGATCTGGTTTGTAGCCCAGGGAAGGGGATCTGAGAGCAGCACGCAGCGAGGGAGCGTGCAGTTCATTCATAAATCAAACAGCAGATGCCGGGGCCGATGGGGCGCACGGTGGTGGCAGTTTTTAACCCCTGAGTGTCCCTGCTCCCCCGGGGCGCTGGGGCAGCGGCTCCTGCGGGAGGAAGCTGCGGGGCTCAGCGGGAGGAACGAGGGGAAACCGGCGGAGGAAAGAAAGGGCAGCGGCTGCCCCGACATAAATCAGGGAAATCTCCTCCTGGGCAGGGAGCAGCTCCAGAGCGGATCCAGGACGGCTCCGGGGGCTGCCCCGGGCTCGGGGATGCCGCAGGGGGGTCCCTGCTCAGCCCCAGGCCCAGGGATGCTGCTGGAGGCGGGGTCCTGAGCCAGGACAGCCCCGGGAGCCGCAGCTGCCCCGTCCCACCTCGAGTTTGGACGCTCTGGCGCTGAGATCCTCGCCTGGGGCAGCAGCAGAGCAGGAGCGAGGCTTCAGCCGGAGTTTGGGGTGCTCTCAGCAGGGAAAATCAGAGATTCCCACCGGGCTGCCGGGGGCCGGGGTCGTTCGGCAGCACCCGAGTGCCTACAAAGGCTGCGCTGGGGAAATCTCCATCAGTGACACTCCCGCAGCTTTGGGCTTGCCCGTGCTGCCACCCGTGCCCAGCTGAGCCCTGCGGGTCTTGTGCCATCCCCAGGGGACACTGCCCACCCCGCTCCGGGCTGGCTCGGGGGATCCGGGAGCGATCCCGCTGCCCTCGGGGGATCCGGGAGCGATCCCGCTGCCCTCGGGGGATCCGGGAGCGATCCCGCTGCCCTCGGGGGATCCGGGAGCCATCCCGCTGCCCTCGGGGGATCTGTCCCTCCCGGGACACCGGGGCCGCGCCCCGGGAGCACACGGGGCTTTCAAAGGCTGCCAAAGCGGCTCGGGAGCACGAGTGCGATTGACGTGAGCGCTGCGGCTGTGAAGTCACGAAAGTGCCATTCTTCATCGCCGTCCTTCATCCTTCACCGCTCGGGGCCCTGGCCCGGCCGCGGCCGCCCCGCCAGGAGGAGCACGGAGCATCCTCGGCGCTATTGATAGCACGGGAGCGTGGGTCCCATCTGCCGCTTCCACTCCTTCCTAAAGGATCCTAATGACTGTCAGATCCTCTTAGTTCTTAATTAATTTCAGAGTTGGGCTGCAAATAGGAAACAAGGCAGCTTTTGCCCTTACGCATATGAATATTACTGTTCCATTTAATGTGGTTATGGGTGGAATGCTGTTATTCATTCCTGCCTGCAATAAAAGCCACATGTTTTTAAAACTTTGCACTTGAAAAAACTTTTAGGAAAGGAATCAAGTATGTTTTGTATGCATGGCATGAGATAAAAACTGGTCATAAATATTCAAAGAACAGTTAGAGCTTTATGCTTGATTTAAACAAGTGAACAGAGGAGTCCGAGGGTTGGGGCAGAGCAGAATGAAAGCCCGACACTCCTGCAAGAATGTGCTTATGCCGAGAAAAGGAGCCATTCATGCAAAGGTTACGGAGCACCTAAGGACACCCCATCTCCTCCGAGAACGCCCAAAGGTGCAGAGCACAACTGCAAACGCTGGGCTTTGTTCAGAGCTGCTCGAGTTCACGGCAGTTTCTCCCTCTCAGGGGCTTTCGGAGGAGTTTTAGGGAGGAGTGACGCCTCCTCTGCCGGGTCCTGCCGGGAATGAGGGCTCTCCCTGCTGGAGACACCTCCAGCCTGTCCGTTCCCCACGGGAGGGATTTCATGGGGCTCCTGGGGAGACCTTCCCTGGAGCCCAGCACTGCCAAACCCCCGGGCAGGGACAGAGCCCTCCGAGCCCAAAACGCGACAGGGGAGAAATTAAAAAAAAATTCCAAAGGAAAGAAAAAGGGGAAACGTCTGGAAGGTGAAAAGAGGAACCGAAAGGCACATGACGGCGAGAAAAGCACAAGGGGCACAGAAAAAAAAAACAGGGTCTGAGCTCTGATTGCAGGGAGAGGAGCTCGGAGCAGCTCTGTCACGGAAAGGCTCCCGGGCAGAGCTCCAAGGAGCAGGGAAATCCTCCTGCACGTGCTGAGCAAAGCGCTGCTGCCACAGGAAAACGCTGCCCCGAGCCGTGCCTTGCCTTGGAAAGTCGCGGTGCTTCTCACTGCCCTCCTGGTGGGGTGGGAAATCCAAAACCCAAGCCCTGCATTGGCTGGAGGTGCTGCCCAAGGAGCATTTCCAGCGCTGTTCCCTCAGTGCCTGAAATGTTGGGGTGATTCTGGGTACAGAGCAGGTGGCAGTGCCCCTGTGAGCAAGATCTGGGGCAGGGCAGCACCCACACACCCAGCAGTGGCCAGGGATGTGCTGAGGGAGCTGGGCTGGGCTCTGCCGTGGAAAGTTCCCTTTGGGGAAGTTGGAGGTGAGGAGAGAAAGTGACCCTTGGGGAACACGATCCCACAGCCCAGCCCCATCCCTGCCACGGGCAAACCTCGCCCCAGGCCAGGCTGAGCCGGGGCTGTGGGTCTGTCCGTCTGTCCCTCCCTGTGGGGACAGGACGGCGTGTTCCCCCTCGCAGGAGGGTCTGGCAGCTGCCTGGGACAGGGCCTGGCTGCTGGGGTCAGACAGGGAACTCCAGTTTCCCTTTTGGCTCGGGTCTCACAGAGGTCACGTCTCAGCAGAAGCAGCTCCACAGGCAGGGCCAGCGCACCCCAGTTCTGCTGAGCTCCTCTGTGGGACACCAGAGCGGCCACAGGAACCCAGACTGGTCACCCTGGGGCACCCCCTGCTCCCAGACACCCCCTGGCCAGCCCCCAGCCGTGCAGGGCCCCTGTGCCTCCTGCACCTTGCTGTGAGGGGGGACAGGGCTGTGCTGTCCCACCCGGGCTGAGCACAGAAACCTCTGGGCTCAGCTTCCAAACCCCTCCTGAAACATCCCCGGCTGCAGGGGGAGGGTCTCCCCCTGTCCAAACCTCAGCCTGTGCCTCTCACACCATTTTTGCCAGGTTAATCTGCTTTTTGCCATTATTCATCCCTTTCACTCCTATAATAACCCCGGGGATGTGATTCCTGCTCTGACTGGGTGGGCTCTGGGTTCTGCTGCTTTTGCTCCTTCCTCGGGTTGTTTTTTCCTGTATAAACATTTCTTTCAGATCCACGTTTCCATGAAGACTCTCACAGATGTGGCTTTGCCCAACAGGACCCATCAATGAGCCTGGAGGTTGTAGAGCAGCTCCAAAAAATCCCCTGAGAGTGCTCAGACTGCGAATCCACCCAACACTGACACCTCCCCTTAGGCCCAGACAAATCCCCAATTTGGGGGAATTAGTCACAGGCTAAAAACGAGGCAGGAGGTGCTTTTCTGGTTTCTGGCTATGAACTGAGACAGCTCCAGCTCGCTGTTATTTAGGGCTGCTCTGCTCTCACTCTTTGCTCCCCATCCACCAGCCTGGAAAGGGAACTCGTCCCCGGCGCTCATCAGCGTGAGCTCATCTGGGCTTTTGCAGAAGTTTCTTATAAAAGTTCCTACGCAAGCAGGAGGTGCCTGGGTCAGCTGGCTGCCACCACGGGAGCCTCCTCAGCCAGCCCAGACACGGCCTGGGAAGTCACAGAGGCTCTGGAGCAGTTTGGGGCTGGGGGTGGGAAATGCAGAACTTGCCCAGACAGAGCAGGAGCAGCTCTGGGTCTCCCACGGGCAGAGAGGGGATCTGGGCTGGGAAACACAAATTCAGAGCGCCCTGAGTCACCCTGCACCTGCCCACCCTCCAGACTGGGGGTGCAAAGTGTCCTTGTGGTTTTCCTCCGAGCCTTGGCAGGGCAGGGGAGATCACAGAGTCCTGGGGTGGTTTGGGTTGGGGTGACCTTAAACCCAACACCTCCCACCACCCCAGCCTGGCATTTCCCCCAAATCCTACGGAAAAAAACCATGGAAGGCTCCCTCGTTTTCCAAACTGACCCTGGGCTGATAGAAAAAAGCTGCTCAATTAGAGGGTTCGGGGTAATTGGGCACAAAAGCGCCCGGAAAACGCGGAGTGGCGAGAGGGAGCCGCAGAACCAGGGCTGGGCTTGGAGCAGCGCATCTCATTTAACCCTTCGCTTCCCTGGCTGCCACTCCCTCTGCCCGAACGAGGGAAAGCAGCTCAGCCTTTCCCAAACCCCCTCAGGCCTTTATTCCCCATCCAGGCGCTGAAATCACCGAATTATCTCCACGCAGCCACTCCCGGTTTAGAGGGAAGCGGCCCGGCCCCTGCCTGGGGTTTCATCCCTGCAGAAACACCTTCCCCAGCTTTTCCAGGGATCCACAGCCCAGTCCCAGCTCCAGCATCCTCCCGCACCTCCCTGGCTGCGGGGAGCGCCGTCCCTTCCGCATTTCCCTGCGGTGCAGGAAGGAATGGCAGCAAGGGAATATTTTGGAGCTTCCTCCACTTTTTGTGCGAGTTCCAGCCGGGACATTCCCGTGGCGGCTCGGGAACGCTGCTGCTCCCGGGAAGAAGCCACGGGCCGGCCCCGGAGGTCGCAGAGCCGCCGCTCCCGAGGTTGT
This sequence comes from Passer domesticus, assembly GCF_036417665.1. Taxonomy (NCBI): domain Eukaryota; kingdom Metazoa; phylum Chordata; class Aves; order Passeriformes; family Passeridae; genus Passer; species Passer domesticus. The sequence continues at coordinate 6,012,805 of NC_087497.1, read as the reverse complement.
CCTGCGGGAAAACTGCCCCCGACCGCGGGACAGAGCGGACGGACACACGGACGGAGCCGGGGGATGCTGCAGCCGGAGCCACGCAGGGATGCTCCCTCAAAACCCTGAGCCAGGCTCATTAACAAGTTAATTATCCTTTAATGAGCAGCTCAGCCCGGGCGGTGGCGCGCTCGGGGGTCTGTCCCGGCCTCTGTCCGTCTGTCTGTCCCGCTGCAGGCTGAGCCCCGGCCGTGGGGCGGGCTCCGGGCTGTGCCCTGGCACCATCCTGCCCTTGTGTTTGAGGGGTCGAAGGAGTTATTCTAACAAAAACCACGCAGCCTCTCACACCACATCCCGGCCGTGAGGGCACAGAGCGGGGAAAGCCGCCCCGGAGCCCCAAATCCCGGGAAAAGAGCCTGGGAGGCGTTTCCTGCTCCTGGGGCACAAAGCCCTCGAGGGGAGAGAATCCCTCGGGGATCTGAATCCATCAGGGGAGTGAATCCATCAGGGATGTGAATCCATCAGGGATGTGAATCCCTCCTGGATATGAATCCCTCATGGATATGAATCCATCAGGGGTGTGAATCCCTGAAAAATGTGAATCCCTCGTGGATCTGAATCCCTCAGAAATGTAAATCCCTCCTGGATGTGAATCCCTCAAGGATCTGAATCTCTCAGGGATGTGGATCCCTCTGGGATGTGAATCCCTCCTTGATGTGGATCCCTCCTGGATGTGGATCCGCCTGGGATGTGGATCCCCCAAGGATGTGGATCCCTCTGTGATGTGGATCCCCCAAGGATGTGGATCCCCCTGGGATGTGGATCCCCCAGGGATGTGGATCCCCTGGGATGTGAATCCCTCAGGGATGTGGATCCACCTGGGATGCTCCTTGCTGGGATGTTGGGACCATCCCGGGTGGCAGGAGGTCCCTTCCAGTGTCACGGGGATCCCTGCACCTCCCCACGTGGAAATCCAAGCCCTGGAGCTCCTCTCCCTCCAGGCAGGATTCACCAACCCCAGACTCTCCTGCACCGCAGAGTTTCTGGATAAAAGTCCGATTTTCAGCATCTCCCATCCTAATTTAGGCCTTTTTAAAAAAAAAAAATCTCCCCCTTCTCCTCCTATTTTGGTTGTTTTTATATTTTACTTTACAATAGCCCAAGTAATACATTCCTCATGTTCCAAAGACGCTTGCTGCTTCCAGTGGGAATGGAAAATCATTGTTGCTGGTTTATTTTCCCTTTTCTTTTTTTTTTCTTTTCTTTTCTCTCTTTTTTTTTTGTTTTGTTTTGTTTTGTTTTTAATTTCTTTTCCTTTTGATACGTTTACATAGTGGAAAATAACCCTGGATCACAGAGGTGTCAGCTGTCCCACTGTCTTAAAAAAAGCGATAGTAATCATTGTAATAATAATAATAATAGTAATAACAGTAATAATAGTAATAATAGTAAGAGTAATAGTAATAATAGTAATAGTAATAGTAATAGTAATAATAATAATAATAATAATAATAATAATAATAATAATAATAATAATAATTTAAAGCATTTTTGGAGCTGATTGGAATCATCCTCTCCATGCACATTCCCCTGCCAGGGGTGTGCAGAGCTGCATCCCCGGGGTGCTGCCATGGAGAACCTCTCCATCCCCCTGGAGGTGCCCAAAAAAGCAAAACCAAACCCTGGCCGTGTCCCCCAAAGCCACGAGGAGCTGGATGAGCATCCCAGGATGTTTTGCAGCTGATCCAAGCCCAGGCGGGCAGGAGAAGACACTGAGCTCCTTAAAGAAAACAAGGATCTCTTGTCCTAATCCTAAACAAATGTTTCATCATCTGGCCACGTTCCAGCCTTGGTGCAATCATTTAATTCTCCCCCATTTCATAAAAAACGATGTCTGAGACAAAGATGTTTATTGCTTTTATGGGTTCCTATTTGTGTGGAAATTGCAGACGAGACGTGAGCTCTCTGCTGCTCGCCGCCTTTTTATTTTTAACCAAGCAACTTCAACCCCGACGTTTCTTCATCTGGCTCAGGGAGGGAGAAGGAGAGATTCAAAAGAACCCTGAGAATGGTTTTTATAAACTTCTCTTCTTTCCCTGCCATGGACTGCCTTTAATTAGCTGCAGGGAGTACAAAGGACACGGCTGTGGTGCCACCAGCCCCGAGCAGAGGGCAGGGACGTGGAGCTGGTGCTCTGGGATTGGGGACATGGATTTACCCTTCCTCATCTTATCCCATCCCCGTCTCACCCACAGCTCCATTCCCCACCCCTGGAATGTCCCAGGCCAGGCTGGGCAAGGCTTGGAGCAAGCTGGGGTGGTGGGAGGTGTCCCTGCCACGGGAGGGGTGGCACTGGAAGGGCTTTAAATCCCTTCAGCCCAAACCATTCCGGGGTTCTGGGCTCCCGTCACACCCCTGGCTCCTTCTGCTGCCTCTCCAGCACCTCCTGCTCACAAGGAAACCCAAAAGTGGTGTCATGACACCAAAACCCGTCTGAGAAGGATACAGGAGCCAGGGCTGGCCAGGGCAGGACCCTGTGCCCGAGCCACGAGGCCACAAAGCCACATCCCTGCCCGGAGCCGTGGGAAAGCAGGCATGTGATCCCGAGATCCCTGGGATACCCGTGCCCCGGTCACGGCCCAGGAACACCTCCAGGCTGTGTCCCAGCCCCTGCCAGCACCCTGGCCGGCGCCAGCCGCTCTGGGAACGCCGGGGCCGGGCACAAAGCCGGCGTTGTGACCCCTGCCCGCGGAGCCAGGAGCAGGGATCGGCCACGGGATCGCTGCTGCATCTGCCATCCACCTTGTGTCCATCCATCCATCCATCCATCCATCCATCCATCCATCCATCATCCATCCATCATCCATCCATCCATCATCCATCCATCATCCATCCATCCATCATCCATCCATCCATCCATCCATCCATCATCCATCATCCATCCATCCATCCATCCATCATCCATCCATCCATCCATCCATCCATCCATCCATCATCCATCCATCATCCATCCATCCATCATCCATCCATCATCCATCCATCCATCATCCATCCATCATCCATCCATCCATCATCCATCCATCCATCCATCCATCCATCATCCATCCATCATCCATCCATCCATCCATCCATCCATCCATCCATCCATCATCCATCCATCATCCATCCATCCATCCATCCATCCATCCATCCATCCATCCATCATCCATCATCCATCCATCCATCTATCCATCCATCCATCATCCATCCATCCATCATCCATCCATCCATCCATCCATCCATCCATCCATCCATCCATCCATCATCCATCCATCCATCATCCATCATCCATCCATCCATCATCCATCCATCCATCCATCCATCCATCCATCCATCCATCCATCCGTCATCCATCATCCATCCATCATCCATCCATCCATCCATCCATCCATCCATCCATCCATCCATCCATCCATCCATCATCCATCCATCATCCATCATCCATCCATCCATCCATCCATCCATCCATCCATCCATCCATCATCCATCATCCATCCATCCATCTATCCATCCATCCATCATCCATCCATCCATCATCCATCATCCATCCATCATCCATCATCCATCATCCATCCATCCATCCATCATCCATCATCCATCCATCCATCCATCCATCCATCCATCCATCCATCCATCATCCATCCATCCATCATCCATCCATCCATCCATCATCCATCCATCCATCCATCCATCCATCATCCATCCATCCATCCATCCATCCATCCATCCATCATCCATCATCCATCCATCCATCCATCATCCATCCATCCATCATCCATCCATCCATCATCCATCATCCATCCATCATCCATCCATCCATCCATCCATCCATCCATCCATCCATCCATCATCCATCCATCCATCCATCCATCATCCATCCATCCATCCATCCATCATCCATCCATCCATCCATCCATCCATCCATCCATCATCCATCCATCCATCATCCATCCATCCATCATCCATCATCCATCCATCATCCATCCATCCATCCATCCATCCATCCATCCATCCATCCATCATCCATCATCCATCCATCCATCCATCCATCCATCCATCCATCCATCCGTCATCCATCATCCATCATCCATCCATCCATCATCCATCCATCATCCATCATCCATCCATCATCCATCCATCCATCATCCATCATCCATCCATCCATCATCCATCATCCATCCATCCATCCATCCATCCATCCATCATCCATCATCCATCCATCCATCCATCATCCATCCATCCATCCATCCATCCATCCATCCATCATCCATCATCCATCCATCCATCCATCCATCCATCCATCCATCCGTCATCCATCATCCATCATCCATCCATCCATCATCCATCCATCCATCCATCCATCCATCCATCCATCCATCCATCCATCATCCATCCATCCATCATCCATCATCCATCCATCCATCATCCATCATCCATCCATCCATCCATCCATCATCCATCCATCCATCCATCCATCCATCCATCCATCCATCCATCCATCATCCATCCATCCATCATCCATCATCCATCCATCCATCATCCATCATCCATCCATCCATCCATCCATCATCCATCATCCATCCATCCATCCATCATCCATCCATCCATCCATCCATCCATCCATCCATCCATCCATCCATCATCCATCATCCATCCATCCATCATCCATCATCCATCCATCATCCATCCATCATCCATCCATCCATCATCCATCATCCATCCATCCATCATCCATCATCCATCCATCCATCATCCATCATCATGGGTGCCTCCATGTGCATCTGGTGCTGAGGACCTGGCAGTGATATAAAAAACATTAAAACCCCCAAATTTAGGAGCGGCCAAAGCATCTGAGGCACCTTGGTGTCACCTTTGGACACCTCCAGATCCTGGAGGGTTCTGTGGGCAGAGCAGGAGGAACCCAGCCCTGGGCAGGGGTGGGATGGCAGCACAGCCGAGGGGCAGCGAGGAGCTCCTGGGAGTGCTGTGAGCGGTGAGGGGTGCCCCAAAGCTGCCCCAGGAGGGGAGAGCCAGGCTGGGGTGGGGGTGAGAACCAGGCTGGGGTGGGAATGAGAACCAGGCTGGGGTGGGGATGAGAACCAGGCTGGGGTGGGGGTGAGGGCTGGGGTGAGATGGGGGTGAGGGCCAGGCCATGGTGGGGGTGAGGGCCAGGCCAGGGTGGGGGTGAGGGTCGGGATGGGGTGGGGAGGAGGGTCAGGATGGGGTGGGGGTCAGAGCTAGGGTGGGATGGGGGTGAGAACCAGATTGGGGTGGAGGTGAGGGTCAGGGTGAGTTGGGGGTGATGGCCAGGATGGGGTGGGGGTGATGGCCAGGATGGGGTGGGGGTGAGAGCCAGGCCATGGTGGGGGTGAGGGCCAGGCCAGGGTGGGGGTGATGGCCAGGCCAGGGTGGGGGTGAGGGTCAGGGTGAGTTGGGGGTGATGGCCAGGCCATGGTGGGGGTGATGGCCAGGCCATGGTGGGGGTGAGGGCCAGGCCAGGGTGGGGGTGAGGGTCAGGGTGAGTTGGGGGTGATGGCCAGGCCATGGTGGGGGTGAGGGCCAGGCCAGGGTGGGGGTGAGGGTCAGGGTGAGTTGGGGGTGATGGCCAGGCCATGGTGGGGGTGAGGGCCAGGCCAGGGTGGGGGTGAGGGTCAGGGTGAGTTGGGGGTGATGGCCAGGCCATGGTGGGGGTGAGGGCCAGGCCAGGGTGGGGGTGAGGGCCAGGCCAGGACGTTCCAGCCCCAGGAGAAGCCCCAGGCCGGGTCACGCCGCAGTCACACGGGCAGGGCGGGCAGGGCAGGGGTCAGTGCCTGCCCTCTGCCTGACCCTGCCACCACGGGCACTGCGCTGACCTGGGTGCCAGCCCAAACCTGGGACATTTCCCACCCAGGCAGGCCCAGGAGGTGCCCACGGGGCCGAGGCCACTTCCAGCCCCCACGGAGGGAAAGGCTGAAAATCCCCCAAACCTCGGCTCAGCCACGGAGCACGAGGAAATTCGCTTCCCTTTTTGGGGTTAAAGGCGTCTGAACCACCCGGGGCCGTCCAGCCGTGCCCCCCCCGCGGCTCTCGAGCAAAACCAAACAACAATTCAGGGCAGAAAAGGGAATTTCTGTGTCTGGGCTGAGGGCTGGCACGGGCACGGTCCCAGGAGAGCTTCCTGCAGAAGCTGGGATGTCCCTGCTGGTGGCACTTGGAGGGGCACCTGCCAGGCAGGAGGGCAGGGCTGCGCTTGGGCGTCTCAGCAAGGTCAAAATCCCAATTTTTGCCCCATAAAGGGGAAAAAAGTGGGGCAGGGAAAAAAAAAATCCCTTGGCGGGATGAGTTCAGAGACATCAGAGGTTCCAACCCCCTCCCTCACACCCTGCCCTGCCTGGAGAGAGCAGGGTTTGTGTGAAAATAAATAATAAATACAATATAGAAAATAATAATAAAGGAAAATAACGAGCCTGGATTGCAGGGGAAAGGTGGGGATTGCACCTCCCGACCAGGAATTTCTCATCCCACACCCTCCTTTAAGGGGCTGATCCATGGGGCTCGTTGTCCTTTTCCATTTGAAAATCCACATCAGGAAGCTGGGAAAATGTTTGGTGTGTGGTCACCAAATAGCGGGAAAATTAAATAATGATAATAAGTATTAAAATCAGTATTTTTATTATTATTATAGCATGGAATTGTGGAAGGGAGGCCTTGAGTGACCCAGAGCCTTCCAGTTGTGCTTAAATATAAAAATCCACACTTGCATGAGCATATATAAAAACATATTTATTTGAATTATTTGTTATTTCAATTGAATTCTTACCTGCCCTTCACAGAGCATCTCACACATCCCAATCGAGAAGATTCACATATTTTTTAATCAAAAACCTTTAGCTTAAAACAGCTCATTTTGGAAAAAAAAAAAAACCCCAAACCTTAAGTTGGAGCTTGGCTGAGATCCAGCTTTCTTTTTTTTTTTTTTTCCACAAAAACCTCACTTTTCCCACCCATTTCTTTCACTTTTAAATACAAAATTTCGCCTCCATCCTTAAACTGAAAACTGGGGTTGGTTTTATCTGCAAGGCACCCAGCTGGGAAGGGCTGGGGGTCCCCAAAAAGGGCTGGGGGTCCCCAAAATGGGCTGGGGGTCCTAAAAAGGGGTGGGGGTCCCAAAAAAGGGGTGGGGGTCCCAAAAAGGGCTGGGTTCCCAAAAGGGCTATGGGTACCCAAAAAGGGCTGGGGGTCCCTGAGGAGTCCTGGGGGTCCCTCTGAAGCTCGGGGTGTCCCCTCTGCTTGGTGGCTCTGGGGTCACCCCCACTTTTACCCTTCAGAGCCCCAGAAGCAGCGCTGGGGACAGGGGGGGAAGGTCTGTCCCCAGCTCCTGTCCCCTCCCTGTCACTCCTGTCCCCAGCTCCTGTCCCTCCTGTCCCCTCCCTGTCCCCATGTCCCCTCCCTGTCACTCCTGTCCCCCTGTCCTCCCTCAGTCACCCCTGTCCTCCTTTGTCACTCCTATCCTCCCTGTCCCTCCCAATCTTTCCTGTCCCCTCCTGTCTCCTCTCTGTCACTCCTGTCCCTGCCTGTCCTCCCCTTGTCACTTCTGTCACCCTCGTCACCCTCTGTCCCCTCCTGTCCCCCTTTGTCACTCCTATCCCCCTGTCCCCCCTAATCTTTCCTGTCTCCCATGTCCCCTCCTGTCCCCCTGTCCCCCCTGTCCCCTCCAACCTCTCCTGTCCCCCTCCTGTCCCCTCTTGTCCCCCTTTGTCACTCCTATCCCCCCTGTCCCCCTGTCCCCCCTGTCCCCCGTCCCCTCTCTGTCTCTCCTGTCCCCTCCTGTCTCCTCTCTGTCTCTCCTGTCCCTGCCTGTCCCCCCCTTGTCACTTCTGTCCCCCCGTGTCACCCCCTGTCCCCTCCTGTCCCCATGTCCCCTCTCTGTCACTCCTGTCCCCTCTCTGTCCCCTCTTGTCCCACTTTGTCACTCCCATCCCTCCTCTCCCCTCCAACCTCTCCTGTCCCCCCTGTCCTTGCCTGTCCCCTCCTGTCCCCCTGTCCCCCCTGTCCCCTCTCTGTCACTCCTGTCCCTGCCTGTCACCCCCTGTCCCCCTCCTGTCCCCTCTTGTCCCCCTTTGTCACTCCTATCCCCCCTGTCCCCTGTCCCCTCTCTGGAAGGTCCCACGGGCCCTCCCTCTCTCTTTCCCTCCTCACCTCACTTTTTTCACGCCTCATTTCTTTTTTTTTATTTTTAATTTTTCTCCCTTTCCCCCCCCAGCTCTGGTGACACTTCCCCAGCGGGACCTCGGCCCCGCCGGGTGCCACCAAAACCCCTCGGACCGGGAAACCTCGGCAAAAAAAAAATATAAAAATCCCCCGGGGTGGGGTGGTTTTAAATTTTGGGGGGGCTGGGGAAGGGGAAGGCGGGGAGGAAGAGGAGGAAGAGGAGGAAGAGGAGGGCGGGAGGAAGCGCAGCCGAGGCAGAGCGTGGGAACCGCCTGCAGACGTGCGGTTTGTGTCCCCCAGCTCCGCCAGCCTCTCGTGTCTCCGCTGCCGCCGGGTGAGTCACAGGCGAGGGGAAAGAAACCCAGAAACCAGAAAAAAAAAATTAAAAATAAAATATTAAAAAAAAAAAAAAAAAAAGAAAAGAAAAGAGCGCCCCGTGGCAGCCCCCGGCAGCGGGGGTTGGTGTTGTTGCCTTCCCGGATCTTTTCAGGGGGTAAAGATCTAAAAATGGCGCTTTTTTTTTTGCCTTTTTTTTTTCTCCTCTTCAAACAGAAAAGAAAAAAAAAGCCCCCTGCCTAGGAAAAAAAAAAAAAAAACAAACCAAAAAACAAACAAACAAAAAAACCCTCAAAAAACACAAAAAAACACCACCCCACCCCCCCCAAAAAAAAACAAAACAACAAAAAAAAAGCCCCACAAAAAAACCCAAACAAACAAACAACCCCCCCCAAAAAAAACCCAAAACAAAACAACAAAAAAAACCCAAAAATACACAACCCCCCCCCAAAAACCAAAACAAACAAACAAACAAAAAAAAACAAACAAAAAAACCCTCTCACCCTAAACCAAAAATTAAAAACCCCAAAAACCCCAAAACCACCCTCAAAGAGAACCCACAGCCGCTCTCCGCAATGGGAGCCCGGGGGGGCTGCGGGGTCCCAGCCCCCTCCCCCCCCGGGGGTCCCGGTCCCTCCCGGGGACCCCGGGGAGCAAAGCCCGGACCCCCGGGCCGGGAACGCGCAGCCAGCCCTCCCAAAAACCCTTTTCCTCCTGGACTCGCACATTGCCCTGCAGAGGGACCAGCACTGAGGGAAACTGAGGCACAGCCCGCAGGGTCCTGAGGCTGAGGGGGAACCACCCCGGCTGTTGGGGTGAAAATGCCTTTTTTGGGGTGAAAATGTCATTTTTGGGGGTGAAATGCCCATTTTTGGGGGTGAAAATGCCGGTTTTGGGGTGAAAATGTCTTTTTTTTGGGGGTGAAATGCCCATTTTTAGGCTGAAAATGCCATTTTTGGGGTGAAAATGCCATTTTTTGGGGTGAAAATGCCTATTTTTGGGGTGAAAATACCCGTTTTTAGGGTAAAAATACCTTTTTTGGGGGATAAAAATGCCCATTTTTGGGGTGAAAATGCCTTTTTTTGGGGTGAAAATGCCCATTTTTTAGGGTGAAAATGCCCATTTTTAGGGTAAAAATACCTTTTTGGGGGGATGAAAATGCCCATTTTTTAGGGTGAAAATGCCCATTTTTGGCGTGAAAATGCCATTTTTTGGGGGTGAAATGCCCTTTTTTAGGGTGAAAATGCCATTTTTTGGGGGTGAAAATGCCAGTTTTTTGGGTGAAATGCCCATTTTTAGGGTGAAAATGCCAATTTGGGGGTGAAATTCCCATTTCTGGCTGCTCTCAGCTCCCCCCAGGGCTCCCACCGGAACCCAACCGCTGCGAGGCTGAAATGTGGAATTCTTGTGATTTGCTCTGAATCACTTTGAAGGGCCCCGTTTGCAGGTGACTCAACTTGGGGGGGAAAAAACCCTAAAAATAATTCCCAGGGCCACATTCCACTGTTTTTTTGGGGGTACCGGGGCAGGTTGGGGCCGCGGGTGGTGACAAAGGTGGTGGCAGTGGGTGACACCTGCACAGAGCCAGCTCGGGCAGGAAAAACCCGCCCCAAATCCAGCTTGTCCCAGTTCCTGAGCCATTTGGGGAACTGCGAGAGGGAGCGTCAAGGATCCAAACCTTAAAAAAGCAGATCAGAAAGGGAGAAAAAATTAAAAATATCAGCGGGGGGAAACGCTTCGGGCGCCGGCTTTGCAAAGGTTTGGGGTAAAAGTCACAGCTTGGGGGTGCCGGAGTCACTTCTCCCCAGCTGCCCCTGAAAAATTCAATTTATTTTTGAATTTCGGAGTTTGAAATTTGAAATTCCCTTATCAGCGCCCCAGATAAGAGATGTGAAACCCGCCCGGGACGCGGGGAGCCCCAAAAACACCGGGGAGGGGTGCGGGGCTCGGCTCGGACCCACAGCACCGCCCGCTCTGCCCCAAAAAGGCTTTTTTCCCCAAAAAAGGACGTTTTTCCCCCCAAAAGGGCGTTTTTCCCCCCAAAATGACGTTTTTCCCCCCCAAAAGGCCGTTTTTCCCCCAAAAGGACGTTTCCCCCCCCAAAAGGCCGTTTTTCCCCCAAAAAGGGCGTTTTTTCCCCAAAAGGGCGTTTTCCTCCCCGAAAAAGGCGTTTTTTCCCCCAAAAGGGCGTTTTTCCCCCCAAAAGGACATTTATCCCCCCCAAAAGGGCGTTTTCCCCCCCAAAAGGGCATTTATCCCCCCCAAAAGGCCGTTTTTCCCCCAAAAGGACGTTTTCCCCCCCAAAAGGCCGTTTTTCCCCCAAAAAGGGCGTTTTTTCCCCAAAAGAGCGTTTTCCCCCCGAAAAAGGCGTTTTTCCCCCAAAAGGGCGTTTTTCCCCCCAAAAGGACATTTATCCCCCCCAAAAGGGCGTTTTCCCCCCCAAAAGGGCATTTATCCCCCCCAAAAGGACGTTTTTCCCCCCCAAAAGGCCGTTTTTCCCCCAAAAGGACGTTTCCCCCCGCAAAAGGCCGTTTTTCCCCCAAAAAGGGCGTTTTTTCCCCAAAAGAGCGTTTTCCCCCCCGAAAAAGGCGTTTTTCCCCCAAAAGGGCGTTTTTCCCCCAAAAAAGACATTTATCCCCCCAAAAGAGCGTTTTCCCCCCAAAAGGACATTTTTCCCCCCCAAAAGGGCGTATCCCCCCCAAAAAAGGACATTTATCCCCCCCAAAAGGACATTTCCCCCCCCAAAAGGGCGTTTCCCCCCCCAAAAGGACATTTTTCCCCCCCAAAAGGGCGTTTTTCCCCCCCAAAAGGGCGTTTTTCTCCCCAAAATGACGTTTTCCCCCCAAACCTCGAGCAGACGGAGCCGCTGCAATAAACCCTCCCGTGCCCGGTGCCCGGCTCGCCGCTTTTCCCGGGATCCCAGCAGGAGTCTGAGCTCCCCTGGGGGCGGTCCGGAGCCCCCCCGAGGGGTGGACAAAAGGGGGTGCGGACCCCACTGAGCCCCCCTCCGCCTGCAGCGCTCCGGGATCGGACAAAGCCCCCCCACGAGCCGGGGGTTTCCCGATTTGGGCGGAATTTTGGGGGGCAGAGCCTCGCCCTCCCTTCCCGGGAGAGGATGCGGGGGGGTGGCAGCCGCTGCTTTTCCAGCCTTTCCCAGGTGGGCACGGAGCTGGAATCTCTTGGGTGCTGCCCCAGAGACCCCCACAGAGCCCCAAAACCCCGCTGCTCCCCGAGCCCGTTCTGCAGCCAGGGAAACTGAGGCACGGGCAGGGAACCCCCCAGGTCACCTCCCGGCGCGACCCACACTTGGGAAAGCACAAAAAAACCGGGAAAACACACCAAAAAGGGGGAAAAGTGGGGCTGCTCCTGACGAAAAGCCAACACCGAACGGCCCAAGGGGTCCCTGCAAAGCACGGGTGAAGCAGGAAAAGCCCCTGGAGGGGGAAAGAGGCGATGGGGGCATTCGGAACCCCAAACCCCGCTGCAGGAGCCGTCCCCTCGGCGCTGGCTCTGCTTTAACCAAGCCCCATCCCCGAGTGCTTCTCTCCCCAAACCCCGCATTACATCGAGAGTCCTTTAAAGCGTCTGCAGGGGAGGCCCGGCTGCGGTTTCAGGGCATTTTCTGTTTAACTGGCATTAAAGCGGAGCAGAGCTCCGAGTGCATTAGCGCTCCTGCTCCCAAATTGCCGCTGTAACCTCTGGCCCCGGCCGATCCATCTTGCTGACACCCATTACAGTGAGCTCATGGTGCCGTTTTTATGGCCGGATTAAGTGGGGGATCTGCAGCCCGGGCGAGGGCGTCGCGCTGCTAATGATTCCTTCATTGATCTTTAATGATTTCCTACATTAGCACGAGCAGCATCAGCAGCGGCCGCTGGCTGATTCACGGCAGGAGCTGCCGTGCCACGCTGCTCCTTCCTCCTCCGTGCAGAATTCCAGCCCTGGCAAGGAACCCACCTCGGGTTTCCTGGCCCCGAAGCTGCCAGAGGAAAGGCAGCAGAGCCAGGACTGGCCCAGCTGGGCTACAAAGCCCTCCCCGAGGTGGCCAGCGACAGGAAAGGCCCCAGGATGTCACCTGGGGATGTCACCGGTGTGGAGAGCAGGGTCACAAAGCACAGGGTGCTCAGTGCAGGACCTTCAGGTCCTTTTCCACCGCCCCACAGAGGGGCTGGAACCTCCTGCAGGCACCTGGAGCTTTCCTGGGGCTTCTCTGAGTGTCCCCAAAGCTCAGCTGCCACCAGGGCCCCGCGGAGCCACCGCAGCACCGAGGAGCTCTGGGGTCACTGGGAGATCTCAGGGCCCTCAAGGAGTCCTAGAAAAACTCTTTGCTCGAGCCCTGGGGCCACCTAAACAAATGAGGCCGGGTTAGAAGCCAAAAAAAGACAAACGGTGGCTCTGAACAAATAAACAAATAAAGCAGGAGCTCGTTTGCATCCCTCAGCCCTCAGCCCGGCCACAGAGGATATTCTGGGCTGGCAGCACAGCCAGCGTCTGACACCTGCACTGAACCCTGGCCCCAAACAGCCCAAATCCTCCTCCAAATCCTGCCCAGGCTCGTCCCCACCCCGATGCCGTGGCACAGAGGGTGCAATGGATGCTTTAATTGTGATTTGGTCAGGTTTGCCTCGTGCCAGGCTGGGCTGCTGACCCAGGGCTGCTCGGGGTGAGAGGTTCCACTGTCACCCCAAAAAGAGCATCAGCAGTGCTCCAGCTCCTGTGGCCCAGGCAGAGGGGAAAAGGAGGGAAAAGCCTCAGCTGTGCTAGGGAGAGCAGCCTCTGCTTACTTCCTTTATTTAATTTTTTAATTTTATTTTTCAGGCTGATTTCTTTTTTTCTTTCAGGCCACCCTGCGTGGCTCAGTGTGCAGGTGGGCAGTGAGGCCTCGGGGAGAGAAAATGGATTTTCTCCAGAGCAGAAACAGGGTAAAAGGCAAGGAAACAAACAAAGAAACCTCCCTGGAAAAGAGCACCGGGGCACGGGACAGGCTCAGTGGGAATTGGGCAGTGCCAGCAGGAGCAGAGCCCTGAACCCCAAAGAGCTCCCAGGGAGAGCTGGGAGCAGGGCTGTGACCCCAGTTCCGTGGGGTGCAGCTCCTGCCCCCCATGCAGACACCCCCTGTCCCTCCATGAGCCTTTTCCAGGTGGGAAACCCCCACGGATCAAAGGAAGGGGCTCCCAGAGCTCCGCGTCCTCCCAGCACAAAACCTGGGAGAGGATCTGGGCAGAGACCCAGCCCCGGGGCTTTTCATCCCATCCCACTGGGCTCCCATTCCCATCCTCTGGAGCGTCGATTTTCATGGGATCCCAAACTCAGGGGGTTCCCATGCCATGGGATTCCCACTCCCATCCCATGGGATTCCCATTCCCATCCCAAGGGATTCCTGTTCCCATTCCATGAGATTCCCATCCCATGAGATTCCCATTCCCATCCTATGAGATTCCCATTCCCGGGGGTTCCCATTCCTATCCCATGGAATTCCCATTCCCATCCCCCGGGGTTCCTGTTCCCATCACATAGAATTCCCATTCCCATCCTATGAGATTCCCATCCCCCGGGGTTCCCATTCCCATCCTATGGAATTCCCATTCCCATTCCCGGGGTCTCCCATCCCCCGGGGTTCCCGTTCCCATTCCCCGGGGTTCCCACTCCCATCCCCCGGGGTTCCCGTTCCCATTCCCGGGGATTCCCACTCCCATCCCCCGGGGTTCCCACTCCCATCCCCCGGGGTTCCCGTTCCCACCCGGGCACCCCTCCCCGGCCCCCGGCGCCCCCGGCCGAGCGTGGGGCTTTGTCTCCCTCTAGTGCACGGCGCCCCGGAGCCTCCGGACACGGCCGGACCGGACCGGGCACCCGGACACGGCCGGACAGGACACCCGGACACGGCCGGACAGGACACCCCGGACACGGCCGGACAGGACACCCCGGACACAGCCAGAGTCTGTGACCAGCGGGCAGTGCCGGACCGGACACCCGGACACGGCCGGTCCGGGCACCCCGGGCTCAGCCGGAGCCTGTGGCCAGCCGGGCTCGCCCACCCCGTGCCCCCCGTGCCCCCCCAGCCCCGCTCGCCCCTCCGGCAGCGTGCCCGCTGTCCTGGCACACGGAGGGTGTCCCGGCAGAGCCTGGCACCTCCCGGTGTGGCCACAGCACCGCGGGACCCCCCGGAGCAGCAGCCCGGGTTTGTCACCTGCGGTGCCACCAGCCCTTCCTTCCGGCTGTCCCTGGTGTCCTTCACACCAAACCCTGGCACGGGGGCTGCCGATCCTGCCTGGCAGTCCCCGGCCCGCTGGAATATCCATTATTCATCTATTTGTCCGTGATTCATTTATTCACTGGGAATTTGGAGGCACTCACCAGGGCGCTCCCGGTCACTCTGCCATAAAAGCATTTTTGAGCTCCTCCCTGCCCACACCAACTTGTCTCGCTGGTTCCAAAGTCATTAATGAGCCATTACAGGGCCGGCCCCGCTGCCCGCGCGGGTCCGGAGATCCCGAGCTGAGATGAGCAATCGGGAGCTCGTTAATGCTCCTTAATGAGGGGTGGGCTGCACTCCCGGCTCCCCGGGGCCCCGGCGACACGGGAGGAGCGCCTGAGCACGAGTGACAGCCCGGGAGAGCCCCAGGGTGACCTCGGTGCCAGCCCCAGGTGCCCGCCTGGCACCGCCCCGTGTGCGACAGCGAAAGCAGCAGAGCAGGGACGGGCTCCTGGCAGCGCCCGGCCCCGGTGGCACTCGCTGGGGTGGCACTCCTGTTCCCGGGGTGTCCTGTCCCCAATTCCATTCTCAGCAGTGTCACCCAGAGGTGGCCTGTCCCCAATTCCATTCTCAGCAGTGTCACCCAGAGGTGGCCTGTCCCCAATTCCTGTTCCCAGCAGTGTCACCCAGGGGTGTCCTGTCCCCAGCAGGGTGGCCTGTCCCCAATTCCATTCCCAGCAGTGTCACCCAGGGGTGTCCTGTCCCCAATTCCCCTCAATTCCTGTTCCCAGCAGTGACACCCAGGGGTGGCTGTCCCCAATTCCATTCCCAGCAGTGTCACCCAGGGGTGGCCTGTCCCCAATTCCCCTCGCTCCTGTTCCCAGCAGTGTCACCCACGGGTGTCCTGTCCCCAATTCCATTCTCAGCAGTGTCACCCAGGGGTGTCCTGTCCCCAATTCCCCTCAATTCCTTTCCCAGCAGTGTCACCCAGGGGTGTCCTGTTCCCAGCAGTGTCACCCAGGGGTGTCCTGTCCCCAATTCCCCTCAATTCCTGTTCCCAGCAGTGACACCCAGGGGTGGCTGTCCCCAATTCCATTCCCAGCAGTGTCACCCAGGGGTGGCCTGTCCCCAATTCCCCTCGCTCCTGTTCCCAGCAGTGTCACCCACGGGTGTCCTGTCCCCAATTCCATTCTCAGCAGTGTCACCCAGGGGTGTCCTGTCCCCAATTCCCCTCAATTCCTTTCCCAGCAGTGTCACCCAGGGGTGTCCTGTTCCCAGCAGTGTCACCCAGGGGTGTCCTGTCCCCAATTCCGTTCCCAGCAGTGTCACCCACGGGTGTCCCGTCCCCAGTTCCCCCTCTCCTGCCTCGGGGTGACCCCACCCCGGCCCCGCAGTGTCACCAGGCGATGGCTGCACAGGGAGGGTGGCACAGCGGGCGTTCCCTGGCAGGACGAGGATTTTGGGGCTGTGGGAGGGCGCTCCGGGCTGGGGCAGCAGCAGCAGCTGCGGGGCTGCAGCTGCAGCCTGAGCTCGGCAGCATCCCGGCTTCCAGCAGGCACAGAAACGCTGCAGAGATGGATTTTGCATCCATCCTTGTGGCTCCTAGAATATCTTCATAAGCCACAATGTGCCCTTAATCCCACAACAAAATCAAGTCAAAGAGCAATTAATATTCTGATACCTGTGGCTGCCTGAAGTGATATAGAGCTGAAGATTTCTTTTTCCATTTCACTCCAACTGTGGTTTTGTTTTTTTCCAGCCATTCTCTGGTCAGTGGTTTTAGGGGCACCAAGGTTCACTTTTGTGGGTAACCTCCACCGTTAGCTGTTGATTTAATTAACTCAGGCTCCTCTGCCTCCTTGACCATACCAACCCCAGCAGGGCTGGAGAGCAAACGCAGGATTAAGGTCGGGGATGGGGGGTTTGGGCTCAAGCTTTGAAATAAAAGCGCTGAGAAATTAAAAATGACTGCTCTGAAGGACCGGGCTCTGCCACCGCAGGGTTGGTTGTTTAATCCTAAACTCGATCAGGAACAAACTTTTGTTGCCTAAGCTTGAACCAAGAGTTAATGGGTGAGTTCAGCGCCCAAAAGTGGAGGTGCAGCCGCGGGGATGCTGAGAGGGGCAGCACCCAAGGGCAGCTCTGGATGTTTTGCTGAGATTTCTGATTGTGTACCCACAAAAAAAACGGGAATATTGGAATTTCTGGGCAGGGAAACACCCCCAGAGCCCGGGGAAGGGAGCTGCTGTCCCCAGGAGCTGCAGGTCTGAGCCCAGGTGGGGCTGGGAGAAGAAGATTCAGCTTCTTCTGTGTCAGGATCAGGGGGAAAACCTGATCCAAAACCTGACCCAAGCAGGATTTACCAACACAGCCCCTCCAAGATAAACCCAGCCCCACCCCAGGGACCCTCAGAGCACCCAGGGGTGCTCCCTGAGGAGCTCCTGACCTTCCCCAGCCCTGCCTGAGCCTGCCTTGTTTTTAGCAACCTCGTTGAAATTTAAATTGATTTGTTATTTATCCAACTGACAACAAAGAGAGGAGAAAACAGTCCTAACTCAGTGCGCTGGGGAGATTGAATTCCTGTATCACTGTCAGCTGCATTAACTGACTTCCTGGAGCTAAATTCAATTAGGGCAGCATTCCCTAGCATTAATAAATCAATACCCATGCCATTTTGATATATTCTGAACGTCTTTCATTATACATTTCAGGGCAGGGATTAGGGCTGAACTGGAAGTTAATGGGACGTGACAGGGCGGGCGGGGTTGGGAGGCAGAGCCCGGCTGCAGCAATTGCTTTGTGCTGCCAAAGGTGAAACAAAAGAGCTGCTGGAGGTCCCTGCGGGGAGTGATCCCGGCCAGGAGCTCCTCAGAGGAGCTCGGGGCCAGCAGAAAGTCTCTGGGATGGAAATGAAGGCACCGAGCCCCTCCTGCAGCAGATTTTGGGAGGTTCACACCTTTGTTTGTCTCTCCCTGGGGCTGCCCTAAGTGAAAGCTGGATACTGGAGAAGAGAAGGCTCTGGGGAGATGATTCCCCTGCAGCCCTGCAGCCCTTGGAGGGTTTGTGAAAATCGGGGAGAGTGAATTTCCACCAAGGGCGGGTGGTTATAAATGCACAGAGGAGAAATTGAGGTGGAATACTGGGAGGAAATTCATCACTCAGAGAGGGGAGAGGCCCTGGCACAGGTGCCCGGAGGAGCTGGGGCTGCCCCTGATCCCTGGCAGTGCCCAGGGCCAGGCTGGAGCAGCTGGGGGCAGTGGGAGGGGTCCCTGCCATGGCACTGGGTGGATTTTAATGTCCCTTCCCACCCAAACCCTTCTGGGATCCCCTAAACCCAAAATCCCATGGGCTCAGCTGGGCCCTCCCCAGCACCCCTGGTGTTGTAAATCAAAGGAACTCCGAGGGTGAGGGAGAGAGAATGATGTGTCTGACTCCAAATTACCAGCAGGCTAAGGAATTATTTTATTTTATCATATACATTTCATCTAAACTGAATCCACTCTGCACACAACTGCACAGCGCTGAGCTCAGCTCTTGATTTTCTCGTGATTGTCTCAAACAGTCCAAAACACTCACACACACTTCCTAGGCCAAGGAAACAAAACCTCTTCACTTCAGATAAACAATCTTTTTATTACATTCTACTTGAACACAACACAGACGCAGCGAGTGAAATAAGAACTGTGCTTTCCCTTTCTCTGAGGTTCAGAGAACACGGATCCCAGAGATGTTCCTGGGGAGAATTGTGCCTTGCTTTTCCCCGTGAAGAGAACGTGGATCCAGAGATGTTCCTGGGGAGAATTGTGCCTTGCTTTTCCCCGTGAAGAGAACGTGAATCCCAGAAATATTCTGGGGAAAATTGTGCCTTGCTTTGCCCTGTGAAGAGAACGTGAATCCCAGAAATATTCCTGGGAAGAATTGTGCCTTGTTTTTCCCTGTGAAGAGAATTGTGCCTTGCTTTTCCCTGTGAAGAGAACGTGGATCCAGAGATGTTCCTGGGGAGAATTGTGCCTTGCTTTTCCCTGTGAAGAGAACGTGGATCCCAGAAATATTCCTAGGAAGAATCATGCCTTGCTTTTCCCCATGAAGAGAATCGTGCCTTGCTTTTCCCCGTGAAGAGAACTGTGCCTTGCTTTTCCCCGTGAAGAGAACGTGGCAGCACATCCCGGGCTCCATCAATCACTCACCCCGAGCCCTGCAAAGCACCAGTGAAGCCTTTCCCAGCAAAGCAGCGCCTTGCAAAGCACAGCCTGAGCCTCTTCAAGGCTTAAAAGCATCTGAACGGCCTGGAGGGAGCATTCCTGCTGCACCTGGGGATGGATAAAGATGGAAAATAATCGGGTATCAGCGGGGCTGCTGTGCTCAGCTTGGAGGAGTCAGCGTGGCTCATTCAGCCTGGCCCTTTGGGACGGGAATGGTGTGGGGCTCCTCTGGGTTTTTTGGGGCAAAAAAAATGGAAAATGAAAAGTCTGTGGTGACTCCTGGCTCATTCCCAGCGAGATTGTTGCTGTTGTGTCCCCAAAAAGCCTCAACAGGGGTCAGGGATGTACAGAAATCCTTCCTCTCCCACCCAAAAACTTTCTCCTCCACCAAAACCCTCCAAGCTTCAAAGCCCCAGAAAATCGCAGTTTTCCCTCTGCCAAGCAAGCTGGCCCCCCAGCCACGTTATCCCATCCATAAAATCAAAATATGCCATTTAGGAGCAGCTCAGGGCCAGGAGTGCCCTTTGAAAAGCAGGTGTTTCCACTTCCAGGGGCACCAGGAGCTGCAAGGGCGCAGGGTTTATGAAGATTTTCCATGCTCGACTTGGAAAAACGAAATAAATCCACGGAAGGAGCCCTGAGAGGGCAGGGCCAGTCCCATCCTCTTGCAATTCATTAGATCCTTCCTCCTCCCGGGGCAGGTGCTGATCAAGGGACGGGGAGGGAGGTGGAAAAAGCCGCCCCAATTTTGATCAAAACCGGTTCAATCCCCACAAAAAACAAGCGGCTCTTTCTCCAAGTGGCTTCCAGGGCCTTATAAAAAGGGTAATGACCCTGTAAAGCTCGGCCTTGGGGGATTTGGGGGCAGCTCAGCCCAGGCCCCAAAATGCTGAGGGCCCCCAAAGGAGCTGTGCCCTAAAAGGCAGCGCTTGGCACCCCCAGGTGATGCTAAAAACCAAATTAGGATCAATCCCAGCAGGGAGCCGGGCCTGGGGCAGGATCAGCTCCTTTTCACAGAATTATGGGGTTTTTTGGGACCTTCAAGGCCTCCAGACCTCTTTAGGGACACCTCCCACCATCCCAGGCTGCTCCCAGCCCATCCAGCCTTTCCCAAATTCTTCCAGCCGGGCTGGGCTCCCCTGAGGGGCTGTGAAAATCCAAACTGAGCCGTTTTGGCCCCAGCTGTGGCTCTGCCAAAGGAGCCCTGGCATTTTCTGCCCCCTCCTGAGGGGTCTGAGGGGGGTTGTGGCCCCTGCAGGGGGTGGAAACTCGGCTGTTGTGGGTTTTTATTTCGCTTGGCCACGGAGACCAAAGCACACAAATGAATGTTCAATTAACCCCAGGCTCAGGGAGGATTTTCCACCTCGGCCACAGGCAGCAAACCCTCCTGGGTGTGATGGCAGTGACTGAAATGGGCAAAACAGACCCAAAATCAGCCCCGGGCACCTCCAGCTCTGCCTGCCAGGCTCCCCAGCGAGGGGGGTGGGTGCTGCTGTCCCCTTGTCCCCCCTCAAGGACCACCCAAGGGTGCACCCAGGAGTTTCTCTGCCCTGTGCAGCTCCCTAAAGGAGATTTCCTCCTCTCCAGGCAGCCAAAGCCCACCCTGCCCCAGGAGAGAGCCAAATCCCCACCAGCAGCTCCCCGCAGCGCACAAAGAGGATTTATTCCCTCTCCAAATCCCACTTTAATTTCACATCCCCAGCCCCTCCACCTGCCTGCCCTCCACGTTCGTGTCAGGTGAGACCCCAAACCCAACCGCCCCCGGGGCTGGCTCCCCCCAACTTCCCCAGCTGAGCCCGCTCCGGGGGAGAAGGAGAAGAAGAATCAGGAATGGCTTTGCCCAGAGGTGTTGCACAACCTTTAAAAAAGCAGAAGCCCCACTTGCAGAGAAACCTGTGCTGGGCAGCCCCGAGGAGCCCCAAACCTCTCTGCCCACAGCCCTGATGAGCAAGAACTCCTCAGAGGGGACAAATCCTCTGTCCCCAGGCCAGGGATGGCTCCAGGTTTGCTGCCACCAGCCCAGGGAGGGGACAGAAAAGCTGGGAGAGCCCCACATCTGCCCAGGAGAGGTTGGATTTCTCCTGGTTTTAATTAATTAAAGATGTAAAGCTCACGGCAAAGAGAGCCGGGGCTGTCGGGCACAAAATCCCGGGTATGGACGTGAAAATCGGCCAAATCTTCGATGGCCCAGCAGGGAGAGCAATAAAAGGCTGAAAATTGGCCCATTCCAGAAATAACCCGGGCAGTTCCTGAATTACCTCGGCGTTAATGGAGCTGCTGGGCCGGGCCGGGCTGGGCTGGCAGCACACCCAGAGCTGCCCTGGTGCCCAGGATCGATGCAGGAGAGCTCTGCTGGCCTCTCCTGAGGGATCCCACACCCCCCTCCGCCCAGCCCCACCATCACCCCCTAAATCCAACCCCACAACCAGCAGGACAGAGCAGGAACAACCCCCCTACCTGCAATGCAGCCCAAATCCCTCATTTTTCACCCCAAATCCCTCATTTTTCACCCCAAAAAAAGCTCTCCCTGCCCTCCCCGATGCCATTTGTTGATCCTCACAACACCAGGCTCATCTGAGGGCCCAGCCCCTCTCCCTTTCCCTCCTTGCCTTCGCTTCAGACGTGACCTTTTGATTTCTCGGGTAGAGTGTAAATTACATGTCGCCAGCATAAAATATTAAATCCAATTTATATTTAATTATTGATGTTATTATGTATTCCATAGTAATGGCAGCAGGAAAAAAAAGAAGATCTCCACCCCACCATTAAAGAGCTCGGTTGCATTAGCAGCTTCTTGAGGTTAAGATTTCTTCCTCCGCTCCTTCTTAACCGTAAGATTGATGGGGATGGGGGGATTTTGTAAATAGTCTTCCAGAAATATTTGATCTGATTATTGTACCTATAAAAGGGAGGCGGGAGGGGGAGAAGGGGCCTTTTTAAACCGCTGATCATTTGCTCAGCTAGAGGGCAAAGAGCTCCCCAGCAAGCCCAGTGCAGGCCCCACAGGCAGAGAGGGGCCGTGGAAACCAGGCTGGGTTTAAGGGGAAAAAAAAGAGCTGGTGGGGAACCACAGTGGTTTTTCCAGCTGAGATTTAACCAGTCTGTTAAACTCCAGCGTGAGGTTTTTACTAAAATATTAATCAATTCTGCTTAGACTTGATTAAGGTAATTTTCTCCCCATTTATATTTCATGTGGGAGCCACCCAAGGTGTGCAGGGCTGGGTTGGGTTGGGTTTGTGGACACCCAGCAAGGACTGGGGGCCCACCAGGGCCAAGCTCATCCCACCACCCCAAAGCGCCACGAGGAAACCCCCAAATCACCTTCACCCCTGGCCACAGCAGCTTCAGGTTCACCAAAACACGGCAATAATTCCATTTATTCCGCAGCGCCCACGCCCCCACCAGCTCCTGGCTCACCACAATAAAAACAGCATTAAAACCAGCATTATCCCCTCACTTTAAAATTCAAATCAATAGAGCAAATGGAGAGAATCCGACGCAAGAAAAGTCAGGGGAACGAATCCATCTGGGGCTGCCAGGAGGCCGCTAAGTGCTGCGGTGTCACCCGCTGGGTGACAGCCCCCGGGAGCAGCCAGCTTTGGGGGCAAAGCCTCTCCAGCCCCCCGGGGCTGCTCCCCGAGCAAACAAAGGAATGCTCAACCCCAAAGAAACGGTTCCCTGACGTTCCCTGGCTCGGAACATCCCGGAGCTGCTGGGCAGGAGCTGCTCGGGGACACCCAAAGGCTCTGCAGGGCTCCCTCCTTTCCCTGAGCTCTGAAAGCCAAACAAATCCCTTTGAATTTGCTCTTAAAGCAGCGTTTTGGGAAAAAAGCTTTAATTTGGGTTGGAAATGCAGCCCAGAAAGCTCCAGCCTGTCCCAGGGATCACCTAAGGGCAGCTTTTCCTCTCCTGTCCCCAGGTGAGCTCAGCTGCTGCTCGCCCACCTGTGCAGAGACCCCAAAACCTGCTGGGCCAGAGACCCCAAAACCTGCTGGGCCAGAGACCCCAAAACCTGCTGGGCCACACGTCCAGAGCCTCCTCTGCTCCTGCCCTGCTCCCCAAACTCCCCCTTTTTGCCTCTTTGCTTCTCCCAGGGCCCCGTCCCACGAGGATTTGGGGAGGATTCGGGACATTTCAGCATCCCAGCAGCTGCCCCAGCCGCTGTTTGCAGCAGCTCGGGAGCAGGGCCAGCCCTTCCCGGCTCCTCCGTGCTTCCATCGCCGCTCCTTGCTCTTTTATCTTCCTCCCTTTTGCGGTTTTTTGGGGTTTTTCTTGGTCCCCCCAGCGGCAGGAGCGGCACACTCCCCGTGTTCCACGGCCAGGTCCAGAGCCGGATCCCTCCCATCCTCGTCCTCTCCCATCCCGCTCCGTCCTGGTGTTAATCAACGCAAATTGTCGCGCTAATTATCCCCTTCAATTTCGGTCTGTGGTGCACAAACCAGCTCCAGGAGAATTCTCCAGCCGGACCCCCCGATCCAGCAGCGATTCCCAAACCTGCTCACGGCCCCACCTCCGCCTCCATTTAAAGGACATTTCTGTGGGTAAATGACAGCGCAACCCCAAAATCCCCAGAAACTGCCAAATCCCCGCACCAGGACCCCCCACGGGCATCAGGGACCCTAAAACCCCACGGCCTGGATCGGCTTCAATCCCGTTTTTGTCCCTGCAGCCCCAAATCCAGGCGGCACCAGCGCGTTCTGCAGGCGACAAAACCCTGCTCTGGTGGGTGCCCGTGGGGACACGGAGGGACGGCCCAGGTGACAAATGCTGGCCACGGGGACAAAGCCTGGCCACGGGGACAAATCCTGGCCATGGTGACAAACCTGGCCATGGTGACAAAGCCTGGCCACGGGGACAAATCCTGGCCATGGTGACAAATCCTGGCCATGGTGACAAACCTGGCCATGGTGACAAAGCCTGGCCACGGGGACAAAGTGGCAGAGCCACCGCGCCGAGCTGACGCCTCCCTGCCGGGGCACGAGTGGAAACAACGGGAATAAAACTCTGGAATCACTTTGGAATCACTCTGGAATCACTCTGGAATCACTCTGGACCCAGTGCCCCGGGGGGACGCGGTGTCCCGGCGGGATGGGGGGGACAGGGAGAGGTGGCTCCCTCCTTGGTGACACCCAGGATGGGACAGAGCCCCGCTTTTGGGGGGAACAGAAATGTCACAGCTCGGGGAGGAGGCGAAGGACAATCCCCGGGCTGGCTTTGCGAGGGAGGAGGCAAAGGCTGAACTTCCAGCGGGGTAAATCCCAAACCCCGCTCGCTGCATCCCAGCCCATCTGGGGGTGAATAAACACATCCAGGATGGAGCCGCTTCCCCCTCTCCGCCCCCCGGGCTAATTTTACCCGGTCTGGCCGGAGCTCGCAGCCCCTGGTTCTCGTTACCCCCCCGCCGCGCCGCAGGCACGCAGCATTTTTGCAAAGTTAACAGGGTAGCAGAAATATCCTTGTTTTGTTTTTTGCCTCTGGCCACTCTAAAGTTGCGCTTCCAAAGTTGGGAAAAAGTTACGAAGTAGCAAGAGGCGGCGGGGAGGGGAGGGAAATAAAATAAAATAAAATAAAGTGAAATAAAGTAAAAAAAGAACGGCCCAACCCAAAGCCAAGCGACAGAGATTAGACAGAAGCATAAATAACCTCTGGGCTCTGGGGGGTTGATCGTGCTCCAGGGCGAAAGAACTCAGAAATGTGAAAAACTGCAGTTTGTGTATTAAAAAATTAAAAAGCCAACCAAAACAAGGCAGACGTGCCCGGGCAGCGAGGCCAGCCCAGCCCCGTACAGGGACCCGGGGCTGCGGCTCCCCAGCCCCGCCGGGGGTCCCGTCCCAGGCAGGGCCTGCTTTGGGGGAAAATCCACAATTTCCTTCTTCTTGGCACTGCACGGCCCCACCTCGGGCGCGGGATGAGCTCAGGGGGTCAGAGGCACCCGGGAGGGATGGAAAACAAGGGAGGGCAGGGAGGGCAGGGAGAGGGACGGGGCTGGCTCCAAAAAGGGCAAACGGCCCGCTCAGAATGGCCCGAACGGCCCAAAACGTGGCCGAGAGCCGGTGACAGCTCCGAGCAGCACCAGGAGCTGTCCCAGCCCCTGCTGAGGGGTGAATAAACACATCCAGGAGCCCCGAATTTCTGCGTTTGGCATCCCCAGGGCCGAGCTAGGAGCGCGGGGACGTCGGAGCTTTGCGGCTCAGCCCTGCCCGGAGGGACAAAGCAGCGATGGGACACAAAGCTGCGCTTCCCCTGGAGCCATCCCAGCCCCGGGGACAGCCCGAGGGCCCGGCCCGGGAGGAAACGGCCCCAGCGGAGGCTGAGGAAGCTGCGGAGCCCTGGTGAACACATGGCCGCGGAGCGAAAGCCAAATGCAGAAGGAAGCAGAAGGTGACAGCGGAGATACCGTGACTAACGGGACCTTCCCGGGCTGCGGGGGAACCGGCGCGGCCGTGAGGCGGCCGGGGATGTGCTGCGAGCCCGGCCAGGCCCCCCGATAGCATCAAATGGCACCCAGGTGGTTGCGAGGATGACAGATAAAGGCGGCGAGCAGGAACACGATTGCAGAAGTGACACCCGCGCCAGTTCTCGGCCAGGCTCGGCGGTTTCTCACCTCAGGTCGCAGAGCACATTCCCCAAACCCAGCCCTGGATGAGCATCCTCAAAGATTTCCTAACCCCGAGGCAGGCAGAGTGTTGGTGCGGCGGTGGGCAGCATCCCCGCACCCCTAAATCCCCCCATCCCCAAAAATCCCCTCTCAGCCCCACACTGAACCACCCAAAGGCTTTTCCATCGGGGAATTGTTGCCTTCGGTGCCTTCCCCAGCTGCCACAAAGCAGGGGACAGCTCGAGGGGCTCCCAAAAAAAAAACAGGAACGTCCCGAAATCCCCTGCCCGGCAGCCGGGGGGCTCTGGGCAGGAGCATCTCCCGTGGGATGGAGCGGGCTCAGGGCAGAGCTAAACTCGAATTCCCCCTGGAGCCGAGATCCCGGGCGGCAGCAGCAGCCGCAGCTTGCTCGCAGCCCTTCTCCGCTCCTTTCACCAAAGTCTCACCATATTAAGCAGCTGAACTGCATCATCCGAGGAGTGTCAAATTGGTTTTAGATGGTTCTAATTATAACCAGGAAGTTTTAAAGTGTGTGGGTGGAAAGGAATGCAGCAGATTAATTTAATAGCAGTTACCACGGCACAATGGTGCTTCAATTAAGAGTTCTTTCTGACTGGGATTTGTTGGTTTTGTTTCTTTCTTTTTTTTTTTTTCTTTTCCCTGTTAATAATAAATGTCACAAATGAGAATAGACATATTACTTCATCAGATGCTTTGGCATATCTCGTCGCAGAGAGCCTTTTGTGCAGAAATAGTAGCTGAAAGGGTAATTTTATGGGGCTTAGCACTCACTTAACACTTTAGGAGCCAAAATCGGGCCTCAGCAGAAACCCAGGAAGCTGCACCTGTTTCCACCGCGGCACGATCCCTCTGCAGAGCCACAAAGAGCCCTCCCCGCGCTGGGAAATGGTGTGTGAGGCACGAACCCGGGCCGAGCATCCTGCTCCGGCGGCTGGGGAGCGCATGGCGAGCGGGCTCCGCGCTCCCGGGGGGCTCCTTCTGCTTCCCCCGCCTCTGAACCCCCATCCCGCCCAGCCGGGGGCGCGGAGGGAGCGGGACAGGGAGGAGGCTCCGTCCCTTTGAACAGCGTGGGGGTTCCAGCCCCAGGTGTCCGCACGGGAAGCGCCGCTCCCGGCCCTGCCCAGGCGGAGGGGCCGCGTGCGGGGCGGGCTCGGGCTGTCCCGAGGGGTCGGAGCCTTCCCCGGGCCGGGATGTGCCCCAGGGACGGGCCAGCGTGTCCCTGGAAAAGGGACAGCACAGCCCCGTCCGTCCCCTGCGAGGCGCCCTCATTAACGCCCGGCGCTAATTGTCTCAGCCCCGAACGCAGCGGGGCTCGCTGATCCCCGGTTCCCCCCGGGCAGGTTTCCCTCGGCTGCTGGAAGAGTTCCCCTGCCCCAAATCCCCTTGGTCGGGGTTCATTTGGTCAGGGTTATTTTGTGGGGTTTATTTTGTCGGTATTTATTTTGTCGGATTTATTTTGTCGGGGTTATTCTGTCGGGGTCATTTTTCCCTTTGAGAGGTTGAGCCTGCTGGGTTTCGAGGAGGAGCCCGCTGGGATGGGGAGCCCGAGGCAGGCTGGAAATGACCCGAAATCCTGCCTCACAGATTCCTCCTGCCCCAGAGATCCCGCCCTGCAGACCCCCTGCATCCCACTCATCCTGTCCGGGGCAGGGAGAACAAAACCAGCGGGAAATGGCAGCAAAAAGAGCTTTAAAAAGCAAACCTGCGGCTGGGAGGGAGCAGGGGACAGCTCCAGGGACAGCCCCGCAGCTGGCACGGACACCCCCAGGACTCCCAGTGGGCACCCAGGGGATGGGTACTGGGAGCACTGGGAGGAGCCCCCCCAGCCACTCAACCCCAGTTTGGGGCTGCGGCCCTGCTGCTTTATTTATTTTATTCATTTTGATCATTGAATGATGCCCGGGGTGTGTTTGCCGTGCCAGGAACATCCCAAAGTGCCCGGCTGTGGGACAGGGACACATCCCCGGGAGCCACCTCAGCATCCCCTGCCCCGGTGCCCCCCCGGCCCTGCCCAAGGAGCCCGAGGGAGCTTCCCTGGCCACGGCCGAGTGCTGGAAAACAGCAAAGCCTGACCGATATTCCCCAAAATCCGGCTCTGCCTCGGTGATTTGTGTCCGCCGCGATATCGAACCGCTGCCTGGAGGGACTCGGGTACTTAAAAACCCCGCGCAGGAGGCAAACAGGGAGATTTATTATTTTACTTTTGTGGTTTTCAGATAGTTTATGACACCGGCCTAATAACTCCCGAACCAAAATCTTCATTGATCCGGGGGAAACGTGACGTTATCCTCCCTCGCTGAGCCCCCGGAGGGGCTGCTGCCCCCCGGGATGGCTCCATCCTGGGGGTGCTCCCGTCGGGTGTCCCACAGCAGGGACAGGAGCGGATCCTGAGCGCCCAGGGCACCCTCCCGGCTCTGCCGAGGCGCTGGCACTCCTTCCAGCATGCCCGCATTGTCCCTTCCCCTCTCCCAGCTCCCTCCAGCCTCCTCCTCCCTGCCAGCAGCGCCGGCAGGACCCCGGGTCCACCTCCCCGCCTTGGGGACAGTAAGTGAATTGTCACACGTCCAGCTCTCCATCCCGGCAGGTTTGGGGCGCTCCAAGGCACCCCCATCGCAGCGGGGTGAGGGACACCAGGGCTGGCACCTCCCCGCGGGGACACGGGCACGGGGAGGCGGCGCAGCGCCGGGTTCGTGCGATAAAACACAAAATCTGCTTCATTTGCCATGCACGGTAACGACCGGGCTGCTCTCAGCCAGGAAACCCCGCCGGGTTCCGGCTTTTAGGGGAAAAGATGAGACCGGGCGGGAGCTGCCGGGAGACGAAGGCTCGGAGAGGCTCCGAGAGGAGCAGCCCTGCCTGGGAGGGCTGGGAATTGTCAGCCCGTGGGGCTGTGGATCCCAAACTGTGCCACCCTACTGTCCCCAGCCCTCTGGGGATCCCAAACCATCCTACCCCACTGTGGATCCCAAACCATCCCATCCCATTCCCCCAGCCCGCTGTGGATCCCAAACATCCCACCGTGGATCCCAAACCATCCCATCCCACCCCACTGTAGATCCCAAACCATCCCACCTCGCTGTGGATCCCAAACCATCCCACCTCGCTGTGGATCCCAAAACATTCCACCATGGATCCCAAACCATCCCATTTCCCCAGTCCACTGTGCATCCCATCCCATCCCATCCCATCCCATCCCATCCCATCCCATCCCATCCCATCCCATCCCACCCCATTTCCCCAGCCCACTGCCCCAGTTCCAGCTCTGATCCCGGGCTGGAGCACGGGCAGGGAGGGCTTGGGCAAGGCAGCTCCTCATGAGAGCACCAGGACACCCAGCAGGACCCTCCCTGTGATTCCAAGGAAAAGCAGGGAGTATTTCCCACTTTGCCCACCCCAGGACACCCAGCAGGACCCTCCCCGGGATTCCAAGGAAAAGCAGGGAGTATTTCCCACTTTGCCCACCCCAGGACACCCAGCAGGACCCTCCCTGGGATTCCAGGGAAGAGCAGGGAGGATTTCCCATTTTCCCCCCTGGCTCTCTGCTGGCATTAAAGACAAACCACTGCCATCACTTGAACTCCACGATCAGGACCTAATTCAATGAGCACCCTGCTCATTGTTGGAGGGCTGAGCATTAAACTGAAACCCTAAGCCAGGCCTGCAGTCATTTGGCTGGGGAGGAATTGATTTTGGCCATCAGCACTTTCTCATTTTCGATGGAGTCCCCACGTAACCAGGTTAATTTCTGTTAATCCCATTAGCCAGGTACTTTTGGCTCCCCAGCCCAATGATTTTGTGTCTGATCTGAAAGATTGTAATTGCAACCCAAGAGGACGCAAACAGGAGCCTGATGGAGAGGAACTGGCCTGACACAGACCCAGCTTCTCCTCCACCTAAAAACCAAACCCTCCCAATTTCCCCCTGGTTAATGACCACACACAATAAGATCTGCCCCTAATTAATTTCCCCACAGCTCAGATCCCCATTTTGCTGGGTTAATGTTATCTTTACAAGTTTGATTGGGTCCTGTGCAAGTTCCAGGCCCAGTTTTCTTCTTCTCTCCCCAGGTCAGTGCTGGTGCTTGCCAGGGGCTTCCCGGGGAGGCTGATCCCAGTGTCCCACTGGAGCCAGCCCAGGGCTCCTCCACGCCTGGGGAACCCCTGGCACTGCCCCTTTTCCTGCCAGCACAAAGGAGATTTGCCCCAGCTCTGAGATCCCCACCTGGGGGAAATGGGGCTTCCAAAGGGGGGGAGTTTTAAACTGAGAGAGTTTTAAACTAAAAGAGAGCGGTCCCCCTCAAAACATCCGAGGTGTGGCAGGGTCCCCACCTGGCTGGGGACATTGGTGCCCTGCTGTCACTGCCAAAAAGGGCTGGGAGTGGGGTGAGCAAGCCTGCCTGCATCCCTGCCTTCATCCCTGCATCCCTGCCTTCATTCCTGCAGGGCTTTCCCTGCAGCCCTGCATCCCTGCATTCCTGCCTTCATCCCTGCATCCCTGCACCTCTCCCTGCATCCCTGCACCTCTCCCAGCATCCCTGCAACTTTCCTTGCATCCCTGCACCTCTCTCTGCATCCCTGCCTTCATCCCTGCATCCCTGCACCTCTCCCGGCATCCCTGCAGCTCTCCCGGCATCCCTGCAGCTCTCCCTGCATCCCTGCACCTCTCCCAGCATCCCTGCACCTCTCCCAGCATCCCTGCACCTCTCCCGGCATCCCTGCAGCTCTCCCGGCATCCCTGCAGCTCTCCCTGCATCCCTGCACCTCTCTCTGCATCCCTGCACCTCTCCCAGCATCCCTGCACCTCTCCCAGCATCCCTGCAGCTTTCCTTGCATCCCTGCCTTCATCCCTGCAGCTCTCCCTGCATCCCTGCAGCTCTCCCTGCATCCCTGCACCTCTCCCAGCATCCCTGCAGCTCTCTCTGCATCCCTGCACCTCTCCCTGCATCCCTGCAGCTCTCCGTGCATCCCTGCAGCCCCGCAGCTCTCCCTGCAGCCCCGCCTGCATCCCCTGCTCGCCAGGGCTCCTTCCTTCCGCAGCCGCGGCGCTCGGAGCACGCCCGGGCCGGGGCAGCAGCTGCGGAGCACCCGGAGCTCGCTCGGGCAGGAAACGCGAGCGGCTCCCGCAGCTGCGGGGCTGAGATCAGCGCTCACACGCGAGGGACACGTGGCACGAGCTGGTGGCACCGGGGGACACGGGGGGGACAGCGGGAGGGGACAGCGGGAGGGAGGGCTGGGCTGGCAGAGCTGCCCCTGCCAGGGCACCAGGACAGGAGGGACCTGCGGGGCAGGGGAGTGACCATCACAGGGTGTGGGGACAGGGGAGTGACCATCACAGGGTGTGGGGACACACAGGGACACAGGAGTGACCATCTCAGGGTGTGGGGACAGGGGAGTGACCATCACAGAGTGTGGGGACACGGGAGTGACCATCACAGGGTGTGGGGACACGGGAGTGACCATCACAGAGTGTGGGGACACACAGGGACACAGG
The DNA here is from genome assembly GCF_036417665.1 of Passer domesticus. Lineage (NCBI taxonomy): Eukaryota > Metazoa > Chordata > Aves > Passeriformes > Passeridae > Passer > Passer domesticus. The sequence continues at coordinate 5,981,757 of NC_087497.1, read as the reverse complement.
AGTGACCATCACAGGGTGTGGGGACAGGAGAGTGACCATCTCAGAGTGTGGGGACACGGGAGTGACCATCTCAGGGTGTGGGGACAGGGCAGTGACCATCACAGAGTGTGGGGACAGGAGAGTGACCATCTCAGAGTGTGGGGACAGGGCAGTGACCATCACAGAGTGTGGGGACACAAGTGTGACCCACTGCGGTGCAGGTCCAAGTTGTGGCACTGCAGGTCTGGCTTGTGGCATTGCACATCCAAAATAAGGAATTGCACATTCAAACCCTGGAATTGCACACCCAAACCTTGGAATTGCACACCCAAACCTTGGAGCTGCACACCCAAACCTTGGAATTGCACACCCAAACCCTGGAATTGCACACCCAGACCCTGGAGTTGCACACCCAAACCCTGGAATTGCACACCCAGACCCTGGAGTTGCACACCCAAACCTTGGAGCTGCACACCCAAACCTTGGAGCTGCACACCCAAACCTTGGAATTGCACACCCAAACCCTGGAGTTGCACACCCAAACCCTGGAATTGCACACCCAGACCCTGGAGTTGCACACCCAAACCTTGGAGTTGCACACCCAAACCCTGGAATTGCACACCCAAACCCTGGCATTGCACACCCAAACCCTGGCATTGCACACCCAAACCCTGGAATTGCACACCCAAACCCTGGAATTGCACACCCAAGTCACAGCACTGCACACTCCATATCCCTGTCCCCAGGGCTGGGGGTCACATCCAGGGGTCTCAGGCTCTGTGCCTCTGTCACGCTGCCACCATTACTTTCCCATTATTTTTCCCAGAACCTCCCAGGCCTCTCCTTTCCCCCAGCCCAGGAGCTGCACGCTGAGGTCCCTGATAAGCTCAGGGGGGATAAGGGATGCTGCTCCCCAGCCCTGGCCAGGACGTTCCCCTTCGAGAGGCCCAAATCCACCCGAGATGAGTCAGTTCCTCCGAGCTCCAGCCCCTGTTCTACATGGAACTGGAATTTTTCATTTCATTTCGGCCCTGCAGGGGAGGCAGAGCTGGAGGAGACAATGGAGGCAGCTCTGAGAAACACAAACACTCTAAAATCTAAAAATACATCCGCTGTCAGTGCCAGCCAGAGCAGCCCTGCAGGAGCTCTGGGATTTGGGGATTTGGGATAATTCCCTGCTGGGCCAGGCCAGGCTGGGCACCCACAGCAGTGATGGCTGGAGAGAGCACCTGGAACAGGGGCTGGGCGGAGTTAAAGGAGTAAAGTAGGGATTTATTAAAAATATTTAAATGTATTTATTTAAAATCCTGCACAGGACACGCCTGGGGCGGCGCAAAGCCTGGCCAGGGTACACCCAAGATGGACCTGAGTGAGAGTTTTCACTCTTTTGTAAGTTTTGATCCGTTTCCATGTTGGGGTTAATTGTTTGGGGGAGACCTCAAAGGTGGGGCTGTCCCAGGACAGGACAGGGCGACATTGGGGATGTCCCAAACATGGATTTGGGCAGCACTGCCCCAGTTCCTGCTTGGCAGCACCAACTCTGCCCTTGCAGCTTGGCTCTGAATTCCTCCCTGTTCCATCCCTTTATTCCAACCTGTTCCATCCCTTTATTCCACCCTGCTCCATCCCTTTATTCCACCCTGTTCCATCCCTTTATTCCAACCTGTTCCATCCCTGTCTCTGTCTCTGTCCCTGTCCTGTCCCCATCCCTGGCATGGTGGCCCTTTGGAAATCCAAGGAATTTTCTCCATGGAAATCCAACAAACCCCGTCACAGCCTGGGGATGTGGAGAGGGCTCAGGCGAGGGGAGACGCCAAACCCCCCAAAAAACCCCAAACCCCAGTGGGACACTCTCTCCTTTCCCTCAGCAGGGCCTTCTAAACCCGCTCCCCCTCGCCCCAATGCCCTGTTCTGGGGTGTTTTTAATCCTTTGGCAGCGGATCTGAGGGGACAGAGGAGTTCTGGGGTGTTTTTAACCCAAGGGAACAGAGCTGAGGGGACAGAGGAGCTCTGGGGTATTTTTAATCTGAGGGGACAGAGGAGCTCTGGGGTGTTTTTAATCCTTTGGCAGCAGATCTGAGGGGACAGAGGAGTTCTGGGGTGTTTTTAATCTGAGGGAAGCAGATCTGAGGGGACAGAGGGGTTCTGGGGTGTTTTTAATCTGAGGGAAGCAGATCTGAGGGGACAGAGGAGTTCTGGGGTGTTTTTAACCCAAGGGAGCAGAGCTGAGGGGACAGAGGAGTTTTGGGGTGTTTTTAATCTGAAGGAAGGAGATCTGAGGGGACAGAGGAGTTCTGGGGTGTTTTTAATCTGAAGGAAGGAGATCTGAGGGGACAGAGGAGCTCTGGGTGTTTTTCACCCAAGGGAGGGAGCTGAGGGGCACAGGCCGGGCAGGGCCGCCCATGGCTGGGGCAGGGCGGCAGAGGAGAGCAGAGCTGAGGGGACAGGGGGGTTCTGGGGTGGTTTTAATCCTTTGTTATCAGATCTGAGGGGACAGAGTGTTCTGTGGTGTTTTTAACCCCTCGGCAGTGAAGCTGAGGGGGCAGAGGGGTTCCGGGGTGTTTTTAATCCCAGGGGAGCAGAGCTGAGGGGATAGAAGAGTTCTGTGGTGTATTTAATCCCTCGGCAGCAGAGCTGAGGGGGCAGAGGGGTTCTGTGGTGATTTTAACCCCTCAACTACACAGCTGAGGGGGCAGAGGGGTTCCGGGGTGATTTTAACCCCTCAACTACACAGCTGAGGGGGCAGAGGGGTTCCGGGGTGGTTTTAACCCCAGAGGAGCAGAGCTGAGGGGACACAGGAGTTTTGGGGTGTTTTTAACCCAAGGGAGCGGAGCTCAGGGGACAGAGGGGTTCTGTGGTGGTTTTAATCCCAGATCAGAGGAGGAGAGCCGCGCTGAGGGGACAGAGGGGTTCCGGGGTCTTTTTAATCCTTTGGTAGCAGATCTGAGGGGGCAGAGGGGTTCCGGGGTGTTTTTAATCCCAGGGGAGCAGAGCTGAGGGGATAGAGGAGTTCTGTGGTGTATTTAATCCCTCGGCAGCACAGCTGAGGGTGCAGAGGAGTTCCGGGGTGGTTTTAATCCCAGATCAGAGGAGGGGAGCGGAGCTGAGGGGCCAGAGGGGTTCCGGGGTGTTGTTAATCCCGGATCAGTGAAGCTGAGGGGACAGAGGGATTCTATGGTGTTTTTAATCCCTGGGCAGTGAAGCTGAGGGGGCAGAGGGGTTCCGGGGTGTTGTTAATCCCGGATCAGTGAAGCTGAGGGGGCAGAGGGGTTCCGGGGTGCTGTTAATCCCGGATCAGTGAAGCTGAGGGGGCAGAGGGGTTCCGGGGTGCTGTTAATCCCTGGGCAGTGAAGCTGAGGGGGCAGAGGGGTTCCGGGGTGTTGTTAATCCCGGATCAGTGAAGCTGAGGGGGCAGAGGGGTTCCGGGCGCTGTTAATCCCGGATCAGAGGGCAGCCGCGCTGAGGGCACGGCTCATGGCCGGGGCTGCGCTTCCCTCTGCTGGGCGGCCGCGGCTCCGCTGCCAGCCCGCTCAGCCCTCACCCGAAGGCTCTGGGAGCCTTCCCTCAAAGGAAACCGAACATCTCCAGCCCTCCTGCCTGCCCTGTGCACACCCAAAGGCTTCACAGACATGGGTCATAGCAATGCAGGATGAATTCATAATCAATCTCCGTGTGAGGGGGGAGAGACCGGACACGGAAAACTGGGCTTTCTTCGCCCAGAAGTTGCAACAAAACTTTTTTTTTAATTTTTTTTTTTTTCTGTAACGTTGCCCTGTTTTGGGAGTCCTGAGGGATTTTGCGGATTTTGGGAGAATTCCGGGATCCGGCGGCGGCGACAGCACCTCCCGCCCGCTGGGGGGCGCCAGGCAGGACGCGCCGGAAGCCGGAAGTACCATCAGCACCGGAAGCTCCGGAAGGCGGAAGTGCCGGCGGGGCGCGATGGCGGCGGCGGTGTCGGCCCTCAGCAGCCTCGGCGTGCCCGAGGCCGATGTTGGGGTGAGGCGGGGTCGGGATCGGGCGGGACGGGGCTCCCGGCTCTTCCCGGAGCTCCTGGCTGAGTGCGGGTCGTTGCAGAGCGAGGAGGAGGAGGAGGAGGAGGAGGCCGAGCCCGGCCCGGCGGCGGCGGCGGCGGCGGAGCAGAGACGGGAGGAGCGGCTGCGCCGGTTCCGCGAGCTCCACATGAGGCGGGTACGGGCGGCGGGACCAGAACCGAGCCCAAACACTGCCCGGCTGGCGCTGGGGGTCGGGCTGGGCGATCTGCAGAGCCCTGCTTGCTCCGGGGGTGTTGGGTTTGGGTTTGTGCCCCGGGGGGTTCGGGGGTGTTGGGTTTGGGTTGGTGCCCCGGGTTTTGGGGTTTTTCTCTCTCGAGTTTTGCCTGTGTGGTTGCAGTACGAGGCCTGCAAGCTGAACAGCCAGGAGGTGGTGGAGGAGGACAAGAGGCTGAAGTTGCCCCCGAACTGGGAGGCTAAAAAGGCTCGGCTGGAGTGGGAGCTGCAGGTGCAGGAGAAGAAGAAGGTAAAGAACTGGCCCGGAGCCCGGGGGGCAGGGGCGCGGTGCCAGCCTTGCCCGGGGGCCAGCCCTGACCCTGCGCTGATCAGCCCCTGTCACCCTGGGCTGGGCTTAGCCAGGCTGGGATCAGCCAGGCTGGCCTGGGCTCGGATTAGCCAGGCTGGGCTGGGCTGTGCAGAGCTGGGTTCACCCAGGCCAGGTTCACCCAGGCTAGGTTCACCCAGGCTAGGTTTACCCAGGCCAGGCTGCCCTGTGTGTCCCCAGGAGTGCGCTGCCAGGGGCGAGGACTGCGAGCACGTGAAGCTGTGCAGGGCTGGGATTAGCCAGGCTGGGTTTAACCAGGTTGGGATTACCCAGGCCAGGATTACCCAGGCCAGGATTACCCAGGCTGGGTTTAGCCAGGCCAGGCTGCCGTCTCTGTCCCCAGGAGTGTGCTGCCAGGGGCGAGGACTGTGAGCGCGTGAAGCTGTGCAGGGCTGGGATTAGCCAAACTGGGATTAGGCAGGCTGGGCTGGGCTGTGCAGAACTGGGTTTAGCCAGGCCAGGATTAGCCAGGCTGGGTTTAGCCAGGCCAGGATTACCCAGGCCAGCCTGCCCTCTGTCCCCCCAGGAGTGTGCTGCCAGGGGCGAGGACTACGAGCGCGTGAAGCTGTGCGGAGCTGGGTTTGGCCAGGCTGGGTTTAGCCAGGCTGGGTTTAACCAGGTTGGGATTACCCAGGCCAGGATTACCCAGGCTAGGATTACCCAGGCCAGGTTCACCCAGGCCAGCCTGCCCTCTGTCCCCCCAGGAGTGCGCTGCCCGGGGCGAGGACTGCGAGCACGTGAAGCTGTGCAGGGCTGGGATTAGCCAGGCTGGGTTTAACCAGGTTGGGATTACCCAGGCCAGGATTACCCAGGCCAGGATTACCCAGGCTGGGTTTAGCCAGGCCAGGCTGCCCTCTGTGTCCCCAGGAGTGTGCTGCCAGGGGCGAGGACTACGAGCGCGTGAAGCTGTGCAGAGCTGGGTTTAGCCAAGCTGGGATTAGGCAGGCTGGGCTGGGCTGTGCAGAACTGGGTTTAGCCAGGCCAGGATTAGCCAGGCTGGGTTTAGCCAGGCCAGGATTACCCAGGCCAGCCTGCCCTCTGTCCCCCCAGGAGTGTGCTGCCAGGGGCGAGGACTGCGAGCGCGTGAAGCTGTGCGGAGCTGGGTTTGGCCAGGCTGGGTTTAGCCAGGCTGGGTTTAACCAGGTTGGGATTACCCAGGCCAGGATTACCCAGGCTGGGTTTAGCCAGGCCAGGCTGCCCTCTGTGTCCCCAGGAGTGCGCTGCCCAGGGCGAGGACTACGAGCACGTGAAGCTGTGCAGAGCTGGGTTTAGCCAAGCTGGGATTAGGCAGGCTGGGCTGGGCTGTGCAGAGCTGGGTTTACCCAGGCCGGGATTACCTAGGCCAGGCTGCCCTCTGTGTCCCCAGGAGTGCGCTGCCCGGGGCGAGGACTACGAGCGCGTGAAGCTGCTGCAGGTGAGCGCCGAGGACGCCGAGCGGTGGGAGAGGAAGAGGAAGAGGAAGAACCCCGACCTGGGATTCTCAGGTGGGCCCCGGGCTGTTCCAGCTCTGTCACGGGGCACACACCGCTCAGGGGTGCAAAATGTATCAGTTTAATCGGGGTAAAAGGGGCAGTGTCTGCCAAAGCACAGCTCAGCTTAAAGCAATGCTGTAAAATACACAAAATGTGATAGATATAAAAAATATTGTAAAATAAAAATAGAAAAAATAAAAATAGAAAATACATTTTTATAAAATATAAATATATAAACATAAATATAAAAAGAATGCTATAAAATATATAAAATAATGCTATAGAATATGTTAAAATAATGCTATAAAATATGTAAAAGTAATGCCATAAAATACATAAAAGAAGCTATAAAGTCCATGAAATAAGGTATAAAATCCATGAAATAAGGTATAAAATCCATAAAATAAGGTATCAAATACACAAAATAAGGTATAAAATCCATAAAATAAGGTATAAAATACATGAAATAAGGTATAAAATCTGTAAAATAATGCCATAAAATACATAAATTAAGCTATAAAATACATGAAATAAGCTGTAAAATACATAAAATAAGGTATAAAATCCATGAAATAAGGTATAGAATCCACGAAATAAGGTATAAAATCCACAAAATAAGGTATAAAATCCATAAAATAAGGTATAAAATCCATAAATAAGCTATAAAATACATGAAATAAGGTATAAAATCCATAAAATAAGGTATAAAATCCATAAATAAGCTATAAAATACATGAAATAAGCTATCAAATCCATGAAATAAGGTATAAAATTCATAAAATAAGGTATAAAATCCACAAAATAAGGTATAAATTCCATAAAATAAGGTATAGAATACATGAAATAAGGTATAAAATAAGCTATAAAATCCACAAAATAAGGTATAAAATCCACAAAATAAGCTATAAAATCCACAAAATAAGCTATAAAATCCACGGAATAAGCTATAAAATCCATGGAATAAGCTATAAAATCCATGGAATAAGCTATAAAATCCATGGAATAAGCAGTAAATGCCTGCAGTGCTGCCGCCCTGCCCTGACCCCTCTCTCCCCCAGACTACGCGGCGGCGCAGCTGCGCCAGTACCAGCGGCTGACGCGGCAGATCAAGCCCGACCTGGAGCAGTACGAGCGCCTCAAGGAGCAGTGGTGAGTGCTGCTGCCAGCCCGGGCACCTCTGCCATCCTCCTGGCTGCTCTGCCCTCGGGCGTGCTGGGGTTATTAATGCCTCACGTGGGTAATTAATGAGTTCGTTGCTGAAATGTTCGCCCAGTGAGGTCACGTTTCTGTCATCGGGCGCTTCCTCCTGGAGCAGGGTTTGGGGTTTTTAAGCTTGGTTTAAGGGCTGGGACTTTGCCCAGTTTGCATTCAGACAGATTTGGTGTTTCTGAGGGTTCTGGATCTTCCTGAGGCACCTGCTGGTCCCTGTGTTGGGTTTAATATTGACATTTGTCATCTGGAGCTGGATGAGGTGTGGCAGTGGAACTCGGGCAAAAACAGGGAAACCACGAGGGCACAGAGGGACAGGACAGGGGGTGAGGGCTTCAGAGTGGAAGAGGGGAGATTTAGTTTGGACACTGGGAAGAAATTCCTCCCTGTGAGGGTGTTGAGTGCCTGGCAGAGGTTTCCCAGAGAGCTGTGGCTGCCCCTGGATCCCCAGCAGTGTCCAAGGCCAGCCTGGACAGGGCTTGGAGCAATTTGGGATGATGGAAGGTGCAGGGGTGGCACTGGAGGGGCTTTGAGGTCCCTCCTGGGATTCTCAGACCCCCAGCAGTGGCAGGGGTGTGAGTGCTGCCCGTGTGTGCCCACAGCGGGGAGGCCCTGTACCCCACCTCGGACAGCCTCCTGCACGGCACCCACGTGCCCTCCAAGGAGGGCGTGGACAGGATGGTGGCAGACCTGGAGAAGCAGTGAGTACGGGGACAGAGGGGAGGGCAGGGGCTGGGCTGGGGGTGTGCAGGCCCGGGCTCAGCCCCTGCTGCCCCCCAGGATCGAGAAGAGGGAGAAGTACAGCCGCAGGCGGCCCTACAACGACGACGCCGACATCGACTACATCAACGAGAGGAACGCCAAGTTCAACCAGAAGGCCGAGAGGTTCTACGGGAAATACACGGCTGAGATCAAACAGAACCTGGAGAGGGGCACGGCCGTGTGAGCCTGCCTGGCACAGCTCAGAACCTGGAGAGGGGCACGGCCGTGTGAGCCTGCCTGGCACAGCTCAGCTCAAACTGAGCCTGGGCCCTGTGAGTCTGCCTGGCACAGCTCACACAGAGCCTGGAGAGGGGCACGGCCCTGTGAGCCTGCCTGGCACAGCTCACACAGAGCCTGACAGAGCTCAGCTCAAACTGAGCCTGGGCCCTGTGAGTCTGCCTGGCACAGCTCAGCTCAAACTGAGCCTGGGCCCTGCACGCCTTCCTGCCCCAGCTCACTCCTGGCTCCTCTGTTGCCGTTTTCTATTTTAAATTGTATCAGAAGTAGATTGTAGCCGTTGCTCTCTCAGCTCGGTGTTTAGCCTGCTGAACCTTTTGCAGAATTCAGCTGTAAATAGCTTTGGCTGCAGGAGGAGCCAGGTTCTGCCTTCTGTGCTCTGAATAAACTCTTTGGTCTAATTTGGGAGTTGGTGTGTGTTCCTCAGGTTTGTTTGGCAGCAGGATGAGGAGCAGTGACATTCCCATGGAAAGGCAGCTCCCCCTGTCCCTGAGCAATTCCAGGGTGGGATTCTCCCCTCCCTGAGCAATTCCAGGGTGGGATTAGCCCCCGTCCCTCAGCAATTCCAGGGTGGGATTCCCCCCTCTCCCTGAGCAATTCCAGGGTGGGATTCCCCTGTCCCTCAGCAATTCCAGGGTGGGATTTGCCCCTCTTCCTCAGCAATTCCAGGGTGGGATTGGCCCCTGTCCTTCAGCAATTCCAGGGTGGGATTCCCCCCTCTTCCTCAGCAATTCCAGGGGGGGATGGCCCCTGGCAGTGCAGCTCTCCAGCCTCACCCACAGGGCCAGGATGGACACGGACTCCTCCCACCCATTCCAGGGTTTGTTCCAGAACCTTTCTGACACCAGTAGTCCAATGCAGTTTATTAGTAATTTATTTGTACAAAACCCAGGTTTAACCAGTTACTCCCAATCATTGTGTTCCTCAATTCCTTTCTCCTGGAACGCTCCTGCACTTTCCCTTCCTGCCCCACAGGGAGGCTGATCCTAAACCAGATGAACACAACCCTGGAGTCACAGCAGAAGGGACAGTGGCACTGGGAACTGGCACCCTTCCTGTGCAGCAGCTGCAATCCTGCAGCATCCCCACTGCCAGAGGGGAGCCAGGCCTCGATGGAGGCAGGATCCACGCCCAGAATGATCCAACAGCTCTCCTGTGCTCCCCTCCAGGGAGGAGCTGGGAGTGCAAGGAGCCCAGGAATAACCACAGGAACTCAGGCCCAACGCCGGACACAGCCAGTGCAAAACTAAACTTTATTCACTTGAAGTAAACAGTTACACAAAGTAAATCCAGGTGTTCAAAGAACAGCTACTCAACTATGGTTTAGAAAAAGTTACCCACCTGCAAGTTCTAGTCCAATAAAGCAATATAAAATATTTACAAATATACACAAGATTCCCATCTGTGGCTTCTGGATCTGTGTGCTCTCTATCTGAAAGAGAAACCTAAGATTCCAAAAATTAAGACCTCAAAATAAATACTCAGTATTAACAAGTCTTCAAGCCCATCAGAAGTGTCCCTCTGTGCTGAGGGTGAAGTGCTGCAGGCTGCCAGGACTCCCATCAGCGTGCCCGGAACAGGGAGCTTTTGGGTGAAAAGTTCAGGAATGTTTTCTTCTCCTCCTTCTTGACAGGAACCCACTGCCCATAGGGGCTTCCCTTCCTGTCATCCTCCCTGGCTGGAGACACCACTGGCTCCTTAACCACAACGTGGCTCACTGGCTTCTGCAGGGCAGGCTTGGCCATTGTGTTCTGGGGAAAAAAAAGACATTTCCTGTAAGAAAAGGGGCTAAAACCACGGGGTTTATCTGTGCTGATCATATAAATCATATAAATGTTTTCTCTCCAGCTTGTGGAATTCCTGATGCTTATACTGGGTATCAATCACGTGCACTTAACACAGGAGAAATCCCTGAATCCTGAGTCTGCTTTACTGAAAATGTAACTTGAGATAAGATAAACTTGTGTTTTAAGCCAGTTCTAGTTTTGAATAGTTCAGATTGAGGGTGAACAGTTATTTCAAACACAGTGCTGAGGTGTACTCGGGGTGCTCTAGCACCTCCTGCAGGGAAATCACGATCACACATCAAATTCCTTTTGTGATCATTACTGAGATGGTTATTTGGGAAAAGCCCAAGCCAGGAGGGCTGGGAGTGCATCACTCACATTAGGGCTGAAGGAAATGCTCCTCTGGATGGTTGCTCTCTCCATGCCAGCCTTGGTCACGTCCTCAGCTGCACTCCCAGGTTGCTAAAGAGGAGCAGACAGAGCTTAGCAGGGCATCCCCGACCCAGGGCAGGCAGTCCTGCTCAGCACAGCTGGGGAGTGCTCAGTTTCTCATCTAAAGGAGCTGCACAGCCACACACAGCAGGGCTGAGCCCAGGGAGCCCGGGCAGCCGTGCCCATCCGGGGAACAGAGGCAGCTCCAGCCCGTGCCAGCCCCGGGAGGAGCCGGGGCCACCCCCAGCGAGGGGCAGCAGCTCTGCACCCGTCCTTGGGGAACAGCAATTAACTTATCTGCAAGGGAGGCAGGCCTCTTCTTCTGTACTCTCTCAACATCTGCAATATATTGCATATGTTTATGAAAGGGGTGCCTGGACCGTTTGTGGCAAACCCTCACAAAGTCACTTCCCTTTCCAAGAGCAGCACCCGAGCCAGGCAGTGGCTGCAGGTTTGTATTTACTGGCACTCAGGGTAACACACCACGACAGAAACAAGCTAAAATTCACTTTAAGCTGCTCGAGTTTCTCCCTCCCTTCAATTCACAGCAGCTACAGCCCACAAAGTCCCTTAATTACCACCAGATTTTCTTCCTCATGTCTGGAACCATAGTCATGATTTCTATAAGACAGAAATAAAGTATGTAAAATGCATTGTGTGCTTGGGTATGGAATTTCTGGGAAACAGTTTGTTGCACATGAAAAGCTTTTAACAGTTAAAAAATGCAGAAAGATTTAACCTTTAAAAAAAAAAATATAACCCCAGACTATTCACTAGGTTTGGCAAGGAGACTCCTGGTTTTAGGTCAGAAATAAACTAGTGGAATTAATGGGAAATATCCCATGAGGAGGACAAGTCAAAGGAACAAGTCTCCTCTCCTTCCCCAGCTGTCCCTACTGGACACTCAGGGGATCAACCACCTCAGCGAGGGCCTCTGTGCTCCCAGCTTAAGGCAAAGCCTCGAGGCTTCTGGACAAGTTTTTGTTCAAGAGTTTGAGCTCATGAGCACAACCTCCACAGGTGAACTACAGCACAGCCATGCAGACAAGTCTAAGAGGTGTTTACCTTTGCAGGGAGAGCACTCCATACTTACCTCAGCTGACTCCGTGGCTTCCTCACGCTCCTGCTTCTCCGTTTTGATCTCCTTGGCAGGAGCAGAGATCTTCAGGCTCGCTGGCAGGACAATGTTGTCTGTTCCCAGAGCTTTGGCAGCATTGGCTTTTGCAATTTCCAGGAGTTCCCTTTTGTCTACAAGAGGGAGGAATAAAAAAAGTGCTTTGTGTCACATTAAAATCCATGTGTGCCTACTCAAGCCTAAAACCCACAGATTTTGCACCTCAGCTGGGACTCATCACAGCCTGTCCCCCGTGCCAATTAACATTCTAAACCCAATTTTTATTAAACACATTTGTCCCCACATTGACTTTTTTCCCACTCGGACTTCACAAACCAAGCAAGCAGGACAACCCCCTGGTTCAAACCAAGCCCTCCTCAGGCTCACCAAGCCCAAGTACCTTTCTCGCTGAGGTGCAGCGGTGACCGGCTGCGGGAGCGCGTGCGCGAGCGGCTCCTCCAGCCGCGGTAGGCCTCGGGGTAGACTGTTCTGCCGAAGCCGTAGTAGCGCCTGCCGCGGGAGCGGGAGCGGCTCCTGGAGTAGGAGCGGCGGAAGCACGCCCTGCCGCGGGACCAGGAGCGGGAGCGCCGCCGGCGGTAGCGGCGCCGGTAGTGCCGGTAGCGGCCGCGGTAGCGCCGGGAGCCGCGGGAGCGCGAGCGGCTGCGCGAGTAGGAGCGGGAGCGGCGGCGGCAGCGGCGCCGCCGGGACCGGGAGCGGGAGCGGCTCCAGCTGCGCGAGGAGCGGCCGGAGGAGCTGCTGGAGCTGGAGCTGCGCGAGGAGCGGCTGGAGGAGCGGCTGGAGGAGCGCGAGCGCGCCGGGGAGCCGCCGTGCTCGGGAGAGCGCAGCGTCAGGTCATCCATGAACTCCGCCATGTCGGCCGTCTGCCCCGCGCCGCCCTTCTGCGTGCTGCCCGCCGCTGCCTCGGGCGTGGCTGCGGCCCGGCAGTGCCCCGTCTCTGTTCCTGGGGAGAGCAAAGAGCAGCGTTTACAGCGACACCGTGACACACAGCAACAACAAACAGTGACACATGGGCAGTGAGGCCACGGATAACCCAACACCCCAACACCCTCCAGAGACAGCTCAGCTCAGCAATTCCCTCTGCTGCACTCAGCCACAAAACTGAAACACGAGGAATTAAACACCCAAACAACCCCAACACCCTCCAGCCACCTTCCAGAGACAGCTCAGCTCTGCAGCTCCCTGTCCTGCACTCAGCCACAAAACTGAAACACAATTAAATACCCCAACAATGCTCAGACACCTTCCAGAGACAGCTCAGCTCCGCAATTCCCTGTCCTGCCCTCAGCCACAAATCTGAAACACGAGGAATTAAACACCCCAACAACTCCAGCCACCTTCCAGAGGCAGCTCAGCTCTGCAGCTCCCTCGCCTGCACTCAGCCAAAAAACTGAAGCACAAAGTTGTGTGAAAAATGAAAGGCTTCAGTTTAAACCATGAGCGGTTCTGTGTGGAATTCTGGAGAGGTGTAAGTCTGCATGGGTTTTAAGTGTAATTCCTTTTGCAGTACCTTTTTTCCTCCAAAGAGGGGGAAAATCCTGATCTTCTTCAAAAGAACTTTCAAGATATTTTATCATCCATCGATCCTAAATACAGCCCATTGTCTCTACGATACAAAATAACAATCTGCCGGCAGCTCAGTACAAAGAGTTTTCTGCTACAATTCCACACAGGTTTTTACTCCAACAAAGCGAAATGAAAGTATCTTCTAAGTATAAAGCAGCTAAGATCTTGCCTTTATCTTGTCACAAAACTCGTGGCACACAGCCCCACACACCCCAGCAGGGCAAGCAACAAGCTGCTGTCAAAAACGCTCTGTGTTTTTAACAAAAGCCGGGTGATGATTCAGGGGCCGTGGCTCGCACAGGACGCAGCAATTCTTATATTAATAATTAAAATGGCTGTCCCTGGAGTGGCAGCCATTTTATGGCTACAAAGGTTACTCGGGGTAAGGATCTTATCACAAGACTTAAGCCCAGAGTTACGTAACCAGTTTACAGTTTAGGGAAGCTTGCCCTGACACGGAATTTCCATTTAGCGCTCGGCGCAAAGCGAGGTTCAGCAACAAACCCAACCCCCGCACTGAAATCTGTTTGAAATCTAAGTTGTGGGAGAACTGTCAGACACGCTTCTCTCGCTACTACTCCAGGTAAAGTTTCACTACTTCACCTCTACGCCAGAGCCAAGGTCACACTGCCGGGGCGGTAATAAGAGAAATGCCCAAGTGCCGCCTGCCATCGGCAAACCCCTCCCGGCCGGTCCCGGAGCCCCGAGCCCTCACGGCCGGTCCCGGAGCCCCAAACCCTCACGGTCCCTCACGGCCGGTCCCGGAGCCCCGGTCCCTCACGGTCCCTCACGGCCGGTCCCGGAGCCCCGAGCCCTCACGGTCCCTCACGGCCGGTCCCGGAGCCCCGAGCCCTCACGGTCCCTCACGGCCGGTCCCGGAGCCCCGAGCCCTCACGGTCGGTCCCGGAGCCCCGGTCCCTCACGGTCCCTCACGGCCGGTCCCTCACTCACCGCTGGGCGCTGCCGGGCACGCCCCGCGCTGGTTCCCCTGAGGCACCTGCGCGCTCCTGCAATAAAACAAATAAAAACCCATCCGTGAGCGACCCAGCCCTCGCTCCGCAGCGCCCACGGCGCTCGGCCTCCCCCGCCTCTCCTCTCCCCGGCCCGCCGCCTCACCGGCTCCAGCCCGCCGGGCTGCCGCCGCACGGGTCCTGAGGGGAGAGCCCCGCTTCGTGAGTCACCCCCATAGCGCCGGGCGCGCCGCGCCAGCCGCGATCGGCGACAGAAGCGCGATAGCAGAGCGAGAGAACCGCAGCCAGGAGCCGCCTCCGCCCGCTGCCGCCGCCCGCCCGCCCGCGACTGAGGGCGGCCGCCGAACCTTCCAGAACGTCCCTCCCGTTACGCAACCCGCGCGCGCGCGGCGCACGCGCCGACCCCGCCTCCCAACGAACGGCGGCCCCGCCCCGGCGCTCGGGCCGCGCCCCCCCCCCCCCCTCCGCCGCTGCGCGCGCGCGCTGCGCCTGCGCGCGGCCGCCGCCGCCGCCGTGTCCCGTGACGGTGCGCGAGGGACCCGCGGGGAGCGCGCGGGGCCGGGGGCGCGCGCGGGGAGCGGGCCGCGGGGGCGCGCGGGGGATGCGCGGGGTGCGGGGATGCGCGGGGTGCGGGGACCGGGCCGCGGGGGCTGCGCGCGGGATGCAGTGACCGGGGTGCGGGGGATGCGCGGGGTGCGGGAATGCGCGGAGGATGCACTGACCGGGCTGTGCGGGGATTCCATGACCGGGGTGTGCGGGGTTCAATGACCGGGGGATTGAGTGACCGGGGGATTCCTTGACCAGGGTGCGGGGGATGCAGTGACCGGGGTGTGCGGGGATTCAGTGACCGGGATGTGCGGGGATTGAGTGACCGGGGGATTCCATGACCAGGGTGCGGGGGATGCAGTGACCGGGGTGTGCGGGGATTCCGTGACCAGGATGTGCGGGGATGCAGTGACCGGGGTGTGCGGGGATTCCGTGACCAGGATGTGCGGGGATGCAGTGACCGGGGTGTGCGGGGATTCCGTGACCAGGATGTGCGGGGATGCAGTGACCGGGGTGTGCGGGGATTCCGTGACCGGAGGATTCAGTGACCAGGATGTGCGGGGATTCAGTGACCGGAGGATTCAGTGACCAGGATGTGCGGGGATTCAGTGACCGGAGGATTCAGTGACCGGGGTGTGCGGGGATTCCGTGACCGGGGGATTCCGTGACCGGGATGTGCGGGATTCCATGACCGGGATGTGCGGGGTGCAGTGACCGGGGGATTCCGTGCCCGGGGTGTGCGGGCATTCCGTGCCCGGGCATTCCGTGCCGGGCCGCGCGGTGCCGGCGCTCGGGCGCTCCCCGAGCCGCTCCGTCCCTCCGCAGCCGCCGCAGCATGTCCGGCTTCCTGGAGAGCCTGCGCTGCTCCGAGTGCGTGGACTGGGCCGAGAAGCGCAACGCCATCGCCTCGGTGGCCGCGGGCGTGCTGGTACGGCCCGCCCGGGGCTTGCTTTGGGGTTCTTTGGGGTTTTCCTTGGGGTTTTCTTTGGGGTTTTGTGTCCTAAAATCAAACTAGGAAAGGTTTGGGAGCCTTGGGTGCGAGGATGAGAGGAAAGGCCTCGGGTTCAGGCTGGATAAAAGGGGGAATTTCTCCGTGAAAAGGTGGTCAGGCAGTGCTGGAGTCCCTGGGAATATTTAAAAAAATGTTTAAAAATGTTTAAAACTGCGTGGAAGTGGCGTTGGGGACGCGGCTTGTGGGTGGTTGGGGTTGTTTTAGGGGCAGTTCCAGCACAGGAGGAGCAGGGATGCGCTGTCCCCGTGAGCAATGACTCACAAAGCCCGGCCTGCCTCCCTCCCTCGTTTTTTCAAATTTCACCGATTTTCCCATTTTTCAAATGCAAAAGTGCAAACCCCCCGCCTTTGCAGCCAAAGTGATGTTGTCACACTTCAGTCGGGCTGGGGCTGTTGAAATATTGATGTAAAAACATCAAATTTTCACTCAGAGCCCCGGCCGTGCCTGTGTTCCAAGCTGTGCATTTTTACCTTTTTCTGCATTTTTACCTTTTTCCGCATTTTTAAGCTCTTTTTTCCCCCCCAGTTTTTCACGGGCTGGTGGATCATCATCGATGCTGCTGTGAAGTACCCTCGGGTGGAAGATTTCAACCACTCGTACCACGCCTGCGGGGTGATCGCCACCATCGCCTTCCTCATGTGAGTGGGACCCGGCCGGTTTGAAAGTTGAACAGAAATAAAACGGTTGTGAAATGGGAATGAAATCGGAGTAATAAGAATTTGGACAGTCGGGGTTGGGACAATAAAGTTATTATTCATTTTATTTATGTGTTTTTATTTATTTTGCTGTTTTTGCTATGTTTATTTGTATTTTGTTTATTTATTTTAATTAATTTTTTTTATTTTAAATTTGTATTTATTTTGCTTTTTTTGCTATATTTATTTTATTTATTTATATGCATTTTCTTTATTTATTTTTTATTTATTTATATTTATTTTGCTATTTTTTATTTATTTATTTATCTATATGCATTTTCTTTATTCATTTTTATTTATTTATATTTATTTCGCTATTTTTGCTATATTTATTTATTTTATTTATTTATTTATATGCATTTTCTTTATTCATTTTTTATTTATTTATATTTATTTTGCTTTTTTTGCTATATTTATTTATTTTATTTATTTATTTATATGCATTTTCTTTATTCGTTTTTTATTTATATTTATTTTGCTATTTTTGCTATATTTATTTATTTATTTATATGCATTTTCTTTATTCGTTTTTTATTTATTTATATTTATTTTGCTATTTTTGCTAT
Organism: Passer domesticus; assembly: GCF_036417665.1. Lineage (NCBI taxonomy): Eukaryota > Metazoa > Chordata > Aves > Passeriformes > Passeridae > Passer > Passer domesticus. Next base: position 5,964,798 of record NC_087497.1, on the reverse strand, counting down.
ATTTATTTATTTAATTTATTTATTTATATGCATTTTCTTTATTCATTTTTTATTTATTTATATTTATTTTGCTATTTTTATTTATTTATTTATCTATATGCATTTTGTTTATTCATTTTTTATTTATTTATATTTATTTTGCTATTTTTGCTATATTTATTTATTTTATTTATTTATTTATATGCATTTTTTATTAATTTTTTATTTATTTATATTTATTTTGCTATTTTTGCTACATTTATTTATTTATTTATTTATATGCATTGTCTTTATTCGTTTTTTATTTATCTATATTTATTTTGCTATTTTTGCTATGTTTATTTATTTTTTAATTTATTTATATGCATTTTCTTTATTCATTTTTTATTTATTTATATTTATTTTGCTATTTTGCTATATTTATTTATTTTATTTATTCATTTTAATTAATTTTCTTTATTTTTTATTTATATTTATTTTGCTATTTTTGCTGTATTTATTTACATATTATTTATTTAATTAATTTTATTCATTATCTTTATTTATTTATTTTTTATTTATTTTTATTTTGCTATATTTTATTTATTTATATTAATTTCCTTTATTCATTTTTATTTATTTATATTTATTTTGCTATTTTTGCTATATTTATTTATATTTCATTTATTTATTTTTATTAATTTTCTTTATGCATTTTTTATTTATATTTATTTGGCTATTTTTGCTATATTTATTTATATTTCATTTATTTATTTACTTATATTAATTGTCTTTATTCTTTATTTATATTTATTTATATTTTTTGCTATTTTATATTTATTTACATTTTCTTTATTTATTTATTTATTTTTATCTATTTTGCTATTTTTGCTATATTTATTTATATTTCATTCATTTCTTTTTATTAATTGTATTTATTTATTTTCTTATTTAAATTATTCATTACATTTATTTAAATTTATTCTTTATTTAATTTATCGTTTATATTTTATTATTTATTTATCTTATTATTTAAATTATTAAATTTATTAAATTATTTTATTTATAGTTAACATATTATTTTTTATTTATTTTCTTATTTAAATTATTCATTGCATTTATTTAAATTCATTACTTATTTCATTTATAGTTTATATTTTATTATTTATTTATATTATTATTTAAATTATTTATTAAATTCATTTAAATTTATTAACATTTTCCACACTACCTAAAAAGCTCAATCCAGTCCCACAAACGAGCAGTAAATACCTGCCAGGAGCCACAGGATGTGCCCTTTGCCAGCAGCAGGGAGCACCAAAATCCCATTTTCATGTGATTTATTGTATTTATAATTAATATCTTATTATTTATTTATTTATTTATTTATTTATTTATTTATTTTCTTATTTAAATTACTAATTACATTTATTTAAATTTATTCTTTACTTAATTTATCGTTTATATTTTTATTTATTTATCTTATTTAAAGTATTAAATTTATTAAATTATTTTATTTATAGTTAATATCTTATTTATTTATTTTCTCATTTAAATTATTAATTACCTTTATTTAAATTTATTCTTTATTTAATTTATAGTTTATATTTTTTATTTATTTATCTTATTTAAATTACTAAATTTATTAAATTATTTTATTTATAGGTAATATCTTATTATTTATTTATTTATTTTCTTATGTAAATTATTAATTACATTTATTTAAATTCATTACTTGTTTCATTTATAGTTTATGTTTTATTATTTTATTATTTAAATTCTTTACTAAATTCATTCAAATTTATTGACATTTCCCACACTACCTAAAGAGCTCAATCCAGTCCCACAAACGAGCAGTAAATACCTGCCAGGAGCCACAGGATGTGCCCTTTGCCAGCAGCAGGGAGCACCAAAATCCCATTTTCACATTTTCACGTCCCTCTTGTCCCTCTTGTCCCCGGCAGGATCAACGCCGTGTCCAACGGGCAGGTGAGGGGCGACAGCTACAGCGAGGGCTGCCTGGGCCAGACAGGTACCTGCTGCAGATCTCCAAATTCGGGTTTGCCCACGGTGGTTGTTGGGAAGCTGAGAATGTTCAGGGGAAAATGAAAATAGGAATTGTCTGCTTTGTTCTTCACGTGTTTGGGTGGGCTGGAGGTTGTTTAATTGGTTTCGTGGAAATTGGATTTATTTGTTGGCTGAGCTGTGTCAGACTTTGGAAGGTTTGAGTTTTTGTTAGCACCTTTCAGTTTTTTGCTTGTATTTTTTAGTACAGTTTTAGCATAGCATTTTTGAGTATAACACAGATTAAAAAACAAAAATTAGCTTTTTAAGAACAGAGAGACACATTCACCATTCCTTCCAACCATGGGGGGGTCAGAAAATACAACAGACAGGGGCCAGCTGTGCCAGGGGTTTGTGGAGCTGGGGTCTGTGTTTGGGGGTTCAGGACATCCCCTGTTTGGGGTTCAGGACATCCCTGTTTGGGGTTCAGGACATCCCTGTTTGGGGGGACAGGACATCCCTGTTTGGGGTACAGCCCATCCCTGTTTGGGGTACAGCACATCCCATTTTGGGTACAGGACATCCCTGTTTGGGGTACAGCACATCCCTGTTTGGGGGGACAGCACATCCCTGTTTGGGGTTCAGCACATCCCATTTTGGGGTACAGCACATCCCTGTTTGGGGTTCAGCACATCCCTGTTTGGGGTTCAGCACATCCCATTTTGGGGTACAGGACATCCCATTTTGGGGTACAGCACATCCCTGTTGGGGGTACAGCACATCCCATTTTGGGGTACAGGACATCCCTGTTTGGGGGTACAGCACATCCCATTTTGGGGTACAGGACAGTCCCTGTTTGGGGTACAGCACATCCCTGTTTGGGGGTACAGGACAGTCCCTGTTTGGGGTACAGGACAGTCCCTGTTTGGGGTACAGCACATCCCATTTTGGGGTTCAGCACATCCCTGTTTGGGGTACAGCACATCCCATTTTGGGGTACAGGACATCCCTGTTTGGGGTTCAGCACATCCCATTTTGGGGTACAGCCCATCCCTGTTTGGGGTACAGCCCATCCCATTTTGGGGTACAGCCCATCCCTGTTTGGGGTTCAGCACATCCCATTTTGGGGTACAGCACATCCCTGTTTGGGGTTCAGCACATCCCATTTTGGGGTACAGCACATCCCCATCCCTTTGCAGGAGCTCAAATCTGGCTCTTCCTCGGTTTCATGATGGCTTTTGGGTCCCTCATTGCCTCCATGTGGATCCTCTTCGGGGGCTATGTGGTTAAAGGTAAGAGCTGACCCCGTTTTTGGAAGTTTAAGGTGTTTTTTCAGTGATTTCTGCATTTTAGAATTGGTGTTCAGAGGGTTTTTAGGCCGGCCCAGTTTGAGTATTTTGCCCTACACTCCCCTCTCCCATTTTCTTACTGATATTGGCGTGGATTTGATCTAAGTGCAAACTTCCTCTAAAAACCCAGCTGGGAACTCCATGGATATAATTAAACTGCTGCAGTTTTAAGGGAATAATTCCCTGGGTGAACACTTATTCCCAGAATACAAATTCCTGAGCTCCTGCAGATTGCTCCCAAAGCCTCTCTGCTAAATTAGCACAAGGAAAATGACATGGCAGAAATGGGATATGCTTGAAAATTACTTTAAAAAATTTATGGGGATTTTTTTTATCTCTTAGAAAAACCAGTGGTGTACCCAGGAATAGCAGTGTTTTTCCAGAATGCATTCATCTTTTTTGGGTAAGACTGACCTCTTTTATTTGCTTACCATTTAATTTCAATGAAAAACTCAAAGCTGCTGTGCTCTGGTTAGTCCTGAAGCCCTGTTTTGTAAGCAGACCTGTGTGAATAAACTGGGATCTGCCTGCCCAGGAACTGGATTGACAAACACCCCTTGAAATCTTGTGTTTAAAACAAAAGGAGTTTGATTTGTGCTGTCCCTTTGCTGTGCTCCCACAGGGGCCTGGTGTTCAAGTTTGGTCGCACGGAGGATTTGTGGCAGTGAACCCCCCTGGGCTTTAAGTGCACCCCCAAATTTTTGTAAAAGCATTTTGTAAACCTTCCATCGTGTCTGAAGAGAAATCAAGGAAAGCTGAAAGCACGAAATCCAGCTCTTTTCTGCTTATTTTTTTTACTCTTGTACGTCCACTTCAGCGTTGTGGTGTTTTTGAGAAATGTAAAACTGCTACAAACAACAGTGGAGTCACTTTTCTAAAACGATGTTTGTTACAAATAAAAGGAGAGTGGAATATGGATGTATTTAACCAGCTCTTTCTAGGATGTTATTTACAATCCAATACTTACTAAAACTGCATTTAAACAACCTTTTAACAGATATTTATTGACTATTTCCTGTATCTGGGCAATATAACCATTTCTTCAATTTCAAACCTTGCTGGTGTGTGGCTTTTCTTGTGTCACTCAGAACTGTGGTGCTTTGGGATTTTTCCTTTCCTCCCCATCCCTGAATATTTCCTTTATCCCGTGGTGATAAAGAGGAAGTGTTTGGGAAGTAGCAGCTCCCAGGTGTGGGTAGAAGCTTTGGGCAGCTGCTGGCTCTGTGGGAGCTGGGCACAAGGAGAGCTGGCCCTGCCTGTGCCAGCTGCATTCCCTGGGAGCTGCCTCCCTCTGGAGTGTGGGGATGTGCTCAGCAGAGAGGGAATGAGGCCAGGGAGCCTCAGCACAGGGCTCAGCCTGTCCCCAGCTCCCTCACTGCTCCCAGGGTGCTGAAGGGAGGGAAAGCAGCCACATTTGCACTCCTTTTCTAGGTAAGCACTGCTCACAGATTTTCTATGTCAACTCTTTTTGAAAGGAAGAAACGCTGAGGGTCACAATTCATTTAGAATGGAGGGTTCACTGGCAAGGAACCCTCTGTCCCCAAATCCTGTGTCCCCAAACCCTGTGTCCCCAAATCCCGTGTCCCCAAACCCTGTGTCCCCAAACCCTGTGTCCCCAAATCCTGTGTCCCCAAATCCCGTGTCCCCAAACCCTGTGTCCCCAAACCCTGTGTCCCCAAACCCTGTGTCCCCAAATCCTGTGTCCCCAAATCCTGTGTCCCCAAATCCCGTGTCCCCAAACCCCGTGTCCCCAAATCCCGTGTCCCCAAACCCTGTGTCCCCAAATCCTGTGACCCCAAACCCCGTGTCCCCAAACCCCGTGTCCCCAAACCCCGTGTCCCCAAACCCTGTGTCCCCAAACCCCGTGTCCCCAAACCCCGTGTCCCCAAACCCCGTGTCCCCAAACCCTGTGTCCCCAAATCCTGTGTCCCCAAACCCTGTGTCCCCAAACCCTGTGTCCCCAAACCCTGTGTCCCTGCCAGGATGGGGTGCTGGCCCATCCCCGTGCTGTGCCCTGAGCTCTGGCTGTGTTTTCCACTGGCAGCAAACCCCAGGGCTTCCAGGAGCACCACCCCCAGCTGAACTTTGGCCAGCAGAACCTCCCAACATGCAGATTTTTCCAGGAGTTCAGGCTGGCAGGATGCAGAGTTGTGGCCCTGCTCCAGCTCACTCCAATCCTGCCTTGTCAAGGCCTTCAGCAGAACCAGCTCAGCTTAAAAACTTGAGTGCTTTGCTAGATAGGAAGGGCTCCTTGAGAAATGACACTTTCAAATCCATCATTTTGCCTTGTAAACTCAGGAGCTAAAAAGAGTTTAATGTTTCCAAGCATTTGGATTGATAAGCCATGAATGCAGACAACTTTTTTTGTACATATCTTCTAAAATATATTTAAGGTAAGGCCAACAAAGCAGAAAAGCTGAATGCACCTGAAGTTTGCACCTGTGGATTCACACTCTGTATCTTTCAAGAAGAACTGGAACAGTTTGGTTTTGGAGTGTCCATTGGGGTGGCTTTTGTGGGCCTGAGAATTGATATTTCAGTGCTCTCTGAACCCATCATAGCTGTTCAGTTTTTCTGGTGATAAAGAGGAAAATCTTAGCTTGGTCCTGGCTGTCAGCTGGGATCCTCCACTCAAAATCCAACAGACAAGTGGGGAAACTGTGAACACAAACATTCCTGTATCAGAACATATCAAATCATCACAGGAAAAAACCCCAAACCAAGGGAAAAGCTGATTAAAAGCTTATTTCCACCCATTTGTTATTCCTGTAATTCACATACAGCCTCACATCAGCACCTAAGGGTGCCCAAGGACTGTTTGTGCATCAAAATGTGCTGGGAAAAGGAATAAACCTTTTTTCCCTCATATTTTTAATTCAAATACCTGGAGTTCTTCATCAAGGTGCTAAATGAACTCCCCCCCAGAATCTGAAATCATTTTGAAACTCACCTCCCAGTAAAACTGGTCATCAAAGTACTTGGAGACGTGCACTGCTTTCAGCAGTTTGATGTTTAAGATCAAACCTGTTGGTTAAAAGAGAGATCCAAAATAAACATAAAACACCAGGGCAAGGGGAGGATTGTGTGCAACAGGAGTTTCTTGGCAACATTTATCCAAATGTAACAGATCAAACCACAAATTCAGACCTAAATCCTCCAGCAGAGCCCCCCTGACTCGAGCTGGCCTTAAATACAAAAAGAGGCTTGCCAGGATCAAGGCTTGGGGTACTAAAAATGAATTACTTTAGGTAAAACCCCATTAAACAGCTGCTAGGTTATGAAAATACATCAAAATGATGAGTTTCTTGCACGAGAAGTGCTTGTTTATTAAAACCAAGCTGGCTTATCAGCACTGGCAGTTTGGGATCTCTGATGGGAATCTCTGGATTTTTGAACAGTTGGTTAAACACTGAATGTTTGGTTATTTCAGCTGGATGTTTCCTAAAGATCTATTCCTTCTTCATTACCCTTCAAGTAATGAAAATTTTAAATAAATTAAAACACTCCAAAAATCCTTGTAGGCTGTGTTTCCCAGCCATTTCCAGTGGCCATTTCTCTGTTGCTCCAGACAGAATTAGGGGCTGGGGAAAAGCAGCAGCTGCCACAAACCAGAGCATTCCATGGCAGCCACGTGAGGGCTGCTGCCAAAGCAGCAAAAAGTCCCAAAAATCCCCAAATCTCTTGATCAAAGGGCTGCAGCTGGGCTGAGGCAGCTCCTGATGTTATGGAAACTTTGCACATTTGCTCCAAATGGCCTAAAAAGTGACAAGCCCCAGACTGGGGCATCTTCTGTCAATAAGACAACACCCAAAAGTGGAAGTATTTTCATCTTCACACCTGTCCTGTCTGCAGCTGTAAAACCTTGGTTAAAATAAAACTTCAGCACTGAAAGAATGGTGCTGCTGGGTTATTTCTGTGCAAAACAGCTCTGGCTGGGAAGAGTCCCTGGCACTCACATTTCCATTTCTCCCACAAGTGATTTAGCCATAGAAACTTGCTCCAAGGAAATAAAGGCATTCCTGGGATGTCTCAGTACTGACCTGTAATCAATCCTGTTATCAAGGCAGTGCTGATGGTCTGGCAGAAGGCACCAATATTAAAAAAGGCAGTGTAGCCCAGACTGAAAAGCAAAAAAAGTGTTTCACCTTTTGTTCAGCATGACCACTGTGAATGAATCTGCAGCTATCAAAATCTCTCAGAGAAGCTGCAATTCTCAAATCTGCAGCTGCAGTGAGATGTTTCAGGAGCATACCTAAATGCAGACTTCAGAAGATTCATTTTGTCCAATTTTTTGGTATTAAAACTCCATTAAATTTGTTTCATTAAGAACACGATGAGCAGTGTCAGGCCCTCATGCTGCTCTCTCATTTCTCCCTCCCTCCTGAGCTCCCCAAAACATCCCAAACCCTAAGGTGAGTTTTGGAGGGAGGCACATCTATACCTGTTGTATTTAACAAAAACAAAAAGGGAGACAGAGAACAGGACCCAAAGTCTGCTCAACTCCCAAATTCCTTTTTACTGACTTTTTTTTGTTGGACTTCAGGGTTATCTTGGGTTACCTGATAGAAAACAAAGTGGTGACATTCAGGCTCTCTGGATGTCTGACAGCTCTTCTCAGGGCACACTGCAGTGATGATTATTTATCTGCATTATTGAATATAAGAATTTATGTACCTGGATAATTCATTCCATCGTGTCTCAATCCCACCTTCTACAACACGCAGAACAACAGTGGCCACAGCTCCAAGCACAGCAGGCAAACCAAAAGTGAAATGAACTCCAGAAGTATCCTGAAGCTTCAAAGCAGGATTCAAGCACCTCTGGGAAGGAGAAAAGGTTTAATTGACACCCAGAAACACAAGTTGGTAATTGCAGATCAGCTGTTGCAGACCTAGAGGATCAATTTGCTCTCACGAGCTGCAATCCTGCACTCTGCTCAAAACACCTCAGCTTCCCTAGGCTGGAAAAGAGGTTTCCCTTGGGGTATGCTGCACTGGGAAAAAAATGCACACAGCTTATCCAAGAAGCATGTAGGGGATTGAGCATTACCTGCACACAGTGAGCTCCCAGGATGGTGATGACACTGGCCAGCAGCCCCAGGATCATGGCAATCCAAGGGTGGTGGATGCCCTGTGCTGAGTAACTGACAGCCACCCCTCCAGCCAGGACTGCACTGCGGATGTGGGCCTGCAAAACACACCAGGGGCTCCTGACAGGGATGGGACAAGGGCCAGTGGCTCTAAACTGAAAGAGGGAAGGTGCACATTCAATATGGGGAAGGAATTGTTGCTTGTGATGGTGCCCAGAGCAGCTGGGGCTGCCCCTGGATCCCTGGTAGTGCCAAAGCCAGGTTGGACACTGGGGCTTGGAGCAGCCTGGGACAGTGGGAGGTGTCCCTGCCATGGCAGGGGGTGGGATGAGATGATCTTTGATGCCCCCTCCCATCCAAACCCCTCTGTGAATCTGTGACTGTCAGACCCTGGACAAGGTTTCGGTTCCAGTGTATTCCTGAAAATCTCTTTGAACAGGAAAACCCCATGCAGGGTTTCCCCACGTCCTTACCATTCTGAATTTGCCATCCTTGGAGGTCAGAGCAGACAACATGAAGGCAGCCACAGCACTCACTGCGAGGGCCAAGTAAGTGTTGAGCACTGCCTTCTCCTTGGAGTCCACCAGGATGGAATTGAAGCTCGGCCAGAACACCCAGACAAACACAGTGCCTTGGGGACAAGGAAAGAGACCTCAGGAGCTGCTCTGAGCCACGGGGAAGCCATCCCTGCCTGTCTCTGGGGGGCTGCAGCCCCCAGGGTGCATTCACTGTGATTCCCAAAGCCTTCCCACGGCAGAGCCTGCTCCAGGAGGAGCTGGCAGCCAGTGAGGAGCTGTCGGTGTCACAGCCCCAGGAGCACACAGGCTTCTCTAACAGGAATGCAAACAGGTTCTTCTGCCTCTCGTGGTCAGCTTTTGGGAAGCTCAGCCTGCCTGGCAGGATGCATTCCTCCTCACCTGCCTGGGGCAGCACTGCACACACCGAATTCCAGCCGGCAGAGGGACAGAGGGACCTCGGTGGCCTCAGAGCAGCTCAGGCCGGTCCCTGTGGCCCCGGGCTGTGCACAGACTCCAGCACCAACACAAGGCAGCAGCTCCTCTGGCATTCCCAGCTGTATTTTGTCTCCAGCCTGCTCCCATCACTGATGATGTGTTCCCCACCCCCAGAGGTACCAGGCCCTGTGCAATCCACCTGAGTCACATCTGATGTTCTCTTGCCCAAGACCCCTAACAAGTGGCACAGGCATTGTCACTATGAGGCACAAACCCAGCTCCCAGCAGCCCTGGCAGGCACTGATTTTGCACCAGCTTGTCTTGGCTCTGTGAAACCCAGTTTCCATTGCTAATATCCATGATTTCCATGCACCAAGGCTGAGATAACCCTGCCTCAGACAGGAGAGGCCATCTCAGCAACTCTAAACTTATGGTGGCACTGAGGACTTGTGAGATGATTCACCCTGTTCCCCTTGATCAGGCAGTTAGTCAGTCCTAAAGTCCTTTTATATCCACAGATATAAAATCTACTGAAGCTTTCTTATGAGTATGTGCTCAGCTCTGGAAATAAACAGCAAACAAGAACTCCAGGGACACAAAAGAGCAGCATTTAAATGTTGTATTCCCTGCACTGGGCAAAGACTGACTGAGAATGAGACTCTGTGGACCCCTGCAGGAAGCTCTGGGCTCAGCCTGTGGCAGCTGCACTACAGAAATTGTGATAATAAAGACACCAAATTGCTTCCCTGAGAAAAGGAATGAAAGTCCCAGGCAGTGAGGCTGTCCCTCCCCAGCTCCCCTCTCGTGGGCCTGCCTGTATCACACTCCCCACCCTCCACAGGCTTTATCTTTTTATTTCTCTTACCAGCAGGGACTGCCCTTTTCTATCTCTGTGCACCACCTGGACCAGCAGCCTGAGCTCTGCTGAAACACAAGCTATGAGCTCAGCTCTGGCACACAGCCCCTCACCAGCCAGCCAAGGGGACAGCCTGGCCAGGAAAGGGAGTGGTGAGCCTGGAGAAAGGACTGGTAGCCTGGAGCAGCCTCTGTGCTGAGGTGGCAAAGCAAACTGAGCCCCAGCTGTGGCAGGAGTGGCCTCTGGGCCAGGAGGAAAGGGGGCACTGTCACAAACAGCAGCAGGTTTTGTGCTTGGCTGCATCCAGAGTTCCATTTTGCATTTAAACCCCAACCTTCCCCATGTTCCCCCTGCAATTCCCCATCCAGCTGGGGCACTCCAGCCTGGACTCACCCAGCACTGAGAACAGCTCTGACTTTGGGGTGCTCCTGTTCTTGTCCAGCCCTGGGGGAGGCTCAGGGAAGCGCGAGGCGAGTGCCAGGCCAAAGTAGGCTCCAAAGAGGTACACGTGCATCATGGTGAGGTAGTCTGGGACCTGCAGCAACACAATATTCACCATCTGTGGCCTGAGCCAGGCCACACAAAGCCACTGCTGCTGCTGCTCCAGTGACATTTCCCCCCACAGAGCTGCAAATCCCACCAGGGTACCTCCAGGAATGTCCCGTTGATGCATCTGCTCACGTAGAAAAAGATTAATTCCACCAGGGTCATCACAATTAGCTGCACAGGATTGGCCTTGCCCAGGACAGCCCCAGTGGAGATGACCACAGCAGTCGTGCTCATCACAGCCTTTGTTAGACTGCAAGAAAGACAGGAAAGAACAACTCAGGGTGACACCAGGGCCAATAAAAAGGAATGGAACACAACAATGCACTTCAAAACCCTTGAAAGCCCTCTGAAATGCCTGCAAATGTGCCCTGCCCATCCCCAGCAGGGCCCCACCAGGAGACATTCACTGCACAGGGAGCAACCAGCAGTTCTGCACTAGCCCAGCTCCAACATGAACTCATTACCTTTCCATGCCAACTTCATTTTGCTCTCCCTTAAGGAAAACTAACAAATCTTCTGCCAGCACGGAGCACTGGACACCAAGAACAACGAGCAAGAAGTTGAACCCAGTGCTGCTGAAGCCATATCTTCTCAGAACCATCAGGAAGAAGCCAAACCCAAAAATCACCATGTGGGTGACATCTTGAAATTCTGCAGGACAGAAAAGAACAAGACAGCAGTGAAATTATTAATGTAGATTTCTGGTTTAAAAAAAAAATCAATTAAAAATTACAATTAACTAAGAAGCCTTCAGATAAAAAATTAAGTGCCACTATTGTTCAGAGCTTGCAAAGAATTCCAGAGCTTTCTTTCTGATCTAAAATCAGAGACAAAACACCCTTCATGCTGAATTTATTTTTACACACTGATCTGAATGGATGCCACAACGTGAGGCTTGAGAGGCCAAAAAACCCAACAGAAAACCGACCAAAAACCCAATTTAGCCTCGTATCCCCATCACACCTGTGACACAAAGAAACCCCCAGCACTCCTGGCAGGTTCAAAAGCAATAAAACCATTCTGCTCCTCCCCACCAGAGTCCCAGGGCACAGGAGGTGCAGGGACCCCCCCTCTCCCCCAGCAGGTGCCAGGCTAACCCGGGTAGGAGGAGCTGGATGAGGAGTAGGTGTCGCTGACCCCCGGGAAGCCCAGGAAGGAGCGCAGCAGCAGCAGGGCCTGCAGCAGCAGCACGAGCCAGGGCACGCTGCAGCGGAAGCTCCGGTGGCGGGAGGGCATCGTGCAGGAGCATGGAGCAGCAGGCACTCCTGTGCCCCGGCAGCAGCAGGCACTCCTGGGCCCCGGCAGCAGCAGGCACTCCTGTGCCCCGGCAGCAGCAGGCACTCCTGTGCCCTGGCAGCAGCAGGCACTCCTGTGCCCCGGCAGCAGCAGGCACTCCTGTGCCCCGGCAGCAGCAGGCACTCCTGTGCCCCGGCAGCAGCAGGCACTCCTGGGCCCCGGCAGCAGCAGGCACTCCTGTGCCCCGGGAGCAGCAGGGACTCCTGTGCCCCGGGAGCTGTGCCCGTGCCCCCACAGCACAGCAGAGCTGCAGGGCGAGCACAGCCAGAGATAAAAGGGAAGAGGCGGGAGCAGGGAGCAGCTCCTTATCTGGGCTGGGGCAGGAGCCCAGACCCTGCCCAGCCACAGACAGAGCCAGAGCTAGAACCACGGCCAGAGCCATGGCCACAACCATGGCCAGGGCCAGAAACACAGCCAGAACCACGGTCAGAAACACGGCCAGAGCCACGGCTACAACCATGGCCACAGCCAGAACCATGGCCACAGCCAGAACCATGGCCAGGGCCAGAGCCAGAGCCACGGCCAGCCCTGCCCTGCTCCCCAGGGCAGTCCAGCTGCTGGGGGCCTGGCAGCTCAGCCGGAGGGCAGGGAGGACATGAACCCATAAGCAGCACCATGATCCATTCGCTCAGCACAGAAAGGCGGGGAGGGTCCTGCTGAGAGCCCCAGCGTGACCCCACAGCTCTGCAGACACATCACACAGCCAAGCTTGTGTTGGGATCCAACCCAAGCCAGGCAATCGGGGACCTCTTGGGGTGCAGCAGCTCCTCTGCTGCTGTGGGATCAGCTTGTTGTTCACACAGGGCCACGGGAACAGCTCCAGGGACACTTTACGGATCCACAGCACAAATCACGGGCTGGTTTGGGTGGGAAGGGACCTTAAAGCCACCCAGTGCCACCCCTGCCATGGCAGGGACACCTTCCACTGTCCCAGGCTGCTCCCAGCCCCGGTGTCCAGCCTGGCACAGGTGCCCAGAGCAGCTGGGGCTGCCCTGGATCCCTGGCAGTGCCCAAGGTGTCCCTGCCACGGCAGGGGATGGAATGTGGTGATCTTCAAGGCTTCTTTAGCACAAACAAATCCGTGACGCTCCAACTCTAAACTGTAACTCCACCACGGGGAAAACACCCCGCGCCTCAGCCCAGCACTGCCAGAGCCTCGCTCTGGGCGATCCATCGCCCCCGGCAGGCCCGTGGGCACAGCCCGGGCCGCGGGCACCGCCACCGTGCCCCCAGCCGGAGCTGCGGCCGCCCTCAGGAGCGGCGCCACCATTGCCGCCCTCACGGCTCCCACAGACCCGGCGGGCCCCGCCCCTCGCTGAATGCCCGCCCCCTCCCCACAGGCCGCCCTTAGGGACTGCCCTCCCATTGGCCGAGCGCAGCTCCTCCTGCCTTCTGATTGGCTTATCCCCAGCACCGGCCGTCTTTGGGCCGCGCGTCCTGCGCTACGATTGGCCCGGTTGCTTGTCACTCAGCGACGCGCGCTCCTCATTGGCTGGCGCGGCCTGTCGGTCAGGCCGGGGGTTATTTTGCTCTCCGGTGTGAGGCGGCGCAGGCCGCGCTGTGGGGGCGGCGCCGGCCGTCACAAACTGTCACTGCCTGACTCTGCACCTGAGCCCCAGCGCTGTCCCCTTCCCCAGCTGCCCATTCGCCAGCGAGGCTGTCAATCAAGCGGGGGAGGTGGCACCTCGCTGCTACGGTGACAGAGGAAATAGAGCCCTCCTTCTTCCGTTTCCGAGTGGATGGCTGAGCTGTCCTTTTATTTTTCTGTTTCTCCTCCATTGGGGAATTTTGCTGTCGGTCACCGCAAGGGGCAGGAACCAGCCCGTAGCACAGTAGGCGGGAGGAGGCCAAAGTCTGCATTCTGATTGGTTGACAGTCCATCAATCACAATTCATCGCCTCTGATTGGGTTGCAGGGCCGTCATTCACGGCGGTGGGCGGGCCACGCGACGGCACGAGGTGGGCTCAACTTTCTCGCACTGCCATTGGTCCACTCTACCGTCTATCTGCCTTTGTCCACTGCCGATTGGTCGAACATGCTGTCACTCAGGTGGCATCAACCATTTGATTGGTGATCGCCTGGGAGGCGGGGCGCTGCGCGGCGGCTGCGCGGGGGGACACGGCGGGGAGGGACGGACCAGGAATTATTTTTATTTCTTTGTTTCCCGGGGAAAAAAAAAAGAAAAAAAAAGGGAAAAAAACCAACATAAACCCCAAAAAAAAACCCCCGCGCTCGGGAACCCCCCGCGGGGGCGGATGGTGCTGCCGTGAGCGGGGCGGGCCGGGCCGGGCCGGGCCGGCGGGATGAAGCGGCGGAGCGCGGACTGCAGCAAACTGCGGCGGCCGCTCAAGCGGAACCGCATCACCGAGGGCATCTACGGCAGGTACCGAGCGGCCGCCGCGGCGCCGGGAGCGGGCGGTTGGCGGCCACGGGCCCCCCGGCCCTGTCACCGTCATGGCGCCCCGGCGCCCCTCAGGCGCTGCCCCGCCCCGGGCCCTGCGCGCCCGCGGCGCTCCGCGGGGCCGGGGGTGCTGCTGGCCAAGGTGCTGCCGGTGCTGCCGGCATGGAGCGGCCCGGGCCGGCCCCGGGGGGCGCGCACAGCGCGGCGGCCTTCGCCGTGGGTCACCCCGGCGGGGTCCCGGAGCGCCGAGCCTGGCCTGGGGAGGGTTTACCAGCAGGGGCACTGCCGGAGCTCCGAGCTTCGTCTGGGCAGGATTTCCCAGGAGGGTCTCACAGCTGGGCACTGCCGGAGCTCCGAGCTTCGTCTGGGCAGGGTTTCCCAGCGGGGTCTCACAGCTGGGCACTGCCGGAGCTCCGAGCTTCGTCTGGGCAGGGTTTCCCAGGAGGGTCTCACAGCTGGGCACTGCCGGAGCTCCGAGCTTCGTCTGGGCAGGGTTTCCCAGGAGGGTCTCACAGCTGGGCACTGCCGGAGCTCCGAGCTTCGTCTGGGCAGGGTTTCCCGGCGGGGTGTCACAGCTGGGCACTGCCAGAGCTCCGAGCTTCGTCTGGGGAGCGTTTCCCGGTGGGGTGTCACAGCTGGGCACTGCCAGAGCTCCGAGCCTGGCCTGGGCAGGGTTTACCAGCGGGGTCTCACAGCTGGGCACTGCCAGAGCTCCGAGCCTGGCCTGGGCAGGATTTCCCAGCGGGGTCTCACAGCTGGGACTGCCGGAGCTCCGAGCCTGGCCTGGGCAGTGTTTCCCGGTGGGGTGTCACAGCTGGGCACTGCCAGAGCTCCGAGCCTGGCCTGGGCAGGATTTCCCAGGAGGGTCTCACGGCTGGGCACTGTCTGAGCTCCGAGCCTGGCCTGGGCAGTGTGTCCCGGCGGGGTCTCACAGCTGGGCACTGCCAGAGCTCCGAGCCTGGCCTGTCTGCCCGGGGAGGGTTTCCCGGCTGGGCACTGCCAGGCTCGGGCTCGCAGCGACTGCTGGCCCTGCTCCTCGGCCGGGGTGTCACAGAGCTGTGTGTGCCGTGCTGCTGCTGGGGCTGCGGGGAAGCCGTGGGAGCCAGGGGAACGGGAGGCTGGCTGGGAATTACCGGGGCTGGATGTGCCGGGGGGCACGGCAGGTGCCCGGCTCACCCCTGACCCTGGCAGTGAGGGCACAAACAGCGCTGAAGGGAGATGCACGTGGGATGTGCCTCATCCCCAGCACTGGGATTTGTGTTGTTTCCCCAGGTGTGCTTTGTGTTGTTCTCCAGGTGTGCTTTGTGTTGTTCTCCAGGTGTGCTTTGTGTTCTCCAGGTGTGCTTTGTGCTCCCAGGTGTGCTTTGTGTTGTTCTCCAGGTGTGCTTTGTGTTGTTCTCCAGGTGTGCTTTGTGTTGTTCTCCAGGTGTGATTTGTGTTCTCCAGGTGTGATTTGTGCTCCCAGGTGTGCTTTGTGTCCCCACGGCTGCTGTGAGCCTGTGTAAGGAGTGTTGGGAGCTCTCTGAGTGTGCCAGGCTCTGTGTGGCGTGCAGGAATCGTGCGTTCCTCAGTCAGCAGGAGTTTGGGTCAGGAGAGGCTGGCAGCTAGTGAGAGCTGTAGTAAATGTGCTGCTGTCCCATTTCTGTTTCTAGTTCAGTGGGGTTGATGAATGCGGTGCCTGGAAACCTGAGCGAGCTCATACAATTCAGATGTTAACTTTGCATGAGGGAAGCAGCTGCTGGGGAGCTGGGACAGGAATGAAGTTGTCCCAGTGTGCTGCTTATCCACACTTGTAGTGAATCTGTGAGAGTAGAGTGCTTCTTGCTTTAGACTTTCAGGGTTTGGGAAAACCCTGCCTGGAACCGTAAAGAAAAGCATCCCTTGTGTAGAAATGATTATTCAAGGTGAAGAATAATTCAAATGTATAAGGAATTGCTCATGACTGGATTTCAAAAGGATCTCCAAATGCTTTGCCTGTGAGGTGGCTGGCAGGGAAGGTGGGGTGAGAGAAGGAGGGGAAGTCAGGGAAAGCTCAGAGAGCTCCAGGAGCTGAGTGTGTGCAGCAGGAGGAGCTGCTGGAGCCCCTGAGCTCTGCCTTTGCTTCTCCTGGGATGCTTTGCTTCAGGAATGGGATTTTTAGCTTTTGTTTCACGTGGCGTTTTGCAAAACAGAAACAATCAGTGTGCTCAGAGTGTTGTCACACAGAAAAGGAGAAATAGTGGGAAGGCTTTTCCCTTTGGAAATCTAAGCAGAGGGAAGTTCTTCTGCATGGATTTAAGATCTTTCTCCTTTTTTTATTATTTTTTGTCTCTTCACTCCATAATTCAGTGATCACATACAGGTGACTTCTCACAGAACTACAGTTGTCTCAATTCTTGTAATTACTGCAGTTATTTATTCAGCTTATCTTAATTGTCCCCATCAGCTTACACAGACCCAGTAAATGCAGTTATCAGGAGGAAGCATCCTGAGTTTATGGGCAGAGCAGCCAGGCTGAGCAAACAGCACCATTGGGATGCTTAACTCTTTGTTTTGTTTGGTTTTTAAATTAAGCCTGATCTTAATTTAAGCCTCCTGTCCAGCCTGGCATGTAAGCAGGGCAGAGCTGTCACTGAGACACTGGGGTGGGTGAGGGCTGGGAAAATGAGCAGTTTTGGGGCAGAGCTGGGAAAATGAGCAGTTTTGGGGCAGAGCTGGGCAAATGAGCAGTTTTGGGCCAGGGGAGGAATTGTCCTGCAGGGAAGCTCTGGTGGCAGAGTTCATTGTGTGTGTCAAACTGAAGCAGATTGTAAGAAGTGATAGAAAAACAGAGCAGAGTTAGAAATTTAAAATTTTGGGCAGCACTGAAAGGTGTGGATGATCTGTCACTCTGAATGCTGATTTTTGCATTGACTTATGCTCTTTAGAAGTATTGCAGGATCTGTGGAAAGAACTTTATTGTAATTTAAAATAACTGCTTTCAACAGATCTCCAAAGCCACCACACTCCCAGGAGGAATTGGAGGGTCTCTCATTTCCACAGCTTCTATTCCAAATTTTCCCTTTTCCTGTGTCAAACAATGGCAACAAAGTGATTTAACATCCCCTACCTTTGGCAGGGTGCATGCATTAAACCCTTAATTGTTAATTAGAAGTATTCATTGCAGCTTGTCATCAGTTAAGAATTAAAGTTTATTTGTTCCTGCTTGTTGCTGAGTCTTCCCAGCCCTCATCTTTGATCTGGCTGAACCCCTTCAGCTGCACTGCTGATTTTGCTTCTTTTGGCTCTGCTTGGTCCCACTTTCCTGGCTGGGGAAGTTTCAGGATGAATTCCACACCTCCCTGTCACATCAGCTGCTGGCTGCTGTCTCGTGGGTTCCCTGACAATGCTCCTGAAGTGCTCCATGTTCCTTCAGAGGCAGGATTTATTTTAGCTGGGGATGTAAATTGTCCTTTCTGCCAGGCACTCCGGGGGCTGGCAGCCAAGTGGGTGCCTGGCAGGGGGGGCTGGTGACCCTGGTGGCACAGGGCAGGGTTCCTGGGTGCCCCCACCCCACAAACGCTCCTGCTTCCCTCTGCTGAATTCCAGGGACTGCATTTCCAGCAGCCAAATAAACTGGAAGGAAAACATCAGCACTACCTCCTTTTTTAGGCTTTTCTTGAAAATCCATAATGATTCCTCCTGCTAATTTATTCTTCTTTTTTTCCCAGCTTCCCACAGAGGGTAAAGCATTTTGTGGAGGTCTGGAACAAAGCAGCACAGCTGC
This sequence comes from Passer domesticus, assembly GCF_036417665.1. Taxonomy (NCBI): domain Eukaryota; kingdom Metazoa; phylum Chordata; class Aves; order Passeriformes; family Passeridae; genus Passer; species Passer domesticus. The sequence goes on along the minus strand of NC_087497.1, from coordinate 5,946,598 downwards.
CTTTTATGACCTGAACTTCAGTGCAGGGCTCCAGTGTCATTTATCCTGCATTTCACGTGCTCTGCTGTGCCAGCCCCTCTGCCCTGGCTCTCACTCCCTGCAGCTAAAGGAGCTCTCCTGTGGCTGCATTTTGGGGTTTGGGGTTTTGCAGCTGAATTCCCAGAGCTGGCAGTGCCTCCTGGCCCAGCCCCACAGTGCTGTGTGCCCCTGCCTGGGGGATTTCCCTTCCCTGCTGCCCAGCTCAGGGTGGGTGCCCTCTGTGCCCTGGCATGGCACAGAATCAGGGCTCAGGGAGCTTCCCTTACATTTCTTTTCCTTTCCAGACCTGTGGCTGGCAGGTGTTCCACGTGCTCAGTGCTAGCAGAGATGTTTTCTGCCTTTCAGACTCGCCGTGTTTCCCTTCTTCTGCCCGCTGATAATAATCTCAGCTATCTGTTTGTGTGTTTATTTAGATAAAGCTTTAATATTTGCTAATCTCCACTCAACATCCCTGGTGTTGTGGCTGCTGGGTAACCCTGAGGTGGAGGGGCTGTTGATTATTTGGTGATTTCACCCAAAAGCTCCAATTCACCTTTTGAAAGCTCACCTGTGCCCTTGGCACCCTGTCAGCCTCAGGATTCCTCCCACTCCATTGTCTGGGATGAGTCAGGCTGCCAAATGGAACGTGCCAGGATTGCCTTTGCAGCCTTTGGGCCTTGCTGATAACAGTGGGATGGAATTGGGGCTTTATCCACCCCCAGTTTGGGTTTGGGCTGCAGAATTGGGGCTTTTTCTAAGGATTTTTGGCAGTGTTTTTACCTTACAGCCGGCAGAGGATCTGCTTCTGCAGGGGCAGTAAAAGGAGAACAAAGAACAAGAGAGGGAAAAAAAAGGGAGGGGGGGAAGGAAATGGCATCTGGCACTTGCAGGGGGAGGAAAAATCAGGAGAAAAATTATTTATTTGCAAATTCCAAGGGGGAGCACAGGCACTACAGGGCTATGAATCAATCTTTCTATTCAGTGTACATTAGGCATCAATTGATCTTGCAGAGAAATTGCAGCTCTGTAATCCCTGCTCCTCCTGCCCTGTGCCCTGCTCCTGGCATGGATGTGCCCATCCTTCCCTTTCCTTTATCACCCTCCAGGATCAGATGCCATATGGGGAGAGCCCTGTCCTTACACCTCTGCCAGCTCACCCAGGGCAGAGTTTTTGACATGTGTCAGGAAATTGGATAACCCAGATTTTAGGTATTCACCTGCAAGAATCTTCCCTGCATTGGATCCACCTCAGAATTCCAGTTGGCCTCGTGGAATACATTTGGAATGAACAGGTTTTCCAGGGGATTTCATTCCTGGGGGTGTGTTTCAGCTGGGGGCTGCCTGAACACAAACCTGCACCTCAGGGGCAGCAGGATTTGGGATTTGGGCTCCTTCCCTGCTGGGGCCAGCCCCAGGATTGAGCTTTGAGACTTTCCTGAACTCCTGGAGTTCTGAGCCCTTCAGACAATGAGAAATAGGCTCTGTAACAGTGTTGGCAAAACCTCCTTACAAGTGTTGCATTGTTCCAATTCCACTTTCGAAGGTGCTAAGTGTCAGCAGGGCCCTTGGATTGATAGGAATTTAATATCAGAAATCACTTTAATGGCTGTGTTACAGAACTCTTGTTCAGCAAATGCTTTCATTGGAGTGGCACTTCACTGCTGAGCAGCATCAGTCCTGACAGCCTCGTTTGCTGGGAAAATGGGGTCTCCTCCTGCCTTCCAGTGGCAGGAAAATCAACAATAGCCACGAGAGGAGCCCAGCAAAAGGCTCCACAACACAACTGAAGTGAGCAGGGAGTTCCTGGCTGCGATGGTTTTCTGGAATGCCTCAGATCTGAGGGGTTGCACGGGTGCAATTCCAGAGTCTGGACCAAATTTCACCTTCAGGGTCAAATATTCTCTGAGTGCAGCTGCTTTTTACAGAGTTCTGGTGAGGATCTGAGCTGTAACTAGGGAGAGGCAGCCTGGGGAAGCATGATCCACCAGGACAGTGTCACCATTTGGGGTTTTGGTGTGGGATATTTCCTTGGGTTTGAGCATTTTTAACATGCTCAGTGCCTGGGGCTGGCTCCCTCAGAACTCAAACCAGCACTTCCTTAAATTTGCGAGTGTGTGCCATGAATTTAGTTTCCATTCCACTGAAGTGTTCCTGGAGCCTTTTGCAGTATTTTTCCCTGCCCTTTCTGTGGATAAAGGCACTCTCAGGCACCTGCCACTCAGCCCTGACTCCCAGGAAATCCAAGAGTTTTCCCAGCGCTGTGCATTGCCTGAACTTGGCTGGGAATTGCACAAGTTCAGTCATTTCCACACCTCTGCCTGTACCCAGCTCTTTCCCTGGAAATTTGGTGTTTTGTCTCTCCCCCCAAGCTCTGAACAAGTCCCTAAAAAAGCCCCATGGCCCCAGCAGGGCAGAAACTCGAGCCTGCCTGGCACAAGGTGCCAGCCCTGGGCACCTCCCACTCAACATTCCAGGGCAAAGTTCTGCTGCTTGTGCTGGCAGGGTGGCACAGGAGGGAAAACAAGTTCCTAAAAGGACAATTTGCGTTTGATTTAAACAAGAAAAAATATTTTTACATCCCCTTTTCTTTTTGTTGTAACCTAATAGAGAGCAGCAAGGTGTTGGGGAGCTGGAGTGACAGATCTGGGGTGGTGGCTTTGGGGAAAAAAAGGGTTTTTTTCTGTTTTTTTTTAAGAATGGATTGGGCTGATGCCTCAAGTGTTCCTTGGGTATGAGCTCAGAATGTTTTGAAGCTCTGTTGCCAAGAAGGATCATCAGTGGTTCAAAATGCAGGACTCAGAACATGGGAATGTGGCTCAGAAATAATTAAAAATAGAAGTTGGGCTGCTCTCAGGCCTCGTGTGCTTCCATTTTTTTGGGGTTTGGTTTGTTTGTTTTTAAGGGATCCATTTGCCTCCATAGAAATGTTTTCAAATCTAACTCTGATAATATAAAATCAGTCTTGAAATTGCTGTAGGATTAAAACACACCTCAGTTTATTGGTGTTGCAGTCTGATAAATGAGGGGACATCTGCAGCCTGCTGGGGAGGGAGATGGGTGCTGATGAGCAGGGACCCTGCTGTTTATTGGCAATAAAAATAAATGCAGTTCAGTGCTGGCTTCGTTAGGCCAGCTGTAATGGGAGAATAAAAAAAAATTAAAAAAAAAAACCACAAAAAAACCCAAAAAAACCAACAAAAAAACCCCACAAAAAAAAAAAACCCAAAACAAACAAGCCTAAACTTATTTTATAAAATTATTTTGGCTGACATTCTTCCTTCTATGTATTACAGCTGTCCTTAGTTTTAATTCTGAATATTTTAATTAAAAATCAGTTTGCCAGTTGGAAAGCCTGAGCTGAAATGTCCTTTTTCTTTCCCCCTGTACCTGAAGTTCCTGGTGGTGTGGACCCTGGCAGATTTTGTAATGGGAGAATAAAAAAAAAAAATTATAAAATAAGTTTAAGTTTGGGGTTTTTTGTTTATTTTAGCTGACATTCTTATTTCTATGTATTGCAGCTGTCCTTACTTTTAATTCTGAATATTTTAATTTTAAATAAGTCAGTTTGCCAGTTGGAAAGCCTGAGCTGAAATGTCCTTTTTCTTCCCCCAGCACCTTCCTGTACCTGAAGTTCCTGGTGGTGTGGGCCCTGGTGCTGCTGGCAGACTTTGTGCTGGAGTTCAGGTTTGAGTACCTGTGGCCCTTCTGGCTCTTCATCAGGAGCGTGTACGACTCCTTCCGCTACCAGGGCCTGGTGAGTGGGCACAGGGCAGCAGTGCCCCTGTGCCACCTGCCTCAATTGGGAAATGAAATCAAGATTTAGCCAAATTCTGATCCCAGGGCCTGGTGAGTGGGCACAGGGCAGCAGTGCCCCTGTGCCACGTGCCTGAACTGGGAAATGAAATCAAGATTTAGCCAAATTTCCTTCCCAGGCCTGGAGAGTGGGCACAGGGCAGCAGTGCCCCTGTGCCACCTGCCTGAACTGGGAAATGAAATCAAGATTTAGCCAAATTCTGATCCCAGGCCTGGTGAGTGGGCACAGGGCAGCAGTGCCCCTGTGCCACCTGCCTGAACTGGGAAATGAAATCAAGATTTAGCCAAATTCTGATCCCAGGGCCTGGTGAGTGGGCACAGGGCAGCAGTGCCCCTGTGCCACGTGCCTTAACTGGGAAATGAAATCAAGATTTAGCCAAATTCTGATCCCAGGCCTGGTGAGTGGGCACAGGGCAGCAGTGCCCCTGTGCCACCTGCCTCAATTGGGAAATGAAATCAAGATTTAGCCCAATTTCACCACAGAGAAGTCGTGTTTAAATTCCCAAGCTGGGTTTGAATTAAGCAGAATTATTTATAATCTTGTGTATGTGTAAACAGAAGACTTGCTGTATTGTTTTAAAGAAAACCCTCTTCTATAGAATTTTAAAATATTTTAATTTATGTGTCTATGTGTATATACACACAGATATGCTGCTATATATGGCTTTATAAAATATTGTTATTTATATAGTTTTATATCTCTTATATACATATATAAAATATATATTTATATAGAAAATAGTTTTTATAATTTTATATATTAAAATTAAACATGTACTCTATATATGGCTATATAAAAATACAGCCATATAAAATATTGTTATTTATGTAGATGTATATATTTTATATAAATACATACAATTTATATAGAAAAATGTCTAATTTTATATATTAAATTAAACATTTACTCTATATATGGCTATATAAAAATACAGCCATATAAAATATTTTTATTTATATAGATGTATATATTTTATATAAATACTATATATATTTATATAGAAAAATGTCTAATTTGATATATTAAAATTAAACTTGTACTATATATGGCTACATAAAAATATAACCATACAAAATATTGTTATTTCTATAGATGTATATATTTTATATAACTACAGTATATACTTATATAGAAAAATGTCTAATTTGATATATTAAAATTAAACATGTACTATATATGGCTATATAAAAATATAGCCATGTAAAATATTGTTATTTCTATAGATGTATATATTTTATATAGAAAAATGTCTAATTTGATATATTAAAATTAAACATGTACTATATATATGGCTATATAAAAATATAGCCATACAAAATATTGTTATTTATATAGATGTATATATTTTATATAAATACTATATATATTTATATAGAAAAATGTCTAATTTGATATATTAAAATTAAACTTGTACTATATATGGCTACATAAAAATATAACCATATAAAATATTGTTATTTCCATAGATGTATATATTTTATATAAATACATACAATATTTATATTTTTATAAATTACTTACATAGATATAATTTTCTATATTTAAATTAACCATGTAAAATTAGAAATACTGCTGACTTATAAAACCATCACCATTAGATATTTTATATAAAATGTATTAGATGTATTTTAATACAGACAAAAACCTGGATTTGGTGTGGAATAACCAAGCCCTGTTCTTCTTCCCCTCCCTCCTTTCTTGCAGGCCTTCTCAGTATTTTTCGTGTGTGTAGCATTCACCTCCAACATCATCTGCCTGCTCTTCATCCCGATCCAGTGGCTGTTCTTCGCTGCCAGCACCTACGTGTGGGTGCAGTATGTGTGGCACACAGGTGGGCATTGTTCTCCCTTTCCAGCTTCCTGACTCATTTGTGATTTCTTGATTTCCAGCCCTTCTTTGCTGACAGCTCCCAGGGCTCAGTGTGTGGCTCCCATTTTCAGGAACAAACCCCCTCTGCTGTTGCCTCGCTTAATGTTGGTTTTTTAGAGTTAAAAATGTTGGTTTGGTTTTTTGTTTTGCACTTGGGGGGCATCTCCAGTAAGCAGGAACTGGAGGGGAGTAAACAGGAGTTCCAGGGCAGTTAAAAAAATTTTCTTTTTATTTATTTTCTTTTTCAATTTAAAATTTAATTTTAAATTGCTGACTTTAAAACTCTCCTGCAGTGATTCAACAGCTACAGAGCACACAGGACAAGTTTGTGACAGTGTTCTGTTCTTCCACAATGTGCTGATAATTTAATGAATAATGTTCAAATATCAGTTATTCCAGTGATCAGAGTTTAATTCTGTTTTAGCAAAGCTGGATCCACTTTCTGAGCTGGTGATGCCAGTTTGGGGCTTCCAGGAGAATTCTTGTTCCCCTCTTGCCCTTTCCTCCCTGAGTTTATTCTCACAAATCCTGGGTTTGGATAAAGCACTGAGGTTGGGGGAGGTGATTTCAAGTCAAAACATTTGAGGAATTTAATTCAAATTTTTTTTGGGGTAACTTTTCACTGCTCCCAGCAGCAGTGTGGGAGCCACTTGCTGCCCAGCTTCCACCACCTGCAGAATGTGGGGTTATTTTTGGAGCTGTATTAATGTGCTCAAGCCTAATCTGAAGTTGTTCAGGTTGATGCTCAGAAGGAAGAACCTGATGGGCCAGTTTCAGCTGTAGCTATTGAGCTGATTTAATATTTTAATTCATGGCAACCTGAGGAGTTACTCATTTTCAGTGCTCATCCAAGTTGATGGGAACTTGCTTTTTTTTTCTTTTTTTTTTCTTTTTTTGGTGAAAATCTTTAAGGTTTGTTTCCTCAGACTCCTGAAATGTTGTAAAAATAACTTTCTGCCTGATCTGTGTCCCTGAGGTGCCTCTGTTTCCCTTCTCTCCACAGAAAGAGGTGTGTGCTTACCAACAGTATCACTGTGGATACTTTTTGTTTATATTGAAGCAGCCATTAGATTTAAAGATTTAAAAAACTTCCATGTGGACCTTTGTCGTCCATTTGCAGCACACTGGTGAGTGCTTCTCTGTCCTTGTCCTGTTAACCTTTATTTCACCAGGAAAATGAATTATCAGGGCTTTTATTTGGGTTCAGGGCTTGGCTCTTCAGTTTTTCCTCACAAATATTCCATGAGCAATGTGTGTAAACAAGGACCCAGTGCCACCTTTCTGTGCTGGCAGGAATCTGCAGTGTGGATATTCCAAGCATTTCTTGAAAGCTCCTGTGGAGCAGCAAAAACCACTTTATCAATCAGTTCGTGTGGACATGGTTCACAATGTGAATTGTGTGATTAATTTGCTATCATGGCTACAGTTTGATTCACAATATTGCTTTTTTTTTCCCTCCTTAGCATTGGCTACCCTGTTGTGACTTTGGGCTTTGGCTTTAAAAGTTACGTCAGCTACAAGATGCGTTTGAGGAAGCAGAAGGAGGTGCAGAAGGAGAACGAGTTCTACATGCAGCTCCTGCAGCAGGCGCTGCCCCCAGAGCAGCAGATGCTGCAGAGGCAAGAGAGGGAGGCAGAGGAAGGCAAGTTATCCCTTCATGTGTGCTCTGGTCTCTGCTGTAGTGAGGGAAAATGATGATTTAAGTGGTTTTTACGTGCTGAGGAGGAGCTGCCTCTGTTTGGGGGTGTGGTGAGCTCAGAGGGGCAGAAATGGAATCACTCTGGAGTGGTTAATGTGACAGGAAAAGGGAATTATGGCCTCAGTTCTGGTCAGTCAGTGTTGTGTGAAGCTCTAGCATTTATTCTTAAATCTCTCTTTCCTGCCTGAAAAAGCCTTAAAATAGGTGACTTTGGATTCTCTTTTGTGGAGTCTCCAATCCTGAGAGTTTCCTGCAGGAATGATGGATGTGTCCATAATGATTTTTTCTTTCTGTGGCATGGTATTGATGGATTTAATGAACTAAGTTGTTTTTTTTTTTCCACTTTGGTGTTGCAGCAGCCAAAGGATTATCTGATATGGATTCCTCAATACTCCTGCAGCACAATGGAGGCATTCCAGCCAATAAAAAAATCTCTGCGACGTTGCCAGAGCTGGAATATCGAGAAAAAGGGAAAGAAAAGGACAAGGATGCAAAGAAACACAACCTTGGAATAAACAACAACATTTTGCAACCTGTAGACTCTAAAATACAAGAAATTGAATATATGGAAAACCATATCAATAGTAAAAGATTAAATAACGATCTTGTAGGAAGTACAGAAAACCTCTTAAAAGAGGACTCATGCACTGCCTCGTCCAAAAATTACAAAAATGTCAGTGGGGTTGTGAACTCCTCACCCCGCAGCCACAGTGCAAGCAACGGGAGCATCCCCTCCTCATCCTCTAAAAATGAGAAAAAACAGAAATGTGCCAGCAAGAGCCCGAGCACACACAAGGACTTAATGGAAAACTGTATTCCTAATAACCAGCTAAGCAAACCAGATGCACTGGTGAGGTAAGTTGGGCCTGAGCCTTGTCTCCTCCTGCCTTGCTCCATCAGGACTCGGGGGTTTTTATCAAAATGTCCTTTGTGGTCACATAGAGAAGTGCAGTGGTGGGAGAGGATCTCCAGGAGATGTGTGGAGCTGCGTTCCTGCTTTTTGTTTGACGTGCAGCCTGCAGCAGATTGCTTCATTTCTGGCTCGGGATCTGCTGCTCCCCTGCCTCACTGCTCTGTCGTGAGGCACCAGGAACACTCTGGTGGAAGGCAGGAGGCAAACCTGAGAAACTCAGCTCCTGTGTCCCTTCTGTGGAGCAGCCTTGCCTCTGCAGGGAGTTCCCTGGGGTTTCTTGCTGCCTGAACAGGTGCTTTGGTTTTGTTTTTCCTTTGAAGTGTTTGGCTTTTGCTTTAATCTCCAATTCCAAGCGTGCAGGGAGCCAGTGCTGGTGTGGGGCTGAGCTCAGCTCTGCTCCCAGCCCTGGGAATGTGTCAGCATGGACAAGTGCCAGCTTCACACGTGCCCTGGGAGTCCAGAGGGAGCTGTGGGGAGCAGGGCTCACCCTGGCACAGATGGTGTTGGTTGGCACGTGCTGCCAGGAAAGGCCCCAGTGAGGAAAGTGGTGTGACTGTGCATGGAGGGATGTCTGGAGCAAAAACTGTTCCACAATTCTGCCCTTCTCCAGCATTTTCCACCTGCACTGTGTCTCTTATTCCTTATTCCACCAAATCAGTGGTGGCCAGCTTAATTGGCAGATCAGGCTTGTTTTCCCTGCAGGTACCTTTGATAATTGGGCTTTTATCTCTGAGGATTTGTCCTGTGGGAACACAATCACTTCAATGGAAATATTATTTTCCCCTCTGATAATCACTCTACCTTGATTGACATACCCCTGCCAATTAAACACCTGGACTAATTGATACCTGGTGTGTGTAGAGAACCTGTGTGAGGTTCAGAAGGCAGGCAGTGGGATCTGTGACAGGATGGGTGGGCTGCAGAGGCTCTGCCTTCAGCAGAGCTGCTCCAGGCCTGCCTGGCTGTCCCCAACCCCAAGCTCTGCCCCCCTGATGAGCTTTATTTGCTCCATCTTGGAGGGTCAGCTCAGTTTGCTGCAGTTGCAAACATTGCTCAGCCTTGAGCAGAGGGAGGGGAAGGGATGAGAGTTCAACTGGTGTGTTTAAAGCTTCAGTTTCCTGGTGAAATCTTGGTGTGGGAGCTTAGAGCAGGTGCTCACTAATTACCCACGGTGAGTTTTGGAGCACAGAAATGAGTCTGCAACAAAACAGGTCCTGTCCTGAGGGGATTGCAGCTCCTGGGACTCGCTGGGGAAGGACACAGAACACAGAAGGGCCTCACTCTGCCCTCCGAGGGAATTGAGCTCCTTCAGAGAACTGTTTTTGGGATGTGTGGCTGTGGAGATGTGCCACAAATCCCCTGAGCTGTTTGTTGTCCCTGATGTCCCTGTGCAGGCAGCCCAGGAGCCCCAAAGCCCAGGCTCCTGCTCCCAGCTGCTGCCTGGAATCATTCATGCAACCTTGTTTCTGCTCAGCCTGCCCGTGCAACTCCCACACCAGTGGGAGCACAAACTCACCTGACAAATTGGATGGGATGGATGCACTTACATTTAAAAATTCATGGTGTTTTTTGTCTTTTAACCTTGTCAGTTATCCCATCCCTGGAGTTCCAGGCATTTGTTCATCATTTTTTCCACTTCCAGGAGTGTTACTCATTCCTGTTATTAAACTTGCAGCCTGCATTGCTGCTGGAGCCTGGAGAGGGCTGAGTGAAGTCCTGCATTTGTTCAGACTCAGCTCAGACCTGCTCAGCTTCCAAATAAAGCTGCTTTTCCTGACGGGGTGTCCAGCAGGATGGCAGACCCGAGCTGCTTTCCTTTTGTGTCCACAGCTGATGGCCCTGGGCTGAGTAACCAGCAGCAAATGTGAAATATTCCTTCTGCTGCTGGGTTGGGATTAGCAGGGCTGGAGACACTCAAGATCAGGAGGTTTTGGAGAGCAGGAGTTTTACAGAGTTGTTAACTTGGAGATGTTTGATGCGATCCATCTGCAGGAGTCCTGCTAGTTAAGGTTGATGCAAATATTTTATACATGCTCTTATTTGAAGCTCAGCTTTTCTTTTTGCTGTGTCTGCTGCAATGTCAGGGCCTGAGTGCTTGGTTTTGTGGAGAGGAATTTCCTGATGCCCATCCCTGGGGATTGTTCCATTCTTGCTGGAGCTGAGGGGTTCCAGAGGCTCAGGAACATCTGGGGTTTTCTGAGACATCTCCTGAGGGTGCTGGAATCTTCTGGAGCTTGTCAAGCCCTTTATCCTTGAATCTGTGGTGTGAGTGCTCCTTCCCAGCTCCCTGGCCATGGGGCCACAGGGATCCATTTGGGATCAGCCTGGTGGAGCTTGTCAAGCCCTTTATCCCTGAATCTGTGGTGTGAGTGCTCCTTCCCAGCTCCCTGGCCATGGGGCCACTGGAGGGATCCATTTGGGATCAGCCTGATGGAGCTTGTCAAGCCCTTTATCCCTGAATCTGTGGTGTGAGTGCTCCTTCCCAGCTCCCTGGCCATGGGGCCACAGGGATCCATTTGGGATCAGCCTGGTGGAGCTTGTCAAGCCCTTTATCCCTGAATCTGTGGTGTGAGTGCTCCTTCCCAGCTCCCTGGCCATGGGGCCACTGGAGGGATCCATTTGGGATCAGCCTGTGTCCCTTTGCACTCTGCTGTTTGTCAGGAGGTGCAGAGCAAATTCATCTCTTCTACCATTTCACTGGCATTCCTGAGGTGAAACAGATTCACAGCCCCAATATATGGAACAAGTCCAAGCTGTAATTGCTGCAGAATTAATTTTTTTGTTGTTGTTTATTCCACATTATGCTGCAAAACCCATGATCTGCCTCTGCCTTTCAGCACCCTTAAAAATCCCTGCACTGGAAGCACACAAAAACCTGGCAGGGCAGCTTGGCAGAGCTGTCTGTCTCCACAGAGGTCCTGCCTTTGGCACACGAGCTGATGAACAAGCTGTCTCATGTACTAATTATTCCCACAGATAACGAGGACATCTTCTGGCAGTTGGACTGGGAAAATTCTTGGTGAAGCAAAAAGCTGCTCTGCCACAGCTTATTTCACTTTCCTGAAATGGTGTTACCTGCAGGGACAGACTGGGAGGTTTTGATGGGAATTTGGTGCCAATATTGTGACATTTGGGCAGAGAGGGGCTGCTGCCTCCTGCTCACCCCCCTGCCTGCAGTGGCATTAAAGCAGCAGAAGGTTTCCTGTGTCAGCTGCAGGGGGGTCATGGCCAAGCTTTCCTGCCCCAGGACAGAAAATCAGGATTGGGAATGGGAATGAGGAGTGTGGGAGCCAGTCCCTCCTGCAGCCCCTTCCCCAGGCAGCAGAGAGCTCAGGAGCAGAGCAGCCTTTGGAAATGGCAGCAGCAGGAAGGGCAGGTCCTGGTTTTCTGGGATTCCTGTGGTTTTCTGGGATTCCTGGCTTTTTGGGAGTGAAAGCTGCTCCCAGGAGCTGCAGGGAGAGCCTGTCAGTCCCAGCAGGGGCACCCCAAAAAGCAGCTTCACTGCCAGCTTCTGCTGGTGCCAGGCTTTTGGAGAGCATCTCGGGGCTCTGTGGGTACTTCAAAATGATAATTTTTCTATAAGCTGTGTTTCATTCGAGTGCAGTTGCCAGGTGATTATGGGATGGAGTAAACTGAGCAGCCAGCCATCAGTGCTGGGGAGCATTCAAGCTGAATTGGGATGTCCTTGGGTTCATCCATCCATCTCCCCCGAGGCCTTTGGGGGAATATTCCCTCTCCGAGGTGATCCCTGATGAATTCTCCTGGCAGGGAGGGGCAGGAGGTGGTGCTCAGCCAAGGAAATGGGTAAATCTGCAGTCACAGAATGCCAAACTGAAGGAATTGACCTCGCTTGTATAAACAGCACAACATAATCTGCAACTAAACCTCGTTTAAAAGCAGGTTTGTGTCAGAGCGAGGGAGAAACCTCTTCCAGAGCTCAGGTTTCCTTTGCTCCCCCTCCTCTGTAAATAACTTTCTCCAATAAGCCAGGAAATAAGTGACTTAAGCAGCAAATGAAATGAGAGCAAGAATAACAATAATGTGAAAAGTGCTGCTTTAGGGTCATTTATCACTGCAGCAGCAGTGCAGGCTGTTCCAGAGGGGGGAGGCCTCCCTGTCCTGCTCCCTGCTTGCAGCAAGGATTTTTTTATATTTTATTATTTATATATATTTTTTATGCCTTTGTGTTGGTTTACCTTGATGTGCTTTTGTTTTGGAGTGCTGTTAATGTCCTGGTGGCAGAGGTGACCTCTGGGGCAGGGCAGGGAGCACATGTGGCTCTGAGGGCTAACTCCCTTCTTCTTGTCTCCTTAATGAACTTGTGTCTGCCTAATTGGGACAAAACCACCCAGGAAGCCTTTGCATGATGGTGGATTTTGATCTCCCCCTGGTTTTAGGGAGACAGGAGCCTGTATTTGCTCTGTAATTGGCAGAAAACAGATTTTTCTCTGCTCTGCTGTTTCAAGCTGCAGCAAAACCTTCAATGTAATGAAAAGGGGTAATTAAAACCTGCTGAAATCCCACTGTAAAACCTCACTCCAAACAAGCCCACTGACAAAGCAGTTTCCAGTGGTTCTCTGTGGCACTGACAGAGAGGAATTCTCTGTGTTGGTTGTTTTCTGGCCCCTTTGAGGGGATGTCTCGTGGGTGTTCCACCCTCCCCGAGCCCTGACCCCACAAATTCCCAAATTCCAAGGCCACAGCAGGGAGGGCTGTGCCCGTGGCCTCATCTCTGCTGCTCCCCAGCACCCTGAGCTCTGTTCCAGCCCCACTCAGGTGCAGGAATGCCAGCAGCCAGATGGCTCCACAGCCCTGCCAAAACCACAAATTCAGCCTGTCCTGTGCCAGCCCCTCAGAGCTGCTCAGGCCTTATCTGCTCAGGGTTTCTGTTCCTGGAATGCTCAATACCCAAAAGAAATCAAAAGAAATCTCTGAGGTTGGCACAGTCTGAGCTACAGGTAGAAGCTATTTACAGCTCTTATCTTCAGTTATCACTCCACTGTAGGCATGGATATTGAGGTTGTTTCTGGGTCAGTGTCAAGTGGCATTCAGGTGCATTCCTCTATTGAAACAGCATTTTTCCACCTGTTTGTGAAAACCTGGATTAAAACCCATCAGCTGTTTGCACAGCCCAGTCTGGTGGTGGTTCCTACAGCTTCTTGCTCTCTTTCCTTAAAGCATTTGCTCTCTCTAAAACACTGGGCTGCTGCTTTTTTGGCAGATGAAACGAAACTCTGATTTCGTTGCCCAATAACTGCCCTGTCCATCATTTCACACTGCACAGGGTGGCACCACTCACCCAAAGCCAGCTGCTGCTCTTCCCATTTTGGGGCTGAGGTTGGAATATTTGGTCAGATTTACACATTCTTTCCCTCAGCAGAGCACCAGGCGTTGAAGTGATTTGTGCACTTCCCTTTGAGGTGGGTACTTGCTTTGTGCCTGTAAATTGATTTTTTTTTCTTCTGAGGGTGCTTTTGACCATTTCTCGAGCACTGAAGGAGTTAATCTTGCTGGGAGGGCACTTCCATGGGGCTGGAGAGGCAGGAGGGGCTGGGGCTGGAGTGGGCTGAGCCTCTGGGGCTGCTCTGGCTCCTCGTTCCCCCTCTCCCCTCTCTGGGCTCTTTTTGCTGTTACAAACCCCCCTCTCTGGATTTCCACAGCCTTGGGGATGCCACACTCCCCCTCTGCAGGCAGTGGCACGGGATGTTCTCCCTGCTCATCTCTCAGTGCCTTTTAGGCTGAGATTTCCCTGCCTTGAAACCCAAAAATGTTTCATTAAGGAATCAGAAGGCTGCAGCCATTCATCTGCACTGCTGAGTGTCACTGAGGGCAGCTCTTTTTGGCTTTTGTCAATGTTCTCCTGCTCTTAATGTCCCACTGCCACCAATTCAGAATGCAAGCCTAGGAAATAAAACCACCTTCATCTTCTTTATGGACACTTAAAAACTCTCCAATCAATACCTGGCAGAGCAAAGGAGGGTTGTGTGAGAATGGCTGGGCTGGATTGCTTTCAATAAGTGTGTAACAGACTTGGAAAGGGTTGGTTATTCACCTGTGATGTGTTTTTATTCTAAGAATCAATAACCTTATTTGTGGGGGGAAAATGAAAGCGAGCTGAGTGCCTTTCCTCCAAAACGTGTGTTTTATTCAACAATATTTTAATTAAAAAGATTACATGAATCTTCAAGAACTTTCCAAAGCTACAATTTCAAGTGTAGAGCAGATGGTCTGTGTTCAAGAGCAATTAAAACTAAATTTACTGACTCCTGAGCTGGGGATGACTTAACACATCCTCTTACTCGGCATGCACATCATGTGCTGCAAGAAAACACCAACACCTCGAGGTGACAATTCACAGCTCAGCTCTGGCTAGCAAATCAAACTCAGCATTTGTGGACAGAATGAAATCTCTGCGGGTTTGGGGCTTCTCAGACCTCGGGGGAAATGTCATTCCATGGGATGTGTTCAGCACGTGGCACTGAATTCCTGGGGGAGGCTCTGAGGTGATGTGGAGCTGGAGAAAAGCTGATTATTTAGCTTTTCTAAATACACAGCCAGAGAGCTGGGAGAGTTGATTGTTTGGAGGCTGCAGGTTTGAGGGTTTGGCAGATGGTGCAAGGTTTATTCTGATTTTATGCAATGTGCCTGAGCCTTGGCGTGAGGGGGCAGGAAGTGTCCTGTGGAATTGTCTTTGCCAGTGTGAAAAACAAAGTTCACTCCTTAGAATTTTTAAAAGTTTAAAAAGGGACAAATATCCAGCCCTGGTGATGTTGGGGTAAAACAATATTCTCTATATACTGTTCCATTACAGGGGCACACACATATTCCTGAGTTTTATACATTATTCAAACACTCTTGTGAGTTGTTTCAGGGATTTTCTTGCTTGGTTTTAACCTTTGACTGGTCATTAGATCAATATATTTTATTTCTTCTTGTTGTTTTTACGCTCCATCCTGTTGTTCTTGCACTCCCTGGTAACAAAGAGTCCATAAATTCTTCCTCTAGGTGTTGTGGTTTTTGTCCCTGTTACCTTGTCTTTCAGGTAAGATAGTCCACAAATGTGGGGAATCATTAATTATTTTACATCATTCTCTGAGTTAGAGAATGAAAATGCCTCATGAAAAGGGTATCTTAACATCCCACAGTCTGTATTTTAATACAGATTACAAATACAGAGTACAAATGATTCTTGTATTATTTAATACAGAATACAAATTACCCTATATGTCTAATATATTTATCAGTTAATATAATTAATATTTCTGTAAGCTACAGGGTGCACACACAAACTGCCAGGTTATACTCTACCAAAAGCAAGGATGAACTGCACCACATCAAAACAGCTGACAGAAAAATGCAAAGCCAAGGTGTGATAGGTTTTTTTTCCTTTGAGTTAGGTTTTAGGAGAATTTATTACTCTGGAGATAGCCTAGCTACCTCAATGGCATAAAATTAGTAGGGTGGGTTTTGAGGTAGTGTTAGAAACAGAAAAGTTTTATTAAAAGGCAAAATAACAAAGCTCTTTTCAGAGAAAACTTGAGTCAGGGGTAAGAGGCTTTTGTTCTTGGTAAAAATACCCTACAAAAATGATTCTGGGCCTTTTGGCTTCTGTCAGTTGGTTATCCTTAAGTTTGAGGTGAAGTCCCCAAGGAATTATGAGGTATCTTTTTATTAAACTGGGGAGAGAAACTTGTGGGCTTTCTTCCTTTTTAAGGAGCCAAAGGGTAATTTGTTCACTTGTGTGGCATTCACATTCTCTGAAAAAATCCCTTCACCCAGGTTTTTTCCCCTGGGAAGCTGAAAAGCAGCGAGAGAGGCCTCAGAGAAAAGGAGAACAATTCTTATCTCATTTTCTCCTCCTGTGTGGAATGTGTTGGGAGATTGTTTACCACAGGTGATAGTTTCACTGGATTCTGCTGTGAGTTGTTTTCACTCTTTGGCCAACTGGGGCCAAGCTGTGGAAAGAGTCACCACTTTTCATTATTATCTTTTTAGCATTCATTAAGTATCCTTTCTGTATCTTTTAGTATAGTATTTTTATATATAATATGGAGTTACAAAGTCATAAATGAACCTCTGAGAACATGGAGTCACCTGCATCATCCCCGCCTCCGTCGGGGCTCCTTGGGTCCACAAGGAGCACCCTGCTACAACCACAGCGCTGTCATTTGTCCCCCAGGCTGGAGCAGGACATCAAGAAGCTGAAGGCTGACCTGCAGGCCAGCAGGCAGGTGGAGCAGGAGCTGCGCAGCCAGGTGAGCTCGCTGAGCTCCGCCGAGCGCGGCGCGCGCGCCGAGACGGGCCAGCTGCGCCAGGAGAACGAGCTGCTGCAGAACAAGTACGTGGGCACCGCCCTGGGGGGGCTGCCGGGGGGGGCAGGAGCCTCCCCTGGCCTGGATGTGGGACCCCCTGGCCCCGCTGGGTTGTTGAAATGTGGAGATTCGGGGGCTCTCAGGTGGAGATGGACAGGTCGGTGTTGGGGATGAAAATGAGGATGGAGTGCCACCTCAGGGTGGTGGCAGCTGTGCCATCCCGGGGTGGCTCAGCCCTCCTGCAGTGCCAGCTGTGCTTCTGCTGCAGCAGGGATCCTGCACAAGGGGGAGTTTTCCTCTGCAGCTCCAGGGCTGCTGGAGATGGGGCTGGTGTTCCTCTGGGAATGCAGGGCAGGAGAGAGAAAGCTGCTCCTCTGGGAAGGCAGGGCAGAGGAAAATGCACTGGGAAAGGGCTGCTCTGGTATTCCAAAATCTCAGATTGTATCCAGGGAGGATTGCTTGAAATCCCAGATTCTGTCCAGGTAGGAATGTTTGAAGTCTCAGGTTGTGTCCAGGGAGGAATGCTTGAAATCCCAGATTGTATCCAGGGAGGAATGCTTGAAATCCCAGATTCTGTCCAGGGAGGAATGCTTGAAATCCCAGATTCTGTCCAGGGAGGAATGTTTGAAATCCCAGATTCTATCCAGGGAGGAATGCTTGAAATCCCAGATTATGTCCAGGGAAGAATGTTTGAAATCTCAGGTTGTGTCCAGGGAGGAATGCTTGAAATCTCAGGTTGTGTCCAGGGAAGAATGTTTGAAATCCCAGGTTGTGTCCAGGGAGGAATGTTTGAAATCCCAGGTTGTGTCCAGGGAGGAATGTTTGAAATCTCAGGTTGTGTCCAGGGAGGAATGCTTGGCTCCTCCCAGGTTGTGTCCAGGGAGGAATGTTTGAAATCCCAGGTTGTGTCCAGGGAGGAATGTTTGAAATCTCAGGTTCTATCCAGGTAGGAATGTTTGAAATCCCAGGTTGTGTCCAGGGAGGAATGCTTGGCTCCTCCCCTGGGCAGAGCAGCTCCCAGTGGGATGATGGAATTTTATCAGCCAGGCAGGGACACTCCGTGGCCATGAGCAGAAGATAATTAATAATTAATGGCCTATTAACAGAAGATATCTCCTGGAGGGAGGATTGGGTGGGGAAGGGATAGAGAAAACTGCCCAATGAACAGGAGAGAGCTGCCCAGCTCTGACAGCTGGGGAGAATACCCCCAGCCACATCCTGCAGCCTGGGACAGAAACAGGGCTCACTCTTCATGTTAAATAAAGCTTAATAAGGGGTAAATATATTTATTATATCTATAACTGGTGGTTTCAGGTCAAAGCAGGCAGAAACCCCCACTTGGTGTGATGGGTTTGGTTCACCAGTTGGAGATTTCTCTGCCCCAGTTGTGGTGGGGTCGGTGTTGGCCAAATGCCCCTGCACCCTCTGGAGTTGTTCACTCATTTTTGCTGTGGGTTGGGATTGGGAGGAAGGCAAAGCAGCCTCAAAACTTCAAAAGGGTATAAAGAAAACTTCAGGTGATTAAAAAGCAATTAAAAGGGATTACAAACTGTGCTATATTAAAGTCTTTGTGATCAATAATAACTTGTAAATGCCAAAGCCAGCTGTATTGTCATTTAGAACAAGTTTGTGACATTGTCCTGGGGGCTGCAAAGGGGGATTTTTATGGTAAATAAAATAATAATACTACAAGAATTATTAATATTAATAACAATATTAATAATTATTAATAGAATTATATAATTTAATATATAATAGTGAATAGAAATAATAATAATAGTAATCCTAAAATGGGAGGCAAACCCAGGCAGGTTTTAAGCTCACTCCTGTCCCCCTGCAGATTGCACAACGCTGTACAGATGAAACAAAAAGACAAACAAATGATCAGCCAGCTGGAGAAGAAGCTAAAGGCAGAGCAGGAGGCACGAACCTTTGTAGAAAAACAATTAATGGAAGAAAAGAAGAGGAAGAAGTTGGAAGAAGCAACTGCTGCACGAGCTGTGGCCTTTGCTGCTGCTACCAGGTGCTGTGCCCTTGGGAGCCTTTGGGGTGGGAAGGAAGAGCCTGTGTTTGATCTTTTATTTAAAAAAAATCACTTTTATTTAAGAAAAAAATAGCTTTATTTGTGTTGAGAGGCTGGTTTGTGTTAAAACAAGGCAGGACTGGGAGATGTAGGCTCAGCTGCAGGGAAGACATGACATTTAATCTAAATTACTGCTCTCCTGCATTGTGCTCTCAGAGATGTCGTGTCCTGCTCAGGGGAGCATCTCCTTTCACGTGGGAATGCAGGGTCTGAGCAGTGGCATTGGCCATCATTCTGGAATGTTCCTGCTGGGGCAGTGCCCAGCACTGTGGGGCTCTGCAGTCCCACGAGCTGGGGGCACTTCAGCTGCAGGGCTCAAATGTCTGTCAAATGATTCCTGCTCTCTGTCAAATGATTCCTGCTTTTGTGCTCTCACAGAAAAGAATTCTGATGAATTTTCTCCAAAATTCCCAATCTCCCCCACCTGAGGTGTGACCCTCAGCAGCTCTGCATGGCTGTGAGGGCAACAGCTTTGCTGAGCAGACCAAGGCTGGCTGCTTCTTTTCCATGCCTCGTTTGGAATTTCAGTTTTGGTGTTGTGGGCAGTGAGGAGGGGCAGGCTGGCTGTGCCTCATTCTGAATTTCAGTTTTGGGTGTTGTGGGCAGTGAGGAAGGGGCAGGCTGGCTGTGCCTCATTCTGAATTTCAGTTTTGGGTGTTGTGGGCAGTGAGGAGGGGCAGGCTGGCTGTGCCTCATTCTGAATTTCACTTTTGGGTGTTGTGGGCAGTGAGGAAGGGGCAGGCTGGCTGTGCCTCATTCTGAATTTCAGTTTTGGGTGTTGTGAGCAGTGAGGAGGGGCAGGCTGGCTGTGCCTCATTCTGAATTTCAGTTTTGGGTGTTGTGGGCAGTGAGGAAGGGGCAGGCTGGCTGTGCCTCATTCTGAATTTCACTTTTGGGCAGTGAGGAGGGGCAGGCTGGCTGTGCCTCATTCTGAATTTAAATTTTGGGTGTTGTGGGCAGTGAGGAGGGGCAGGCTGGCTGTGCCTCATTCTGAATTTCAGTTTTGGGTGTTGTGGGCAGTGAGGAGGGGCAGGCTGGCTGTGCCTCATTCTGAATTTCACTTTTGGGCAGTGAGGAGGGGCAGGCTGGCTGGTTGGTGGCAGTGCTGCTGTCTCACCCGGGCTCTGTCCCTGCAGGGGCGAGTGCACCGAGAGCCTGCGCGGCCGCATCCGCGACCTGGAGAGCGAGTGCAAGAAGCTCAGCCTGGACATCAAAGTGAAGGAGGATCAGATCCGAGAGCTGGAAATCAAAGTGCAGGTAATGCCACAGCCCCGGGGCTCGGAGCAGCAGCCAGGCATGGCTGCCAGCCCGCCCAGATCCCTGCATCTGCAGCAGAGCAGTGCCCAGGGCCTGCAGCTCCTGCGGCTCCTGCAGCTCCTGCAGCTCCTGCGGCTCCTGCCCCGCCTGGGCAGGGGGAGGCCAGGGGCAGGGGCTCCTTCCAGACCTTTTCATGGTTCCAGCAGGGCCAGGGGCTCCTTCCAGAGCCTTCCATGGTTCCAGCAGGGCTGGGGACTCCTTCCAGAATTTTCCATGGTTCCAGGAGGCTCCTTCCAGACCCTTCCATGGTTCCAGCAGGGCCAGGGGCTCCTTCCAGAACTTTCTGTGGTTCCAGCAGTGCCAGGGGCTCCTTCCAGACCCTTCCATGGTTCCAGCAGGGCCAGAGGCTCCATCCCACACCATTCTCTTGGTGAAATGGGAATTTTTCCCCCAAACCCACTGGCTGAGGGTCGAATCCCCTCAACAGCATTTTCTCCTCCTGCCAGGAGCCTGTGGCCACTCTCGTTGTACAGAATTATAAATTTCACTAAAGCTTGTTGGTTCAGGGCACTCTGGAGCACTGGCCAGGCTATTTTTATTTTATTTTTTTTGGTGGAAGTGCCTGAATATTGCAAATCCTTCATGGCAGATGTGCAGCAAACAGGGTTGGGTTTGTCACAGCTAAAGAGCTCAAATGTGTGCCCTTCCTCCTGTCCTAAAGATGTGCTCAGACTGCCAATCTGCATGAAAATGGATTTTTAATGCCTCTTCAAAGCCCACCTGCTGCTGCTGTGGACTTGTTCCCAATCACAGGTGCAGCCTCCTTGTCCCTGGATTTACCAAACCCTTGACAACAAGTGTGGCTTATCCCTGGAGTGTTTGAGCATGGCTTTCAGATCATTAAACCCAGCTCTAATGAAGCTTTTTTTCATTTTATGAGCACCTTCAAACTGGTAGAGAAGCTTCTTGTTGCAGGCATTCATATTTTCCCTGTCCCTCCATCTGAAGGTGTAGAATATTTTTGTATTTTTGTATTTTTTTTCCCCCAGCCACAGCTTGCCAGGATAATTTCTCCCTGTTTTTTCTCTCCCCTGAATTTCTGGCCCTGACCCAGTGAGGTTTGATTTGATGTGAGATACAAACAATCCCTTCCAGCAGCCTTTGGGGTTGGGTTTTTAGGGAAGTTTTTGCCATGTTGCTGTGCAGGGGCTGCCCAGGGATGGAATTCCACATCCCTGGCAGTGCCCAAACCACAGAAGTGCCACTGGGGGATTAATTTTAATTAATTTTAATTAATTTGGTGCTCCCAGAGGCCTTTTCCAACATGAGCAGTTCCAACCTTTCCTGAGGGAAGTGTTCCACACCCTCTCTGCCTCTTGGGAAGGGATTTGGGGCTTTTTGGGTGGGGGCTGAGGCCCAGAGCAAATGAGCTTTAATCACTGCAGGGAACCTTCATTAACCTGCATTTTAATTAATGCCAGGCCCAGTGTGGGAAGGGGGGAGACTCCTGGGTCTGTCTGCTGTGTGAAGCCCCCCAGGCTGGCATTTTTTGCCCCCCAGGATGGCAATTTTAGCCCTTAGGGTAGCATTTTTGCCCCCCAGGATGACATTTTTGCCCCCCAGGGTGCCATTTTTTGCCCCCCAGGATGCCATTTTTTGCCCCCCAGGATGCCATTTTTTGCCCCCCAGGATGCCATTTTTTGCTCTTAGGATGCCATTTTTGCCCTTCAGATGACATTTTTTCCCCCCGGGGTGCCATTTTTGCCCCCCAGGATGCCAATGTTGCCCCCTAGGATGCCATTTTTTGCCCCCCAGGATGCCATTTTTTGCTCTTAGGATGACATTTTTTCCCCCCGGGGTGCCATCCTTGCCCCCAGGCTGCCATTTTTTGTTCTTAGGATGACATTTTTTGCTCTTAGGATGAAATTTTTGCCCCCCAGGGCTGCCATCCTTGCCCCCAGGGCTGCCATCCTTGCCCCCAGGCTGCCAATCCTGCCCCCAGGATGCCATTTTTGCTCTTAGGATGACTTTTTTTCCCCCCAGGCTGCCAGCCTTGCCCCCCAGGCTGCCATTTTTTGTTCTTAGGATGAAATTTTTGCCCCCAGGATGCCATTTTTCCCCCCCAGGCTGCCATCCCTGCCCCCTAGACTGCCAATCCTGCCCCCCAGGCTGCCATTTTTTGTTCTTAGGATGAAATTTTTGCCCCCAGGCTGCCATCCTTCCCCCCCAGGCTGCCATCCCTGCCCCCAGGCTGCTATCCTTGCCCCCCAGGCTGCCATTTTTTGTTCTTAGGATGAAATTTTTGCCCCCAGGATGCCATTTTTCCCCCCCGGGGTGCCATCCTTGCCCCCCAGGCTGCCATCCTTGCCCCCAGGGTGCCATTTTTTCCCTCCCAGGGTGCCATCCCTGCCCCCAGGCTGCCCGGGCTGCCCGTCCCAGCAGCCTGAGCCCCGTGTCCCCGCAGGAGCTGCGGAAGTACAAGGAGAACGAGAAGGACACCGAGGTGCTGATGTCGGCGCTCTCGGCCATGCAGGACAAGACGCAGCACCTGGAGAACAGCCTGAGCGCAGAGACCAGGATCAAGCTGGACCTCTTCTCTGCCCTGGGGGATGCCAAGAGGCAGCTGGAGATCGCCCAAGGTACCGGGGCTGCCCTGCACCAGCCTGGGGCTCTGAGCTTTGGGGCTCCCTGGGAACTGGGGAATTGGGCATTTCTGCCTTTGGCAACGTGGAGCTGGAACCAGCTGAGCTCAGCTCATTATCAGGCTGATACTGAGCATTAAAATAGGTGTTTCAATTAATTCCTGATTATTTTCTGCATTTTATAAACCGTTACAAGGAGCTGGAGATCTTTTAAAGAGCTGTCTCTTTAAAAGATACAAATTAATTAAATTTAATCTGTTATTAAGCTGCTCTCCCGTCATCCTGATAATATTTTAGTTTATTATAATAATGTTTTATTACTCCTCAAGTAAATAAAACCCACATTTGAGGAGAACCCAACCTGTTTTAACCCTGGGCAGGTGAGGGGAGTGTGGGCATTGCCACCAGAGGGAGCAGAAAACCAACCTAAAACCCAGGCCAGGCTTTGTGCAGCTCTGCAAACCGTGGAGCAGCACTCAAAAACTGCATTTGACACCAGCTTCATTCCCCTGCAGAAGGCTGGTTGATTGCAGGAAGGTTTAATTAGAGGGAGAAATTGGTTTTTTGTTTCAGGAGTGGGTTTGTTCATCACCTGCCTGCAGGAATTGCTGTGGTGGTGGTGTGAAAGCTCAGAGAGAAGTGAGGGGAGTGGGACAGTTTGCAAAATTAAAAGTTTCTATGACTGAAGGGGAATGGAAAAAGGCAGGAAAATGGCATTAAATAGCATTAATCTTTGGGGGTGGTGCAGCTGTGAACCCAAATCATCATGGGAGCGTTGAGATTTGTTCTGTGGGAGTTGGAGCTCATCAGGCTGGGCCCTGCAGGGCTGCACAGGGGTGGCTGCAGGGCTCTGAGCTGCACAGGGCTGCCTGCAGGGCTCTGAGCTGCACAGGGGTGCCTGCAGGGCTCTGAGCTGCTCCTGAGCTGCACAGGGCTGCCTGCAGGGCTCTGAGCTGCACAGAAGCTGCACTGGGCTGCCTGCAGGGCTGCACAGGGCTGCCTGCAGGGCCCTGAGCTGCACAGGGCTGCCTGCAGGGCTGCACAGGGCTGCCTGCAGGGCTCTGAGCTGCACAGGGCTGCCTGCAGGGCTCTGAGCTGCACAGGGCTGCCTGCGGGGCCCTGAGCTGCACAGGAGCTGCACAGGGCTGCCTGCGGGGCCCTGAGCTGCACAGGAGCTGCACAGGGCTGCCTGCGGGGCCCTGAGCTGCACAGGAGCTGCACAGGGGGGGCTGTAGGGCCCTGAGCTGCACAGGGGTGCCTGCAGGGCTCTGAGCTGCTCCTGAGCTGTACAGGGCTGCCTGCAGGGCTCTGAGCTGCACAGGAGCTGCACAGGGGTGCCTGCAGGGCTCCCAGGCTGGCTCTGAGCTGCACAGGGGTGCCTGCGGGGCCCTGAGCTGCACAGGAGCTGCACAGGGCTGCCTGCAGGGCTCTGAGCTGCACAGGAGCTGCACAGGGCTGCCTGCGGGGCCCTGAGCTGCACAGGAGCTGCACAGGGCTGCCTGCAGGGCTCCCAGGCTGGCTCTGAGCTGCACAGGGGTGCCTGCAGGGCCCTGAGCTGCACAGGAGCTGCACAGGGGGGGGCTGCAGGGCTCTGAGCTGCACAGGAGCTGCACAGGGCTGCCTGCAGGGCCCTGAGCTGCACAGGGCTGCCTGCAGGGCCCTGAGCTGCACAGGAGCTGCACAGGGCTGCCTGCAGGGCTGCACTGGGCTGCCTGCAGCGCCCCCAGGCCGGCCCCGAGCCGCCCCTGACGCTGCGCGTGGCTCTCTGCAGGGCAGATCCTGCAGAAGGACCAGGAGATCAAGGAGCTGAAGCAGAAGATCGCCGAGGTGATGGCGGTGATGCCCAGCATCAGCTACACGGCGGCCACCAGCACCCTGAGCCCCGTGGCCCCCCATTACTCCTCCAAGTTCGTGGAGCCCAGCCCCTCGGGCCTGGACCCCAACGCCTCCGTGTACCAGCCCCTGAAGAAGTGAGGGGCTCGGGGGTCTCTGCAGCCGGGATGGAGTCGGTTCGTGTGGGGCTGTGTGTGTGGGGTCACTCCAGCAGGAGGGAGGAGCGCTGCTTGGAGCTGCCCTGCAGTTTGTTCTTGTACATTTTTAGGGAACCTCACGGAACTTGGCGATTTGTTTTTCCTCGGCCAACGCATTAAAAACGATTCTTGGTTTTCAAGTAGCCAATTTTGCCTTTTTATGTACTCTTGCATGGTTTCCTCTTGAAAAAAAAAAAAAACAAAACAAAAACCACAGGGCTTTGCTTGGTTTGGAACCCTTTCTCCTCAGTTTTTTTGGTTTTTTTTTAATTTAATGATCAAATTGGATTTGCAGATCGATCCAGTGAGGAAAAACCCTTCAGTTTCCCAGTGAAAAGGTCAAACACCCCAACAAAGCTTTGATTTATCGATGTGTGAAATGCAAACACGTGGATGTTGCAGAAGATAATTTGATTTTCCCCCCTCAAAGGACCAAACAAATTCCAGGGGCGTTGTTGAAGGCAAGGAATAAAGAATAGCTGATGATGTGCTGGTGGTTGTTGTGTGAAATATTTCCATCCCCACTGGTGGTTTTTTCACTCATGGAGAGTTGCTAAACAGTCTTGTTCACAGTGCCTTGGGGAAAAGACATTTCAAGAGGAAACTTGATGGTTTAAACTATTTTTATTTTTTTTTTTGCCCCTTTCACTGATTGCAGAGCCTGCTGCAGGCTCCTTGCTCAGGAGCCAGGCTCCAGCTCTGGTTCTTTGGCTCCAAATGTTCTGTCCTGGCTGGAGGTTCACCCTGCAGGAGAGGGGGCTGGAGCTGTGCAATGTTCTGTACACCACACACTGCAAAGCTGCCTAATAAAAGCTGCAGTTCTGGGGGGTTTTATTTTATTTATTTCATTTTATTTTATCTTATTTTATTTTATTTATTTATTTTTTTTTGTTTTATTTTATTTTATATATTTTCTATATTTTATTTTATTTTTATTTTATTTATTTATTTTATTTTGTTTTATTTTATTTTATTTATTTTATATATTTTCTATATTTTATTTTATTTTTTATTTTATTTTATTTATTTTATTTTTTTATTTTATTTATTTTATTTTTTATTTTTTATTTTATTTATTTTATATATTTTATATATTTTATTTTATTTTTTATTTATTTTATTTTATTTATTTTATTTATTTTATATATTTTATATTTTTTATTTTATTTTTTTATTTATATATTTTATATATTTATTTTTTATTTTATTTTATTTTTTTATTTATTTTATTTATTTTATATATTTTATATTTTTATTTTATTTTATTTTATTTTTTTATTATTTTATTTTAATTTTTTTATTTTATTTTATTTTATTCAGCTGTCATTGACACTTGATCTCCCCTTCTGTCTCCAGCGGTTCTGCTCCCCACAGGGAGTTTGGGGTTTTATTGAGGAGTTTTCAAGGAAACACTGGAATTGCACAGGATGACAAATGTGTTTCTATCCAGAGAAAAAGGGGTTTGGCACTGGGGCAGAGCGAGGGAGGGGGGGAAACCAAGCAAACTCCAGCCCAGCTTTGGGATTCCACAAACAACCCACGCGCTCTGGTTCTGAAAAGAAAAGAATTCACATTTTTACTGATGGTGTTAATTGGCACGTTACCTCATGGAACAACCAGGAAGGAGCAGGACTCTGAGGGCGGTAGAACAACCCCAATCCCCCCGTGCAGCCCGGCTCCGCTGCAGCAGCCGTGCATGCCGCGGTGCATTTCAGGCACCGCGGGGCTCCCCGCGATTCCGCCCCTGCACAGAGGGAATTCTGGCATTTCCGTGGTGAGCTCCCCCCTGTGCCCCCTCGGGCTCCCTGTTTGTTCCCTGCTCGCTCTTGGCTGCACCCTCTTTTTTCTGGGGGGTTTACAAAGAATAAACATTTTCTTGCAGATAAAAAGAAATCATTTTAATTTTTTTTTTTTTGCTTTTTTTTTTTAACTGCCCTGGTGTAGAAGCACAAAGGAGAAGTTGGGTTTGTTATTCCAGGTAAGGTTTTCCTTTTGCAGCAGTGAAGCAGAAGGAAGAGCAGCTGCATTTGGGTTCCAATATACATCAGGAATTATTATTACTATTATTATTATTATTTTATATTATTATATTACTATTTTTATTATTTTATCTTTATTATTTTATTTTTATATTTTTATTATTTTATATTTCTATATTTTTATTATTTTATATTTTTATATTTTTATTATTTTTATTATTTTATATTTTTATTATTTTATATTTATTTTTATTTTATTTTCATTTTAATTTTATTCTTAATATTATTTTTCTTATTTCAGTATTATTTTAATTAAATTTTATTGGTTTTTAATTTTTATATTTTTCTTTTTTTTAATTCTTTTATTACTATTTACTATTTCTCATCATTATTATTTGACATGACAATGCCCTGCCACTCCCGTGCCCAGGAGCTGCTCCGAACATTTCATTTTTGAGGCTATCCGTGTGCAGCAGATGGATTTTCTGCACTCCCACCCCAAAAATCCCCTTCCCATGGCACGATCTGGGTGTTCGGTGGAAAATAAAGAAATTCCTTCGTGTCCTGTCGCAGCAGCCGCGAGAGGGCTCCGAGCCCAAATCTGCAAAAATCCCTTTTTCCCTAAATGTGACACCCGAGAGAGACCCCAGAGCCTGAGGGGAGAGGGAATTCCTCTGGGAAGTGAGAGAGCTCCCAAATCCTGGGTTTGGGCCCGGGTTTGTGCTCGGGTTTGAGCCCGGGTTTGGGCTCGGGTTTGAGCCCCGGTTTGGGCTCGGGTTTGAGCCCGGGTTTGAGCTCGGGTTTGTGCTGGGTTTGAGCTCGGCTTTGTGCCGGGTTTGTGCTCGGGTTTGAGCTCGGGTTTGAGCCCGGGTTGGTGCCGGATTTGAGCTGGGGTTGTGCTCGGGTTTGTGCTCGGGTTTGAGCTCGGGTTGGTGCTCGGGTTTGAGCCCGGGTTTGAGCTCGGCTTTGTGCTGGGCACAACCCCCTGGATTTCCCCCATGGGTTCATTTATTCCTCCCCGAAATGCCAGCACCATCCATCCTGCGAGTGCAGCCAGTGCATTAATGAGAGCCTTAATTATTCGAGGCAGCAAACGCTCCCTAATGAGCGTTTGCTGCAGAGCTGCTGTTTGACTGGGCAGGTCACCTGGGAGGAATCGTGGCTGAGGGCAGGCGAGGGCACAATCCCTGCTCCTGGATCCTGCTGGGATCCCACAGCCGCGAGGAGGAGGAGGGGCAGCTGGAACAGCCCGGGGTTTCATGCAGGGCAGGAATTCCAGCAGGAATTTCAGCGCTCCGGGATTCCCTGAGCCAGGCAGGGGCACCCCACTCTGCCGGGGGGTGGGAGGGCGCAGGAATGGGCAGGAAAGGTTGGAATGGAGATGGGAATGGGATTGGGATTGGGAACAGGAATGGGGTTGGGGATCAGTGGGAATGGAATTGGGGATGGGGATCAATGGGAATGGAATTGGGGATAGGGATGGGAATAGGAATGGGATTGGGGATCAATGGGAATGGGGATGGGAATGGGGATCAATGGGATTGGGGATGGGATTGGGATTAGGAAGAGGAATGGGGGTGGGGATCAATGGGGATGGGAATGGGAATAGGATTGGGATTGGGAACAGGAATGGAGATAGGGATCAATGGGAATGGAATTGGGGATAAGGATGGGAGTAGGAATGGGATTGGGGATCAGTGGGAATGGGGATGGGAACAGGAATGGGATTTGGGATGGGGACGGGAATGGGGATCAATGGGATTGGGATGGGATTGGGGATGGGATTGGGATTAGGAAGAGGAAGGGGGTGGGGATCAATGGGAATTGAATTGGGGATTGGGATGGGAATAGGAATGGGGATGGGAATAGGAATGGGGATGGGGATGGGATTAGGAATGGGGATGGGGATGGGATTAGGAATGGGGATGGGGATGGGATTAGGAATGGGGATGAGCCCAGGCTCATTCCCTGCTCAGCCCCTCCTGGAGCATCCCCAGGTGGGCCCTGCCTGTCCCTGTGACCAGAGCAAACCAGGAAAATTCCCTTTTTTCCATCCTTTGCTCCTGCACGTGCCCCGGGGGCGCGGGGGCAGCAGCGGGGCAGGGCCCACGTGCAGGGGAGGATTTTTATTAATTATTTCTTAATTCTGATGGAGCAGCTCCCAGAAAGAAAGGCGGGTTGCCATGGAAGCAGCAGCAGCAGTGACGGTGTCACCCCGGGCTCCTGCTCCCAACAATTCCTGTGGTTTTTGGAAAAACACCCCGGGGAGGGAGGGGGCTGGGACAAAGCTGGGGTCCCCCACCCCGAATTTGGGCCTAAGGGGAGGGGATGGGGGCTGCAGGGGAGGCCAGTCTGGGATTGGGATTGGGATTGGGGATTGGGATGAGGATGGAGTTGGATTGAGGATGGAATTGGGATGGGATTTGGGATTGGGAGTGGGGATGGGAGTTGGAATGAGGATGGGAATGGGATTGGGATGGGAATGGGGAGGGGATTGAGATGGGGATGGAATGGGGATTGGAGATGGGATTAGGATGGGAATGGGGATGGGATGGGATGGAATGGGATTGGGGATGGGGATGGAATTGGAATGAGGATGGGATTGGGATGGGATTGGGGATGGGGATGGGATTGGGGATTGGAATAGCATGGGAATGGGGGTGGGATTTGGGATTGGGAGTGGGGATGGGGATGGAATGGGGAATGGGATGGGGATGGGATGAAATGGAATGGGATTGAGGATGGAATTGGAATGAGGGTGGAATTGGGATGGGATAGGGGATTGGGAATGGGATTGAGATGGGGATGGGATTGGGACTGGGGATTGGAATAGCATGGGAATGGGGCTGGGATTTGGGATTGGGAGTGGGGATGGGAGTTGGAATGAGGATGGGATGGGAATGGGATGGGGAATGGGATGGAATGGAATGGAATTGGGATGGGATATGGGATTGGGAATGGGATTGAGATGGGGATGGGATTGGGACTGGGGGTTGGAATAGCATGGGAATGGGGCTGGGATTTGGGGTGGAATGGGACTGGGATGCTCCTGCCCCTCGCAGGGCTGGCCGTGCCCAGGGCAGCCCCTCTGAGCCAGCAGCAGAGCCCAGCACCACCGAGGGGCTCAGGAGCTGCCTCGGGGGATTTGGCTGAATAAATAAATGTATTTGTCAGGAATAAATTGGGATCCTGGCCGGGACAGGGAATGGGAGAGCAGGAACGCCGGGAATTGGTAATGCTGCTTTAATGAATGCAAAAATGTAAATGAGCAGAGAGCAGCGAAGAGCTCCAGCAATCAATGCCTGGGACTGAGCTCTCCCTGCCCCTCGCAGCCCCTGACCCTTGAACCCTTCCATTTTAGTGAACTTTGGGGCCTGCCTTGCCCTGGAATTGTGGTTTTAGGGATGTGGCCAGTGCTGGTGGATCTAAAGGAAAAAGGGAATTGTGGCACCCAAACCTGGAGAGGGGCAGCTCCAGCATTCCTGACCGGCCCTAAAAGCTCCCCGGGGCTTCCCAGGGAAGCTGCAGCCCTCGGGGTGTTTGAAAAATAGGCACTTAAATGGAGTTAATGATGGAAAAAAGCATTTTAATCAGGAAAGTGAGGACGAAACTGAGCCTTGGTTCTGCTTCTGGGCCAAGGAGGGTGCAGCAGCTGAGGGCAAGGTGAGAAACACATTTCCCACCATGTTTCTGGGGAATTTTTAACAATAATGACGTGAGGTTTGGGTTTGATTTGGGGTTTTTATTTTGCCTTAAAAAAAAAGCTTTTTATTTGAGTTTAAAAAGGATTTTTGTGTTTCCTACCCCTTCCACCTGCACTGCTCCTGCCCAGCACTGCTGAGGAGCCCAGCCCTGTGTCCCTCTGTCCCCCTGTCCCTCTGTCCTGTGTCCCTGGGCCAGCAGGAGCAGATTCCACCACGGGAGCAGATTCCAGTTTTTCTATTAAAAGCTCCAAACGCCAGAGTCAGCTCCTCCCCCAGATCCAGAGATTAAAAACCAAAAACCAATAAAAAAGTCACATTTCTCTGCTGGCTGTGTGCATTTCTGAACTCGTGCTCTTCATATTTCCAACCACAAAAATCCCAAATCCTCGTGCTTTAATGGAGATTTTTATTTTTTTTAGCTGAAAACATCACTGGGGGCTGTGGAAAACTCCAGGGCTGCTGAGCCCAGGCTGAAGCACAGCCAGGGCTGAAATGGGAGCTGGGCTCATCTTTATTTTCTGTCCCACCTGGCTGGCACCCCTGGCACTGCCCTGCTGGGGCTGGGGACACTCAGGGATGTCCCAGCACTAAAAACCCCCAGCAAAGCCCAGCTGGGCTGAGGGGATTATCAGGATTAAACACGGTGCTCGGAGATGTTTACAATTATTATTAGCTCCCAAATCTGCCCTGGAGAGCAGCCCGGGCACTGCCCATCTGCTGTTCCACAGCAGCCTGGCAGCTTTTGCTCCTGCCTGAGCCTCAGAGTCCGTGTCCTGCCACAGCCTGGCTGGGACTGCCACCAGCAGCAGCAGGATCTGCCCCCGGGGATGCAGGGGAGGGGGAAACAGCGGGGGAAAAGGGACAAAAATCAGCTTGGAGGGAGAGAAATCCCATCCTGAGAGCAGGAACGCAGCCGGGCTGGGCAAAGGCAGCCCCGGGGGGTTCAGGGGGGCTGGCACCCCACGGGCAGCTCGTGGCTCTCCCAGGGTCAGGGCAGCTCCCTTGGCACCTGCTGTCACTTGTCTCTGCCCCAGCACGGGAAAAGGTGGTTCTGGGCAGGCTGTGCTTTGAAGGAGGAATCTGGGCTCTTGCTTTTGGTCTTCAGTTGAGTTTATTGTTCCTTATCTACAAAGTTTTTCTGTCTGTCCAGCCGAGGTCTGATCAGCAAGACAGCCAAGGGCACTCTCCCCCACCCACGGGGTCTCTTTCATAGTGAAAACTACATATTAGATATTTACCTTCTATTTCCAATACTTTTCACCCTTGTTAACAAGTGCACCTTCACCATGAACCAATCCACACGTGCCAACATCATCCTGAACATGGATGCCAGGGAGAAGAAAGAAGAAGGACAGGGCACGCCCAAATCCCTCCATCTTGGGACTCCTGACCCCCATGTACAGGATTCCAAACCCCCTGTACAACACACAAAACCCCCCTGTGCAGTGCATTACAATTCAAGTTTTATCAAGTGACTATCATCCCCTCACCATTCAGGCCTGAAATTCTCTCATTTCCTCACATCCAGGTGTCTTTGGCTTCCTGCCAGGGTCTGCGAGCCCCTGCCAGGGCTTTGAGACCTCCAGGGCACCCAGAGATGCTCTGGGCTCCCACAGGCATCCTGAGAAATCCCCCTGCCCCAGCCTGGCAGGGAAGCCTCGCCAGGGCTGCCCCAGCACCAGGGGGGCAGAGGAGGGATGGGAGGAATTCCCTAAGGAAATACACAAAAAACAAGAGGTGGGGTTTGCAGGGTCTTCCCAGGAAAACTCAGCTCTTTATTTCAGCATTTCCCCGCCTGCTGCTGCTCCCCTGGCTCCTGGCCTGGCTGGGAGCAGCAAGGTTGAAATAAATCAGGATTATTCCTTTGTAAATCAGGGCTCGGGTGGCCTGGAGCAGGAGATGCCCTCCAGCCCTGGGGTTCCTCCCCCCCGTTTTTCAGGGGGCATTAAAAGTGTGGGTGCTGCAGTTGCTCCCTCCACAGCTGATATTTCACCCTGCTGTATTTTTATCTTTGCTGCGTTATGTAACGAGATGTGCTGGTGTCAATCTGGAGGCTCCAGCACCGTCAGGAAAACCAATCCAGTTCACCACGAGGCCTGAATTCCTCGTGATAAAAAGCAGAATTAACCCAAATAAGTGACTGAACTCCTGGTCCCTCTCTTGTGACCCTGGCAGCAATAATTCCAGCCAGCACATCCCTGGGGCAGGCCAGCAGAGCTGATGTTTGTCCATCCCTCGTGCCAAGCCCGGCCCCTGGGGCACAAGGGGTTTGTCCCTCGGGAAGGGGCTGTGCCAGGCCGTGCCAGGCTCCTCCTGGCACCGAGGGGCTTCTCCCCTGCCCAGCTTGCTGCCAGGGCTGGGCTGGGCATTTCCTGTGCAGGACAGGGCTCAGAGTGCAGCTCCCAGGAAAAAAAAAAAAAAATTAAATTTAAAAAAAAGAGATTTTTTTTTTATGGTGTCCCGAAGTCTGCAGGGCTGGGCTGATTCGTGGATGGAATTTGGGGAGAGACGTTAAATCTGAGTTTAGGTTTAAGCCAGGCTCTAATTGCTGGGGATTAGGAGATGATCTGAGCCCTGGGGGGAGGACGCTGTGCAGGTGGGGCTGGGGGGGAGCAGCCCTGGCCACCCCATCCTGCAGCTTCCCCAGACTGCTCCCGTGTCCCAGACTGCTCCTGTGTCCCAAACTGCTCCTGTGTCCCAAACTGCTCCCATTCCCCAATCTGCTCCCATTCCCAAAACTGTCCCAGTCCATCCCAGCCCTGTCCCAGTCCATCCCTGTCTGTCCCAGTCCATCCCAGTCCATCCCAGCCCTGTCCCAGTCCATCCCAGCCCTGTCCCAGTCCATCCCTGTCTGTCCCAGTCCCTCCCAGCCCTGTCCCAGTCCCTCCCAGCACTGTCCCAGTCCCTCCCAGCACTGTCCCAGTCCATCCCTGTCTGTCCCAGTCCATCCCAGTCCATCCCAGCCCTGTCCCAGTCCCTCCCAGCACTGTCCCAGTCCATCCCTGTCTGTCCCAGTCCATCCCTGTCTGTCCCAGTCCATCCCAGCCCTGTCCCAGTCCATCCCAGTCCATCCCAGCCCTGTCCCAGTCCATCCCAGCACTGTCCCAGTCCATCCCAGCACTGTCCCAGTCCCTCCCAGCCCTGTCCCAGTCCATCCCAGCACTGAACCAGTCCATCCCAGTCCATCCCAGCCCTGTCCCAGTCCATCCCAGTCCATCCCAGTCCATCCCAGCCCTGTCCCAGTCCATCCCAGCACTGTCCCAGTCCATCCCAGTCCATCCCAGCCCTGTCCCAGTCCCTCCCAGCACTGTCCCAGTCCATCCCTGTCTGTCCCAGTCCATCCCAGTCCATCCCAGCCCTGTCCCAGTCCATCCCAGTCCCTCCCAGTCCATCCCAGCAGGAAGGAGCTCAGCCCCTGGCACTCTCAGCTCATTTCTGGGCCCTATTTGACGCTGTCATGTTCATAACGCCCTTTCTCCATAGACTCCCACGGCATGTTAATTGACTCATTAACAAACTGCTAATGACTGTGCTAATTGGAGTCCCAAGCAGGCTGTAGATGAGGTTTGCAGCGAGGGGCTGGGTGGGCTGAGCCGGGGGGATTTTGGGGGTCCTGGGGCCAGGGACACCCCCCTGGCCAGCTCTGCCTAACCCAAACGTCACCGAGAGCCCGTCTGGAGTGGCTGGCTCTGTTTCCTCCTCAGTGAAACCCCAGAGAAGGGAGATGTCAGCAGCTGGAGTTTTTATCACCCGGCAGGGAGACAGAGCCCGCTCAGACATTTATTAGGGTCTGGCACAGTGGAGGGAGCTCGGATTCCCTTCGGGATCGCCTCTCCCCCTCCCCAGAGCTGCTGATTTGCCGGAGATGCAAAGAACACTTTGCTGAGAACGGGAGGAGAGAGCAAGGCCAGGCTTTGCTGCCTGAATTAATTAAATCCTGCAGCAAACGAGCAGCCGCCCTCCTGCCGCCGGCCTTGGGCTGCGAGTTCCGTGTAAAGATTGCTCCAGAAAATTCAGGGACAGCTGGGAAAACAAAAAAAACCCAAAAAAAAACCCGCAGGAATTTCCCCAACATGCGGAAGGGTCCCTGAAAAGCGGCGTTGTCTCATCGTGGGTGCGAGCCCGCCGGGATTCCTCCGTGTTCCTGCAGAAAAAAGGGGATGGAGCTGGAAATTCCTGAGTTTGGGAGAGCTGGGAATGCCCCGGGCTGGGGACAGGGGGACAAAACCCGCGACAGGGATGGCTGGCAGCAGGGGCAGCCCAGGAGAGGCAGCGAGGAGCTTTGCCCCAAAAACAAATCAAAATAAATTAAAAAATGTGACTGTCCCGGGGTTGCTCCCCTGCAGGGATCCCACCCAGGATGGGGTGTGGGGCAGCCCTGCTGAGCTGCCTTCCTAATTTTATTTTTATTCATTTTCCCCCCAAAACAAGGACGTTTTAAACTGCAGCGGTGACTTGCAGGGAGCCACGTCTCCCACCTGGGATGGACTCAGCCGGGGGACAGCCCTGTCCCCCTGGGATTGCCCTGGGACCCATCCAGGCAGCGATAAATGCAGAATTCCCGAGGTGAATCCACACCTGCAGCCGCCTCCCAAGCGGAATTCACGGCTCTGCCTGAGCTCGGCTGGAAGGAGGAACCTTTTTTTTTTTTTTACAGAAGCAGAATTTACAGAAACATTTGAGCCTGGCTTAAGCTGCCAGGGCTGAGTGGGAGCTCCCCGTGGGCAGAGATGCTCACAGAGGGTTTTGCACCAAACAGGGGCTGTGCAATTCTTTAGATTTGTTCCTCACACAGCGATTTTTGGGGGATTTTTTTTGGGATTTTTGGTGTCTGCGTGCTCTGAGCCCCGGGAAGTTTCTCCTTTCCGGCGTTGTCACCGTCCCCAGCTCGCCCTCACGAGCTCAGACTCACACCAGGCACTCACTGGGGACGGAGCAGCGGCTCCATCCCAGCCCAAACTGGGATTTTTGGAGTGTCCCAGGGGCAGGAACTCGGGGTGCCTGCCCTGCCTCAGCCCCCAGCTACAAACCGAGAGGGAAACGTTAAATTTGAGCCAAAAAAAGGGGATTTTCCATTACACAAATGTCTCGTGTAATAGGCTTTGGGAGGCATTACCCTCCAAATCCCAAATATGGGGTTTAACCTCCTCATTATGATCCTTTAATTTCAGAAAGCCTCGAGGCTTTAATCTTCCATTCAATCAGAGCAGCCGGTGACACGCAGGGTGACACGTGCCCAGGGTGACATCCCCCCATCCTGGGCCACCGAACCCCTCCTGGGCCAAACTCAGCTTTTTTGGGGCACAGAGGGGGTTCCTCACCCCGAATTTGGGTGGGGAAGGGGGGGATCCCTGCAGAGCTGCAGGAGGGATTGGGGGGCACGATCCGTGGGGAGAAGCAACCCCCGGTTTTGGGGGGCACCCACAGCCCCAGCATGGTGTCCCCACAGTGCTGTCACCCCCGGGGGGCCCCGAGGAGCTTTAGGGGACCCTGCACAGCTTTAGGGTCCCCGAGGAGTTTCTGGGGACCCTGCACAGCTTTGGGGTCCCCGAGGAGTTTTTGGGGACCCTGCACAGCTTTAGGGTCCCTGCAGAGCTTTGGGAACTCTGCAGAGTTTTGGGGACCCTGCTCAGTTTTAGGTCCCCCGAGGAGCTTTGGAGACCCCATGAAGTTTTGGGGACCCTGCTCAGCTTTTGGGTCCCTGCAGAACTTTTGGGGTCCCCGAGGAGCTTTGGGGACCCTGCACGGCTTTGGGGTCCCCGAGGAGTTTTTGGGGACCCTGCACGGCTTTAGGGTCCCTGCAGAGCTTTGGGAACTCTGCAGAGTTTTGGGGACCCTGCTCAGTTTTAGGATCCCTGCAGAACTTTTGGGACCCCGTGGAGCTTTGGGGACCCTGCACAACTCTGGGGACCCCGCACAGTTTTGGGGACCCTGCTGAACTTTGGGGACCCCACACAACTTTCGGGACCCCGCCGCGCTTTGGGGCCGCGGGGGCGGGTGGGAGTGGCACAGGGCGTGGCACGCTGACGTCAGCGCTCATTTGCATGGCCCCGCCCCCGGACGCGGTCAGCGCTGGCGCCGCAGGAAAGTTTGCGTTGGGGCCGGGCCGGGCCGGGCCGGGATGGACGCGCTCAAGTCCGCGGGCCGGGCCCTGCTGAGGAGCCCCAGCGTGCACAAACCGTCCTGGGCCGGCGGGCGGCACAAGAGTGAGAGCCCAGCCCCGCTCCTGCCCCGCTCCTGCCCCGCTCCTGCCCCGCTCCTGCCCCGCACCCCCATCCCGCACCCGCACCCCCATCCCGCATCCTGCCCCGCTCCGCTCTCCCCTGCCCTCTCCCCCTGCCCTTTCTCCCCTCTCCCCTCTCTCCCTCTCCCCGGCCCCTCGCTCCCTTCACTTTCGCTCTTTTCTCACTTTTCTGCCCCACTTTTTTTTTTTGCCGCGCGGTTTTTGCTCCGCCCCGCTGCGCTCCCCGAGCCCGGCGGGCTGGGGCTGCCCGGGGGTGTCCCTGTCCCTCTGTCCCCCCGTGTCCCCCCGTCCCTCTGTCTCCCCGTGTCCCCCTCTCCCCCCATTCCCGTGTCCCCATGTCCCCCTGTCCCCGTGTCCCCCTGTCCCCCTGTCCCCGTGTCCCCCTGTCCCCATATCCCCGTGTCCCCCTGTCCCCGTGTTCCCCTGTCCCCATGTCCCCGTGTCCCTCTGTCCCCCAGCCCGGGGCAAGGGCCGGAGCCCTGCGGGCACTTTGTGACCTCGTCCCGCTGCTGGCTTTTGTCACACGATCGATGGCCCCGTGGCCAGCGGCCACCGAGCGCTGCCAGGCCCCGGGGGGGGCACCCCGCACCCCCCAGGGGACACCGGGGAGGGGCTGTGTGACACCTGGGGGGGGCTGTGTGACACCTGGGGATGGAGCTGTGTGACACCTGGGGATGGAGCTGTGTGACACCTGGGATGACTGTGTGACACCTGGGGGGGGCTGTGTGACACCTGGGGGGGAGGGGCTGTGTGACACCTGGGGGGGGCTGTGTGACACCTGGGGAGGGTTGGGGCTGTGTGACCCCTCGGTTTCCAGGTGTGCCAGGTGAGACCCCCGCCCTCCTGCCCCCCCCGGGTGCCCCTGCCAGCCCTGCCCAGGGCTCAGCTGGCAGTGCTGGCACGGTGTTCATGGCTTGTCCTGTCCCCAGGGTCCCCAGGGTCCCTGGTGTCCCCAGGGTCCCCCAGCCCTGCAGCTGTGCAGGCAGCTCTGCAGCCCCCCAGCCCTCAGGGCAGCCTCGGGGGGGTTCTGTCTGTCTGTCCGTCCCTGCCAGGGCTGGGTTTTGCCCCCTGCTCGAGGCAGAGCCCTGCTCCAGCACCGCCTGCCCGCCCCGGGTGGATCCTGGTGGAATTCCAGGATCAGGAGCCCCCACCTGCCTTCCACCTTGGCCCCCTGTGTTCAGAACCCCCTTCCCCCAGCCCTTCAGGGAACGGTTCCTGGTGCTTTCCCGGGGGGAGCAGAGGTCTCTCCCCCGGGGGCTCCCCAGGGCGCTGGGGATGATTTCCCTCCCCTGGGAGCCAGAGCTTAGCAGCAATCCCCTTTGATCCTCCTTGTGCAGGTGCTGCTGGGCAGGGCCAGGGCGCGGGGTGGCCCCGAGGTGGCTGCTCAAGGATGGTGCTGCCTGTTGTGGCTCTTGGGAAACGTTTTGGGGTGGTTGTGCTGCCTGGGAGAGCTGCAGGGGAGGCTCCCGGTGAACTCCTGGTGGCTGAAGTGCTGCTGCTGCTCCTCTCCCAGCTGGATCCCTGCTCCCAGCAGCCGGGGCTCGGGGTGCTGCTGTGCCCGTGTGACCCCCAGAGCCCTCCCTGTGTCCCCAGAGCTGCCTGAGAACTGGACGGACACGCGGGAGACGCTGCTGGAGGGGATGCTCTTCAGCCTCAAGTACCTGGGCATGACCCTGGTGGAGCAGCCCAAGGGAGAGGAGCTCTCTGCAGCCGCTGTCAAAAGGATCGTGGCCACCGTGAGTGTCCCCTGCTGGCCCCCGGTGGTCCCTGCTGGCCCTGGGGGAGTCCCACAGGGAAGAATTTCAGAGCTGCAGCTGGGGGGAGCCAGGATTGCAGCTCCTGGGGTTTGAGATTTGCAGCTCAAGGGGTTTGGGATTGCAGCTCCAGGGGTGTCAGGATTGGAGCTCCTGGGGCAATTGGGATTTGTAGCTCCAGGGCAATTGGGATTGCAGCTCCTGGGGAAATTGGAATTTGCAGCTCCTGGGGTTTGAGATTTGCAGCTCCTGGGCAATTGGGATTTGCAGCTCCAGGGGTGTCAGGATTTGCAGCTCCAGGAAAACTGGGATTGCAGCTCCAGGGGAATTGGGATTGCAGCTCCTGGGGTTTGAGATTTGCAGCTCCAGGGGATTGGGATTTGCAGCTCCCAGGCAACTGGGGTTGCAGCTCCAGGGGAATTGGGATTTGCAGGTCCAGGGGAAATTTGGATTGCAGCTCCAGGAAAATTGGGATTGTGGCTCCAGGGGAATTGGGATTTGCAGGTCCAGGGGATTGGGATTGCAGCTCCAGGGATGTCAGGATTGCAGCTCCAGGAGGATTGGGATTGCAGCTCCAGGAGGATTGGGATTGCAGCTCCAAGGCAGTTGGGATTGCAGCTGCAGCCCCTCCAGGGGTGTGGCTGGGACTGCAGGCAGCTCCAGGCTCTGGAAGCCCCTGGGCAGCCCGGCTGTGATGGGGCTCTCTGGGAGTGTGGTGAGCTCTGGCTCTGTGATAAGCCAGGGTGTGTGAGGGGGCTCTGCCCTGCTGGGGCCAGCCTGCCCCGGGGCTGGGTCAGGGCAGGGACACGGCTTGGAGCGTGGCCAGGGCTGCCCTGGGCTTCCCTGCCAGGACTTGGAGGGCAGAGAGGGGAGGGGAGCAGGGCAGATCCCAGCCAACACAGCCACTGTGACCTCAGAGGGGTGGCTTTCCTGAATCCCCCAATTCCCAGCCATCCTCCAGAGCATTCCCAGCCATCCCCCAATTCCCAGCCATCCCCCAATTCCCAGCTCTCCTCCAGCCCATTCCCAGCCATCCCCCAATTCCCAGCCATCCCCCAATTCCCAGCTCTCCTCCAGCCCATTCCCAGCCATCCCCCAATTCCCAGCCCTCCTCCAGAGCATTCCCAGCCATCCTCCAGAGCATTCCCAGCCATCCCCCAATTCCCAGCCCTCCTCCAGAGCATTCCCAGCCATCCTCCAACCCATTCCCAGCCATCCCCCAATTCCCAGCCCTCCTCTAGAGCATTCCCAGCCATCCCCCAATTCCCAGCTCTCCTCCAGCCCATTCCCAGCCATCTCCCCCATTCCCAGCCCATTCCCAGCCCATTCCCAGCCATCTCCCCCATTCCCAGCCCATTCCCAGCCCATTCCCAGCCACCCCCCAGTTCCCAGCTCGGCGCCTCCCTGCTCACCAGGCTCTGGGTGCAGTTCAGGCTGTTTTAAGCCCCTGTGAAGGTGGGTGAGGCAGAGCCCCAGCTGTGCCACAAGGCCCAGTGGGGAGTGCTGGATCCTCTCCTGGCAGGAGGGAATTGCAGAGCCCTTCCCATCTGCCCTGCATGGGGAATGGAGCCCTTAAAAAGCCCTGGGCTGGGCCAGGAGTGCTCTGGGTGAGGCTTTGAGGTCCCCCAGGGGACTGGAAATCCCTCAGGGAGTGGGGCTGAGGATTCCAGGCTGGCCCTAGCTGGATGTGAGCTGCAGGCTGGGAGCACCGGGCCAGTAAAGAAGAGAAAGTGGCTCCCAAAAGTCTGCATTCAAGCTGATGTCCTGTGCAGGGGGTGCTCTGCCACTGGGGGCCACCAGTGCCAGGCCTGTCCTGCTGCCAGGTGGCCCTGGGGACACCCCTGTGCCTGCTGCTGAGTGCCAGCACGGATCCCTGCTGCAGGGAGGGCAGGGAGGGGTTAAGCTCACAC
Source organism: Passer domesticus (assembly GCF_036417665.1). Classification (NCBI taxonomy): domain Eukaryota; kingdom Metazoa; phylum Chordata; class Aves; order Passeriformes; family Passeridae; genus Passer; species Passer domesticus. The sequence goes on along the minus strand of NC_087497.1, from coordinate 5,906,370 downwards.
ACCTCTGGAGGTGCCAGTGCTCCCAGCCTGGGGCTCCCCCTCCCTCTTTCCCCCCCAAGGCAAAGGCGAGTGGGAAGAAGCTGCAGAAGGTGACGCTGAAGGTGTCACCCCGGGGCATTGTGCTCAGGGACAGCAGGACCAACGAGCTCATCGAGAACATCTCCATCTACAGGTGGGTGCTCTGCTGGGCCCAGGGCTCTGCCCTGGCCTGCTCCCCACCCCTGGCTGCTGCACAGGGCTGCTGGGGCTGCAGGGAGGAGGCTGAGCCTTCCTCCCACACCCCCTGAGCATCCACTGCTGCAAGTGCCAACCTGGATCCCAGCCCTGCCCCTCCCTGGGGCTGAGGATGCAGTGCCAGGCTGGGAACAGCTCCTTCCTCCAAGGAGAGCCTGGGCCAGCCTCTCTCCTGGAGGCAGGGCAGTGTGAGGTGCTGCCCTGCTGCAATCTTCCCTTCTCTAGCCCGTGCTGTCTCACAGTGTGAAAAAAAAACCCCAACATTTCTTCTTCTCTCTTGTCCCACCTCTCCCTGTGCTGCCCGTGGATGTCCCAGGCTGGTGCCATCCCTGGGCAGTGCTGGGGCTGTCCCCAGAGCCCAGCCCGGGTGTTTTGTGCCTTTCAGGATCTCCTACTGCACAGCAGACAAGGCCCACGACAAAGTGTTTGCCTACATTGCCCAGAGCCAGCTGAGCGAGAGCCTGGAGTGCCACGCCTTCCTGTGCACCAAGAGGAAGATGGTCAGTGCGGGCACGGAGGAGGAGGAGGGCTGCAGGGCTGGGAGGAAGGCTGGGCACAGCTCAGCCCAGCTGGAGTGGGGCTGGCTCCGTGCCTTGGCTGCTGGGAGCCTCTGTGGGGTGAGGCTGTGGGGAGCTGAGCCTGCACCAGGGGCTGGAGAGCCCTGGGCATCCCCTGGGCACCTCCTGAGCCCCCTGGGCATCCCCTGGGCACCTCCTGGGCATCCCCTGGGCATCCCCTGGGCACCTCCTGAGCCCCCCAGGCACCCCCTGGGCACCTCCTGAGCCTCCTGGGCACCTCCTGGGCATCCCCTGGGCACCTCCTGGGCATCCCCTGGGCATCCCCTGGGCACCTCCTGAGCCCCCCTGGGCATCCCCTGGGCACCTCCTGGGCATCCCCTGGGCACCTCCTGAGCCCCCTGGGCATCCCCTGGGCACCTCCTGGGCATCCCCTGGGCACCTCCTGAGCCCCCCTGGGCATCCCCTGGGCACCTCCTGAGACCCCAGGCACCTCCTCAGCCCCCCTGGGTGCCTCCTGAGCCCCCCTGGGCATTTCCTGAGCCCCCCAGGCACCTCCTGAGCCCTCTGGGCATCCCCTGGGCACCTCCTCAGCCCTCCTGAGCACCCCCTGGGTACCTCCTGAGCCCCCCATGGCACCTCCTGAGCCCCCCTGGGCACCCCCTGGGCAGGGAGGGTTGGGCAGGAGGTGCCCAGGGCAGCCAGCCCCAGCTCCCTGCCCAGTTTCTGTGACATCTCTGCAGCTGGGGCTGTGTCCTGCTGGGCACAGAGCAGAGACCTGGCTGAGCTCTGGGCCCTCCTGGCACCTTTCAGGGGGGTCAGGGCCGAGCTCTGGGCCCTCCTGGCACCTTTAGGGGGTCAGGGCTGAGCTCTGGGCCCTCCTGGCACCTTTCAGGGGGTCAGGGCTGAGCTCTGGGCCCTCCTGGCACCTTCCCCTGCTCACTCCCTGCCCCAGGGTGGGAAGGGACCTGGAACAGAGGGAGGAGAGGGGCAAGGAGAGCCCTGGGGTGTCAGAGCTGGCCCTGAGCCCCCTCCCCGTGCCAGGAGGGGCCTTTAGGGGAGAGGAAGGGCAGGTGAGACCCCCCAAAATGCTTCCCTGGTCAGGGCAGGGTGTCCCAGGCCCCTCTGAGGCCGTCCCCAGCAGCAGCCCAGCTCTGTTAATATTCCCTGCCTCTCCCAGCTCCTTTTTTCCCCCTGGAGAGAAGAATGGGAGCCACAAGTTGTCTGTGCTTTGCTCAGCGTGTGCTCCCATCCTTGCACGGCCAAGATAAGCCCGGCTCTGCAAATTAAAATTTAAATCTTCCTGCTGCTAAAAGAATTATCTCAGTGCTGCATCAGCTCAGTGCATCCCCCTGCAAATAAAGTTCTCCAAAGCCTTTTGTGGTGAAAAAACTCGGAATAATTTCCTTTTTCCTGCTGTGTCAAATGCAGGAGCATCCTGCTGCTGAGGTGATCCCTGCTCCCAGGCTGGGGCCAGCCCTCCCCAGGGCAGGGGCTCTGGGTGCACCACAGCTCCCACTCACAGCCCTGTAATTAGTCCATATTTTTAGTTCCTGGCTAATTCTCAACAGTAGCTGGGTCTATTAAACTTGATTCAGATGTGACAGCCTAAATTGTAAACAGCTGTGAGGAGTTTCATACTTAATTACCATATTTAAGGGTTGTTTTTTTTTTGCCATAAAGCATTTGCACTTCCATCAAGGATGTAAATAGCTCCAGCACTCCAAGAGCTCCTGCCAGCCTCGAGTGGCACGGGTGGCTCTGGGGGCTCTCCCTGGCAGGGTGGCACAGGCTGGGGCTGGGATTTGGGCTGGGGGGCAGCTGCTGTGCCCCCAGCCCTGTGCCAGCCTGTGCCAGCCCGTCCCTGCCCTCCTGGGGACGTGTCCCTGCAGGGTTTGGTGGCTCTGCCAGCCCTGCAGGAGCTGCCAGGGCCAGGGGGGCTGCAGAGGTGGCAGAGATTGATCTCAGTGATTGATCTCAGTGATTGATTTCACTGATCTCAGTGATTTCATTGATCTCAGTGATGTCAGTGATTGATCTCAGTGGTTTCATTGATTTCACTGATCTCAGTGATTTCATTGATCTCAGTGATTGATCTCAGTGGTTTCATTGATTTCACTGATCTCAGTGATTTCATTGATGTCAGTGATTGATCTCAGTGATTGATCTCAGTGATTGATTTCACTGATCTCAGTGATTGATCTCAGTGATTTCACTGATCTCAGTGATTGATCTCTGATTTCATTGATCTCACTGATCTCAGTGATGTCAATGATTGATCTCAGTGGTTTCAGTAATTTCAATGATTTCAGTGACTGATCTCAGAGGTTTCATTGATTGTGATCTCAGTAATATCATTGATCTCACTAATTTCAGTGATTGATCTCAGTGATCTCAGTGATGTCATTGATCTCAGTAATTTCAGTGATCTCAGAGGTTTCATTAATTGATCTCAGTGGTCTCAGTGATTTCAGAGGTTTCAGTGATTGATCTCATTGATCTCAGTGATCTCACTGATCTCAGTAATTTCAGTGAGTGATGTCATTGATCTCAGAGGTTTCAGTGATCGATCTCAGTGATCTCAGTGATTTCAGAGGTTTCAGTGATTGATCTCATTGATCTCAGTGATCTCACTGATCTCAGTAATTTCAGTGATTGATCTCATTGATCTCAGTGATCTCACTGATCTCAGTAATTTCAGTGAGTGATGTCATTGATCTCAGTGATTGATCTCAGTGATGTCATTGATCTCAGAGGTTTCAGTGATCGATCTCAGTGATCTCAGTGATTTCAGAGGTTTCAGTGATTGATCTCAGTGATCTCATTGATCTCAGCAGTTTCAATGATTGATCTCAGTGATGTCATTGATTTCAGTAATTTCAGTGAGTGATGTCATTGATCTCAGTGGTTTCAGTGATTGATCTCATTGATCTCACTGATCTCAGTGGTTCCAGTGACTGGTCTCAGTGGTGTCAGGGGTGTCAGCCTGTCCTGCTGTCTGTCCCCAGGCCCAGGCTGTCACCCTCACCGTGGCCCAGGCCTTCAGGATCGCCTTTGAGTTCTGGCAGGCAGCCAAGGAAGGTGAGTTTGTGTCCCTGCCCTGCTGCCCCTCAGGGGTCCCTCTGGTGCTCCCCCTCCCCTGCCTCCCGAATTTCCAGGTTTCTTTGGACAGCCCTGTGGGTCCAGGCAGGTTCTGGCTGTGCTGTCCTGCAGGAGCCCCCTGGGGGTGTCATGGTGGGGTTCTGCTTCCACTTCCAGGAGGTGACAGGAGCACCAGGGCTGGCCTGGCCCCGCTGGCCCTGTCCCTGTCCCTGGAGGCTTGCAGGCAGTGCTGGCATCTCCTCTTTTGCAGAGAAGGAGAAGAGGGAAAGGTCCATCCTGGCAGCAGAAGGGACGAGCAGCCCTGGCTCAGGAGCTCCTGCCCACCCTGTCACACGTGAGCCACCAGGGCAGAGCCTGAGGGGTGGGGGCTGTCCCTGAGGGAGTGGGGACTGTCCCTGAGGGTGTGGGGACTGTCCCTGAGGAGTGGGGACTGTCCCTGAGGGATTGGGGACTGTCCCTGAGGGTGTGGGGACTGTCCCTGAGGGAGTGGGGACTGTCCCTGAACAGCACAGGGATGTCCCTGAGGGGTGAGGGATTGTCCCTGAATAGGGCAAAGGACGCCCTGAGGGATTGGGGATGTCCCTGAGCAAGGCAGGGGACAGCCTTGAGGGATGGGGGATTGTCCCCTGAGGCATGGAGGATGTCCCTGAAGGGTGAGGGATTGCCCCTGAACAGCACAGGGATGTCCCTGAGGGATGGGGACTGTCCCTGAGCAGGGCAAAGGACACCCTGAGGTATTTGGGATGTCCCTGAGGGATGGGGGATTGTCCCCTGAGGGATGGGGGACGGTCCCTGAGGCATGGAGGATGTCCCTGAGGGGTGAGGGATTGTCCCTGAATGGGGCAAAGGACACCCTGAGGGATCAGGGATGTCCCTGAGGGATGGGGGATGTCCCTGAGGGACTGGGGGTGTCCCTGAGCAGGGCAGGGGACAGCCTGAGGCATTGTCCCCAAACACAAGCAGCTCCTGGCAGGGCTCTGAAGGCCAGGAGGAGCAGCAGGTCAGAGTCCCTGGCTGCCAGCTGGGTGCTTCCCAGATCTGTTTGCTCCTGCCCCAGGCAAAGTGTCTGTGGTGTGCTCCAGAGCTCGGCTGGCTCTGCAGGTCCCCAGCTCAGTTTTGGGGCTGTGTCAGACCCCAGACACTCCCCCTGCCCTGGGCTGAGGGAGGAGGACAGCCAGGTGCCCCTGAGCAAGGGGAGGTGTGTGAAATGAAGCAATTAAATCACAAATCCCTCACAGTTCAGGGCTGGCCCTGGCTCCTCTGAGGTGCAGGGCAGGAGGAGTGGGGCAAAAGGCTCATCCCTCCCCGTGCTGGCCATGAGATAAGAGGATTTGGCATGCAGGAAAACAGCATTACACTGGGCTCCCTTGCAGGCTGGCACGTCCTGAGATCCCTCAGGACTGGAGGAATCTCTCCCAAAGGGTGGCACCTTGGCATCAGCCCAGCCTGGGGTTGGGATGAGCTTTGGGATGGGCTCCCCATCTCCCTGGGGGCTGCCAGGGCTTGGGATGCTGCTGGGGAGGATTTGAGGCCTCCCAGGCTCTGAGCTGCCCCCAGGGCTGTGAAACACTGCTGCAGCCCTGTGGGGTGCTGGGGGTGTTCCCCAGGGGCTGTCCTGGCCCTGGGGCTCACCCTGAGCCTCACTGGGCACCCAGGAGCCTTCCCAAAGCTGCTGGAGGCACGGGGAGCTCCTCAGGAGCCTGAAGCACAGCCCCCAGTGGGGTGGGAGCAGCCCCTCAGCGCTCAGCTTCGGGGCTGTGCTGCAGGAATTCGGTGCAGGGGAGTGATTCCTGCACAGAGGGGTGGCTGTGCCCGTCCCTGTGCCCTCAGTGCCCCCTCTGCTCTGCCCACAGCAGCAGCCATGGGGAACCTGCTGGACTTTGAGGACGCTGGCAGCAGCACGGAGTCCCCAGAGCTGGACAACAGCAGCTTTGGGCCCAGCCCCTCGGTCAACAACAACGTGCTGTGGGTAAGGGGCAGCCAGGAGAGCCCCAGCTGCACCCCAGGGCTGAACTGGGCTGAACTGGGAGCTCTGGGAGGGGTCCCAGCTCCGGGTGGTGCAGGGGTGCTCAGTGCTTGGGGGATAAAGGAGCAGGGTGGCAGAGCCCTGTGGGGAATGCTGCTGGCAGGTGATGGAATGTTCCTGCTCTGGGGCAGCATCTCTCATTTTTTTGTCACTTATTGACACCATTCCTGCTCTGTCCAGGGGCAGGAGTCAGTGTCCCCCTGGTTCCTGCTCACCAAAAGCAGCCTGGAGCCTGTTGTTGGTCCTGTTCTCCCTGTCTGGGAGCTGGGGTGGCTCCTTGGGAACGTCCTCAGTCCCCTGGGTTAATTTTTAATTAATGTTTCCTGGATCTCTGGGAGGAGAGTGGTGCTGCAGCCCTGGGTGTGCATCCACCAGGAGCCCAGTGCTCCATCACCCCCTCAGACTGGGCCAGGGTGGGGTCAGTGGGATTTTGGGGAGGAATTCCTGGCTGGGAGGGTGGGCAGGCCCAGAGGTGGCTGCCCCTGATCCCTGGCAGTGCCCCAGGCCAGGCTGGAGGGTGTCCCTGGGTGGGATTTATGGGATTTCCCTTCCCAGCCAAACCCTTTTATGGCTCTCTGACCCCCAGGCAGGCTGGGGCTGCCCCCAAAGCCCCTCTTGCCCTGGGGTCTCTCCCCAGCACAGCCCCTCCCTGGAGAGCCCTCCCTGCTGGATTTTGGGGAGCTGCAGGGTAAATTGCAGCCTGAGGCTTTCCAGGTGAAAGCTGAAGATCAGCCCTAAGGCTGAATCAAATCCTGGAGGCTTCTCAGCCATCCCCAGTCCCTCCCTGCTTGCAGAGTTCTCATACTTAATTATTAATTGCATTGAGGCTGTAGGTTCCTCACAGGATTTTGGGAGCAGCCTGCAGGGCCCTCACACAGAGCATGGAAATTTTCCTCCCATGCTTTCCTGGAAACCCTGGCAGCAGGGCAGAGACACAGGGTCCCAGGGCTGCTTTTGCTGTCCTGCTGTGCCAGAGCAGAGCTGCTCTCCTGGTCCTGGTCCTGATCCTGATCCTGGTCCTGATCCTGGTCCTGATCCTGATCCAGGATCTCCTGGTCCTGATCCTGATCCTGATCCTGATCCAGGACCTCCTGGTGCTGATCCTGATCCTGATCCAGGATCTCCTGGTCATGGTCCTGGTCCTGATCCTGACAGTGGTCCTGATCCTGACCCCGGTCCTGTCCCTGATCCTGATCCTGGTCCTGATCCTGGTCCTGATCCTGTTCCTAATCCTGATCCTCATCCTGATCCTGACCCTGACCCTGACCCTGGTCCTGACCCTGACCCTGGTCCTGTCCCTGATCCTGGTCCTGGTCCTGGTCCTGATTCTGGTCCTGGTCCTAGTCCTAGTCCTGATACTGGTCCTGATCTTAGTCCTAGTCCTAGTCCTGATCCTGGTCCTGATCTTAGTCCTGGTCCTGGTCCTGACCCTGATCCTGGTCCTGGTCCAGGTCCAGAGCAGCCCCAGGGGCTCCTGGAGCTGTGCAGCCCCTCCTGCAGCAGGACAGAGTGAGGGGTGCTGGTTTCCATCTCCGGGGTGGAGCTGGGGGCAGAGGCAGCTTTTTGGGGGTGCAGGGAGGGGCCGGGCCCGGCTCCACCTGGAGTTCACCTCTCCCTGCAGGGGAGGTGATGGAGGCACTCAGCACCCAACAGACAGACACGGATATTTTCCTGTCTGAGCGCAGAGCCAGATCTCTAAACACACTTCTGTGCAGTTCTCTTAGCAACTACTTGTCTCTCTTTTTATCCCTTCACGAAGGAGATGGATGATGGGCTGGACGAGGCGTTCTCAAGGTAATTCTCCTCCCTCCCTGGAGCTCGGCAGCCCCGGCTGTCCCTGCTGCTCCCTCACCTCCTCAGGCTCTGCTCTGACCCGGGCAGCTGCCCTGGCAGTGCCTCAGTGCTCACTGAGGGATGGGCTCCAAGGCTGCCCGAGGAGCCAAATGTTTTGGCAGCCTTTGAAGGATGGACAGAGGCTGTGTGTGATGGGGAGTTTAACCCCCAGGCTGCAGCTCCCAGCTTGTGGCACTGGGGGCTTTGCTCTTCCTCATCCCACACCTCATGGCGTGTGGCCATCAGCTCACGGGTTTCACTCCTCTTTTCACTCCAGATTAAAGCTGCCCTGCCCGTGCTGCTGAGCAATGCAGCACAGCCCAACAAACCCCTTTCCCCTCAGCTGGCTTTGCCTGCCTGTCCTGGCTGTGCTTTTATGTGGGTGCCATCCTCCTCCTCCTCCTCCTCCTCTTCCTCCCCCCCGGCCTGGGAGGTGCTGGGGGAGGGAGCGAGGCAGGAGAAGGCTTTGCAGCAGTTCCTGCTCAGCCCTGGGGCTCCTGTTTGGCTCTCAGGGATGATTTAGGGCTTCCCCAGCTCCTGGTCCCAGGCTGGGGCTGGTAACGGGGCTGGTGTCTGTCCTGCTGTCTGTCTGTCCTGCCCCTCTGTGCTTGGTTTTGGGCCCTGCTCTGCATTGCTGAGACTGGGCTGATAACGGGGCTGGTGTCTGTCCTGCTGTCTGTCTGTCCTGCCCCTCTGTGCTTGGTTTTGGGCCCTGCTCTGCATTGCTGAGCTGCCACATCACCCTGGGCCCTCTGGTGACTCGGTTTGGGCTGCTGGTCCTGCAGCACCCCCAAAGCCACTCCTGCCACATCACCACCCCTGCACGAGTCCTTTCTTTTCTGAGAACTGGGGCTTTGTCCCAGGCTGGGCTGACACTGTGCCTCCCAAAACTGGCTGGGCTGACCTGCAGCCCCAGTGCTGCAGAACTTCACAGCGGGGTTTAAATCACACAGCAGCAAACCCAGGCTGCTGGGGTTTTGTGCAAGCTCCGGGGTGAAAAGCTCCCGGGGCTGTCCCGAGTCAGTGCTCTGGGGCTGGAGCAGCTCCCAGGGATGGGTGGCAGTCCAGCCCCACATTCCCGGGATGCCAGCAGCACCCTGGGCGTGCTCTGGGCAGCTCCCCCGGTGCCTCTTCCCCTCTGCTGAGCGTTTCCATTCCAGGGGAGGGTGGTGGAACGTGGGGTGCAGCAGGAGTGGAACCACTGCCCTGTGCCTTACTCTGTGTGTTGCTCTGTGCTTGCTTTACTCTGTGCCTTACTCTGTGCCTTACTCTGTGTTTGTTTTACTCTGTGCATTTCTCTGTTTTTATTTTACTCTGTGCCTTACTCTGTGCATTACTCTGTGCCTTACTCTGTGCTTTACTCTCTGTTTATTTTACTCTGTGCTTTACTCTGTGCATTACTCTGTGTTTGTTTTACTCTGTGCATTTCTCTGTTTTTATTTTACTGTGTTTTTCTCTGTGCTTTACTCTGTGCATTGCTCTCTGTTTATTTTACTCTGTGCTTTACTCTGTGTATTACTCTGTTTTACTCTGCTTTACTGTGTTTATTTTCCTCTGTGCTTTCCTCTCTGCATTTCTCTGTGTTTGTTTTTCTCTGTGCATTGCTCTGTGCTTTCCTCTGTTTTACTCTGTGCATTTCTCTCTGTGTTCGTTTTTCTCTGCACTTTTCTCTGTGCATTCCTCTGTTTTTGTTTTACTCTGTGCATTCCTCTGATTGTTTTTCTCTGTTTTTCTCTGTGCATTTCGCTGTGTTTGTTTTACTCTGTGCATTTCTCTGTGTTTGTTTTACTCTGTGCATTTCTCTGTGTTTTTCTCTGTGCATTTCTGTGTTTGTTTTTTCTCTGTGCATTTCTCTGTGTTTGTTTTACTCTGTGCATTACTCTGTGCATTTCTCTGTGTTTTTCTCTGTGCATTTCTGTGTTTGTTTTTCTCTGTGCATTTCTGTGTTTGTTTTTCTCTGTGCATTTCTGTGTTTGTTTTTCTCTGTGCATTACTCTGTGCATTTCTGTGTTTTTCTCTGTGCATTTCTGTGTTTGTTTTTCTCTGTGCATTACTCTGTGCATTTCTGTGTTTTTCTCTGTGCATTTCTGTGTTTGTTTTTTCTCTGTGCATTTCTCTGTGTTTGTTTTACTCTGTGCATTTCTCTGTGTTTTTCTCTGTGCATTTTCTGTGTTTGTTTTTCCTCTGTGCATTTCTCTCTGTTGTTTCAGCCCGTGTTTTGCTGTTGATTTGACCCTGTTTCCCGTGTCTCTGTGCCCCCAGGCTGGCCCAGTCCAGGACAAACCCTCAGGAGCTGGACACGGGGCTGTCAGCCCAGGACATGCAGAGTGCCCAGGCTCTGTCCCCTGCGGGCTGGAGGCAGCTGGAGCCCAGCACGGCCGAGCAGGACGATCTCTTCATGTTCTGAGGGCCCTGCCTGCACCTGCAGAGAGCAGGGAACCCTCCCAGGGCTCCTCAGCAGCTCCAGGGATGCCCAGTTCAGACCAAAGCTTCACAAACCTAACGCCGATTTTTGGGCCTTGCTTTTACCTAAACCACGAGATGCTCTGGGACGTATTTATTCACAGTTTACAAGGAGGTGTGGAGAGCACCTGTGCACCACGGGGGGATCTGCAGGGGCTGCTCCTCCTGCAGGCAGCCTGAGCACCACCCAAGCCCCCCTGGAGCATCCCCCAGCCGAGGCTGGGATGCAGACACAGCTCTGGGTGTCACTGATCCCCCCAGCCTGAACAACACGTCGCCTGCCTGCCGGGGAGGGGATTTGCAGCAGCTGCTGACAGTGTGAAATCAAAGAGGGAGCAGAGCTGGTGCTTTTGTGCCCGTGTCTGTGGCACTCTCACAGCTGTCAGTCACCCCACGGCTCTTGTGGGAGTTGACGCTTTTTAACCCAAAGACTCCAAGAAGTTTTGCACTTTAAAACTTGAACTGAAAGCAATGGTCCGGATTGTCAAGGTGTAAGCAGTGCCTGAACCTCTCCTCAGAAGCTATTTACCCAAAAAGAGCCACCCTGGCAATGCTGCAGCTCTGACCCCTCACCTCTGATGGGACTCGAGATCCCGAAGCTCCGTCGGCTTTAAAAGCAAAAGGATTGGTTTTGTTAAATCCTGCTGGAAAGGGCAGCTTGGGAGCACCAGCAGGAGCACAGATCCACGTTCCCAGCTCGGCCCAGCAGGTTTGTCTGTCCAGGACTTGCTCCTGCCTCGAAGCCACGTGGCTGCTGCCCAGCTGGGCTCAGGCAGGGCAGCACCTGCCCGTGGTGCTCCCACCCTTCTCCCCGACAGCCACAGCTCCCAGGGGGCTCAGGAAGCTCCATCTGCCCCTGGGACTGAAAACCAGCCATGGAGGTACAACTTCTGCCAAGTACAAGATTAGGTTGAACGATCCTGAATAGTCTCACTGATTGTGGCCTTACGTGAAGTGTACTAATCTGTTTTATAGATTTGTAACTTGGGTTTGAAGCACTAATTCATTCCCCAGATAGCTCTTTAGAACTCCCTTCAAACTGCTCACAGAAAGGATAAAAAAACCAAACCCAAACCCCTCTCAGTCAGCTGTAAGAATTCATTAGGAGGCAGCTGAGTGACTCTGACTTAGACTGGAGATATTTTTTCCCCCTGAGTGTGAGTGTGAGAAGGTGTGGAGGACTCGTGGGGCTGACTCACGGGCTCTCTGAGGGAACCTGTGCTCTGGGGGTTCTGCAGAGTGCTGTTCAGGCAGTTCCACCTCCTGCCAGGGCAGTGCCCGTGCCCCCCTGGATGTGTGGGCAGGGGGAAGCAGCAGAGCTCTGCCCTGCCCAGGAGCTGGCATGGAGTGGGAGGATTCCTCTGCTTTCACCTCTCTCCTTCCCTGGAGCAGCAATTCCTGAAGTTCACAACACTATCTGTGTGTGTCTCGAGTGTTTTTTTTGGTTTTTTTTTAAAGAAAAACTGATGCTGTAAAGAATATTCTGCACTGAGGGGAATAAAAACTGCCGTTTTTTGGAGCCTCTGTGCTGGGTGATTTTATTTCCCCTGTGGTTCCTTTCGTGTCTCTGGGGGTGCCTGGCTCCTGCCTGTCCCTGCAGGACAGGATGGGGTCAGGAAGGGCTGGGCAGGGATTCCAGGGGCTCAGCTGAGCCCTGCTCTGCTCAGTGGCAGCTTCTTCCTCTCAATCCTGAGGCTTCAGGGCTCAGGAGGCAGGAAGAAATTGGTTTTTTCTGATAAGGGAGCAATAAATTCTCTTTTTCTGAAAGATTTAGGTGTCCTGTGGCTGCTGTTTGGTGAGAGTGCCTCATCCCTCTCTTTAAAAAAATATCCCACGCACATAGTTCCTATTTTAACATTATAACCTGAAACTATATTTAACACACTACTTAAGGAAATTAATACAGCACCACTTTCTAACGTAACACACACAATATTCATTTTAATATTTGCAAAAAAAACCCCAATAATAAAATACACATTTTTCACACTGGGGCAGGGAAGGGAGCCCAGGGCTGGGATTGTTCACCTGTGCCAGCACAGCAGTGCCAGCAGGGCTGTGCCACCTCCCAGCTGTGACCCTCAGCAATGTCCCTGTCCCCTCAGCAATGTCCCTGTCCCCTCAGCAGGGCAAGGGCAGCCTGTGAACACTCCCCCTGTCAGGCTGGGCTCTGAACCCCACATTTATCACTCAGGCAGCAGTTACAGCTGGGGAAACAGCCCTGAGGAGGGAGGAGATGGATTTTACAGCTTGGCTTTAAGGGCCACAGGCTCAGACCAGGCTCCTGTCCTGGAAGAGCATTGGTGGCACGGAGCAGACACCCAGGTGGGGCTGCAGGCCAGAGAAAAGCAGGATTTGGACACCAAAGTGTTCCCCCAGCCCTGTTTGCCCCAAACTTTTCCACGCCAGGTTCTGTTTCGGAGTCACAGGGGAGGTGTCTGGGGGATTTTCCTTCCTCTCCCTTCCACCCAGGCACTGCAATCCCCACATCTCTCACTTTCTGCCTCCAAGGGTTTTTTATTTCTCCTTTCCAGCCTCACCACCAGCAGTTCCTCCCTCAGCAAACACCCCAGCCTCTTCCCTGCCAGCCACAGCCGCAGTTCTGTCCCAGCTGCTGCAGTCCCAGGGATGGCAGCACCACTCCAGGCCGAGGTTTTGCCCAAAGCCTGCCCGGGGTCCTGTGCAGGGAGTTTTGTTACCTTGGAGCTGCGTGGTTGCATCTGCCTGCGCTGGTGCTGCAGGAAACCCCAGACTGCAGCACCCAGGGCTGCTCTGAGCTGAGCCCCAGTGCTGCTCCCTGCTCCAGGGTGAGGCCAGGGTGACATCCCAGTTCCCAGGGGACAGCCAGGGTGACATCCCAGTGTCACAGCCCTGCTCCCAGGGTGACATCCCAGCTCCCAGGGGACAGCCAGGGTGACATCCCAGTGTCACAGCCCTGCTCCCAGGGTGACATCCCAGCTCCCAGGGTGACAGCCAGGGTGACATCCCAGTGTCACAGCCCTGCTCCCAGGGTGACATCCCAGCTCCCAGGGGACAGCCAGGGTGACATCCCAGTGTCACAGCCCTGCTCCCAGGGTGACATCCCTGCTCCCAGGGTGACTGCCAGGGTGACATCCCTGCTCCCAGGGTGACATCCCAGCTCCCAGGGTGACTGCCAGGGTGACATCCCTGCTCCCAGGGTGGCATCCCAGCTCCCAGGGTGACATCCAGTGTCACAGCCCTGTGCCCAGGGTGACATCCCAGCTCCCAGGGTGACATCCCAACTCCCAGGGTGACATCCCAGCTCCCAGGGTGACATCCCAGTTCCCAGGGTGACATCCCAACTCCCAGGGTGACATCCCAGCTCCCAGGGTGACATCCCTGCTCCAGGGTGAGGACAGGGTGACATCCCAGTTCCCAGGGGACAGCCAGTGTCACAGCCCTGCTCCCAGGGTGACATCCCAGCTCCCAGGGTGACGGCCAGGGTGACATCCCAACTCCCAGGGTGACATTCCAGCTCCCAGGGTGACATCCCTGCTCCAGGGTGACGGCCAGGGTGACATCCCAGTTCCCAGGGTGACATCCCTGCTCCCAGGGTGACATCCCAGCTCCTAGGGTGACATCCCTGCTCCAGGGTGACGGCCAGGGTGACATCCCAGCTCCAGGGTGACATCCCAGTGTCCCATCCCCACTCCCAGTGTCCCATCCCAGTGTCCCATCCCAGTGTCCCATCCCAGTGTCCCATCCCCACTCCCAGCCTGTCACCAGGCCCTGCCTCGATCACAGCCACGTGCCCCAGGTCTAATTAACAGAATAAATGAGTAAAGGAATGAAATCTGCTCCGAAGTGACAATTTTATCACTTCTCCAGCGCTGTCACGGCGCGAGCAGAACTGACAGCAAGGAATAAAACAGTTGCGTCCCTGGCATTTTTTATTACTTTTAATGTGCTTTTTTTTTTTGGTGAGTTACTGGAAATTTAAATTATAATGGTATGCTTCACTTAAAGAAAGTATCCATAGCAACAGGAACATCTAAATTATTGCAGGCTGATCACTTCTCTGCTGGAGCCACATCACACGCCTTCCCCAGGCAGTCCCAGAGGTGCAGGATTTTAATAGACTTTTTTTTTTTAACCTTTTTTTGCAAATAAACAAGCGAATACACAGCACTTTCTCCATCAGTGCAGTTCCTACAGAGAGATCCAAAGTGAGCAAGTGCCAGCTCACTTTGCTACCCAGAGAGGAGGGGCTCCAGGCTTCTCTTGAATCACTTTCTCCTCTGAGTCAGGGCTTATTCCGTGTGAAACTGGGATTTCTGTCCACTTCAGCTGCTGCAAATTCTCCTGGACCAGGGGAAAGCAGCAGGGGAGGATGGCTGAGCAAAAACCCTGTTTGATTCTCAGCTGCCCACGGGTTTATTTTTATTTTATTCATTCCAAATTATCGACAGGACAAAGGGGAATGGGTTAAAGCTCAAGGAAAGATGAAATATCGAGGAGAAATCCCTGCCTGTGAGGGTGGCAGGCCCTGGCACAGAGAGCTGGGGCTGCCCTGGGTCCCTGGCAGTGCCCAAGGCCAGGCTGCAGCACCCTGGCACAGGGAAAGGTGTCCCTGCCCAGCCAGGGGTGGGAACCTGGTGATTTTTATGGTCCCTTCCCACCCAAACCATTCCATGACCCCCAAAAACAACTTCAGCAGCTGCTTGACATTTGAAAGGCGATGGCTGAGAGAACCCCCAGGTGCTTTTCTTCCACCATCACTGACTTTTGGGCTGCAGCAGTCACAGCTTTCCACCCTGAAAACATTTTAAATCACTTTAATCACGGCAAAAGCCCGAGTGCTGCACGCTCCGAGCTGTCACACGTGAGAAACAAACTCCCTGGGAGAGACAGAAACGCTTTTTTTTCAAATTCCAATCTCAATTATAGGAATCAAATGCGTCATGTGGATCAATAGTAGGCTGAGATTGCTCAGGCAGAAAGAGTTCAGATATAAAAAGCTGCAGCTGAGAGGCTTCCTCTAAGCTCATGTGTTACTGCAAGTGAAATGATGACAGGGACCATGTCCAGGTGTCCCTCGGGCAGCTCAGGGGAGGAGCAGGGCTTCAATCAGAGTCCTGTGTGTAGGAGCAGCATCCTGAGCCCAGCACAAGGGATCTGCCTTTGGTGTCCCCTGGGTGTCACTGCCCTGTGGAACACTGCCAGCTCACCCTGTCCTGCATGTCTGCCACTCGTGCAGAGATCCTGCAAGAGCCAGGGGAATGAGGCAGCCTGGAGACACAGGAAATATTTCTGATCATTTCAACCTTCCCAGAACACGGGCTGGTGTGCAGAGAACTGCCCGTGGCTCGGCCAGCCCAAAGGAAAATGTTCAAAAAACAGGAAAAGGTGTCGTTGGGTGGTTGGGTTTGTTTGTGGGGGAGGCTGGAGGAGGCTCCGTGTCCGTGGAAAAGGAGGGGCTGCAGCTTTTGGGGTTTTCAGGGTGCCAGCAGGGAGGCAGGGACAGCAGCCAGCTGCATCTTCTGCCAGTGACCCTCAGACCAACCTGGCTCCACGTGTGGCTTCAAAACAGACCCTCAGACCAACCTGGATTCACATGTGGCTTCAAAACAGACCCTCAGACCAACCTGGCTTTATGTGTGACTTCAAAACAGACCCTCAGACCAACCTGGCTCCTTGTGTGACTTCAAAACAGACCCTCAGACCAACCTGGCTTTATGTGTGACTTCAAAACAGACCCTCAGACCAACCTGGCTCCATGTGTGACATCAAAACAGACCCTCAGACCAACCTGGCTCCTCGTGTGGCTTCAAAACAGACCCTCAGACCAACCTGGCTCCACGTGTGACATCAAAACAGACCCTCAGACCA
Source organism: Passer domesticus (assembly GCF_036417665.1). Taxonomy (NCBI): domain Eukaryota; kingdom Metazoa; phylum Chordata; class Aves; order Passeriformes; family Passeridae; genus Passer; species Passer domesticus. The sequence goes on along the minus strand of NC_087497.1, from coordinate 5,890,347 downwards.
ACCTGGCTTCATGGGTGACTTCAAAACAGACCCTCAGACCAACCTGGCTCCACGTGTGGCTTCAAAACAGACCCTCAGACCAACCTGGCTCCACGTGTGACTTCAAAACAGACCCTCAGACCAACCTGGCTCCACGTGTGGCTTCAAAACAGCCAGAGCACGGGAGGTGGGTGGTGGAAGAGGGATGAGAATGATGCAAAAAAATCTGCTGGACCTGCAGATCTGGCTCAGGTTTGAAACTCCCAGCTCCTGTGAAATCACCTGCTCATAAAGAGCCTCAGCAGGAACCTGTAATTTCAGGGTTGGTGCACGAGGCAGAGCTGATCCAGCTGGCTCTGGCAGAGCTTCACTGGAGCTGTGGGCAGCTGGAGTCAGGGATATTTACTGGGCATGGAGCACCAAACTGCCAGCCCTGCCTGCAGAACTGGGCACAGAGCTGGGGCTGGCACTGCCCAGGGTCAGCGCTGGGGCTGGCACTGCCCAGGCTCAGAGCTGGGACTGGCACTGCCCAGGTACAGACCTGGGGCTGGCACTGCCCAGGTTCAGCTGGGGCTGGCACTGCCCAGGGTCAGAGCTGGGGCTGGCACTGCCCAGGCACAGAGCTGGGACTGGCACTGCCCAGGCTCAGCTGGGGCTGGCACTGCCCAGGCACAGAGCTGGGACTGGCACTGCCCAGGCACAGAGCTGGGACTGGCACTGCCCAGGCTCAGAGCTGGGGCTGGCACTGCCCAGGCTCAGCTGGGGCTGGCACTGCCCAGGCTCAGAGCTGGGACTGGCACTGCCCAGGCTCAGAGCTGGGGCTGGCACTGCCCAGGCTCAGCTGGGGCTGGCACTGCCCAGGCACAGAGCTGGGGCTGGCACTGCCCAGGTTCAGCTGGGACTGGCAATGCCCAGGCTCAGCTCCCTCCCTGCTGTTCCACTCCAGGTCAGGTCTCCCTGCCCACAGCTGGAGGCACAGCTTCCCCAAATCCACCTTCCCACCTCTCAGAGGAGCCAGACAAATGCCAAAGCCCCGGCTGCAGGCTCTGGGGAGGATGTGCCACCCACGGTGTGCCCCTGGGATGGGGCTGTGCTGCTCTGTCGAGGATTTGCTTCTTGAGTGGGGCCACATTTGATCTTTGGCATTTATGTTTGAAGCTTTCATGGATCCTGAGATCCATCAAATGAGACCCAAGGAGAGTTTAGGGGTTAATGAGTCGGCCAAACGTGACTTTGTGTGGAAAGAGCCAGCGCTGGGCAGGCAGGAGCTTTGCTTTCAGGGGACGTGAGAGGCTCACTTTGTTTTTCACGCTGGCTAAACGCCGTGACCCAGCCGGTGGTGTATATCAGGATGAGATTGGGGAAGGTCTGTCAGAATCGGGGTCACCTGCTCCTCCGTGTATTTCGAGCTGGCCTGACTCACGGCTGCGGAATGCGAAGGGAGAAGGGGAGCGCTCCCGGTGCGGCAATCCAAGGGCAGCAGCGAGGCTGGAGCCACTTCCCAGCCCTTTTTCTGCTCCAGCCCGGCCACCCGGGCAGAGCCTTCTCCACCTGCAGGCAGCGTGGCTGGAGCAGCCCCTTGGAGCAGCGCTGAAAACTGAGCTCACAGAGCACAAACACCTCCCCTGCCCCTGGTCTGGGCCCTGGTGAGAGCTCAGGGCTCCCCAAAACCAGGGTGGGGACAGGGACACGGTGGGCAGGACCTGCTCAGGCTGGCTGAGGCTCCAAGGAAAAGATTTTTGTGTTTTTTTGTTTGTTTTTTTTTTTTTTTTCCACGTGGATTAGGCACAGCCCCGTGTGCAGTTTTCAAGGAGGAAAAGGAAAGATGAAATCTGAGTGGGTCTGTGGGTGCCTGTGGGAGATTTGTCATTTCAAGGGAATGAGTCTGAGCTGGGACACCAGGAAGGGAAAACATTTCCCTGTTTCACACCAGCACCTCAAAATGGTTTCATTTTCTACTGACTGACCCAGGAAAAATGGCAAGGACATTTCTGAAGGACCTGGAGGATCAAACCCCCTCTCCCAGCAGCAGCAGCAGGGGCTGTGCTCCTCAGTGCCACCAGTACAGGGCCATCCCCAGGGACTGGGGGACACTGGAAACCTCCAGTGTGAGCTCAGTGCTGTGCTGTGTCACAGCACCAGGGACACCAGACTGGCACAATGACAACAATTCCGTGCTGGCCTCCCCAGGCTGGGTATAAATATAGTGCAGACAGTGATTCATCCCTGCCAGCTGGGGAGGGACCCATTGCTCAGGTCAGGACGCGTGAGCTTCACCCTCAAGGTGACTGGAAAGTTCTTTGGGGCTGCAGAGAACCCTCTCCTTGTCTCAGGGCTTGCAGAAGCAGCTGAAGGGGGTTTGGTCTCACGGGGGGTTTGGGCACCCAGGGAAAAGCTGGGCTTGTTTTGCTTCCACCAAGTTCCTCCCTGATTTATCTTCAGCTCTGGTTCTCCCGAGCTGCTTTTCCTGCCAGGTGAAGTCTTTGGCTGAAAATTATTCTTAGACCTTTCCCACTTGGGATCTTGTTTCTGAAGCCATCTAAAACGGGCTGCTCCACATTCACAGGAGCAAATTCACGGCGTTCCTCCGGCCCTCTCCTGATTCGAGCAGGGCAAAATGGAACACAGGCGTTGTGATGATGCTGATTTTAATGAAAAAACAGGGGGAAAAAAGCTGCAGCCTGCTCCATTAGTCACCTGGTGTTACAGGGAAGTAATAAACCAGGAATGTTCCTGCTCTCTCCTCCATGCACCTTATGTTGTGTTTCTGCTTTTGTGCTATTTTTCAGCGTCTTTGATATTTTCCCTGGCACACAGGAGGTAGGATTGCTGAGATGTAGACCTTTCCCATAATTAAGCGAGATTCCTCCTCTTGTGAGAGCTTGTTCCTACCCAGTTCTGGGGTGAGGGACTCAGGTTGGGTTGTTATCTCAGATGTGAATGGGTTTTCTGGGATGGAACACGAGTCTGGCTGAGGTGACGGGGTTTACATCGTGCTAATGTCTCTCTGCTGCCTGCAGAGAGCTGCTGGAATCCTCAGCGAGGCTTCTGTGCATCCCTAAGTGTGACTCTTAATTCAGATAATTAACATCTTGCATGTAGGAATGCGGAGTTAAAGGCAAAGCAGGCAGAGCTGCAATCAGTGTGTGATGATGGCCCTGACCTCAGAGCTTTGGGGGACCAAACGTCCCATGTTCTGTGGTCTGCATGTGGCTGTAGCATTTCTGTAGCTTTAGTGAGGCAGCTGCTTTCTCTGCACTGTCATTCACTCCTCACTGGCACCCAGGGGCTCAGGAACCCCTTTTTTGCAGGTTTAGCTCACTGAAATTCCCCACACGAAATCAGGGCCAGCCCCACTTGCAGCTTATCCATTCCTGTAACTTCCAGCCTGGAAAAGTCCTCCTTGGCAACACAAGAGGTGCTGAGGGGATCATCTGAAGGAGGAGGAGAAAGCTGCTCTTTGGGGCAGCCTTTCCTCCCCTTTATCCTCTCCCTCCCTTGCCTTTCCCCCAGGTTTCCCCCAGCTCCTGCAGGTGGGTGCCCAGGCTGGGCTGCCTCAATTCCTGGGGTTCTCCATCCACCCTGCACAGGTGACGTTGCCATGGTTGGATTTCCATCACAATTCAGCCTTGCTGGTGTCCATTGCTGCCCAGAGGATCCCTCAGGTGTGCTTTAAGTGCCAAGCAGTGCTGGCCCTCGCTCCCTGCAGCGCTGCAATCCATGCCCAGGGAGGAGATAACGAGCTTCCTTAATTACCCGGGCTTCTCCACAGCCTCCTGCCCTCTGCTCGTGTTTCTGAAGCCTCCAAACAATCGATACCACCCAGGATTCTCCTGTCCTGAGTCACGACAGGTCACCAGGGACTGTTTTGCTCACTCTCCCCACTGCAGACCAGCCCTGCTCCGAGCTGGCGTTTGCAGAATGGCTGAGCCAGGTTTAAATGTCTGGGCTTGCCCTGATCTGATCCCAAGCAGATGAACCAAGGGCAGCTGCAGTGACACATGAAATAACACCAGGTGAGGAACGGCAGCCTTGGAAGCTTCACCCTCCCGAAAACCCTCCCTGCTGGCTCACAGGGGAGACAGGGACAGCCAGGCTCCAGCCAGGATCCAGCCAGGATCCAGCCAGGATCCAGCCAGGATCCATCCCCTCATCCCCTCATGCCCCAACCCCTCCCTGCTGTCCCCCAGGTGAGGCAGGGCAGGTTGGGGACAGCCATGATCCATCCAGGATCCATCCCCTCATCCTCCAATCCCTCCCTGCTGCATCACAGGTGAGGCAGAGGCAGGTGGGAGCAACCAGGATCCATCCAGGATCCATCCCTTTATCCTCTCCAACCCCTCCCCGCTGGCCCCCAGGTGAGGCAGGGCCAGGAGGGGACACCCAGGATCCACCCAGGATCCATCCCCTCATGCCCCAATCCCTCCCTGCTGTCCCCCCGGTGGGACAGGGCAGGTTGGGGACAGCCAGGCCCATGGCAGCAGCAGCAGCCTGTGCTCCCAGCAGCGTGCTGAGGCCAGGCTGCAGGGCTGGGGCATGTCAGAGCTGCTCCAGCGCTGGAGACGGCTCCTTGTTGTGTCAGCGCCGAGCTCGTTCCCGGGAGGGGAGGGATCCCTTCCCTTCACGGCTGGCAGCCCCAGCAGGGTTTGTTGTCACTGCTGCACTTTGTAGTCGCTATCAGCAGCGTTTCCACGTCTGCTGTACACGCTGGTGAGCCCTGTTCTGGGGACGTGTTCAGATGTGCCATCCCTTCCCACGGCAGGGCAGCAAGGCTGGGCTGTTGGCTTGGGTTCCTTTTCCCCCTTCCTTTTTCCCCCCTTCCTTTTTCCCCCCTTCCTTTTTCCCCCCTTCCTTTTCCCCCCTTCCTTTTCCCCCTTCCTTTCCCCCCTTCCTTTTTCCCCCCTTCCTTTTTCCCCCCTTCCTTCTTCCCCTTCCTTTTTCCCCCTTCCTTTTTTCTCCTTCCTTTTCCCCCCTTCCTTTTCCCCCCTTCCTTTTTCCCCCTTTCCTTTTTCCTCCTTCCTTTTTCCTCCTTCCTTTCCCCCCTTCCTTCTCCCCCCTTCCTTTTTCCCCCCTTCCTTTTCCCCTTCCTTTTCCCCCCTTCCTTTCCCCCTTCCGTTTCCCCCCTTCCTTTTTCCCTTTTTCTTTTCCCCCTTCCTTTTTCCCCCTTCCTTTTCCCCCTTCCTTTTTCCTCCTTCCTTTCCCCCTTCCTTTTCCCCCTTCCTTTTTCCCCTTGATTTTTCCCTCCTTCCTTTCCCCCCTTCCTTTTCCCCCTTCCTTTTCCCCCTTCCTTTTTCCCCCTTCCTTTTCCCCTTCCTTTTCCCCCTTCCTTTTTCCCCCTTCCTTTTTCCTCCTTCCTTTTTCCTCCTTCCTTTTTCCTCCTTCCTTTTTCCTCCTTCCTTTTTCCTCCTTCCTTTTCCCCCTTCCTTTTTTCTCCTTCCTTTTTCCCCTTGATTTTTCCCTCCTTCCTTTCCCCCCTTCCTTTTCCCCCCTTCCTTCTCCCCCTTCCTTTTTCCCCCTTCCTTTTTTCTCCTTCCTTTTTCCCCCCTTCCTTTTTCCCCCCTTCCTTTTTCCTCCTTCCTTTCCCCCCTTCCTTCTCCCCCCTTCCTTTTTCCCCTTCCTTTTCCTCCTTCCTTTTCCCCTTCCTTTCCCCTTTCCTTTTCCCCTTCCTTTTCCCCTTCCTTTTCCCCCCTTCCTTTCCCCCTTCCGTTTCCCCCCTTCCTTTTTCCCTTTTTCTTTTCCCCCTTCCTTTTTCCCCCTTCCTTTTTCCCCCTTCCTTTTTCCCCCTTCCTTTTCCCCCTTCCTTTTCCCCCTTCCTTTTTCCTCCTTCCTTTTTCCCCCTTCCTTTTCCCCCTTCCTTTTTCCCCCTTCCTTTCCCCCTTCCTTTTCCCCTTCCTTTTCCCCCTTCCTTTTTTCTCCTTCCTTTTTCCCTCCTTCCTTTTTCCCCCTTCCTTTTTCCTCCTTCCTTTTTCCTCCTTCCTTTTTCCTCCTTCCTTTTTCCTCCTTCCTTTTCCCCCTTCCTTTTTTCTCCTTCCTTTTCCCCCCTTCCTTTTCCCCCTTCCTTTTCCCCCCTTCCTTTTCCCCCTTCCTTTTCCCCCCTTCCTTTCCCCCCTTCCTTTCCCCCCTTCCTTTTTCCCCCTTCCTTTTTCCCCCTTCCTTTTTCCTCCTTCCTTTTTCCTCCTTCCTTTTTCCTCCTTCCTTTTTCCCCCTTCCTTTTTCCTCCTTCCTTTTCCCCCTTCCTTTTTTCTCCTTCCTTTTTCCCCTTGATTTTTCCCTCCTTCCTTTTCCCCCTTCCTTTTCCCCCCTTCCTTTTCCCCCTTCCTTTTTCCCCCCTTCCTTTTTCCCCCCTTCCTTTTTCCCCCCTTCCTTTTTCCCCCTTCCTTTTTCCCCCTTCCTTTTCCCCCTTCCTTTTCCCCTCCTTTCCCTTCATTCCCTTCTTTCCCCTGCCGTCTCCTTCCCCTCTCCACATTTCCCCTCCCATCCTCGCTGTGCTGGCTCTGCCCTCTCTCCCATCTGCCTGCTCCATCCTTTCCCGGCTCTGATGCCCAAAAATCCCCGGCTGGAGCGATCCTGGGAGCCAGAGAGGTTTTCTGGCGCGCTGCTCCAGCACTGGGATTCATCCCACAGCCAGAAGCAGAAATGTTTTCTGCTCTGAGAGAGGAATAAACATTGAGGCTCGCTAAAAGATAGTCTGGAGGCTCGAGTGCAATAATTGGGCCAAACTCCTTTGCCCTGAGTGTTATCTATCACTCTGTAGTTTGCTTCCTCACAGGAAAGGTGGATATTAAATTCTATTTTTCTTATGCCCATAAAAAAAAAAGAAGTAATTTTCTTTAAATTATTTCTTCCAGAGCTGCTAAAAAACCAAGAATCATAATGCAGCAGGACCCCCATTTCCCCAGTAATTACACTCTGCCTCCTAACTCCTTCAACAGCAATTTCTCAATTTATTTGGCTTCTGTCTGGAATTGCAGTCACGGGCAGAGCTGGGCTCTGTCTTATTACTGCACAGACAAAATTGTTTCTAAAATGTAATTAAACATTTACCTTGAAGACAATGCTTTGTCTTCTTTAAGAAGCATAATATCTTAATTTAACCTAATCTGGAGAACCTTCCATTTCCAAGCTTTTACCTCCAAGACAATGTTATGCTAAACACAAAGCAAAACAAAAAGATTTCCTAATTTAACCTAATTAAAAGATAAGCCTCCAACTTTTGCACTGCCACTGCCTGGAATGAGGAGCGAGGCGTAGCCCTCCGCTTTGCTCAGAGCTGGCTGCTTTATCACCCCCCTGCTTTGCTCTCTGCTCTTGATTTTTATTTATTATCCTCCTTGATGCCCCCAAATCCTGTTAGGAAGCAGAGCTGTCCAACCTTTCCCATCCTGGCTCCTTCCCTAGGGAGATCAAGGGACCACCACGGCAGCACACAGAGCTTGGGTCTGGGGGTTTTGTTCCCTTGGTTTGGGGTTGTTTTGTTCAATAATGAAGAGACAAAACGCAGCCTGCCTGCTGTGTGAGGGGAGAGGAGATTTGAGGGAGGTGAAGGATTATTTCAGTTCACTCTGAGCTGAGGTGTGGGGAGCCCACGGGGCGATGCTCTCTGCTTTCTGCTGGTCCCTGGGGGCTGCCCGAGGTACAAACCCTGCCAAAATCCATCCCTGCTCCAGGTGATGGAAGTGGCAGCTGGCTCGGAGAGCTCCCCCTGTCCTGAGCAGAACCAACCCTTCCTTCCTCCTGAGAGGAGCCCGTGCAGATCTGCCAGCCTGCCAAGGAGGAGCAGCCCACTCCTCCCTCCGTGTGGGAGCTCAACACATCACTCTGAACGTCCAGAGTCGCCAAGAGAACCCTCGGGGGGCTCGGAGATCCTGGAATGTTGCCAAAAGTGTCTGGTGGCTGGACTTTGATCCATCTAGAGATGCAACATCTGTGTATGAGGAAATGGAAAGTTTTAGGGTGTGAATAGCGTGTTTGCAAGGTGAAGTATAAATTTTAGAATTTAAGTACAGGGGGGTCATGAAGACAAGATGGCGGATTCGGGGCGTGGTCCTGGGTTCTTCTTTCTTCTTCATGTCTTCCATTTTCTGTGGTGATGTTGGCACTTTTGGATTGGTTCATGGTGAAGGTACACTTGTCAACAAGGGTGAAAAGTATTGGGAATTAAAGGTGAATATGATAGATGTAATTTTCACTATAAAAGACACAACCATCCCGTGGGCGGGAGAGAGTGCACTGGGCTGTCCTGCTGAGCAGACCTCGGCTGGGCAGAGAGAAAATATTGCAGATAAGAATTAATAAACAAGATTGAAGGCAGAAAACTTGAGAGTCCAGACACGTCCCTCACAGTGTGGCCACCCAGAACCACCTTGTCCTGTATCGGGGCAGAGACAAACAACAGCAAACCCCGACACCTCCGGAAGGGAGTCTGAGCTGCACCAGGGGAAATCCAGGTTGGATATCAGGAAAAAGGGTGATAAAGTACTGGAGTCACCATCCCCAGATGGGTTTAAAAAGAGCCTGGATGTGGCATTGCGAGCCAGGGTTTAGCTGAGGTCTTGGGGCTGGGTTGGACTCTATGATCTTCAAAGTGTCCTCCAGCCCGGTGATTCTGTGATCCCTCGTGGTGCAGGTGGGAGAGGAGCTGTGCCAGGCTGGCTGATCAGAGCAGAGCCTGCCGTGCCTGGGCCGTGGTGCCCTGAGGGAAATGATGTCCTGTGGGCCATGGTGCCCTGTGGTGGCCACGGTGTCCTGTGGGCCATGGTGGCTGTGGGAAATGGTGTCCTGTGGTGGTCATGGTGCCCCGGGGGCCGTGGTGGCTGTGGGCCATGGTGGCCATGGTGCCCTGTGGGAAATGATGTCCTGTGGGCCATGGTGCCCCGTGGGCCATCGTGGCCATGGTGCCCTGTGGGCCATGGTGGCTGTGGCCACGGTGCCCTGTGGTGGCCACAGTCCCCACAGCTCCTTCACGCTCAGCAGGCCCTGCCTCCAACCACAGAGAAAAAAAAAACCAAACCCAAAGCATCAAGATGCAAATCCTCCTCGGAGGGCGGCCACCTTCAAGGTCCGCCGGGCAGCCGCTGGGGCCGAAAGCACCACGATTGTTTGGGTTTATTTGGACTAATCTGGGGAAGGTGAAGCGGGACCACGGCCAGCCCGGGGTCAAGGGCAGCTCCACAGTCCTGGTGTGCCGCCTGCTTTATGCCCCTTAAAGCAGTTTTCACGGGAAAATGACAATGTTAGCGGTGTCCGACTCCCAGAGAGGCCCCGCGGCAATCAGCTCAGGTATCTGTCCCCCGCCGTGCTGGTTATTGTGCAGGAGGCACACGCTGAGCACACAAACAGCAGATGATTTCTTTCCTTTCCTCGCCGCTCCAGCTCCTTTCCAGCCTACAAAATGTTCCCTTTTAGCTCTTCCAAGTTTAGTCACAGCCGTTCTCTGGCGGCTGCGTTTACCCATTCCTGGGAGCCTCATCCTGCCCCCTTCCCCCATCCAGTTATTCCTGAGGGGTTCCAGGTGCCTCCGGGTGTGGGTGATGCCCTTTTCTCCCTTTCATCGCTAATTCTGCAGGTTTGAGGGCGTTTTTTTGTCACATTTATGAGCAGAAACTCTGATTCACCATCTTCCCCTCAGGTACAGTATTAACCCACAGGGTCACCTCAAATCTACCTGGTGTTACATTGAAAGTTAAGGTGCAGATTTAACAATTTGGGATCAAGAAGTGTTTCACGGCACCTGAACATGGGCTCATATAAACCAGAAAAGGGGTTCCCAAGGCACCTCCTGCTCCTCTCTAACTCCTGCTCCCCTTCTCGTGCCAGGCAGCACGGCAGTGCCCCCAGGGCCGTGGCACCCGTAGGGTACGGAGCCCCTGGTGGGGAATCTGTGGGTGAATCGGTCCTGCAGAGCCCTCACGGTGCGTGAGGAGGGGAAATGGGGCGACGAGCACCACCCGCCCCGGCCGAGCCCTCACAGCTTCTGGAGCCGCCCCGCGCCCGCAGCCCCTTTTTAAAGTAGCGGCGCCCCACCTCCGCCAATCGCAGCGCGGACGGGGCGTTCCTCGCAGCCAATGGGAGGCGGTAGCTGGAGGAAAGGGGCGGAGCCATCCGCTCCGAGCTCGAGCCGGGCAACTGTGGTAAACAAGGGGGCGGGGCCCACGCCTTCCCTGTCGCGGGCATCAGCCAATGGGCGACCGCAGGAGGGGACAACCAGCCAATAGCGAGGGAGGGCGGGCAGAGCCGCGCGCGCTGATTGGCCGGCGCGGCGGCGGAGTGACCGTTGGCGGGAGGGGGCGCGGCGGGGGCGGCGCGGGCGCTGTCGCAGTGAGCGGCGGCGCGGGCGGGGCTCCGCGCGGGCACCGGGCAGCGCTGCCCCGCCGGTCCCCGCGCCCGGCACGGGGGCGGGCAAAAACACAGCCTGCCCAGGGGCTCGGTGCACTTAGGTGCTTCCCTCCTGCGTGCTCGGATGGGCAGGGAGAGGAGCTGTCCCCTGGGGAGCGCAGCATCTTCCCTCTCCGACTTGAGCGGGCACCCGTGAGCGCTGGCAGCAGCGAGGGGCTGTCGCTTTTGGGATGAGCGGGCAGGACTGAGAAGATTTTGCTCATTGTAGGAGCCAGAGAGGCTTGGATTTGGCAGAGGGGTGAGTAAACAGCGCTGGGGGTAGGAGAGCGTCCGCCCCAGCGGGTGTGACGGCGCTCGGGGGCAGCGCTGTCCCTGCCCGCAGGAGAACGGGCGATGCGGGGATCGCACGTAGGGGGTTGAGCCGCGTCCTGCCGGCTGAAAGTTGAGCTCTGTCTCTTCGGCAAGGAGAGGACTGGTGCGGGGGTATGGATAACTCTAGCAGGCAGAGATTTGGGAGAAATTTGCCGGGATCTATTAGGAAAAAAAGAAAACCCGTAGATTTTTTTTTTTTTTAATTACTATTTTTTGCCTCGAGAAGCTCAGCCCGAGCCGAGCTTTCCGCATGGCTGGTTTGCAGCCCCATCGTCCCCAGCCCGGCGCGGGCGAAGGCAGCTCCCGGCAGAGGAGCGGAGCAGCCTCGTCCCTGTCTGTGTGCGCTGTCCCAGGGCACCCTGCCCCTCCTGGGGTGTCCCAGAGCACCTCGTTCCCCCCGGGCTTCTCCCCCTTGTCCCCCGGGCTGCCCCGCCAGCAGAGCCCGGCATCCCGGCTGGATGGGAGATGGTGCAGAGCTGCGAGCTGCTCGCAGACCGGAGAGTTGATGCCAAGTCCGGACAGAGGGAACCGAACTAGTGCCGCTAGAGGGTGGGGGACCGGCCGGGGACAAAGGCTCGTCTCGCCGGCCGCATCCTCGGCGGTGTTGAATGACCGCGCTCTTGTCTCCCCCGCCCCGCAGAAATGCTGCAGCATGAACCCACCGCCGCCTAGACAGACGGGCTCGCACCGCCCCGGCGCCGCTGCCTGAGCCAGCCCCGGAGCACCGTCCGGCCGGGAGCCCGCACCGCCAGCAGCGCAGCCCAGCCCAGCCCCGCGCCGCCCGGCCCCGGCCCCGGCGGGATGCGCTCGCCGCCGCCTTCATGCCGGCAGCGGGGACGCTGAAGCGCCGCTCCGCCCGGCCCGGAGCCACCCACGTGCGGTCCCCGCTGAAGGCGGCCGGTGGTGCCCAGGGCGGGCCCCGCTGAGCGTTCCGCCGCAGGAGGCAGCGGCAGCCCCCGGCGTGGCGGCGGGTCCCGCCCGGCGGCCGCGATCCGGTGCCCCATGGTGCTGCTGCGGAAGCTGCCGGGCATGCCGGGCTGGCCGGCGGCGCTGGGGCTGCGGCTGCCGCAGAAGTTCCTGTTCCTGCTCTTCCTCTCGGGCCTGCTCACGCTCTGCTTCGGGGCCCTCTTCCTCCTGCCCGATTCCTCCCGCTTCAAGCGCCTCTTCCTACCCCGCCGGGCCACCGCCTCCGCCTCCTCTTCATCCTCCGCCTCCTCGTCCTCAGCCTCCTCCTCCTCCACCCGCGACACCGACCTGCCCCGCAGCCCCCCCGCCGCCGCCGAGCCCCGCCACGCCAGCCCCGCGGCCCCGCGCCGCCTGCGGGAGAAGCTGCGCACGGCCGCCCGCATGGCCGGGCCGGCGGCCCGCACCGCGCCCGGCTCCCGGCAGCAGGTGCAGGGCGGCGAGAGCCGAGCCCAGCCCGCCAGCGGCGCGCCCCCGGCCCGGGAGACGCGGGCCCCGTTCCGCTTCGACTACGAGCGGTTCCGCCGGAGCCTCCGGCACCCGGTGCGGGGCGGGCGGAGCGGAGAGGACCCCGAGACCCGCGCCCGCAGGATGAAGATTAAAGAGGTGGGTGAGGAGCGCAGGCAGCGCTGCCGGCCGAGTGCGCGCTCGGGGCTGCCTCAGTCCCTCCATAGCCCCCTCAGGCAGCCCTCGCCTCGCCTCAGTGCTCTCATCCCTCAGGCAGCCTTCGCCTTGCTTCACCTCACAGCATCGGCTGCCCTCAGGTGTGTGTCCCCTCAGCCATGTCCCCTCAGAGCTCCCCTCCCCTCAGAGGTGTGTGTCCCCTCAGCCATGTCCCCTCAGAGCTCCCCTCAGGTGTGTGTCCCCTCAGCCATGTCCCCTCAGAGCTCCCCTCCCCTCAGAGGTGCGTGTCCCCTCAGCCATGTCCCCTCAGAGGTGTGTGTCCCCTCAGCCATGTCCCCTCAGACCTCTCCTCACAGGTGTGTGTCCCCTCAGCCATGTCCCCTCAGACCTCCCCTCAGGTGTGTGTCCCCTCAGCCGTGTCCCCTCAGACCTCCCCTCACAGGTGTGTGTCCCCTCAGCCATGTCCCCTCAGACCTTCCCTCACAGGTGTGTGTCCCCTCAGCCATGTCCCATCAGAGCTCCCCTCACAGGTGTGTGTCCCCTCAGCCATGTCCCCTCAGACCTCCCCTCACAGGTGTGTGTCCCCTCAGCCATGTCCCCTCAGAGCTCCCCTCAGGTGTGTGTCCCCTCAGCCATGTCCCCATCAGACCTCACCTCCCCTCAGGTGTGAGTGCCCTCAGCCCTCACCTGTCATCGGCGGCCACGTCTCGCCCTCAGCCAGGCCTTGCCTCCCCTCACAGCCACGTTGCCCTCAGCAACCCTTGTCCCCTCTCATGGCCATGACGCTCCCCAGTTTTTGGGTCCATGTCCTCCTCAGCCCTGACTTCTAGGTTCCCCTCAATCCACTGTCACCTCCCCTCTCAGCCATGTCCCCCTCAATCCTCTGTCACCTCCCCTCACAGCCATGTCCCCCCTCAGTCTGCTGTCATCTCCCCTCACAGCCATGTCCCCCCTCAATCCTCTGTCACCTCCCCTCACAGCCATGTCCCCCCTCAATCCTCTGTCACCTCCCCTCACAGCCATGTCCCCCCTCAATCCACTGTCACCTCCCCTCACAGCCATGTCCCCCCTCAATCCTGTCACCTCCCCTCACAGCCATGTCCCCCCTCGTTGCTCCTGCCCCTCACCTCCCCACCTCGCCCCCATTTCTCACACAATTCCCTTGCCCTTTTCCCAAGGAGGGTGGCAGGAATTGGGGTGTCCCTTTCCAGGGCAGCGTCCCTGTCACTGAGCACACACCTCCACTCGCCCGGCGTGACAGAAATTAACGGAATGTAAATTTCAGCGTGGTTATTGGGGGGGAAAAAGGCTTGTGGGGGGAAGAAATTCACTTGGTGGGAGATGTCTTTGGTTGTGCAAGTCTCCATCCCTGGGGTTGGGCAGATTTGCACAAAAAACAGTAGATGACAGAACTTGGCTGGTCCGGGGGATGGAGGGACAGGATGCAGGAGTGGGAGGCTCTGTCCCTGCACGTCCCTGTGGGGCTGGCACTGGAAATGTCACCCTCTGGGGGGCTGCCAGGGCGAGGGGAGGGTTTGACCCATTCCTGCAGCCGGTGTGTGGCAGCCTGGCAGCCCCCAGACCCACGGAGCAGGCTGTGACCCGCTTAACCAGGTTGGTGTGGGGCTCCATTGTGGCTGTCGGATCCCTCGCCGTGATGGATAACCAACTTGGAGGGAATTCTGCTCTCGCAAGAGGTGCCAATAAGTAAAAAGCACAGATTTAATTAAGCAGAGTATAAATTTCCTGGGTCTGTGCTCTCGCAGAGGTGCAGGCATCCAGTGATGATGCTGCCCCGGATTGAAGAGAGAATCAAGTCAGGGAATAACACACCGAGGGCTTTCATCCTCTCCAACCTGCATCTGAAAACCAGTTTTTAAAGCTCCCCTCCCGCTAGCTTTGTCAGGCACTAAAACAAAGGCTGCACTGCTGGTGAAATTCCAATTGCTCTGCCAGGCAGCCAGGCACAGCACACCCAGGGGTGCTGGGTTCCTTTGGGATCCCAGGAGTGATCCAGCCGTCCTCTCCTGCTGCAGGGAGTTTGGAATGTTCCAGTGCCCAGCCCTCACGTGTGCCTGGCTCTCTGCACGTTCCCACCTCCAAGGTGTGCCAGGGAGCACGACACGCCCGGGAATAACCCGGCTTCCACTCCGTGCAGACAAACCAAATTGAAAAATCAAATTTAGGGGAAGCGAGCGGCATTCAGTCCTTCATTTGGAGTTAATTATTTTTTAAATACAGCATTATTTCGAGCTGTATGGATTCAGCCCCATCTGTTTCTAACAGCCATAATCAGTGCTGGGTAGCAGAGTTAGAGTTTTCAAGGATGAGAATCCATAAATATTAGTTTTATGCTGACAGCTAATTACTCTTCAAACAGAGCCCTTATTTCTTAAAAGTGCCTACGCTTCTATTTATTCAGAGAGAAAGAAACAAATATGGTGCTGAGATATGAGGCTGAACACGCAAAACAAGGGAGGGTGGTGCAGCCAGGGGAAGAGATAAGGTGTGTCTCTTTTTGTTCATCAAAAAGACAAGAGGAAAACAAACCAGGAAGGTTAGAAGACAAGTGCTGCATAAAAAGAAACAGATGGAGAAAAAAAGAATTGCAAGAAGTGATGATACAGCCTTTGGATTAGCAAATATTGCTCACATGATGTGAGATGCCAGCAGGGCAGGTGGTGGCTGTGCTGGCTGCTCGGAGTTGCTTTTCCCTCCTTCCTCCAGAGCTTTCATTGCTAGAAGGAGTCCCCAGCTGTCCTTGCACTGGAAATTTTGTTCTTTTCTCTGCCTTCCCTCAGGCCATCCTCTGTAACAGGGAGGATGGGTGTGGATGGGATTTGTGGATATTTTTCCCCCCACCTGCCTGATGAAAGCAAGGAGGAAAAACTGGTGCATGACCAAAGATGCCCAGCCTAGAGAAAACTTTCTGTTTCTAGCAAACTTTCTGTTCTCCCCAGGACCCTCCAGTCTGAGGAATTCCAGCCAGGAATCCGAGCTGGTGTCCGTCCTTTCCCACCACCTGATGTTCAGCTAAAGAAGAGGCAGTGCCATGGCTTTCCTGGCAGCTCATGTAGCCCTGCTAGACCTTCCCTGCTTAAAAACCAGAGTTTAGAGTGGGAAGCCCCATGGCCTCTCCCATTTTATTGCTGTTTGGGAAAGCCTTTGGGGCGTGAGGAGCGCTGGGGCTGTTTGCAGAGTGAGGAGCCAGGCTGGGCTGGACCTGCTGGGCTGACGTGTGTGTGCAGGTACCTTCACCTATAAACACAAGCCCAGGGTCAGTTAACAGTTGTTTTCTTGGAAATAAAAAAAAAAGAGAGCAGCTGTATTGCACAAATTTTGCTGCTAAAGGTCGTTGGTCACCTGGAGAACAGGATCCACTGCTGTGTGTTCCTGTGGGCAGCCCAGGGCTGGGGCACTCTGACCTTTCCAGCAAAGCTGCAGAAAGCCAAATAAGAAATGTCCCCATGCTGCAAGTTGGGAAATTTTGGAAGGGATTATTCCTCTCTTAAGATGACCTCTGGAAAAGGTATTAGTTGTGTAATTGATCAGTCAGGCATGGCTTTGGGGATTAGCTGATTTTTTACATGTGCCAAATACAAATCACTGATGCTCAGGAAAAAAAAAGACAAGTGGTTGTAGCTGGAGAGTGACTGCAGAAATTCCACGGTGGGATTCCATATTTATTTGCTCTCAACAATTTCCAGATCAAATTGGCTCGGGGAGAAGTCAAAATTATTTCCCCTCTAACTGCTGCCTCTGCAAACTCAGCCTCAGATCTGAGGAAACCAGACCGTGTGGTTCCTGCCTTCTGCATCATAACCAGTAATAAAGATTTTGCTGGTGGAGCTGAGCTGACAGTTTTGCTGATGATGGATGGAGCCAAACAGGCTGCTCCTTGCTGCACTCCTGGATCTCAGGTGGGGGAGCAGGGGGGAGACAGGGAAGAGCATTTCTTTCAAGTATTTTTATACCAACCACTGCTTAAAGACAACCACTGGAACCAGCCAGAACAGAAAGTTCATCATTAAATACTTCCAGCTCAGTCATGGGATGTGAGAAAAATGTGAACAGAGGGAGAGATTTATTCATTTTTCTTCTCTTTTTTTGGGTGCAAAAGCACGTTTCCATGCCTGGGGTGTGGGAATGCCTGGTGCCTGAACCTGGCAGTGCCTTTTGTCCCTTTCAAATGAGGGAATGTGTCAAATCCAGGCAGGGATTGTCCCCTTGGGTCTGACACCTGCATTCATTTCCTCTGGATTAATGATACCAAAGCCTGTTTGTTTCCCAGTGCAGTTCTCTTCATCCTGGCTTTTCCTCCCATCTCCACCTCTACCTGTCTTTCCCCTGTCCTCTTCTAACACAAATCTAAAGATGTATTTGCTCTCAAAAATCAGCCCCTGGGGGGAAGGAGGCACCAGCTCACACAGTTATCCTGCATCACTCTGCACATCAGCAGGTGGATCCGTCTTTGGAACACAAATATCTTGACAGTTTATCACTAAAAGATAATTAGCAAGAGACAGGAACGTTATCAGGAGCTCAGCCTCTGCTGAAAGCCCCTTGGTGTAGGTTGCCGAGTTCTCTTTGTGTGGTTTTTGACTGTTGTGACTGCAGTGAACAAACTGCCCATTTTTGGGGCAGGGCTGGGGAAATGCTGCAGGTTCTCCTGATTTTTTTTTTTTTTTTTTGCCACAGCCCTGACCCCTGCCAGGAGACGTCTGAGCTCTGGTGCTGGTTGCCTCTGGTACCCCTGTGTGGGTTTGGGTGTTCTGGAGCTCTCAGGTGCCCTGGGGGTGAGCTGTGATCACCAGTTTGCCAAAAGCAAGGCTCAGAGCAGCTCTCAGGCTGAGCTGGGCTGTGAATCCCATTATTGTTCATTTCTGACCGTCTCCTTTCCACAGCCAACAGGAAAAATGTGTCAGCCCTCTCCCTTTGCCTGCGCTGTGCAACTTTCTGTGGGTACATTTGGAGCAGATGCCTTGCAGTGCTGAGAGCTGGGGCTGAGCAGCACTCGGGGCTCTAATCCATCCATGGTTCTGTACGTGAGGAGCACCACGCGCAGTTCAGCTGGAAATGCTCCTCCCGTGCTCATCTCCTCACTGAGGCACGTGGGGAGGGTCTCATCCTGCCTGCTGGCCAGATGCAAGCCCAGGGACTTCCAGCAGACTTGCTCTGGCTGCTGGGGGTAAGGAAACCAGTTCTCTGTAAAATATTTACTATGGTGCAGCGGAATTATGATCTCAAGCCAGTCAGATGTGCTGTGATTGTAATTCTTTCTCTGGGGTAGAAATACCTCTGCAAGACAGAATTTCTCTGCAGTTTGAAGCACGGGCTGGCTCCAGCCTTGCTGGAATTTTCCTTTGCTCCACACTCCTCATGCATTTATTTACTGAACCTGTGAAAGGGGTCCTGTAGTGTAAATCCCACAAAGGGTGCATGCAGTGGGTTTTTTGCTTCAGTAGCCTCCGGTGGATTCATGCAAACAGAATTTAGACCTGACCTCCAGCCTGTTTTAGCTGTGGGGGATACAGTTAATTGACTAAAAATGTATTTGTTCTGTTGGTGGAGTGCAGAGGCACAGGAATGTGAGCGTGCTGTGCTCAGTGCTGCAGAGCTGTGTGCCTCAGTGCTACCTCAGAGCTCGCTCTGACCCAGCTCTCCCGAGCTGAGGGCACTCTGGAATTTGGGAGTGCTCTGCAATTTGCAGTCATTTGCTCTTCTCTCCCCAAGTCTAGCAGCGAAAGCACTTGTTCCACAACAACTAAATTTGATGCTAGACTGGTTTCTGAACTGCCACTTAGAGCCAGCACACGGCTCCAGCTCTGCAGAGCTGGTGGCGGGCGGGTGATGAGTGACTGCGAGTGCTGGGCGTGGGGAAATGACTTTCTAGGAAGCCCACAAATGTGCTGAAGGACCTGCACTCTCCTGAATCACTTCAGGAAATGCACATCAGCTCCTTGAAATTCTTTGGACAGGAAGATGGGGTTAGGGCAGGGGGATGGAGGCTGGCTGTGAGCTGTCAGTAATCTGCTGTAACCTCCCTGCTCCTCCATCAGTCTGGGGTCTGTGCACTTCCAGGTCTTCAAATATTTACTAAAAAGCAGTCACCTGCATTAAGATTCCGTCTTCCCAGCCAAAATTTTTATGGACTCATGATTAACTTTTAATCAATGATTAAATCTGCCCCTTAATTAGAGAAAGATTTTCGTGCTAAGTGTTCTTTCCTTTGGTTCTGTATGCAAGGCTTTGCCAGATGAGGCTAATCCATCATGGTTGGTTTACTCTGTGATTCTGTTATTGTACAGATTGTTTATCATTTTGATGTTTGTGAATATGTTCTCCAGTATTGAAAACAATTCTGATTTTAGATGGGGCAGCTGAGAGGGAGAAAGGGAAATGTACCTTAGTACTAAATGAGAGACTGACCTGAATATAAAACTGACATGGAGCTGTCAGAAGGAGAAGGCAGGAAGGAAAATTCACTCCAGTGGTGGCAAGAGGAGCTGGGAGCATTCTGATTTTTAAACTTAAGGAAGAGACTACATTTACATTCCCCAGAAAAATACTTTTCAGTGGATGCTGTGAGTGGATTTGGCATGAGGAGCACACGCTGCCATGATTGCTGTCTTTACTCTCGGTCCCCTGGCGCTTGAGTTCATCATCTGACACCACATTTTGGAAGGGCTCCAGAGGAGCTGTCGTGGGCAGTGGTGTCTGTGAGCTGCACATAATGTGAGGGCTTTGTGCACGATGCACCCAGAGCATGGCAGGAGCCAGAGCACCCTGGGAGCTGTGCTGGAGGACTGGATAATGAACATCCCCTCGTTACGGGACAGGATGGCACTCATTGGTACCCTGGCTAAGGGGCACAGCACCCTCTGCTAATTAAAGCAGGACACTTTGTGTCCTGTTCCTGAGGGCAGATCCATCGTGGCACCTCTGTGAAATGGGCACACGCTGCTGGAGCCCTAATCCAGCAGGAAAATGTGCAGCAGAGCTGTTCCTCCTGGGCACTCCAGCACTCCCTGGGAGTGTGAGTAAAGCACTGGAGTGTGAGTAAAGCACGAGGCTGCACTAACCTGAAGTGACTGCTGTGCTTGCCTTCTGCATCTCCTGCTGCTGACAGCAGAGCTGCACAGTCCCCTGTGGGAGTGAAGTCCAAGGAGGGATCTCCAGCTTTAATCCAGCGGGTTTGGAAAGGGGAATTGAGTTCCTGGGACTTCATCCCTGGGCTGAGAGGTAACGGAGTGCAGCTTTCTAGGAATGGGAGCCCTGTGTGCTGGAACCTCCTTAGAGCCATCAGGCAGCCTGGGGCTTCCCATCCTTGTGTCCCTCCGTGTCCCCTGCCCCGTGTCCCCTGTGTGAGGCACAGCCCCGTCCTGACCCCAGTGCCTGTTCCTCAGTGGGGCAGCAGGAGCCCTGCACTGCCCCCCGTCCATGGGGCACCCCGGGGGTCTCCCATGCCGGCAGCTTGCTCTGAACTTTGGTTTCTCTGTGACCTCTCCCCTCTGTCAAAGCCAATTGCAGTTTTGCAGCTCAGGAGGTACCGGGGAGGACGGGCAGGCGACAGCGGAGCAGAAAACGGTTCCTGGGTTTATTTGAGCTAATTGTTCTAAAGGCTGGGATTGAGTGGGAGCCAGGAGCTCATTAGTTCTAATCTGGCCTCCAATACTTGCCTTGCATGGCCCTAGAGCTGTTGTTAGATTTCCTCTCTTAGACATTGCAAGAAGAAGGCTGCAAAGAATATTAAATGCAAGAGATGGAGAAATCCTGCAGCGTCTCGTGCCAGCAGCACTAGCACAGGATGATGATATACAGTGAGTGTTCCTCCTAGAGAGTGTCCCTTCCCTTCAGAGGCACTCGGTGACAGAGCTCCTGCTGATTTATGGAGCAGGATGGCTCTGCAGACTGTCTGTGCTGAGAATTGGAGCCGTGTTAGCAAGGTCCGAGCAGCCGTGTTTAAAGCAGGGCTCTTGCTCTAATTGTGTTAACATGATTTCCCTGGGCAGGGAGGGAAGTGCAGAACCGTGTACTTTGAGAAGTAACAAAGGATAATTATAAAATAATCGCGTTTCATCCATCCTGAAAGCCTCCTGCTGCCTGCGTTAGCCAGCAGGATAAAATACAAATAAAATCCTTCCAGTGGAAAAGGGATGTTTCTGGCTCTCCTTCCATCTGAGCCTCGTTTTTCTCTGGAGTTTTCTAGGAAGGACACGTATTTATGTTGGAATTCAGCGCTGATGAACCCAAACAAACCCTTGGCTGATTTCTGGTGCTGTTTTGCCTTTCCTGAAGGCCTTTCTCCAGCACCAAGACTGTGTCAGGATTGCTGAACCACCGTGGCTGGGTTTGATTATCTTATCTCTCAGAGGTTTGTGCTGCAGAGCCCAAACAACCAGAACACTGTTGCTGCTGGCTGTGGCTCTGCCCACCCTCATGGTGGCTGCACAGCAGAATAATTCCAAAGGCTGATTCCAGCTCTGGCTGGCGGAGGACGAAGCCATAGGCAGCTCTCTCCCCTTGGCTCTTTCATTTCTGCCTTTCAGAGGCTCAAATCAAGTTTTGAGTTGAGTGTTGGGGTGGGATTTGGTGAGTGGAGGCTCCTGAGCAGTTCTGTGGGTGCCACTTCTGCGCTGACGTGGAGTCTGTGAGCAAGGAGCTGCCTCCTGCCTCTAATTTTGATGAACCTTTATGGCTGTTTTCTGTAGTTTATTATCCACATCCCCAAAGCTGCCATTCCCTGCTTTCCTCTGTCAGCAGTCCATTAGTCACTGCCCTGTGATGGCAGTGCTGGAGCAGTGCCAGGGCCCAGCCTTGATCCCTCTGGGGATGGGAGGGCAGGTCCCTCCATCCTGCCAGCTGAACCCTAACATTGTTCTCACATCCACCCCTCCAACCTCATTTTCATCAGAGATCCGGTGTTTGTAACCTGCTTTGCAATGATTTATTGTGGGCTCTGGGACTCTTGGAAGGGTTTATCAGCCTCTGGCTAATAAATTTGCTACTGTGGTCCAAGAATTTCTTGCGCCACTTTTGTGAGGTGACAGCTCTGACACGTGGCTCTAGGAAGGCTCTGAGTGAGTTTCTCGTGTCTGTTATTAGCTATTACCTGTGATAAATTATTGGACTAATCTCAGCTGACTACTTAATACTTGAGAATTGCTCTGTTCCTCTCTTCAGAAGTTCCAATCACGAGGAACTCTGGAAAAGGGAGAGGACAGCAGTGCTCCAATCTGTCCCTCTGAGCAAGGACTACAAAGACAGATGGGGAGCAGGTGAACCAGCAAGAAATCATTAAACTAAACTCATCCTCCCAGATCTCTCCTGCTAAGCCATCCAAGTGTGAGATGAAGCACAAGGTGTGCTGGCAGTCCTCAGCCTCCCTCTTTCTCCTGTTCCAGCATTTGGACTGAGACAAAACCAGTTTCCAAACAGATGTTCCTCCTGCTCCCTAAATCCGTTCTCACAGTGCAGAACAGGAGTGATGCAGGATGACTCTTGGCCTGTATTTACATTTTTTCCTTCCCTTCTTCCTTCCCTTCAGCTCTCCCATCTGCTTCTGCTGTGTTTTGGGCCCCTGAGCCATCCATGTGTCAGAAGCAATTCACACCTTGTGGGTGCTGGGGGGAGAGGCAGCTCAGCTGCCGGGCCTGGAGTGGGGGAGTGAGGCTGAAATGGGGGGAGGCAGAGCGAGCTGAGCATCTGGGGGAGCCTGGCACGGGGCTGTTCCTTTTGTCTCTGGCAGATGTGGTGGCTGTGAGGCTGCTCCTCGCTTTCTGTCTCTGAGAATGCTCTGGAAACGTTCCCTTGGCTGAACGGGAGCTCTTGGCTGTGCAGCCGGGGCTGCTGGGGTGGGAGCCCCATCCTGACCTCCATCCCAGGCAGGACAGGCAGGGAGCTCCTGCTCTGGGCAGGGAGGCTCTGCTGCCCTGCCTCGGCATGGCTCGGTGGCACATCTGCACACAGATGTGCTCTGGAGCCTGTTTAACCCTTCCCAGCCCACTGAGGATTCCTGCCATGCCCCCTCATCCAAGGCTCAGGAGTACACAGCCTCCTCTCCTCTCCTCTCCTCTCCTCTCCTCTCCTCTCCTCTCCTCTCCTCTCCTCTCCTCTCCTCTCCTCTCCTCTCCTCTCCTCTCCTCTCCTCTCCTCTCCTCTCCTCTCCTCTCCTCTCCTCTCCTCTCCTCTCCTCTCCTCTCCTCTCCTCTCCTCTCCTCTCCTCTCCTCTCCTCTCCTCTCCTCTCCTCTCCTCCTTTTGTTTCTTTTCATTATTGATCTGTTTGACATTTGTCCTCCAGGCTGTCAAACAGACAGGCCCAATACATTCTAGAGACTTTGTTTTTTCTTTTTTTTTGTTTTCCTTGAAAAAGAAAAGCAAAATATTTCCACACCTTTTCCTTTTCTTCCTTCTCCTTGCAGCATTTTGGTTTACTTATGGCTACAGCTCCTTTTGAGCATCCCCTTGGGCTGTGGCTCTCCAGAAATGAGAATTCTGTGCAGATGGTATCTGTAGGGGAAAGGAAAAAACCTTCCCTTGCCATAATGCAGGCCTGTAAAAACAATCCTGCTTCGTGTTTGTGTTTTCCCATTCAGCGTGGGGGGATTTTGGGAGGAGCTGATGGGTTCTGTGGCTGTTCAGCTGTTGCTCATGCTCACCTGCAATGCTGGGCACTTTCAAGGAGAATTTGTAGTCTGTGTGTAATTAGGGATTTACAAAGCCCGGGTGCTGTACATGCTTGAAGGGAAGTAGCTGAAATGGAAGAGCCCTCAAGGCAGCCTGCAGGAATGAGACAGTGCCCAAAATCTTAAGAGCTCAGGGAATTTCCTGCGTGGTTTGTGCTGCAGGCTCAAAACCCAGGAGGGGACTCGGAGGTGACATTTGAAGGAGCATCATTACTCGGGAAGTAATTTTTCCCCCACTTTCTTTCCTTAGAGTGTGCTGGAATGCAATAGTAGTCACTAAGAAAAGCCAGACCGTCCAGCCTGGAGTGAAATGGGCTTGAAAAAATGCAAGCAGCAGTGTCACACGATGGGTGCTGGTGGCTTTCTGCTGTCCTGGCAGCAGCTCAGGAATTGTGTTTGACCTCAGATGTAACAGGGTCAGCTCCCCTGGCCGGGTGCAACCTGGAGCTCAGGGATTGCCTTGTGCTGCCATCTCCCAAACCCAGTGGCAGCAGTGCCTGAGTGGTGACAGGCTTAGGGCAGAAGGAATATTAATTGTGTTTATTGCTGGTGTGGCTGTGCATGCCAGCCTGGCCGTGCTCTGGAATATCCTGAGTCTGATCAGCTCTGGGGGCTCGCAGGGAACACGAAGCTGAGGTGTCAGGGTGGCCAGGAGCACAAATTCCTTTTATTCCCACCAGAATTTTCCCCAAGCTTTGATTCTGGGAAGCGAAGGAAGGGGAGGCTGCAGTTTGCCTCATCTCTCCACTAAATCACCCCGTGCTTTGGTCTAGACTTGCAAATTTGTTCTCCAAACCATTGTCAGCCTCTTCCAGGCTAGCATCTCATTACAGAGCTAACTGCAAAATCAACTGCTCTTGCTGACATGTTTCCTGATTTAGATGCAGCTGGATCCAGCTGGGGTTTAGTGCCTCAGATAGCCTGAGAAGGGTTTTATTTTTTTCCCCTCTTGACACAGTTAAATCTAGTTGCATTAGGAATTTAATTAGGTGTTAGTTTAATTGTGGTTTGAGCTGTTTTCTCCCATTCAGCTTTCCTAGCAGGGACTGAGTTAGGGAGAATCTTGACTTCTATTTCTGTCCTTGCCACTGACACTGACAACCTTGGGCTGCTCTGTGCTGGGCTTTTTTCTGTCCTCTCAGTGCTTCTGGTCCTGCTTTTCCCTGATTGTGCTGGGCAGGGAGTGCTTGGCTCTGCAGGTCTGTGCTGGAGAGCTCACGGTGACCTGGCTGCCTGGGAACAGCAAGGAGAGTTTAAAAATTTTTTTTTTCTATTGTGACTTGCTGGAAACTGATTTCTTCTGACTTTCTAAAGAATTCCCCCATTGTTCCAGTGATGGAGATCATTTTTCTGAGCGATGTCTTTGGCTGTTGTGCAAGAGAGGGGTGAGCTGTGGTAGCAGCTGATGGCAGAAAAATCCACCCATGCAGCTTTGAGAAGGAGCTGCCAGGAGTTTGCCAGAAAGAAACTGAAGCAAAGCCCCACTCACCTGTTGCTGGAATTGCTCTGTTACATTTACTTCCAGATAAAGCTGCCTGTAGCAAGCAATTCCTCTATCTGCCATCTCCCACTGAGCTCTCAGCTGATGTGTTTGCAGGCAGGAGCTGACAGGGATGGAAATTGTGGGTGAGAATCCTCCAGGAAGAGTGGAGCCCCAGGGAGGAGCTCTGTGCCCAGGCTTCTGCTTTAGATGTGAAAAATGAGCCTTTTTCATGTGTTTAAGGAGAACCTGAGCAGAACAGTGGCAGGTGTCAGAAAGGTGAGGCTTTCTCAGCTTTGGGGGTCATTCCAAAGGGTGTGTTTGGAGAAATCTGCTTTTGAGGGAGCTGCTTGTTGACAGCAGCCAGCCCTGTGCTGTCTGGGAGGCCAATCAGCCTGGAAAGGGTGAAACCCCAGTGTTCCAGGGACACCTTCCACTGTCCCAGGCTGCTCCAAGCCCTGTCCAACCTGGCCTTGGGCATTTCCAGGGATGCAGGGGCAGCCACAGCTGCTCTGGGCACCCTGATGGACCAAGTCAGCTCAGGCTCAGTGTCCAGTGCACCCTGGGCATTGCTGTGCACCCTGGATATTTCTGTGTCCAGTGCCCTCTGGATATCTCTGTGTCCAGTGCCCTCTGGACATTGCTGTGTCCAGTGCCCTCTGGATATTTCCGTGTCCAGTGCCCTCTGGACGTTTCTGTGTCCAGTTCCCTCTGGACATTTCTGTGTCCAGTGCCCTCTGGATATTTCCGTGTCCAGTGCCCTCTGGACGTTTCTGTGTCCAGTTCCCTCTGGACATTTCTGTGTCCAGTTCCCTCTGGATATTTCCGTGTCCAGTGCCCTCTGGACATTTCTGTGTCCAGTTCCCTCTGGACATTGCTGTGTCCAGTGCCCTCTGGATATTTCTGTGTCCAGTTCCCTCTGGACATTTCTGTGTCCAGTTCCCTCTGGACATTTCTGTGTCCAGTTCCCTCTGGACATTGCTGTGTCCAGTGCCATCTGGACATTGCTATGTCCAGTTCCCTCTGGATATTTCCGTGTCCAGTGCCCTCTGGACATTTCTGTGTCCAGTGCCCTCTGGACATTTCTGTGTCCAGTGCCCTCTGGACATTGCTGTGTCCAGTTCCTTCTGGATCTTTCCACCCTGCCCAGTCTGTGGGAGGAAGGGGCTGATGTGTTTTGGCTGGAGGAGCTGAGGAGCAGTGGAAGCTGCCCAGAGGATGTGTCAGTCACCAGCGGAGAGGAAATCCTGCTGGAGTTGGGCTTGTGCTCTGCTGGCTTTCCTTTGCAGTGACAGGCTCAGGTTTTACCCCTTTGCCATCACTTAAAAGGATGAGTTTGATTTGAAGTGGGAGGAGAGAGGGATGTTGGATTACCACATCCCAAGGTGCTGGCAGCCTTTGGGGACCCATTCAGTGGAAATCTCTGCAGTTCCTGAGTGCTCCATTCCAGCAGGAGAGAACATGGCTGCTGGAGCACAGGCAGGTTAGCCAGCCTGCCTTTAAATTGCTGGAGTTCCTGTTGGGATCTATTGGATTTCCTGTAATCTTTAATTATAAAGTGTAATTACTTTAGGATGGATTATCAATGTTGGTGTCCATCTGCGGGAGTTGCTTGGTAACGTCCCTGGAGCTGCAGCTCCTCCTGCTCTGCACTTCCAGGCTTTTAGAGGCAGCCAGAGGAAGGCTCTGGGTATCAGTGTCTGCCTAAATGGAACATCTCCACACACTGGAGTGAGCACACAGCCTTTTTGTTATCATTTTGCTGTTACATAAAAGCATTACCGGGGACACGGGCCCAGAGAAGTAACCTGAGAAGTTGCTCAGCTTTCTATTAAAGGTTTTCAAATGAATTCCAGCCTTTTTATAGCATTCTGCCCTGCTGTTTGCCTGGATATTTATATCTCCATGTGATAATACTAAAGGCAGCAACACAAACATGATGCTGTTTCATTACCTTTTCTGCAGATCCTGAATTATACAGGTTTATGCAAGTCTGATAAGGGAAAAATGCATCCATTATTCCAAGCAGAAATGAGTTATCCCAATGTATTCAGGCAGACTTCTTCCTACAAGACTGACAGTTCCTCTTTTTCTTTCTTTCTTTTCATCTGGCAAATCATGTTTTTTACAGGAGGGGAAAATAAATGGCATTATTGCAGCTTAAAGAGCCAAAGTGGCACAGAGCTACTGTGGGGCAGCAAGGAGGTTAAAAGTGGGAAAGAGCTGGTCCTGCTTGGGAAACTGTCAGCACAAATAATCTGCTTCCAGCTGCAGGAAAAGGAAGAGAGGTGGGGAAAAAACAAGTTAGGAATACAATAGGGAAATAAATATTAAAATTACACTCACCCCCCTGCCCTCCTTTTTTTTTTTTTAACTGGAAATGGAAATTTCTTTGATATTTTCTAGGGAAATGTTTGAAGGGAAGTTGAAGGAAGGAGGCTAAAGAGCCACGGAAGTGGTTATCTTGTGAAGATAATGGCTTTGTGTAGTGTTCCTTGGAAGTGCTTGAAAGGGGTTGATTGGTTGGTATATTTAGATTTCATCTTTAAGCATTTACTAATTATCCCAGTCTAGATGGATAAAACTAATCAAATCGCTGTTTGGGAATGCTCTGCCTTTGGAAATCTTCCATGTTAACAAAAGGAGGGCAAGTGATGGTGGGGGGAGCTCTTTCTTCTTTTCTTCCCCTCTCATCTCTCTGCTTTTTGCAAGTCCATAAACCCAGAGATTTGGAGTGGTTCAGTTATTAAATGTGCTAAAGATTTGCACATCTCTTCAAAGTGAAAACACTTTCTTGGTCAGGTTTTTATCCCGAGACCATTTCCTCATTACCTGGATCACAGCATCCTCTAAATGCTTTTTGTTCTGCTGCTGCCTCTGTGAAGCACAGGTGGGCTGGAAAGCCAGGTCCTTTTTGGGTTTGGATGGAGCAAAGCACAGAAAAGAGAGGGATGAAATGGTGAAAAGGATAGCGCAGGTTTTCAGAGGTCAGTTTTGTCATTTCTAGTTGATTTTAATCCAGACTTGTCTGGCTGGGCAGCTGAAACTCTCCAAAGTAACAAGTGACTTACAGGTGAAAGGAAAGACAGAGCAATGTGACAAATGAAGTTATAAATTTGGAAGTCTCTGCTGTAAATCAGTGGAGACCCAGATTGCTTAGAATGCCAGGCCCAAATAGATAATTGTCTATTAGGTGGCAGATGGCTCACTGGTGAGAACAAAATCTGAAATTATGGATCTATTTCCATAATTTTCTGTGGTTCCGGTGCCATTTTTCAAATGCAAAATGGCACAATGTTAACACTGATGTATTGTGATGTGTCAGGACCAGAATCCATAAAATATTCACTTCTAATCCTGGTGGCTCATCAGAAATGAGCCTGGAACACCTCACCACACACATTCCCCTCCCTCCTGCACCTCCATCCCTTCCCTTCCAGCCTGGAATTTGGAATCTCTGCTCAGAGGAAGCTGCTGTGGATGTGGAGCCCCCACTTTCAGGACCTTGCTGCATCCCTCCTCAGCTGCTTTGGAAGCTGAGGTGCTAAATTTGGACTGGAGAGGCAGCTGCAGGGAGCCAGAACGGGCAGAGTGGTGCAGATGCTTTTTTGGCTCTTCACCTTTTCCAGTTGCTGCTTTTTGGAGCCGTCAGTGGAGGGAGGCAAGCTCTGGGATGCTGGGAGATGAAAAGCTGCCACGTTCTGCATCCTGCCTCCCAAATCTGCAGGGTTTGAAGGCAGCCAGCAGTGTGCTTCACCTAAAGGGAGCCTGGCAGCTCGACGAGGCAGCACTGCCATCCCCTGATGATCAGCAGAGGCAGAGCTTGGGATAGAAATTTCTGCTGGGGAACTTCTCCCAGCAGTGTGAGCAAGGAGCTGAAATGGCTGAGGAGGCAGATGAGGCATCAGCACTCGGAGCCCTGGGGGAAGTGGGGCACTTTGGGGAGCCTCAGGCTGTCCCTCCTTGATGAGGAGACAGGAAAAGAGATGTTCCCTGTGGCTGTTGGAGGCTGGAGGGAAGGCTGGCTGGTTTGCCATGCCCTCCCTGGGATGGGCTGTCTGCAGCCTCTGGGTCCCAGGGAGCTGTGTCCAGGTCCACCCTGGACCTTCTGCAGTGGAGGGGTTAAAGGAGCTGAGGGAAGGAAATAAATTAAAATTTCATACTCAGCTTAAAATGAGGCTGAGTCAGGATTCCAGCGATAGGAGTTTTAGGGAACAAACAGAATGATTTGCACATCCTGTGCATGTCCAGGCTCCTGTGTGCCAGCAGGGTGGGTCCCCCTTCCTCAGCTCTGGTTGAGAGGAGCCCAGGGGGTGCCTGGCTGTTTCCTCTGGTGCAGGAGCCCTGCTGCTCGCTGGGGGAATGCTGCCTTGACAAAGAGCATCCTTCCTGCTACCAGCCTCAGGAGCAAGCTCTGACACATCAAACTGCTCTGCACTGCCCAGAGCTCCTCAAAGATTCACCCTGTTGTGTTCATGGAGAGTGAGAGCTTCCATTTAGAACCTGCTGCCACTGGGAAAAAAAAAAACAAAAACCAGAGATTTGACAAAAATAAAGTGAACACCCTGAGTCATATGCCTGGGACATGTTTGAGTGCAATTTGTGGAGGGTTTTTTCCCCCTCCCTGGGTCATTATTTAGTTTCCTCAGCAGAGCTCTCCACTGACTAATTCATCCCACACTGAGTTTTTAAACCCCAAATTGCCTTTATTTGTTTGGCCAGCATTCCATCTCCTGGTGGTGTTGGAGCCTGAGTGTTAACAATCAGTTCAGCAAATGTTTATCCTCCTCCATCTGAACAGCTCCAGGAAACTTTACTTTGGAAGCTCGATGTTTAAAAAGGAGGGGGGAACCTGGGGATGTGGCTTTTTGCTAATTAAGGAGGATACTGCCAGGGGCTTGTGATGTTGGGTTTGTGAAACACACAGCTGGAGGGAAGAGCAGGAGCTGAGATGAGAGGAGGAATTTCAGACCAAGGTAACCTGATGATTCTGATCCTGAAACAGAGCGGCCAGGAGCGCTCTGTGGAGGAAGGATTTTGTTTAAACTGTCATTTTCCCTCAAAAGTCTGGTCTGAGAGAAGCGTTTCAGCGTTCTCTTATCTTTGTTGGAGAACATGGCTGATTCTCTGAGGCCCCTTCTTCCCCTTTGTTATCTTTTTTTTTTGCCAGGGATTGAATCAAAGGATGTTCAGGTCAGTGCAGTGCTGGGGCTGGAGCTGCTCAGAGCCAGACTGGGGGGGTAGAAAAGGCAGCTTTTTCCAACTCTTTGGAAGCTGACAAGTCCCAGTCTCTCCCAGGTGAAGAAAGGACACTTGCATGTTTAATTTTTCCTCCCAGAGGGGCAGGAGGACAGAGGAAGCTGCGCTGGGATGCGTGTGTGTGTTGGAACTTGCACAAGCACTGCCCTGCAGCCCTCAGGGTGCTGGGCCCGGGCAGCACAGCTCAAACATCCCAAAAGGAATTGTTTGAGTTGGAAGGGGTTGCTCAGAAATCACCCAGGCCCTGTGCAGAGCTCTCTGAAGAAAGCACTGTGGAGTTCTGATGGGAGATAACAAAATGTCGTGGATTTGGTCTTTGTGAATGTATTCTGTCAATTAACAGAACAAAAACCTCTGTGCAGTCCCTAAGATCAGTTTCTCCCTGTACTTAAGGACAGGTCAGCTTTGGCCTTACATTCTTGGCCCATTTTAACAAGCATTCTGAAATATTGCTGCTCTCTGAAGAAGGTTGGAAATTCCGAGATGGAGACAGCTTTCTACAAATGCCATGTGGTTTGCAGGGCCAAGGTGAAACATGGGGTTTTGGTGGGAGATGTGCCAGGTTCTTCCCCAGAGATGATGAGCTGGATGGAGACTTACCCAACCTGTGGATGCAGCCCCACTCCTCGTGTTCAGTGGGAATTAAGATTTTATAATTAACGCACCACGCGTTTAGCAGTGAGTGGGAAACTGCCACAGATTCCCAGAGCTCAGGTTTGGAAATCCTCCCTTCTGCTGACTCTTTTCACTGCCTTTTCCCCTCCCAGATGATGAAGTTTGCCTGGGATAACTACAAGCAGTATGCCCTGGGGAAGAACGAGCTGCGCCCGCTGACCAAGAACGGCCACATCGGGAACATGTTCGGTGAGTGGGGCTCAGCTGGCTGCAATTCCACTTTCCTGGGCTTTGGAACTCACCTGTCCAGGGCAGGGAGGTGTCTGCCACAGCTTTGTCCTCGTCCCTTGCTGTTGGTGAGGTGCAAGGCTTTGAATCCGTGGTGTCCCAGGGCTGGGAGCCTCGTCCCTTCAGGCAGCTCCCAGTCCCCTCTCTGTGCACAGGCAGCACCAAATGTGCTTGGCAGAGTGCTAAAATGAAAGTGTCTTTATTAAAACATGAAGCCAGCCCAGAGCTGACAATGCTGCTATTTGTCTGGGCTTGTAGGCTTCAGGACCTGACCAAATTGAGCATTTTCTCTCTCGTTTCTCCACTGTTGAGCAAGATGTGAATTCCATGAAATATTGAGTGAATCAATATTAAAAGCTCTTTATACTCTGTGCTAACTGGCTTGTATAATTTCACTCTTTAGCAGATTACCTTTTTTTATGTGAGCCACTTTCAGTGCTATTCCCCTGCTCATTCTGGTGGGATACTTGTCGTGGGTTTGGGGTATTTGTTGGCTTTTGGGGATAGAAATTGTCTTTTTGCTGCTCTGCTGTCAGAGCATTTCCCTGTCTGGCTCCCTGAGCTCCTCATGAGGAGCCCTTCCTTTCCCTTCCCATCCCTGGGGAATTCCTGCTGTGCAGAGGGCTCTGGGCTCCTTTCCAAGGATCTGTGCAGAGATTATCTCCTGGAGTTCTCACCCAGCTCGGGGCAGAGCGGAGTTCCCCCGTGGGCTGATTGCCTCAGTGCAGAGGGTGGGACTGAGGTTTGCAGAACACTCCCATCCTGTTTTGCACTCTGGAGGTGCCCAGGTCCTTCTCCACATCAGCTCCAGGACCTGGAGGGGAACTTTCAGCCTGTGGAGATCTGCTTTGTGTGGACCCCAGCCCTAATCCTGCTCAGCTTTGGGGGCTGAGGTGTGGGGAAGGGAGTTGTGAAGGTGGAAATGCCATCAGGTGTCTCTGACACCATCAGAAGGTCTGGGGTGACCTGATTATGGCCTTCCAGGACCTGAAGGGAGGACAAGAAAGATGGAGAGACCATTTAGGAGGGTCAGAAGTGGCTTCAGAGGGACAGAGAGCAGGCTTAGCTGGGACAGCAGGAACAGGTTCTTTGCTGTGGGGGTGGTGAGGCCACATCTGCCTCACAGCTGGCTGTGCAGGGCTGGGCTGCAAGGAAGCCCCATTAACCCTGGCGGAGGCTCAGGGCAGGAGGTTTGGGATTGTCACAGGCTGGGTGTGAGCAGCCAGTGCCCCTGGCCAGCCCCTCTCTGCCAGGAGCACTGATTTGGGTGGGTTTGGCCTTTGCTTTGCTCTTCCAACCCCCTCCAGCAACAGCCACGTTCTTTACTTGAGGATCTGCGTGGAGTTCAGAGCAAGCTGAAGCATTTTGCAGCTCTTCCACTCTGGCAAGCTTGTCAAAATTCCTCAAGGAGTGTGCCAGTAAACAGACAAAAATATTGAAAGCTTTAAAATGCATTTATCATGCTAAAACAATTGACAGTACTTATGCTTGTTTGCAGTGTGCCTGTGAGCACTCTCAAGAAAAATGCTTCGGAGCACGAGGATTTGCAGACAATTGCAGAAAAGCAGCTACATGGTACATTTCAGCCTTTTAATAGGCTTTTCCTCCTCCTAGCTGTGCCTCTAAAGGAGGGCAGCATCAGGCAATCCCCTGGTGCAGCCCTCTGTCCCTCTGGCCTCCAGAGGCTCTGAGAAACGAGGACAGGGCACTGTGGCCCTGCATTACTGCCCATTCCCCCTCCTGCCACATCAAGTGCCTCTTTATCCCAAACTCCAGATGGAAAGGAGGCAAACTGGGTGCTCTCCAGGCTGGAAATGTCAATATTAAGCTGAGATTTCTCTGCAGCTGCTTTCATGTGGGAGGGGAGGAACCTCTTTGGGGCTATTTTTGAGTGTGTTTGCATGCATGGGAAGCAATCAAGTTCCTGAAGGGTGATACATTTTGCTGTTGTGGATGTGCTGCTGCTCACTTGGAGCCTTCAGTTTGGCAGTCTCAGCCTGGGGGGAGCTGCTGTGGATCAGATATTCCCTCTAGTCCAAGTGGAAATAAAAATGAACTCTGAATTCTGCTCCTGCAGAGTGTCCTGCTTCTCCTGACAGCCAAGAGAGAGCATCCCTCCTCACTTTCCTGCCCAGGTAGGAAAACTTGGATCTCCAGCCTCATTAATCTCTCCAGAGATCCAACCTTGCCACTTCCCAGGTGTTTTCCAGCATTCCCCCTCTCCTGGACTGTGATCTGGAGACCTGGTCTCACGTTCCTGCTGGTGCTTGGTGTTCTCCAGCTCCTGTTTCTCTCATCAAGCCTCTCCCACGTTTCTGGACAGAGTTTATTTGCACAGAACTCCTGTGATTGCTGTCATTTACAATCACTGCAGCTTGAGAGCCCTTTCCTTAAACCCACAAGCTGTGCTCCTTTCATCAGCATTAATTATTCATCAGTGATGCTTGTGATAAGAAGTGCCACGCTGAACAGCCCAGCCCGTGCCCTGCAGTGGGGTAAACACGGTTCAGGCTCTCAGATGTGGCATGATTGCCCTGGAAATGGTGCCATGGGAGCGGGCACCGTGCCCCACAGAGGCTGGGGGATGATCTCTGCTGGAGCAAACCCCAAACCACGAGGTTCCAGTGGCCCCAGATGCTCCTCAAGGAAGAGCTGCAGGATGCCAGGCACTGTCAAAGCTGGCCCCAAACGAGCTGGTTTAGGAACATTTAAGGAAAATGGCACAGCTGAGCTTGAGGCTGAGGGTGAGACTGGAGATGTGCAGGTACAAATTCTGCTCCTGCTGATGCAGTTGCTTTAACCCTTCTCAACCACCTCAGCACTGCTGTAGGGATTAAATTCAGTGATGTTTGCAGACCTTGGCTCCAGGGCTGCTGGGGAGGGCAGCAGCTCTGTGTCTCACGGCCCCTGAAATGCACCTGTCACCCTGAGCTCCAGAGCACTGCATTATTATTCTGCCCACTCCCCAGCTCTGTCAGAGCCACTTATTTTTCTGACAAAATGTTTTTAAAATCCTGATAGCTTTACAGAGCTTCTGTAGCTACGGGAGAGTGAGCTGGCATCTCGTTCTGCTCGTGCATCAGCTGAATTGTCAGTTACATTTTGATTGCACAGTCTTTTAACAATGATAAGGTGAGAAGCCTGATTTTCAGATATCTCTTGAAGTGTGCAGTGCTGGCAGAAGGAGAATCTTTCTTTGACTTATACCCTGAGCCAATTTGCTCTGAAATCAGTGACAGCAAGTAAATATGGAACCCTGCTGTGCTGTTAGGCGTTTCTCACCACCTAAATGCACGTTGGTTTATTAATTTTAGTTTAAAAATAGCAAGCCTTAACCAGGTTTCTCCCCTTTTTTCCTCTTTCCCCACTCGATATCATGCCTGAAATCATGAATTGCCTCGTCGCAGCCATTGCTCCTCTCAGCATATGCTGAATTTCTTCAGCGTGGTGAGGCTGTGTGGCTTCAGCTGATGGCAGCCCAAGTGACAACTGCCACAGCCAGGACCCTGCCAGGCCAGCAGGAGGGGTGGCACAGCTCTGCCAGCAGCTGCACTGAAAGGACAGCAGGTGTTTACACCTCGTCCTGCAGCAGGGCTCTCGTGTTGCTCCACGTTTGACTGCCTGGTGACAGGGCCCAGGGTGGAGAAATTCCTGGAAAATCCATGGCTGTGTTTGTGTGCTGGGCTCAGACTTTGGCCGGAGCTGTTTGCTTTGAGGACAGGCGGTCACTGGCCTCAGCTGCCTGGAAATGGGGCTGGTTTGGCTCTAAGGATAAAAAAAGGGATGAAATGGCTGGGGAAGAAGAGCAGTGACCGCAGGAATATATCCAGAGAAACCTCTGGAAAGGACCCAGCTGATTTTCCTGAGGTCCAGAACCTTGAGGTTGTTCTGCCTGGCAAATCCCAGCAGATTTTTTCTCTGCCCTGTGGCACTGCGACCTGCCAGGCTCAGATCTGGATGCAGATTCCAGGGATCCCACTGGAAATCCCAGGAATCCCCACTGGATTTAACCCCCCCCAAGCTCCTGTACCAGCAGCTTTTAACAGCAGCAGCTCTGGGGCTGCCAGCTCAGGAGCTGGGCCCCAAAATCTCCAGTGCCAGGGTTAGTGCCCCCAGTCTGGCCAGCTGAGCCAAACATTTCCCAGAGAGAACATTTGGGGAACAAATTTGGGGAACAAATCCCAAACATCTCCCTGGATTCTTCCTTCATCCAGGTCTTAGCAGGCAGCAAACACACCCAGCTCACTTAGAAGCAACAGGAGTTGGTCTGTGAATATGTAACAGAGATAATTGAATGAAAATATTAATTCAGCAACATCCCACTACCAGAAGAGAAATGGGAGCCTCCAATTGTGCAATCACTTACTGCACCTTTTCTCTTCTGTCTCTGGGACTCTTTCCCTGTGATCACAAAATTGCAAAACCCTGGAGAGTCCTTTTATGTGATTAAAATAATAATAATAATAATAATAATAATAATAATAATAATAATAATAATGGCTCTCTTAATTTCTATGCTGAATTATGCCTGCTGCCTATTGCACATGACATTGGATGCTTGGCTCCATGGGCTCTTTAAAGAGAAAAATACCTTGTAATGAAGATGTTGTTGGAACTCTGTTGCTCCCTGGCATCATCATCTTTTTTGTCTTTTTCATGTGTAATGTTCCCCAGATGGATAATTTTCAGGAGGGCATTTTGAGCTGACTTTGGCTTTTGATGTCAGTGAAATCTGCAGCAACAAACTTATTTCCTGGCAGCAGGAAGCAGGGACTCAGGATGTCCTCCAAATCCCAAACTCACTGGAGTCTGGTGCCTGTTGGAGCTGACATTAATCCCTGTTGTGGGGTTTTTTTCCCTGTTTTGAGATCATTCCCAAGCTAATTAATCCTTCAGGAGATCTGTCCCCACTCCCCTCTCACCTTGGGTCCTGCTGGCAGGGGTGGCTCAAACTTCAGGGACCTAAACCCCCCCTAAGCAGGGGTTTAAGCTGATTACAGCGGCTCAGCTGACTTCTCAGCTTGAAATACTCATTCCAAAAGTTTAACCAGAAAAAACCCCAATGTCTCAAGAGTGGCCTCCAGCCCTCCTCAAACACCTTGGCATCAAACCCTGGCTCTGGGGCTGGGCAGGGCAGAGTGGGCTCATCTTAGATGATGAAATTAGCAGAGAAATAAAGTCAGGAAGGAGAGCGGGGTGGAGAGGCTGCGATGGGAGAGCCCGGACTGGGGCAGCTGGGCTCTGCCCAGCCCAGCACCAGCAGCAAACTGGGCGAGCTCCACCTTATCTCCCAACCCCATTTATCATCCCGGCTTCCTCAGCAGCTTCCTGAACTTTCCACTGACCCCAAGCTGAGGCTGGAGCTTAATGAGGCCTGGAAGTAGCAGGGAGTGCCGTGGGATTTGTCAGAAGTGCTTCGCGCAGCAAAACGGGGGAGAAGGAAACAAAACAAGAAATAGAAAAACAGCCATTAGAGGAGCAAATGGGAGCAGAAAAAGGGAGAAAATTGCGTTGAGCTGGGAGTGGAGAGGGTTCTGTGGAGCCTCTGTGGGCTGCAGAGAGAGGAACAGGCAGAGATGAGGAGGAAGCCACACGTGAGCAGCCCCGTGGCACAGCACACGGGGAACAATCAGGCTGGAGCTATTTTTTAATCCTTTTTTCAGGCTCTGGGTGTATTTTAAAACACAGTGAGCTCGTCTTTTAAGATTTTGCCTTCTTTCCTTTTAATATTTTCTTTAAGCACCCCATTATGGATGTTGCTTGTGCCTCATTCTGGACACTAATTATGCGGAAATAATTGTCTAATCTTCAGAGATATTGAGCGTGTGATTAAAAGGCAGCCAGCTGAGAGTGGGTGGAGTTGGACTGCTCACAGATCCAGCTCTGGATTAGGAGGCTTTGGTGGCAGCTCCACAGCAAAAGCTGAGTTGGAGGCTTGGCACTTCCAGCTGGTTTGAACAAACATCCAGCACCCGCTCCAGGGAGCTGGGCACAGCCTGGGAGTCACTGGGAATGTGGGGTGGGATGGGATGGGGTGAGATGGGATGGGATCCATGGGATGGGATCCATGGGATGGGGTGAGATGGGATGGGATCCATGGGATGGGATGGGGTGAGATGGGATGGGATCCGTGGGATGGGATGGGATGGGATGAGATGGGATGGGGTGGGATCCATGGGATGGGATCCATGGGATGGGATGGGATCCATGGGATGGGATGGGATCCATGGGATGGGATGAGGTGAGATGGCATGGGATCCATGGGATGGGATGGGCCTGGAGGGCCCTTCCCACCCACACCAGTTTGGGATTCCCTAGGGAGGTAAATGCCACCCCTGGGGCTCCTGGCTGCCCTGCCTGGCTGGAGGTGGCTCTGGGAATGCTCAGGGCCAGGTGGCTCTGGCCACTGCTTGCAGGCAGATTGTTGATGAGGCTTTTGCCAGAATCACAGAATTAAGGTGGGAAAAGGCCTTAAATCCAAGCACTGCCCCAGCACCAGCCCTGTGCTCACCACTACCCCACATCCACACGTTCCTGAGCACTTCCAGGCTGCTGGCTCCAGCACCTCCCTGAGCAGCCTGTTCCAATGCTTGAGAACCCATTCAGGGAAGAAATTTTCCCTCTATCCAACCTAAGCCTCCCCTGGCACAGCTTGAGGCCATTTCTTGTCCTGTCCCTGTTTCCTGGGAGCAGAGCCTGAACCCCTCTGGCTCCAGCTTTATTCCAGGAGTTTGCAGCCACAGCCCCCCCTGCACTACCAGCAACTGCATAAAATCCAGAGCAGGTTAAGAATATTTTGAAAATACACTTTTAGCCATGCCTTTTAATGTTGGAAATATCTTGAGACTCGTGGGTTTCTCAGCTTTATCCCTCTGTGTTTATTCAGAGGAGATGGAAACTGTATAGCAAAAAAAAAAATAAAACCACTTACTTTGGTTTTAATTCACTTGGTTCCTACTCCTGAAACTCCTGAAGAGATTAAGCAGGGTCCAACCTGGCTTTGCTGTGTTGGATTTCACATTTAGAACTTAAGTGCTTTATCAAATCATTTTGTGCTGCTGCTGAGGTTTCTTTCCACCCTCATTATGTATCTCATTGGATATTCATCTGGATTAGTGTTGGATTTTGACATTTTTCTATTCACCTCCAGGAGATCATATATCAAATGGGTCCTGCTACTGAATTTCTTCCTCTCTAATTTCTCCAGGTGCTTGTTTCTGATTTTTTTTTTTCATCTCTGCTGCCTTTTTGGGGGAGAGGAGTCCCTTATCTCACTTAATCAGTGGGTTTAAGTTCCTCCCACAGGACATCAGCTTTCAGATTTGTCACTGCTCGGGGCTGGCTCTGTGTGCTCAGAATGCTGTGGCAGGCATTTGTCACTCTAAGACCTTTCTGCTTTCACAAAGTGCTTCCTTTTAGCCTCCCAGGATTGTTCCTGTCTCTAGAGAGGATTTTTTTGGAGGTTCAAGGAAATCCCTCAGCCTTTGCTTGAGGCATCAGTGTGAAACACGGTGAGGATTTTTTTTTTTTTTTTTTTTGGCCTGACTAAAATTGTTCATCCTTCTTGTGATGTTTTATTCCCAACACCCCTTCTGTACCCTAACACACTTTATATGCAGCTCCAAAAGGGAGAAAAAAGGGAAGAAAAAGTTCAGTGCAGGAAAATAAAAGCATTTCAAGAGAAAGTTC
Source organism: Passer domesticus (assembly GCF_036417665.1). NCBI lineage: Eukaryota > Metazoa > Chordata > Aves > Passeriformes > Passeridae > Passer > Passer domesticus. Next base: position 5,852,057 of record NC_087497.1, on the reverse strand, counting down.
CAAAGGCAGAGGTTGTTTCCTACTAATTTCAATACACCCAGAATTTACCTCTCAGGCACAAGCACAGGGTTAAGAACACCAAATTTATTCCTTTATTCCTGTTTCTCTGCACAGTGCTTTCCTCTGAACACAGGATTGCTCTGGGGTGGATTCCTCACAGAGCTGGGGGTGGGAAAGCACAAACTCTGAATGCTGAAGTGGGGGATCCCAGCATTGAGGGGTGGGTTTACAGCACGTTTACAGCTCTGGTTCCTCTCCATTTCCAAGCTCCAGTCTGTGCTGTGTCTGCCAGGAGGAGAGGGAATTCAGGAACAAAGCACCTGAGGATCAAGGTCTGCCCGTGCAGGAGTGCAGAGCTTTCATGGACTTCTCCTTCAGGCAGCTGGAAGTGGAAGTCACCTCCAGGCATTAAAATTGACACCTTTAGCCCAGACTAGAACATTCCTTCTCTCTTGGCAGGCTCCATCCTGGTTGCTGTGGGAACCAGCATTTTTAATTTCCTGACTTTTGTGTGTACATCCCAAATTGTAGCTGTGATGTTCTCTGTCACTAAGGGAGCTCTGGGGAAGGTTTGCAGGGGATGGAGCCATCAGGAAACGTTTCATGGAGTTCTTCCTTCTCTCAGGATCACTCTGCTGCCTCTCCAGGGCATCTTCAGGAGGCTTTTTGGAAACCTGCAGTTCCCACTCATGCCAGGGAGCAGCAAAGCACAGAAAGCAGCAGCCAGGGCTCTTGCAGTGCTTCCCTTCCTGAGGCTGGAAGGTCCTGGCAGGCAGTTCTGCCTCAGTGCTTTCGAGCTGCTCCTGGTGCCTGACCCCTGTCTCCTGCAGAGCTCAGAGTGACCCCTTGGCCTTTCCCTGGGGATGTGCTGAGTGCTTTCACCCTCTCCTTCTTTGCAGCATCTCAAAAACCTTGTCAAGTTTCCTCCAGCCTTCTCCCCTGGAGGCTGAGCAGCCTCAGACCTACCCAGCTTTAATTGCAGGGCACATTCCTCCTGCTGAGCCCTGGAATCTCCAAGTGCTGCTGGAAGGAGACTCTGTGCCCTTTCTTGTGAGAGACATTATTGCTCCTCCTGGGGTGGGCTTTGCTGCTTTTCCCAACATTCCAGCGTCTTGGTTTGAGCTGGAAATTGTTGGTGTGAGCTGGAAATTGTTGATTTGAACTGGAAAACGTTGCTCTGAGCTGGAAATAATTGATTTTAGCTGGAAATCCTTGGTTTGAGATGGAAATTGTTGATTTGAGCTGGAAATCGTTTCTCTGAGCTGGAAATCATTGATTTTAGCCGGAAATCATTGGTCTGAGCTGGAAATTGTTGATTTTAGATGGAAATCATTAGTCTGAGCTGGAGATCATTGGTGCGAACTTGAAATCATTGATTTGAGCTGGAAGTTGTTTATTTGAGCTGGAAAACGTTGATTTGAGCTGGAAATTGTTGATTTGAGCTGGAAATCCTTGGTCTGAGCTGGAAATTGTTGATTTGAGCTGGAAAACATTGCTCTGAGCTGGAAATCATTGATTTTAGCCGGAAATCATTGGTCTGAGCTGGAGATCATTGGTGTGAACTGGAAATCACTGATTTGAGCTGGAAGTTGTTTATTTGAGCTGGAAAACGTTGATTTGAGCTGGAAATGGTTGATTTGAGCTGGAAGTCGTTGGTCTGAGCTGGAAGTCGTTGGTCTGAGCTGGAAATAATTGATTTTAGCCGGAAATCATTGGTCTGAGCTGGAAATCGTTGATTTGAGCTGGAAATGGTTGGTCTGAGCTGGAAGTCGTTGGTCTGAGCTGGAAATGCTTGGTCTGAGCTGGAAGTCGTTGGTCTGAGCTGGAAATGCTTGGTCTGAGCTGCATTTGCTGGGCTGCAGCCTGGCCATGGCTTGCAGAGTGCTGCCTCACCATTTATTCCTTCTGCTTCATGGCTCGTTGTGCTTCCCCCGGGGCGGAGCGCGCCGTGCGGCCTCATTGAATTGCATCCCGCTTGCTCCTGACCATTTTCCCAATTTGCTGAGATTATTTTGATATCTAATCCTGTCAAGCAGCATACTGGAGAGCATTTGGAGGCTTTCAGCTGGGGTCTTGTTGGTGTGACTTTAACAATATGGGAGAGAAAGGGAAGAACAGGGACAGATGGTCCCAAGTGATGGAGTTCCGTGGCTTAATGTGTTTGTGCTGGTGGTAATGGAGCATTTGCATTCTCCTGACCCACTGCATTCACAGAGAAAATGTGTTCAGATTCTTCCTTCGATGATTATGAGGGTTCCAAGCTCAGCTCATGGGCTCTCAGCAGGTAGCCAGGCCCCGTACTGAACAGCACAATTGATGTGTTTATTCATTTTCAGGCAAAGGGTGGTTTGGTTTCTTCATCTCTGAATTCTCTCCCACCTGGGCTGGGGTTAAGGGCCAGATAATTTCTGGGAGGTGATGTTTGCTGGGCTGGGCTGTGGATAAAACCACGACAGGGATGAGTGGTTTTACAGCCCCAGCTCCAACGTGGTGCCTGTTCTGCAGAGCTCATCCAGATCTGAGGGAAAATCACTGTCAGGAGTTCCAGGCTGTGCTGTCATAACACATCTGCCACTTTTGGGAAGTGTGTTTGAGAGGCAGAAGGGCACCTTCTCCTCATTGTTGTAATGAAGCATCTCCCCTTTGAATTCTGAGGTGAATTAGCAGCTCTGCTCATTAACTGCTACCTGTGGCTCTGGCAGAGCAGGATAATAGTTGCAGGTAGGACGTGTGTGTTTGCTTTAATGGGCCTGTTGGGACCCCTCACATTAAATGCTGCAGGTCCTCCAGGAGGTCTGTGGAGGAGCAATAAATTGAATATAATCAGATTACCTTTAACCACTCCAAAATTAATTTCAAACATCCAGAACAGGGAGGCACCAGCAGTGCCTTGCCCCAGCTGTTGTCTTGTGCTTAACCTCCTTGAACTGCTCCTCCCAGAAGTGCTCCTGCCTCGTCAAATGACCCATCTTTGTCAGAAGTAATTACCTCTGCCTGGCCAGCATCTGAGCCCCCGTGCCCAAACGCAGGAGGGAAGCTCTTTCCCAGAGGAGCATTTGAACGATTATCACTTCCAATTTCCTGCAGAGCTGCCTGTGTGTCACGGGAGACAGATGGGAGGCACGTGGAGAGTGGATTTGCGGTGTCTCTGCTGTATCAGGGATTGTGTTCCCAGCCCCAGGCAAGCCTCCCCTCCTCCCTGACGCTTTGGAACAGGAGCAGTTTGATTTCAGCTCCAGGAGGTGTTGGAGTCGTGCAGGGATGAACCAGAGCTGCTTGTTGGAGGATCACTAAACGTTGAAAGATGGTTGGAGGAACTGGGGAAAAGAGGATTAAACTGGGGAGTGCTGCCAAGTATTAAATATTTAAGAATCAGCTGGCAATAGGTGCTCATCATGTGTCTGCTCTCCCATTCCTCTGAAGGAAGGAACTTATCTGAGGGGCTGGTGCTGTGACAAGTGATTCAGTTTTGTGCTGAACGCCTTTTTCTCCTTTTTCCCAGTGCTTAATAAGGATATTGCTAACCTGTTCCCCCCAGACTCTGCCTTCTTCCACGTCCCTAAATGAGCCCAAGCTCTCTTTTGTGTCTCCCACCCATCACTGGATCGGGGCAGAGCTGCCACTGCTGCTCCAGCTTGAACGATAGCCTTAATTCTCCAGGGGAAATTGATATTTGAAAAACATGAGTGGTTTGTAATCCAAAAAAGCCATTTCTTCCCCAGCTGGAACACGCTCTCTATTAAATTTGATCACAGCAGCCTAAAAGGCAGCACTTGAAGCTGCCTGTCTGGTGCCAGCTTTACCTGAGCAGCCCATGTGCTGAGGCTGCTCCGTGCTGCACGTGGAACTGGCATTCATCAGCACTTCCCAGGAACCTGGAAGATCTCTCCTGATGACAACAAAAAGCAGCCTGAGCTGTGGTGTGAGCCAGATGTTTGGGTGATTTCCCTCGTGCCAGCCTTCAGAGTTGCTTGGCTGCAGGTGGGAGGCTCAGCCCGGGTTGGCAGGTGGAGTTCTGGGGCTCTGCTCCCTGCCAGCCTCGTGCAGGAGTGATTGCTCTGCTGTTCCTGAGCATCTTTCCAGGCCATGATCAGCCCCTGAGCTTCCCCTGGCTGGGGCAGGTGTGACTTTGCCACCCTGCATGCCCAGGACGGGGCTGGAGCTGCTTTGGGTGTGAAGCTCAGAGGGTGGTGTGACCTCGAGTGATGTCCTGTGGCTCATAAATGCATGGAATTCCAGTGGATCCCTGTTTCCTCTGGAGCTGCATGGAAATCCACATCTCCAGGGCCAGGACTGATAGCTGGACAGGTTGGTGACCTGCAGAGCAGGGCCAGCATCCTGGGAGTGCTGAATGTGCCAGGGGGTGAAGGGGGAGAGAGCAGATCAGAGACTGAAACTGGGGGGAATTGTGATTTGGGCTGATGGGAGCTGGTTTGTTGGGGTGTGGGGCCTGGCACAGGGTGTGACCCTGAGACCCCCATGGGTGGCAGCTCCCAGCTGAGGGACAGGGATGGGGACAGGGCTGCCTGTGACCCTGCAGGGCTCTGCCCATCAGGGCATGGAGAGCACTCAGGGGTGACCCTGTGACCAAAACCTGGAGAGGAGAGTGAGGAAGATTAATGTGGGGAAGATGGGAAAATAACCTTGGCCATGGAGTGGTTTTTGATGAGGTCCCTGAAGTGTAGGTGCAGTGGTTTATTTGGAAAGCAAAGAAAAATGAGGTTGCTCAAAAGCTAATGGACTTTTTTTTTCCCCCTAACTCTGCAAGAGAATGTGCTGATACAAAAAGAAATAGATCTTTTCTAATTCTTGGACTAGTTCTTTGTCTCCTCCATCTCTTGCTTCTGCTACCTTGTTGCTCAGATGTAATTTGTTTAGTTTGCCTTAAATAAAGGGAATGTAGTTACTCTGTGTTACAGCTATCAGGTTCCCAGACAAAAACTCAATAAATAAGGCACTGGCAGGGCTGTAGCTCAGGTCTGGTGTTTCTGCCTTCATCTGCAGTAGGTACCACTCGCAGGCAGCTGAAGGACTGTAATGAGATGATCGTGGATTTAACTGAGAAATTTTCTTTCTCCCTGAAAAGCAAACCCATTTCCCAGTTCCATTTGGATTCTCTGTTTAATTTCTGGACCAGTGGTACAGCCCTGTCCTGGGGGTCCCTGACTCCTGATCCTTGCAGTGGGAGCAGTGACTTTCCACTGGAGAGCACCTCCTGGAGCTGGAGTTCATCCTCAGTGCCCATCCCTGCTGTGAGGGCTGCAGGAAATGTTAAGAAATAAACAGGTGAAATGTTAAGAAATAAACAGGTGTTTATTTAATATTACAAAATAAACAGGGGAGTGTTCCTGCACCATTCCAGAGGGGAGCTGGCTGGATGGCTGCTGCAAAGTGCTTGGGAAGAGCAGAGACACCAGGTGGGATCTGGTGGATAAATTCATCCTTATTTCTCTAACCATCACATTCTCTTGCTTTAAACCCTCTTTCTTTGCATGCTTTGAGGGAAATTCCTCCTGCTTTTTTTGGCTGGCAGGACAAGCTAAAGCCCAGAGCAGGCAGGAGCTCTGGGCTGAGCCCAGATCCAGCCCAGGAGCTGCAGGCTCCCAGCCTCTGGTTGTGCCTGACCTGGAGCTCTCCGCACAGGGACTGGCAAATCTTGGCTGCAGGGCAGATCTTTCAAGGAGCTGCAGTGATTTTCACAGTTTATTTGGTTGCCAAGATAATCCTGAGCTGTGTAAAACGTCTCTGTGTGGATTTCTCCCAGAATTGGACAGTTTGCCACCAGGCAGGAGCTGTGTGCTGACGCGGTCCCAGGCAGCTCCCAGGCTTCTCACACACGTTTGGGATAAATGTCAGGAGTTCAGGCTGCTCTCCAAGCCCTGTCATGGAGAAAAAGGACCAAAAAGAACAGGAAAAGCAGCACTTGGAGATAGTAATTTTTCAGACTGCTGCTGTAACAGGGCACTGATTTTAATTGAAGCCTTCAGAGTAGCAGAAGCAGGGGAAGGGATCTGGTGTTTTCCCCCCTGTACCCCAGGAGGTGAAGGTAAACAACCAGTGACAATCAGAGCCCCTTGTGCCTTGGCACTTAACAAGTTCATCGTGTTTCATAGAAACTGCATCCTAATTTTTATTCCAAACAAGATTTCAGCACTAATTTCTGTTTTGACAAATACAATCTGACATAAGAACAGTGGGAGTCAAGACCTTTCATTTTTGATCTGGGTTTACATTGCGCTGATCTAAATTCCTCCCCCTTCTGCTCTTGCTTTTCAGTTGTAAACTCTGTTATTAAAGTTAGCAAAGAGCTGTTTGAAGCCCCCCGTTCTGTGGCATTTAAACAGTCCTGCTGCATGCAAGATTAAGTCTGATATCTTCCTAATGGCTCGTGCTGTTCATCTGAGGCCGTGGCACAAAGCGTCGCTGTACGGGCTCTGAAATGGCTTTGTTGGAGATGAAGGATTTGGTTTCTGTTCACTGAGTCACTTCATCAGGGATTCTTTGCCAAATGGCAGCAGCAGGCCCCCTGGGGCTGAGGGCATTAGAGATGAGGTTCCCCCAGCCCTCTGCAGGGCTCTGGCAGGGCTGGCTGGGGTCAGGGTGGGCTTCCATCCCTCCCTGGTGGTGGCAGTCACAGGGGGAACGTGGCTCTAAACAGGGGGGACACAGCACAAGGAATTTTCTAGTGGAAGGTTGGAATTGGATGATCTTTAAAGCCCCTTCCAACCCAAACCAGCCTGTGAAAGGATAATTTTATTTGAGCTGAACCCTGGCGTGAGGGAGTGCTGGAAAGCTGCTGGAGATCCTGGTGAGGATGCTCCCATCTCCTGCTGCTTGGCAATCCTGGCACTGTGTTCACCTTCCCAAAGGCACACCCTGAACTCCTCCGTGGTCCTTGGACCCCAAAGCAAAGCTGGTGGGACAGGAGGGTCCAGCCTGTGCTTTGGGGGCCTCTGCAGGGTCCTTGTTCTCCATGCCCAGGCACAGAGAGTGTGGTGGATTCAGGAGAGCCTTTGGGAGGAGCTCTCCTTCATGAGGAAAAGGCTATTTCAGACCCCACTCAGAGCTACTTGGCTGCTGAAGCATCACTTTGGTGGCTTTTTTTAAGGCTCTCAAGGGACAGACTTGCAGCTGGGAGCCCTTCAAGTCTGTCTGGGCAGTGATACTCCACCTGAATGGTGGCTATTTTGGGAAGAGGGAAGGCAGTGCTCTCCATCCCTCCCATCACAGCTGCTCCTCTTCAGAAAATCAACTTTTGCTAAGCTCTGGGTGCTGCATGAATGCTGGGGTTAGGTCACTTGTTCAGGTCTTGGAAGAGGCAGGTGAATCTGGGCTAAAAAAACCCCAAAGAAATTAAGAAAAGAAGAAACAAAACAAGGCAAAACCCCTGAGAGCCAGCGGTGCCAGCTCCTCTCCAGCCAGCACCTTTGCCCAGATCAATGAAGTCAGTGTTGGTTGGTGCTCTCTGAGGCAGGGCTCAGCTCCTGGGGTGGGTGGCAGCAGGAACAGAGCAGCCTTGTTGCCCACACTCCTCTCTCCATTCTTCTGCTGCACAAAAGAGCAAATCCAGGGTGGCACAGGCCCTCCTGCAGCTCAGGGAGAGATGAACCTTTGTCTGCTCCCATCAGCTGCTGCTCCTCACTCAGGGGCAGCTCTGGGCAGGGGCCCTGTCACCAGAGCTGCTGTGACACTCAGGAATGTCCCCAGAGCCCCTGAGGTCCCTGTTCTCTCCCTGGTGAAGGTGTCCCCACCCCAGCCAGTCTGCAGCAGGATCAGGAGGGGTTTTCATTGCACGCTTGGGTTTGTGGGGTCCTGCTCTAAAGCCACTGCTCCCAGCCCTGGGGACAGCCAGGAGGGTTTCTGTCACAGCTTTCTTGGGAGGGTTTCTTGGTTCCTACTTTAAAACTCCCTGAGAGCAAGAACAGTCACACTGAAACCAGCAATTTGGAGATGAGGGTGTCAGCAAGAGTCAGAAGTGACAGAGAGGGGCTGGATTTGGTTTGGAGCTGCCTCCCCTTTGATTGCAGCCCTCCCACCCTAATGTGCAGGTGCAGGGAGGTGCTGATGGGGTAACACAGCTGGCAGGAGGTGGCAGGAGGTGGCACCACGCTGCCAGCTGGGTGTGTTTGTGCTGCAGTGAGTGCTGGGGTGTGCACACACCAAATTCTGACAGCTGCCCCTGCAGCTCCCTCCTGCTCTGAGCAAGCCAAGCTGAGCAGGGAGGAGGGAAGGTGCTGCCCTGGCACAGAAATCACAGGCTCAGGGACTCTCTGGGTGCCCTCTGTCCTGGCGAGGGACAGGCACAGCCCTGCTTTGCTGAGGAGGGGCAGGAGCTGCCTTTTCATCCCTCTCTGGGGCTGGGGCTGGCGTGGGGAGAGCTCTGGGGCTGCAGGAGAGGAGCCACTGAGCAGCTGCAGCTGCTTCAAAGCTGGTGCAGAAGAAAGGGAACACGGCCCAGCCCCTGGTACAGAACACACAGCCCCAGGTTCTTCTGATGCAGAGGGTGAGGGAGGATTTAAAACAAATGTTTAATGTGACACAAAGACAAAGCAGCAGGGGAGCGAGGTTTGCCCTCCACTTTGTCAAACACAGGCAGGAGAGCTGAGCCACTCCAAGCAGAGAGTTCCCAGTCCCCAGAGCCATTCCCCAAGTTAAAACCCTGACTTGCTAAAAACATAAAAGGCTCTGTCAATTCCAGCAATATTCCTCACTTCAATTAATCATCCCAGAAAATGGTGAGTTTGTTGTCTCTTTGTCTCCATTTAGCTTGAGCAAATCCAACTTTCCTCATTGTCTCTCTGCAGATTATGAAAAGCTTTTGTTGATTATATCATCAAATTAAGGCGAGCCCAGCAGTGTGATTTTCCTCTCAGACTATCACAGCACCAGCTGTGCCTCAGGTGCCACTGCCCTTCCTTCCCTGTTTAAAATGCTCTCCCTGCCTCCCTGTCACGTCTCTCCTTGCTAACAGGAAAGTGTGTAAAAATCACATCATCATTAATATTGAAGAGTCATTAGGGCTGATGAAAGCAGCCCTGCCTGCCGTGGTGTTGTTTTCCATGCTCAGTGCTTTTGGCAAGCATTCCAGGCCCACGTCAGCCCAGCTGATTTTTAGAGCCCACCAGTTGATCCAGTGACTGTTTGACTCCATGCAGCCATTGCTCCTGGAGCTGGCTCCAGTGAGTTGGCCATTTCCCAGGCCTGCAGGAATAAATGCATTTCTGGGGGCTGTTTCTGCCTCCCTCCTCTCCCACAGCCCCTGCTTTTGATGCAGCCAGCATCCGAAAGGCAGCAATCCGTAGTGGAGCAGGAAAGTCCTGCTTGGGTTTTTATTAAAGCAATGACGTGCTGGCTGGCTGAAAAGTGTCAAAACTGCAATCTTGAAGCATCAACAAAATAAGGCAGGATCCTTCCCTGGGGGAGAGGAGCGCTGGGAGGAGGAAGGAGCCTGGAATGGGTGGGTCTGAGCACTTCTCTGGGCTGCAGGGATGATGCTCATCGAGTCACAGTCCCCGTGTCCCTTGGTGACAGCACAGACATTGCTGAGCCACTCTGGCCAGGCAGGACTGACTTGGACAAGGCTTGCACTTGTGGCTGGGGGCTTCAGGTGTGCACCCTGAGCTGCTCCTTGGGGCAGTTCTTCCAGAACTCAGCATTCTTTCAGACTTTTGGAAATTGAACCTCTGCAGTTGTGGGTGCAGAGCTGAGCAGCCCTGGTGCCACCCAGACACCCCCAGCACGGGGACTGGGAGCTGCTGCCTGTGCCAGCCCCCCAGGCTGACTCAGAGCTGTGCTTTCATCCCTCTGTTGTGTTTGTGCCACACAGGAGGCCTTCGAGGAGCAACTGTGATAGATGCCTTAGATACCCTCTACATCATGGAGCTCGAGGAGGAATTCCAAGAAGCCAAGCAGTGGGTGGAGAAGAGCTTTGACTTGAACGTGGTGAGTCAGCTGCTGGCAATGCCTGCTGTGCCACCTAAACTGCCAGGCCTGAGCACAGTCCTCCCCAGGAGCCTTTGGGGAGGGAAAGCACAGCTCTGTAGGGGCAGAAACCACTCAGCTGCTTTTCTTTCCGAGGCCAAAGGGAGCAGTGCAGTGATTCACCCCAATTTTCTGCTGGTTCCAGCAGGGGCCAGCAGCTCAGCCTCAGCGTGTCTGGCTGACAAGAAGGTTCAGGGTTTAATGGCTCTGGTCTGGGTAATGGAAACAGACACTCACTCTTAGACACCCCAAGGAAATGTTGCTCATCAAAGAACGAGTTCTGTTTGGTCTCAGGTAAATGTCTGCCTGTGATAAAACGAGATTTCCTCATTAAATTTTCTTATTAAATTAGATTAAGGTTGTAAACCCAGCTCCCCTTGTCTGGGTTCTTTGTTGGTGTCACTGCTGGGACCTGTGTGACACCTCAGCAGCAGAGGGGGAGCACAGAGGAGCCAGGGTTTGTCAGGAAGGGCATCACCTCTGAAAACAGCCAGGGCTGCTTCTCCAGGGCTGCTGGAGCTGTGCTGGACACGAGGGGCTGTGCTGGGGCTCTGGTGCCTCCTCTGTCCCAGCTCCTGCATCCCCCGTCCCCAGCTGATGGCATCTCATCAGTGGCACACACAGAGAATGTGAAAACCAAAGTGCAGCTTAAACTTGTATTTGTTTAAAGCCAGTCTAGTTGTTGTGAGGAATGGTTCTCCCACGGGAACAATGCCTGCAGCTGCCTGTATAGAGAAGCATCATTTGGGAGGGCACCACTGGCATTCATGGATTCATAAAAGCAGCCCACAGCTGATAAATTTGGTGAATGGTCTCAGTCTGTTACTGAATCGATAAACAAGGGACAAAATCAACTGGGAGATAATTTATCTGGATTTCATAAAAGCTTTTAATCTTGGCCTGCAGAATAGATTGATCTGTAAAGACAAGAGTGAATGCTATGGATTGATCCGTGGAGTCAGGGAGCACAGCAAGGCAGGCAGGGGGAAATTAATTCAATATTGCCTCTGTACAAGGAGCTCTCACAGTCCAGAAAGGCAGGACAGGGACTGCAGGACCCACCAGCTCTGCTTGAAACTCAGTGCTGTGATCTCTCTGAAGTTGTGTTGGGGAAGTTTGGGGTGGAATTTGGGCAAAGGCTCTTCCCCAGAGGGTGCTGGCACTGCCCAGGCTCCCCAGGGAATGGGCACAGCCCTGAGGCTGCCAGAGCTCCAGGAGCTCTTGGACAGCACTCCAGGGGTGCCCAGGGTGGGGTTGGTGGGGTGTCTGGGCAGACCAGGATGATGCTGGTGGGTCCCTTCCAGCTCAGGAGGTTCTGGGATTGTGTGACTGTGATTCTGGGATTGTGTGACTGTGTGATCTGCCCAGCCTGACCCAGGTGCTGCCTCAGGTGATAAATGGGGCAGTTGGGGTTTCTCTTCCCTCCAGGCTGCCCCTGTCCCTGCAGAGCAAACAAAGAGCTGAGAGAGGGGCACAGAGTGCTGGGAGATGGGCACAAAGAGCTGAGAGAGGGGCACAAAGTGCTGAGAGAGGGGCACAAAGAGCTGAGAGATGGGCACAAAGTGCTGAGAGATGGGCACAGAGCTGAGAGAGGGGCACAGAGCTGAGAGAGGGGCACAGAGCTGAGAGATGGGCACAGATCTGAGAGATGGGCACAGAGCTGAGAGAGGGGCACAGAGCTGAGAGATGGGCACAGAGCTGAGAGAGGGGCACAGAGCTGGGAGAGGGGCACAAAGTGCTGAGAGAGGGGCACAGAGCTGAGAGAGGGGCACAAAGAGCTGAGAGAGGGGCACAGAGCTGAGAGAGGGGCACAGAGCTGAGAGAGGGGCACAAAGAGCTGAGAGAGGGGCACAGATCTGAGAGGGGCACAAAGTGCTGAGAGATGGGCACAGTGCTGAGAGAGGGGCACAGAGCTGAGAGAGGGGCACAGAGCTGAGAGATGGGCACAAAGAGCTGAGAGAGGGGCACAGAGCTGAGAGAGGGGCACAAAGTGCTGAGAGAGGGGCACAAAGAGCTGAGAGAGGGGCACAGAGCTGGGAGAGGGGCACAAAGTGCTGGGAGAGGGGCACAAAGCTGAGAGAGGGGCACAAAGAGCTGAGAGAGGGGCACAAAGTGCTGAGAGAGGGGCACAAAGAGCTGAGAGAGGGGCACAGAGCTGGGAGAGGGGCACAAAGTGCTGGGAGAGGGGCACAAAGAGCTGAGAGAGGGGCACAAAGTGCTGAGAGAGGGGCACAAAGTGCTGAGAGAGGGGCACAAAGAGCTGAGAGAGGGGCACAGAGCTGGGAGAGGGGCACAGAGCTGAGAGAGGGGCACAGAGCTGAGAGATGGGCACAAAGTGCTGAGAGAGGGGCACAAAGTGCTGAGAGAGGGGCACAGAGCTGGGAGAGGGGCACAGAGCTGGGAGAGGGGCACAGAGCTGGGAGAGGGGCACAGAGCTGAGAGATGGGCACAAAGTGCTGAGAGAGGGGCACAAAGAGCTGGGAGAGGGGCACAGAGCTGAGAGGGGCACAGAGCTGAGGGCTGTCCTGCACTCAGGGCTGTCCTTGTGTCTTTGCAGAATGGAGAAGCTTCCCTGTTCGAGGTGAACATCCGCTACATCGGAGGGCTCCTGGCCACCTACTACCTGACTGGAGAGGAGGTTTGTCCCCACAGTGTCCCCCAGCCCCAGGAACCAGCTGGGAGCTCTGCCCTCAGCATCAGATAATCCCCCTTAACAACAGGCTGAACCCATCCTTTTTGTGAATATGGAAATGCCACTAATGTTCCTTTAATTAAGCCTGGAATAATTACCTTGCACACACCGTGCACGGCTCATTTGCCAGAGATCTTTCCTCCTGTGGGCAATTCTAGCAGGACACGTTTGCAGTTGGACACATTGCTCCCCGGGGAAATGCCATTTGCAGAGGATCTTCGTCTTTGTGCTTGTTCCTCTCTCTTCCAAGTCGGGTGAGGTTTCACCAGACATCATCCAGATCCTGCCTCGGGCTCAGGAGGGCAGCTGAGAGGGGCAGGTGCTCCCCTCTCACTGCACATCCCTGTGGAGCAGGAATCCCTGAGGTGGATGCAGAGCCTGGTGTCACCCCTGAGGTGGAGGCTGGAGCCCTGGGTGAGGCAGGAGATCTCATTCCCACTGCCCTCCCTCCTCCCACAATGCCATAATCTGTTTGATGGTGTGCCTGGGCTGCAATTCCACATCTGCAGGGAGATGAGGAGATTATTCCTCTGCCCTGGGAGTCTTTGGTGAGCTGAAGCTCTGGTTCAGGGGGAGTTCTGTGAGGACTGGCCCTAAATGAGAGCTCAGCTCTGCTGCTGCCCCAGCACAGAGGGTGGGATGGCTCCTGCACCGTTGATGCAGGAGCAGCTCTCTTACTTCAGCTGCATTTGAAATGTGTTCCAGGAATGACTTCCCTCTGGGATTTCCCTCCAGGGAAAACTCTCAAAGACTCAGTGCCCCGACTCAGAATCTGCCTCAGTGACAACTTCAACAGGTTGCAGATCAACAGAGCAAAAAGAAACCACATTAAACCATAGAACTCCAGCAGTGACCTCTTGAAGTCCCATCAGCAGCTGGGGCAGCGCCTGTCACTTACCCAGTCAGTGTCCCTGAAAGGCAAAAACCAGTCCCTGTCCCTTTCTTTCCCTTCTGAGCCAACCCCCTGTTTCCTTGTGAGAGTATCAAAGGTCTGTGAGCCCACAGGAGAGCTCAGGTTTCCTCAGTGCTGTATTTTTAGAGCAATGAATTCCTGCTTTCTGAGAGCCACCACCACAGGGCTAGAGGTAAAAGGCTTGTGCTTTATCTCCTAAGTCACTTAGAGGCTTCTCTTGATCAGGACTAATCTCTGCAGTGAAGATTAGTGCTGGTATCAGTCTGTCCCAAAATAATTGTGTGTGCTTGCTTTGTGCTGCAAGGCACCATAAGCTGCAATTTGACTGGAAAGCCCAAAACTGAGGCATTACCAGTGGAAAAGGAGCAGCTTAGCCATGAAACCACCAATCCTTCTTGGCCAGGAGCTGCCAGGAGAAGATGGTTGGTTGGAAATCATGGTTTTTACAACAGGGGATGAAAACAAAATCTGGGCAAGCCTGCGTTGTAAATCTAGCAGTGCTTCAGGCCAGAAGGATTTCTTCTGATTTTCACTCAGTGATTGCAGCTCCTTGTGTTCTCTGCCATCCTGGGCATGGGAAGGTTTGGAGAGCACTCTGGATCAGCTCAGATCACAGGGTGCTGTGGTGAGCTGCTCTGCTCCAGGCTGAGGCTTTGGCAGGGGACTGGGGGCTGGGTTAGTGCAGATTGGAGAGGAAATTTAGAGATGCAAAAGTCCAGTGAGACTTTTGGTTCAGATTTTTTGTGCAGGGGAGCCAGGGCACAGCACACCTGGAGCAGGGGTTCTGCAGCACCTCCAGTGTTTCATGACAGTGTGTTTGCAAAAGGGGATGTGGGAGAATCCTCTGTGACTCGTCCCATCAAATATTTATCCTCCCTTTTAACAGGTGTTCAAGAGCAAAGCCCTGGAACTTGGAGAGAAACTTCTGCCAGCCTTCAACACCCCCACTGGGATCCCACGTGGAGTCATCAACCTGGGCAGGCAAGGCACACATCCTCAGCAGCATTCCCTTTAGCTCTGGAGCTGGGAAGGACCAGGAGCAGCAGAGCTCCTCAGAGCTGGCCCCTCCAGAGCAGATTCCTCGAGGTCACTTGCTTTGCCAGCTCAGACCTTGGCACAGCTTGCAGGTGACTCAGGTCAAACCCAGCTGTGTTTTATTCATTTGGGGCTGGCCACAGTTTCTTCCTCTGCCTCCTGACAGGGCTCCCTGCTGCAAGAGCATTTTCCTCACTCTCGTGTTCTGTGAAAAGGTGATTTTCTAGTCTGCTCGTAGCATGGATTTTTGCAGTGTGCCCAGCTAGATGCATGTGAATTCAGCCAGAAAAAATGGATTTAAAAAAAATTGGAAAAACTAGGCAAGGGAGTGGATGGGACTGGCTGACAGTTTTGGTGCTGGAAAGGGGGAGAACACAGCACACAGCCCTCAGCCAGGCTCTGTCCTTCCTTAGTGCCCAGAATTCAGGTTGGTGATGTTCTCATGGCCAGGGAGGCAGCTGAGTTCAGTAAATCCCTGCAAAAGGTCTGGCAGCAAACAGAGCAGAGCTGGGGCTGCCCTGCTGCTCCTGGCTCTCCTGGCAGACAATTCCCTGCCAGCCAGGCAGGGATTTTGGATTTGCTGGTTCTGATGCATCCAAACAAATCCACGGGTGAGAGCTGCAGGAAATGTGGGTTAACAAAACCTTTCATCCTCACCTCTTGCAAAACACTCAAAGTCGTTTCCAGCCCTTAGCCCAAATCTCCTCCTTGGCTCTGCAAGCAAAAGACTTCCAAATATTTGGCTCAAATATCACTGTCACCCCTCAGTTGTCTGATGTGCTCCTGATCCCAGGGAAAATTGGAGCCACCAGCAGCACTGTAATTGTCCTTTTTTACAGCACAGACATCCTGCTTCCTCTGTGGCTGATAAAGGCTCTGCATAGACTAACCTTTCACAGAAATGCCAAACCCTCCCCTGCCCTTTGTGAAGACAATTGAAGCAGCCTCTGTCTGCCCAGACATTCCCAAAATGTTTTGCTGATGACCTTGAGTGAGAGCAGAGAAAATCGACAGAACACGGAGGCCACAGCCAGAGCCCCCCTGCAGCTCTGGGGCTGCTGGGAGGGCTGCAGGACTAAACCAGTGCAGCTGGTTTAGGAGCAGGCACGGAGGGAGCTGCATCCACAGCCCGAGCTGCTGCAGGAGCACGAGGAGCAGCCAAGGGCTGTGAACCCCCAGGGAAAGGGAATTATTCAGTGTGCAAGTGGAGCAGAGGAGGGCGAGGTGAGGCTGTGAGACCACACTGACCCAAACATCAGGGCCAGAACAAAGCCCAGAAGAGTTTTGCAACGAGGAATTCTCTCTCCACTTCTGCTTTTGCAAGGGTGTGCTAATTCCAGAGAGACCTGAGCATCCCAAAAGGAGGAGGGTCCTGCAGCGTGTGTGGGCCTCTGTTGGAGGCAGCTTGGGGGGTGGGTTAAGAAGGACATTCAGAAATTTGAAACCAAAAACTCCCTTGGCATTGAGTCAATTCTGCACATTCATTTTCGAGGGTCCAAGCACAGCCAGCCCCCCCAGCTCTCCCATACCCAGCTGCCTTTATCTCTTTCTGTCACCTTTTCCTCTGGGGTCCCCTCTCTGCTGATGAGCTTCCTGTGGCTGCTTGCTGTCCCCTGTCTGTCTGTCCCATCTCACACTGCTGTCCCTGGCTGTCTGTCCCATCTCACACTGCCTGCTGTCCCTGGCTGTCTGTCCCATCTCACACTGCTGTCCCTGGCTGTCTGTCCCTCTTTCCATCCTGCTGCTCCAGCTGCCACGCTGGCCCTGGCAGCTCTGTGTGCTCCAGCTGCTGCTCTGTGCTCTGCTCTGTGAGCTCTCCCTGTGCTGCAGTCCTTTCCTTCACGTCTCCCTAACCCTCTGTACCTCCAGATTTTCCCTCAGCATTCTCTCCTGGCCTCTCTCACTGCTTTTGCTGCTTTGGATCCCCATGGGGAAGGCAATACTTTGACATTTCAGACCCGCTTATCTGAGAGATAAAGGAGTTCTGGATGTGTTCCTTTCCCTTGGAGGCCAAGGTCCTTCAAACAGCAGCTTCCTCTGAGCTGCCAGAGGCAGAGCAGCTGTGAAGGCCCAGTTTGCAAGGCTGACAAAAGCTTTTCCTGCAGGGGGTCACTGCAGGCTGCAGAAGGGCTCTGGTTCCTCCTGTGCTGCCTGACCCAAAGCTCAGGCTGCAGCAGCACAGCCCGTGCTGTGGTTTTGGGGAGGGCAGGGCTGGGATGGGCTCTGTGACCCCACAGAGCTGCTGTGACAACAAACACGGCCCCACTTGGCAGCTGCAGCCCTGCTGAGCTGAGCTGAGCCGAGCTGAGCCAAGCTGAGCTGAGCCAAGCTGAGCTGAGCCTGCCTAGGGCTCTCCTTGCAGGCAAACAGCCAGCTCGGGACCTGCCACGTTTTCCTCTCCATCACAGCGAGGGAAACTTTTTTTTTTTTTCTTTTCGTGCTCAGAAGGATCATTAGTTTTAACCTCCTGTAAACAACAAGCCCTTCTCTCTCCCAGCCAAGCTTCCCGGCGCCATCTAGTGTCACCCCCACCCTTCCCTGTCCCTGGAGCTGTCCCCTCCCCGGGTTCACTGCCAGGAGATGCAAAACTGGAGCCACCACACCTCTGAGGTGGCTCTGGGGCAGCAGCCACAGAGGCTGCTTTGGTTACATCCAACCCTGCATCCCCAGGGCATTGTCCTGCCTGGAGGGTTCCAGGCACACCCAGAGCCGTGGGGTACCACAAGGATATTTATTTTATCCCACAATATCTGTGTGGGCCAGGCTGGCAGTGCTCCTCCCAGGCTGTTTGTCAGCTGAGCTCTGCCACAAAGAAATGCAGTTTGTGCAGTCTGTGTGTTAGTCCTAAAGAATCTCTGGAAGATCACAGCTCAGTACCACTGGAACTGCTGCTGAAAATCTGTGTGTCCTAAATGTGTGTGTGTGTGTCCTAAATGTGTGTGTGTGTCCTAAATATGTGTGTGTGTGTGTCCTAAATGTGTGTGTGTCCTAAATGTGTGTGTGTGTCCTAAATGTGTGTGTGTGTCCTAAATGTGTGTGTGTGTGTCCCAAATCTGTGTCCTAAATGTGTGTGTGTCCTAAATGTGTGTGTGTGTCCCAAATCTCTGTGTCCTAAATGTGTGTGTGTGTGTGTCCCAAATCTGTGTGTGTGTGTCCCAAATCTGTGTGTGTGTGTCCTAAATGTGTGTATCCTGAATCTGTGTGTGTGTCCCAAATCTGTGTGTCCTTAATGTGTGTGTGCGTGTGTCCTGAATCTGTGTGTGTGTGTGTCCTAAATGTGTGTGTGTGTGCCCCAAATCTGTGTGTGTGTGTGTGTGTGCCCCAAATCTGTGTGTGTGTGTGTGTCCTAAATGTGTGTGTGTGTGCCCCAAATCTGCGTGTGTGTCCCAAATCCATGTGTGTGTCCTTTCCAACCCCCAAAGGACACCTGGCAAAGGCAGGGCTGCCCTGGGGCAGGCCCACCCCAGGCTCTGGCTGTGTTTGCTGGCAGTGAGGGCTCTCTTTTCTCTCCTTGCAGTGGCATGAGCTGGAGCTGGGGCTGGGCATCTGCTGGAAGCAGCATCCTGGCAGAATTTGGGACCCTGCACCTGGAGTTCCTGCACCTCTCCCAGCTCTCTGGCAACCCAGTGTTTGCAGAAAAGGCAAGTGAGCCCAGCCTGGGCTGCCATGGCTTGGCCTCTTCATCCCCCTGGGGTGTTTTTCCTGGTGTGAATTTTACCCAGAGCAGGGCACAGCCGAGGTGCAGCCATCAGGGGATGCAGATCCCTCAGGAGCCTGCTCTGAGGGACACAGATTGTGCCAGGCAGAACCCAAACTGCCCCCGTGAGCCCAGGGGAAATGGGGCTGGTCCAGAGTGCCACAAACAGACAGGGCTGCCAAAAAAAGTCACAAATTCTGCTTTTCCAGGGTGTGTCCAAGCAGGTCTGTCAGCTGTGAAACAAGGAGGGGATTTGAAGGAGAGACAGGAAAAACAAGAGGAGGAAGAAGCTGGGAGAGCAAAGTGGAGCTGGGATGGAGTGGATGGGAAGCAGTGAGGGTGGGATGAGCAGTGAGAGGCACAGAGCAGGGAAAAGCAGAGGGTGAAGGGAAACAGGAAACCCAGGAAAGTGTGGGAAGATCAAGAGAGGCTGGTGATGTGGGATGGGGACAAGGCTGAGGTTCCTGAGGACAGGGATGATGACAAATTGCTCCCAGGGAGGGGGAGCTGAGGAGAGGCCAGGAAAGGGAGCAGTGCTGTGGAGAGAAAATGTGTGAGGAAGATGATGGAAACATTGGGGATGCACTGCTAAAAACCAGAACTGCATCCTCATTCTGGGTTCAAACCATGGCATCTTGAGCCAGGGTCAAACCTCTGTCCCCAGCCTAAGAGATTTTTCCTCTTCTCCTCCTGAGCCCATGGAGGGAAAAGGGCAAAACCTTTCTGAGAGACTCTCCTGGGCTGATGTGTGCACAGAAAATGGATCCCAGCCACCCTGAGAGGGAAAATGTGGGATGCTGTGGGCTCTAACAGCCCAGCCTGTGGGAAATTCCTGCAGTGGAGCACATCAACTCATGAGCTCCCAGCTTGGGACTTGGGTGATTTTAGCAGGAATTAAAGCCCATCTGTGTCTTTTATTCAAACCTGTCATTAACATGCCAAGCTCCTAAACTCCAGTAAATATTATGGAGCCTGACAACTTCCTTGGAAGCACTGGCTTAAGGCTGCAGCCAGCTTTTGGTGTGCAAATTGTCTGATTTTGTAAAAGGTTTAGGGCAAATTAGCTGCTCTGTAGGTTATAATAGAATATTTATGCTGCAAGGAATTTAACTGGGTCCCTTAAGGGAAAGGCCTATTGGATTTAATGGGGGTGAAACCAAGGGAGGCTTTAGAGACTTAAGTGCTGGTTGTTCTGGGGTATTAAAGGAACTGTCTGTTGTTGAAATTAAAGGCCCCAATTCATCACATTAAGTGACCACATGGTGAATTTAAGTGCTGTGTGAGTCACTCATCCCTGCCACTCCCTTCCCTTTGGATCATGGAAGAAATCACCCCTGGCATCGCTCACATCTCCCATTTCCACCCAGATCCCCAAGCACAGAATCAGACTTGGGTTTGGAAGGGATCTCAAAGCCCACCCAGTGCCACCCCTGCGATGGCAGGGACACCTTCCCCTGTCCCAGGTGCTCCCAGCCCGTGTCCAGCCTGGCCTTGGGCACTGCCAGGGATCCAGGGCAGCCCCAGCTGCTCTGGGCACCTGTGCCAGGGCCTGCCCACCCTCCCAGGGAGGAATCTCTTCCCAATATCCCATCTAACCCTGGCCTCCTTTACCTTGAGGCCATTCCCCCTTGTCCTGTCACTCCACACCTTTGGGAAAAGTCTCTCTCCAATTCCCTGTAGCCCCTTCAGGTCCTGGAAGCACAAAGTCTCCCAGGATCCCTTCTCTCCATGGCAGTGAGCTGGAGTGGGGCTGTGCAGGGTTTCCAGAACCATTTCTGAAATCAGGATTGGGCTGAGCCCCACAGCATCTCCCTCCTGAGCTGTGTGCTGGGCTGGAGCAGGGCAGGGGAGGGAGGGAGGGACAGAGCATAACCCGGGCTGTCTGTGCTCTCTCACAGGTGATGAACATCAGAAAGGTGCTCAGCAGAGTGGAGAAGCCACAGGGCCTGTACCCCAACTTCCTGAGCCCGGTGACGGGGAGCTGGGTGCAGCGTAGGTATCCCTGCCTCCCCCCTGCCTGCAGGAGAAGCCTTCCCTCCCTCCCTCCTTCCCCAGGGAGCAGCCCCTGGGGCTGTGCCACAGGAGATAAATCAGGCTTTGCAAGGGCAGGGCAGGAATTGTGCCCTTACCCACAGCTGAGTGTCCCAGCTGAGTGTCCCAGCTCCAGAGAGAGAACTGGGGCCCTGCTGAGTGTCCCAGCTGAGTGTCCCAGCTCCAGAGAGAGAACTGGGGCCCTGCTGGGTGTCCCAGCTGATTGTCCCAGCTCCAGAGAGGGAACTGGGGCCCTGCTGAGTGTCCCAGCTCCAGAGAGAACTGGAGCCCTGCTGAGTGTCCCAGCTCCAGAGAGGGAACTGGGACCCTGCTGAGTGTCCCAGCTGAGTGTCCCAGCTCCAGAGAGGGAACTGGGACCCTGCTGAGTGTCCCAGCTGAGTGTCCCAGCTCCAGAGAGAGAACTGGGGCCCTGCTGAGTGTCCGAGCTGAGTGTCCCAGCTCCAGAGAGAACTGCAGCCTTCCCTGCACAGGGGCTCGTCCCACAGGTGCTGGGAGCCAGCCCAGCCTGGATCCTGCACTCAGCACAGGAGCTGCATGGGAAGCACAGGGAGGTTCCCCTCCAGAGTGGAGGTTCCCCTGCAGAGGCAGAGGGCTTGGAGGAGCCCTGGATCCCCCTGGGATCCAGGCAGGAATTCTCCTGTGCCTTCCTGTTCCTGTTACCATGGCAGCTCTGCAGAGCCGTTTGGGAAGGAGGGATGAGATAAGAATGTTTGCTTCTCTCCTGTGGGGAGCCCAGCACTGGAGCAATAATCAGGGAAGGTCTTGGAGAGGGCAGGGGAGTTGTGGAGGCTGCCAGGGGAAGGTGACACACAGGCTGTGCCCCTCCTCAGCAGTTTGCCCTGTGGTAGGAGCAGGAGGAGCCACTTGTGCAGCTGTGCCCTGATCTGTGACCTGCACTCTCTGCTCTGTTATTGATCTGCTTGTTTTGGCTGCTGCATTTGATGTTGTCAAAGAAAAATCTCTTCCAGAGACTGGTTTGAGCCTGTCAGTGGGTGACATGTATTATCTAGGCAGGTCACTCTGAGTCCTGCCTCTCCTGGTGTCCCCATGCTTTGTTGCACTTTTTGCTGGGCTGGATCACTCCAGACCTCTCCCAGTGCTGCTTTTGTGGCTCTGGTGGCAACAGGCAGGGACAGACCCTGGCTGTGAGCAGTCCCTGACCTTTCACTGGCAGGGCTGGTCCCTGCAAAGTGTCTGGGATGGCCACATTAAGCCAGAGCTGCCCTTTGGTGCTGGGAGGAAGCCCTCATCTCTTCTGCCACAAATTTAATTCTGTTTTCTGCCTCAGATTTCTCTGCATTGCCCTGAACTTGCTGATGTAGAGAGGGGCCTGGTGGTGCTTTTCAGAGCATTAAAAGCAGCCTCTGCTTGCTCGTGTGGGACAGGGAGGTGCCTGCCACAGGCCTGGGGATTTCCTGACTCCAGCCACACTTCCACAGGCTCTTTGTGGCAATTGCTCAGGATGTGACCTTGGGATCTGGCCCCATATTCCAGGGAGGGAGAAGAGTCATCAGCCCCTTCTGCATCCCCAGTGCTGCTGGGGAGAAACAGATGAGGACCAGAGCAGGGAGGCATCTGCAGCCTGCTCCCCAGAGAGGCCAGGCTCTCATTTTCTCTCTTGCCATTAAAGCTCTTTGCAGGAAGCTGTTTTCCTTGAAATTGCTGTGATTTTCTTAAAAGCTGTATCTTTGACCTGGCTGAAGGAGCAGATGCTGCCAGGGGAGAGGCTGTGCTGGCCCTGTGGGAGGGCAGCTCTTACCTGTGGGAAGGCAGGGATTTATTGATGCAGGTGCCTGCGAGGCAAACGCTGCCAGGGCTGCTGCCAGATGGAAAGCAATTCTGGAGCAGGGCTGCAGCTTTGGTGAGTTTATGAATGACACACTCAGGATCACAGAGCTGCTCTCTAAAGGCAGCCTGTGTTTGCAAATCCTCTGCCCTCTCTGCTTGCAGGGAAGCTGGGTGTTTAATCTCATTGTTTTGCTAGGGATTATTCCCTGGATCACTGGACACAGTGTGTCAGGGATGTTTGCTCTTCAGGTCAGGAAAATGATGCATGGCTGTTGGTTTGTGCTGCTGGGAGGATTCAGCATTTGGAATAAGCCTTATCTGTGTCCAAGGAGAGGGGAAACGAAAATCTGAGCAGCTCTAACACCTGCTGCACGAGCTTAGCTGGGAAATGAGAGCCAGGACAATGTTAATTAACAGGGATGGCTCAGGCCAGCGAGGGCCATTTGTCTTGCTCTCTTAAAAATGGGAGTGCTTGAGTGCTTTAAAGAGTGAGAACACTGCTGTTCCCCCTGTGGCAGAGTTGGAGCTGTAAATGCATGCAGCAGCTCTCCCCAGGCACAAAGGTGCAGCTGTCAGGCCCGTGTCACACTGCAATCCCTCAGCACTCCTGTGAGGTCAGAGCAGGGGGTGCTCTGAGCAGACAGCCTCAGAAATTTCATTGCTGCAGAGGAAAACGTGCAGTGCACATCCCTGTACCTGACTTTATCATTTTAATGTGCCAGCAACCCCCAGCCTTCCCCAGGGCTCAGAGTCCCTCCGTGAGGCAGGAATACAAATGGCAAAACCCAGGAGTGTGTCCACAGCCCCTTGCTGGCAGCTCTGTGGGATCCAAACGCCTCTCCTTCCTTTCCTGAGGCAGGGAGACAGCTCCCAGGGGCTCCATCCAGATGGAAATCTATCAATACCCACCACTGCTTTTGGTTTATGAGGCTGGATTTATGATGATGGCTCCATAAACAGGAAGCATCTTCACGTTGCAGTATAAATAACTTGTAAAATGAGGCCTCTGAATGGTTCTGGTAAGGGATACTAATGCTCTGGAAAATGACAGAACATTTTTCTCCTGATTGCACTTTCCACCTTTCTTTCTTTCTGAAAAGCAATGCTGCAAGCTCTCCCCAGGAAGCTGGGAAGAGGAAGGAGAGAACAAGGGCATTAAATAGGACGTGATTGTTTCCCCTTTGTAAGGCAGCTGCTCAGTGTCTGTCATGAACCTGAAGCTCTTTCCTGGCTTTCCCACCACAGACCACGTCTCCATCGGGGGCCTCGGGGACAGCTTTTATGAATATCTCATCAAATCCTGGCTGATGTCAGACAAGAAGGACTCTGAAGCTAAAAAGATGTACGACGATGCCTTGGAGGTGAGGAGCCAGGTGCTGCTCTGTGGTTTTTTTGGGGTGAACATGGTTCATCAGAAGGGTTCAGACCTTCAGAATGAGTCTTTGGGTTTCCTTGGTACTCACTCCTGTCACTAACTAACACTGAGTAAGTTTTACTCACTGTCCACTCTCTTGAAATGCTGATTTTCATCCCTCTAGGCAATAGAAAAGCATTTGGTGAAAAAATCTGCAGGAGGCTTGACCTACATCGCCGAGTGGAGGGGTGGCATCCTGGATCACAAGATGGGCCACTTGGCCTGCTTCTCCGGGGGCATGATTGCCCTGGGGGCCGAGCACAGCACGGGGGAGAGGAGGCAGAGGCACATGGAGCTGGCAGCAGAGATCACCAGCACCTGCCACGAGTCCTACACACGCTCAGGTACCCGAGCCCACAGCCCCAGGAGGGTGGGCACTGCCTGCCAGGGGGGGTTCTGTGCCTCAGCAGCATTGCAGCCCTGCTGTGGCTTCCCCTGGGCTTTCCTGGGATGTGTGGAAGGGACAGAAATGTGCTTTGTGCAGCAGAGGCAGCTGGGAGCTGCTGGGGCAGAGCTGGGAATGGAGCTGGGGCTGAATCCCAGCCGGTCCCAGCAGGGCTCCAGGCTGCCCTTGCTCACCCCTCTGCAGGCAGCAGGGGAGGGTTAGCAGGGGTTAAAGGCAGAGTGGCTCTCTCTGCAGCAGAGCAGCAGAGCAGCCCAGCAGGGCAGTGCTGCAGACCTGCAGCTGCTGGTGTTACCAGGAGAATGGAGTTGCTGAGCCCCTCCAACTGAATCCTCGTTTCACAAGCTCAGGACAATTTCTTTCACCACCCAGAGCTGTGGAGAGCAGTGAGTGGAGATGAGTGAGGGACTGGCTCGGTTCTCTGCCTGCAGGAGCTGCTTTGGACACCCCTCCTTTCTTTGTAGGCATCCCTGCAGCTCCTGTGAGGCTGCAGGCAGCCAGGGCAGCTCTCCAGGACCTTGGCAGGCACAGGTCTGTCCACAACTGCATCCAGGATTGTCCCACACCTTCCCCACACCAGCCAGCCCAGCATGTTTGCCCAACAAACTCCAAGCTAACCTGAAATGATCTTTGCAAATAACTCTTTTTCCCTCCTGCAGCACTTACAGAACTAAACCAAGGTTTCTGAACTAACAGCCCTGTGCCTGTGAGTGCCTGGAGCCAGTTTTCACCATCAGAGAGGCCAGCAGCAGGCTGCCCAGTGCTGCAGGGAGTGGCTGTGCCCAGCTCCTGCCAGCACTGCCAGGGCCCCACACCCACAGCAGGGCCCGGGGAAGGTGTGCAGGGTAATTAGAGGCAGATAATGACTCCCTGTGAAGCACTGGGGCAGACACAGCCAGAGGAATGTGCCATGATCACAGAATTATGGAGTGGTTTGGGCTGGAAACGACCTTAGATTCCATCCCATCCCACCCCTGCCATGGCAGGGACACCTCCCACTGTCCCAGGTGCTCCCAGCCCTGTCCAGCCTGGCCTTGGGCACTGCCAGGGATGCAGGGGCAGCCACAGCTGCTCTGGGCACCCTCATGAGCAAATTTTTTTCCAGCAGGGGAGAGGGTTGGTGTTGAAAGCAGGGATCTGAGTGCTGGATAGTGCTTGCAAGAGACTGGGATTCCTAAGCACAGACCAACACACTCCTGATTATTGTTTATAAAACCACTGCAGTTGGTTTTATCACCACCCTGACCCCTTCCCTCCAAAGGCAGCGCTGAAGAAAAGGCTCAACACAGCCTTAGCCAAGCCCTGGCATCCTGAGCAGCCTGAAGGCACTGCTGGTGCTGCCCTGGCAGTGACAGTGCTGTGTGTTGTCCCCAGACACCAAGCTGGGCCCCGAGGCGTTCCGCTTCGACGCGGGCAGCGAGGCCACGGCCACGCGGCTCAGCGAGCGCTACTACATCCTGCGGCCCGAGGTGGTGGAGAGCTACATGTACCTCTGGAGGCTCACCCACCAGCCCAAGTACCGCCACTGGGGCTGGGAGGTGGTCCAGGTAAGGCTGCAGAGGCCACGGAGCCCCGTGGGTTCCTGCGTTGCTGCAAAAAGCTTTGCTTGGGTCGGCGGAAGGAGCGGAAATTATTGAAATTGTGTTAAATGCTGAGAAACATCAGGAATGCTCAAGGCTGGGTTGGGTGGGGCTCTGGGAAGCTTGGTCTAGAGGGAGGTGACCCTGTCCGTGGCAGGAGGGTGGAAGTGGGTGATTTTTAAGGTTCCTTTCAACCCAGATTGTTCTCAAAGCCACGAGCAATGGGGCAGGAGTTCACAAAGTGCCTCAGGTCAGTGTTATCTCCACTGTGGAGGTTTTCTGCTCCCTTGGGGGCTGCACTGCCGTCAGTCAATCAGCCAGCTCGGGTGGCTGCTGTTTCCTCTGCTGTTCCATTAGAGCCAGGCTGGTTCCCAGAGTGTGGAGTAACCTCTGAGTGAGGGACAGGAAACCTGGTGCTGGATTTGTAAACTGGTTTGGAACGCAGCTGCTGGTGCTGGAGGGGTCACCCCACGCTGCTGGGGGTGGCTGAGGGTTCTGTTCCCCCTGCCAGGCCCTGGAGAAGCACTGCAGGGTGGAAGCTGGCTTCTCTGGCATCCGAGACGTGTACACCACCACGCCCACCCACGACAACATGCAGCAGAGCTTCTTCCTCGCAGAGACTCTGAAGTAAGTCTGGGCTCACAGGGGCCTTCCAGAGCAGCACAGCTCCTTAAGGAGCCTCAGACAATAAAGGAGAAGTCTTCTCTTCCCAGGGGAGGTGTCACTGCCAGGACAGGGGGCTGGAACCAGAGGAGCTTTCAGGATCTTTCCATTCTGGGGGGAAACTGGGCAAAGCTGTAAATCTTTGGGAGTTTCCTGCTGCAGCCTCTGCTGCCCTTGGCTCCCTGGAGGCTCCTGCTCAGGGGCTGGGTCTGAAGGGCTGTGATCCAGAGTGTGGGAAGGGTGGGGATTTTCCAGGGAGGTGGGAACATGTCACATGCTGCTGCCTGGAGCCCTGCTGGGCTGCTCCGAGCCTGTCCCTCTGCTGTGGCTGCAGGTACCTCTATCTTCTGTTCTGTGAAGATGACGTGCTGTCCCTGGAGGATTGGGTGTTCAACACCGAGGCTCACCCCCTGCCCATCAACCACACGGACTTGAGAGCAGCAGGGCAGCCCTGAGGCTCTGCCCAGCTCCTGCTCCCCCAGCCTGGGCAGACTCTGCTTTTCCTTTCCATTGAAGGAATTCCTGTTGTTCCTGAAATGGTGTTTTGGGGCACTAGTCCAATTCCGGACAGTATTTTCTTGGGAAGATGAACCATGACTAAGCACCTTCTTTTCCTCTGTGAGGAGCTCTAATAGGCTGATGATGAGATGTTTATTCTGGGCCATACTGTACACAGTTCATAGACATTCCTTTATACAGAGAATTTATATGAAATCCACTGATTTTGCTTTATAGTGGCCAAAGGACTGGAAGTTTGCCATAAAATAGACTTCACACACACACACATACACACACACACACACACACACACACACACACATCCTCCTTTCCTTTCTCTGGTTCATTTCTGCCTTTTATCTGCTCTTGGATTTATCACCTCTCCAGTGAACAGTTCTGAGCTTTCTGGTGCTGGGCTCTGGGGGCTCTTCAGGAGAATGAGGAAAGGAAATTGTCCTCGCTGAGGGAGAGCAGCTGGAATTCTGGGGATGGCTGAGGAGCTCAGGAATGAAGGGAGGACAGGGAAAGGTGATGCTTTAGTGGGAAAATAAGAGGATCAAACCCTCCACAAACAGGAGCAGCCTCAGGCTGGAATTTGCAGATTTCAGGGGGGACTTGACCCACGCTGATCCCTGCTGGAGGGGCAACTCAGGAGCAGTCCAGGAGGCTCCTGGAGTGGGTTGGTGATGAATTCCCCCTCCAAGGGACACAGGAGCCAGCAGAGGGGCTCTGCAGAGCCCAAGAGGAGATCCAAGATGAGATCCAAGATGAGATCCAAGATGAGATCCAAGATGAGATCCAAGGCTGCCCAGGCCGTGGGTGGTGAGTTCAGGATCCTGAGGGCAGGAGGGAGGGGGAAAGCTCCAGCCTGGGCTGCAGCCGAGCAGAGCTGGAGGTCTCCAGAGGGACAGGGACACAGGTGGCCCTGCTGAGCAGGGACTGGGACAGGGCCACCCCACAGGTCCCCTCCAGCCTCAGCCATTCTGTGACTCAACTGTAACTAAACCAAAACTTGGCTGCAAAATCCTTGCTCCTGATGTATTTTTATATACTTTTTTCCTGTGCTCTTAAAACACATTTACCACCCATCACATCTCATTTAACTTTCCTTTTTTTTTTTTCTTTTGGTGTTTTTCTACTTTTATTTGGAACTAAATGTTACGAGTCACTTGTAATAATTTTACTGCTGTAATAGTCAGATCTGTGAAACAGAATAAAAGTCTTGTAAAATAAAATGCCTGTTGGGGTTGATCCTGTAAAAGACCAGTCACTCCATGCTTGGAATGAGACAATACTGGATTTAAAGAGTGGATTCCAAGAGTTTTGTGCAGCAGAAGTTGATTTCTGGGGGAATCTAGGCAGTGGTTGAGTTCCCAGCTTTCTTAAACTGCTGGATCTGGGATCAGCATTCCCTCTGATCACTGCAAAGCTCTGTGGCCCTGGGGGATGGAACATTTTTGTTCATTCTTGTGACAGCTTCGTGACAATTGCTTCATTCAGCAACTTGGGGGAAAATAAAGTTGCTTTGAGCAAGTTGTGAAAACAGAAAATGTTGTTTCTAAATTCCTGCCTTTGTAATTCCCCGAGAGAAATAAGATTGTCAGATGGGGACTTAGCATTATCCCAGGGATAAAGCTGCTGCTGCTAAGCCTGGCCTAGAGGATGGGTATTGGTAAATAAACATCTTGGGAGTGAGCTGTGTTATCCAGGAGATTTGGGGATCGGGGAGCTCTTGTAGCTCAAAGGATTTTGATAATGGATTAAGGGAATTTCTTAAATAAGAATGACCTGCTCTTGGAGTAACGTGGAACACTTTGCCTGGCAGAATTTAAACCCCCAAAATAAACAGAGTGGTTCTGGTTTCCTTTAGGAGCAGGCCCATGGTTGGTTCCCATTTCACACAGGTGAGTGGGAACATCCCTCACCCTTCCAGAGGAAGTTTCCTGCAGCTCTTGGGGGGCCACACCACAAACCAGGAGGTTCTGACCAAGGGGAGTTTTTCCTGCTGGGTGGAAGTCTTCCCTGTTACTGTTTTTAGGATTCCCTTTGATCCAGGTGTGCCTGGGTGGGCCCCACAGCAGCTCTGTGGATATTTAACATTCTTCCCGAGTGCTGTAATCCCAGGACCCAGCAGTGGAGAGCCAGGTTGGGTTTGTTCTCTTCCAAGGAGCAGCAGCCACTCTGAATTATTTCACCTTTAAGTCTTTCCCATCAAATATTCCCCCCGTTTCTCATCTTTTTGTAGTGACTGGAAATGGTTTGGGTGTAAAATGAGCCCTCATCCAAAGAGAGCCACCTCAGCTCTGCCACCACCGTGCCAGGGCCCCTCCTGCTCCTGTCCCAGACAAACCAGGACCTTTATCCTGTTCCAAACCCATCCCTCCCGTTACACTCTGGGTCAATCCAGGGAAGCAGCAGCAGGTTTTACAGCACATCTATAAAACACGGCAGCTCCCAGACCTGTCCCTGCTCCCAGAGTCATTCCCATGCCCTGCTAATCCCACAGCCACGGCCGGGTTCTTTATGGAGCAGAGTTCCAGGGAAGTTTTCTGCTGTGCTGCAGAAAGATTTTTCTTCTTCCTCCCTCGGTGCAACCACCCTGGCGTGAATCCCAAATATCCCCCTTGGTTCCACTGCTGGGCTCCTCTGCCTGCTCCCATCCTCATCCTCCCTCCTCCTCCCTTAATGGCTCGGTCATGCTCTGCTCATCTCCATCTCCAGACTTCTTTAAACCTAAAACAAAAACGATTAGGCAGGCTTAGGATACAGCAGAGCTTCAAAGGATTAAACGCTGACGCTTCCCTCGGAGAGATCAAACACTCGGTGCTGGCCCTGCAGCAGAAATCTTCCGGCTAAGGGGGGATTGGAGCAGGACTGGGAGCACGGAGGAGCAGGATGAGGAGCGGAGAGAGGTTAAAATAATAAATTTGTGTGGCTAAATAATAAATTTGTGTGTCTTGGCCCAGCCACTGCCAAGGGACAGTGTGGCAGCAATGGGCGGGCGTGGAGGGACACTGAAAACATGGGAGGTTGAAAAGCTTGGGGTGGAAATGACCCAAAATGTGGCATGGTGGTAAAAATGACCCAAAATGTGGGGTAATGCTGGAGAAAGGAGGCTGAGCACCATCACCCAGGGCTGCCAAGTCATTCCCATCCCCAATTCCCATCCCTAGGGCTCAAACCTCAGCGGAATCACTGCAAGCGATCCCACCCATACCTGTTTTGTTAAAAAAATACCCATTTTGGTCAGCTATAACCAAACAAGCACAGGATACGGCTTTGGGAAGTGCCGAACAAGTTCAGGGTTTTGTTCTTTCTGGGAAAAGCTGAATTAAGGACAAAATGGGAATGTGGGGATGGACACATACCTCTCTCTTGCATGGATAATAAAAGAAAAAGTCATTGGAGACACAGGAGGAGGGGGTTCATTCCCCCAGGAGCCCTCAGAGCAGAGACATTTCAGCCTAAAAAGCACTTTTTTCCTGAATCAGTGCCGCTCATTTACCATTAAAACGTGTTTTTACCCTGACAAGTGCCGCTCATTTAACACTAAAAAGAACTTTTCCCTAACCGGGCGGCAGGGATTTAACACCAAAACACATTTTTTCCTTAACGGGTGCCCCTCATTTACCACCAACCCGATGTTTTCCCAGACGGACCGACGGTCATTTAACCCTAAAACACGCTTTCCCCTGACCGCCGTCCGCTGACTGAACACCACGAAACCCCTTCCCCGGACGGAGCGGCGCTGATTTCACACCAAAAAGGGGTTTTTATTCCCGCGGGGCCCGCGGCCCCTCCTCGCCGCCTGACGCCTCCCCCGGCCGGGCGGCCATGGCGGCTCCGCGGCGCGGGCCCGGCGCGATGGCGGGGCCGGGGCCCGGCGCGGCCCCTCCGCGCCTGGCGCTCGCCCTGGCCCTGCTCGCCGCGCTGGTGGCCGTCAAGTACTACCGGGACGCGGAGGCGGCGCGGCAGCAGGTACCGAGCAGCGGGCAGGGGAGGGGACGGGCCCGCGGGGCCGGGCGGAGCGAGGGGGAATGGCGGGCGCGGCCCGCCCGGGCGGCGTGAGGGGAGGCGGCGGCGCCGGGCGGGCAGCGGGGCTGAGGGGGCTGTGGAGGGGCTGAGGGGGCTGTGGAGGGGCTGAGGGGCACCAGAACCGGTGGGCACTGGGGATGAAGGAGCCGTAGAGGGGCTGAAGGGGCACCAGGAACCAGTGGGCACCAGGAGCTGGTGGGCAGCGGGGATGAGGGAGATGTAGAGGGGCTGAGCGAACACCAGGAACCGGTGGGCACCAGAACCGGTGGGCACCGGGGATGAGGGAGCCGTAGAGGGGCTGAGGGGGCACCAGAACCAGTGGGCAGCGGGGCTGAGGGGGCTGTAGAGGGGCTGAGGGGCACCAGGAGCCGCTGGGCACCGGGGATGAGGGGGCTGTAGAGGGGCTGAGGGGGCACCAGAACCGGTGGGCACCAGGAACCACCGGAGATGAAGAGGCCATAGCCAGGCTGAGGGAGCCCCAGGAACCAGTGGGCACCAGGATGAGGGAGCCATAGAGGGGCTGAGGGGGCACCAGGAGCCGGTGGGCACCAGGAACCACCGGAGATGAAGGGGCCATAGCCAGGCTGAAGGGGCACCAGAAACCGGTGGGCACCGGGGATGAGGGAGCCGTAGAGGGGCTGAGGGGGCACCAGAACCCATGGGCACCAGGAGGCACCAGAGATGAAGGGGCCGTAGCCAGGCTGAGGGAGCCCCAGGAACCGGTGGTCACCAGGGATGACAGAGCCGTAGCCGGGCTGAGGGGGCACCAGGAGCCGGTGGGCACCAGGGGTGAGGGAGCCGTAGCTGGGCTGAGGGGGCACCGGGCGTCGATGGGGTCTGAGGTGGCCATGGCCATTCTGGAGTGACCGCCCGGAATCCATTGCCAGGGCGGTTGGGGTGGCCACCGCCGGACTAAGAGGAGTAATAGGCGTTGTGGCTAATGGGGCTGAGGTGGCCGTAGCCAGGCTGGAGCGACCACCAGGTTTGGGGTGGCCACTGGGGTTGAGGTGACCACCAGGCGTCAGTGGCCATGGGGGCTAAAGGTGTTGGGGCGACTGCCAGGCGTCGGTGGCTGCTGGGGTTGGGGTGGCTGTGGCCAGGTGAGGTGACCACCAGGCTTCTGTGGGGGTTTAAGGTGGACCCTGGGCTGTGGCCAGGTGAGGTGACCACCAGGCATCAGGGGGGTTTAAGGTGGACACTGGGCTGAGGTGGCCGCTGAGCTGTGGTGCCACACTCCAGTGGACATGGGCTTGAGGTGGCCACTGCCAGAGCTGTAGTGACCAGCAGTGACCAGCTGCCCCTGCCTCCAGCCCCATTCAGTGAGGGAAAAATTATTTTTTCCCCACATTCCAGCTGTACAAATTCCAACCCCATCCCTTGGGGTCTGTGTCTGTGAAGTGCAAAATGAGGAGAGGCTCTGAAAGATCCATCAGCAGAGGAGCTGTGCTGTGCTGGGGAGAGCAGAGGCAGTGGAGCATCCCTTCAGAGCTCAGCACACATCCAGGACAGCCTGCCCTGCCAGGGGAGGCTCCTGCTCCCTGCCCAGGGCCCTGAGCTGGCTCCCAGCCCAGCAGTGATCCCAGTCCTTGACCTGTGTGCCAGCATGGGTGAGATCTGGAGCCTGGCACGAGCCTTGTGTGACCCTGGGAGGTGTGTCAGCACCTGCAGCCAGGGGCTCAGCAGAGCTGTGACCTGTTTCCAGAGCCCAGGGTGCTCATCCCCATCCATTCAGGGAATAAAAGCAGGTTAACTGTGGACAGTCCACAGTGCATTGTCCCTCTGCACAAAAAAAAACATCTTTCTCCATTTTTTCTTGTCCTTGGCCATGTCCTCATCCAGATCTTCGTTTTGAGTTCCAGTCTATTTCAGTCCCAGCCCTGGAAGTGCCCTGGAAGGCTCTTAAGTGCTTTTGTAGCTGCAGTTGATGGGAGCAAAGCCTTCCAGGCTGCATTAGTGCTGCTTCAGGCTGGCAGGCAGCAGATGGAAAATAAACTGGTTCAGGAGCTCTGGGGATGGTGCTGCTGCTGCAGGCAGTGGAGAGCAGCAGAATGCAGAGTGTTTGTGCTCCCAGCTCCAGGCTGGGCAAGCTGCTGGATCCTGGGGCATGTGCCAAGGGCTGGCTGGCACTGAGGGCTCTGTGGTGCCCGCCCTGTGTCTCTCCCTCCTGTCACACCAACCCGGAGCTCTTGCTCTGCCTCCAAGTTGTCCCTTTCCCTTCAGACTGCAGAGTGGAAATGTGTGGAAGCATCCAGAGCCCTTCTGGGGCTGCTCCGAGGGAGACACCCCCCTGTGGGGGCTTGGCAGAGGGAGAAACTGAGGCACAGAGCAGCTGGGATCCTGTGGAAGCTTCTGGAGAAGACTGTGGGTTCTGTGACTCCCTGATGGATGGCTGAGGGGGCAGGGAGCCAAAATATTCCATGCAGTTCCAAGGCTGGAGATTTGGAGGGGCACTGACCAGAGCAGGGCAGTGAAGCTGGAGTGGATCCCACCACGAGTGGAAGTTTCTAATTCCAAGGGCTCAGCTCAGTCCCTCTGTGCTTGTGGAGTGTGGTGCTGACATCTTTGACTGCCTTTGTCTGGCTGCACATCAGCTTACCCCAGCAATCACCAGGTGCTCCCCATGGCTGCAGGTTTAGGCCTAACTAGCTGGAAAAAGTGGGGAATTTTTCTGGCAAAAGACACTGAACGTGAGCAAATGGTTCAGTTGGAATTACTCAGGCAGATGCAGGTTCAATATCCTCTGCCAGCAGTTCCTGGACACGTTGCAAATAGCCCCAAATCCTGCCAAGGGGAGTCAGTCTTTCCCCTGGGTGTGCTGGGAAGAATGGGATTAACTCCAGAGGGGCCAGAGTGGGCTCCTGCAGGAGGCTCCAATGAAATCTCTCTTTCCTCTTCTTCCCAAACCAGGAGCTGGCTCTGAAGTCCTTGGGGAATGAGGGGCTGTTCCTCTTCTCCTCCCTGGACACCAACAAGGACCTGTACCTGAGCCCAGAGGAGTTCAAACCCATTGCTGAGAAGCTCACAGGTGGGTTCCTGTCTGCCTTCCAGAGCCTTCCCTGCACAGAGCCAAACATGATGAACCCCACAGCTTGAATTCACTGAATATTTTATTCACTTTATTGTTTCTGGGTGCTGCTTTGGGTCTTATTTACATGAAGAGAGGCTGTGCAGCTTTCCATGTTGTTGGAAAGGCTTAAGCACGAGACATCACTTTGACAAAGTGCAGTTTTTACAAGGTGGGGGATCCCATTGCTGGACTAGCAAAGTACATCAGTTACTTTGTGTGGAGCTTAAAGGGGATTTGGGATGGGTGAATGCAACAAATGCAGCTCAGCCCAGGCCAGGCCAAAGGCATCAGTGAAGTCCCAGGGCTCCACTGAGCTGGGGCAGATCATCTCTGGAGGCTGTGTCAGCACAGAGCAAGTGGCTCTGCTGGTGCCAGGAGGGAGGAGTGGGGGTGACAATGAGTGGGGACACAGCCAGGCTTTGCTGTGCTCTCCTGGACTGCCTCCAGCACGTGCTGGGATTGCTCTGAGGGGCTGTGAGTCTGCCTGGGCTTTGCAGCCAGGGAAACAGGGAATCATGGAATGCTTTGGGCTGGGAGGGACCTTAAAGCCCATCCAGTGCCACCCCTGCCATGGGCAGGGACACCTGCCACTGCCCCAGGCTGCTGCAAGCTCCATCCAGCCTGGCCCTGGACTCTGCCAGGGATCCAGGGCAGCCACAGCTTCTCTGGGCACCTGTGCCAGGGCCTGCCCACCCTCACAGGAAACAATTCCTTCCCAGTGTCCAACCTAAACCCACTTTAAAGCCACTGAGTTTGTCCCAGCCAAAGCTGGTCTGGGGATGGGTCTGAGCTCTGCAGTGTGGGGACAGCTGGGAGACTCCCAGTGCTCCTGGATTTGCCAGGATAAACATGTGATCATTTCCCAATTGCTTCAAAGGGGAGGGAGGGGAAACAGCTGCTTGAATTGCTGTCCTTTTGTGCAGGGGTGGCTCCAGTCTCAGAATCTGAAGAGGAGGAGACGCTGGATCCAGACGGGGAGACTTTGTCCATCGTGGCCAAATTCCAGCCCTTGCTCATGGAAACAATGACGAAGAGCAAGGATGGTTTCTTGGGAGTAGGTGTCCTGCAGGCCACAGATTCTGGGATAAACACCTCTGGGGGGCTGGGAACAGCACCAGGAATAGGCTGGGAGGGGACAGGTCCTGCTGGATCCCGTGGGATTTGCTGTGACAGTGAGCTCGCTGCCCCCTCAGCATTCCAGGGTTTCAGCACACTCAGCAGTGCCCTGCCCTGGTTAGAACAGCCTTCCTGGGAGCTGGGAGCAGCAACTGGAGCTGGCTCTGCCCAGCTGAGTGCAGCAGCACTGCTGTTACATGGCGTGTTCCCCTCTGCTCTGCTACTCACATTCTTGAAGGCTGACAGAACTGTTGGGTGGGGAAAAGAATTTGGGATGTGAAACATTTTTCCCCCCTTTTCCAAAGCCTGCATCCATGACATCACTGCACGCTGGGAGACTCCACTGTGGGCTCTGACAGCATCTTTTGTTCACAGATTTCCCACGTGGCTCTGTCTGGGCTCAGGAACTGGACAGCCCCAGCAGCCCCTCTGAGTGTCCTGCTTGCCAGGCAGTTCAAAGCCTTTCTCCCTCCAAAGGATAATCTGGATCTTGGGGATCCGTGGTGGATAATTCCCAGTGAGCTGAACATCTTCACTGGCTATCTCTCCAACAACAGGTTTTACCCTCCACCTCCCAAGGGCAAAGAGGTGAGATATGAAACTCAGATTTTATATGTGTATCCCTGGATTTTCCAGGGAAGCAGGAATTCCGTAGTGTATAGCCAGGAGCACCTAAACTGGAGGCAAAACTGAGAGCAGGCAGAAGCTCTGTGTGTCTGTGACAGCCAGATGAGGCTGACTTGAGTCACTCCATCTTGATTGTTAATTGTGTGGGATTTGAGGATAGTTTTTCCCAGAGAGGGTTGTTCCAAAAGGACCTGGGATCGTTCCTGGTGGAGCAGTGAGCAGGTGGAGCTCTGTGTGTGCCCAGCAGGTACAGCCTGGCTGTGCATCCCCTCCCCTGGCTGCAGGCAGGTGCTGCTGGGACCAGTGGTTGCACTCCCACCCCTTCAAAGGCTGAAGCATTGGTGGAGGCAGCCTTGCACATCAGTTTGCTGTTCTGCCTGGGCTGATGGAGAGCTGCAGACCACGGGAATGGCACGGAAGCCGTGGAAGATGGATTTATTTGTGACAGCAGTGCCTTGCTTTGTCTCCTTGCTGTGTGATTAGGTCGGTCTCTGAGCT
Organism: Passer domesticus; assembly: GCF_036417665.1. Classification (NCBI taxonomy): domain Eukaryota; kingdom Metazoa; phylum Chordata; class Aves; order Passeriformes; family Passeridae; genus Passer; species Passer domesticus. The sequence continues at coordinate 5,815,998 of NC_087497.1, read as the reverse complement.
GGCTGTTAAATCACAGCCATTCTCCGGCCTTCCTGCTCAGGTGGGGGTTGCTTTGGAGCCGAGTGGAGGAGCAGTTCTCAGTGCTGCTCCTGCCTTTCCCCCTGCAGGTGATCATCCACAAGCTGCTGAGCATGTTCCACCCGCGGCCCTTCGTCAGGACGCGCTTCGCCCCGCAGGGCGCCGTGGCCTGCATCCAGGCCAGCAGCAGCTTCTACTACACCATAGCCTTCCGGTGAGCCCCGGGGGCTGGGGACACCCCCGGGCCTGTCCCCTGTCCCAGCGGGGCTGCTGGGAGCCCTGGCAGAGGGCACAGCACTCGTGGCACGTGCAGCGTGTTCCCCAGGGACAGCGGGTGCTGTGGCTGGCAGGGGAGGGAGCTGCAAGCCAGAGGTCACCTGTGCTGCCAGTGGCACTGTGTCCTCCTGCAGGGCATCACCCTTGGACTTGCTGCCAGTGCCACTGTGTCCTCACACAGGGCATCACCCTTGGACTTGCTGCCAGTGCCACTGTGTCCTCCTGCAGGGCATCACCCTTGGACTTGCTGCCAGTGCCACTGTGTCCTCACACAGGGCATCACCCTTGGACTTGCTGCCAGTGCCACTGTGTCCTCACACAGGGCATCACCCTTGGGCTTGCTGCCAGTGCCACTGTGCCCTCACACAGGGCATCACCCTTGTTCTACCCCTGGCTGAAAGGGGAGAATCTGGCTGGCAAGAGTTTTGTTAGATTTAGGTTTATCAGAGTGTCTTTCCAAGGGGGAGAGTCCACAGAATTGTTTTGCTGGCAGTGTTGCACACAGCTTTGATGTGTCTGAGCAAGCTGGAGGGGAGGCTTGTTCTGTCCCTGTGTTTTAAGGAATGATAAACTATTTCATCCTTCCTGGCTGCCCCATTCCAGAAGGCATGGGTACTGGAGATGCTCCTGATGCATCTGTTCCAGTCTTTCACCCTCTTCATTGTGTGACATGAAAAGCTTGTTAAGCTCCCCCTGTCTTGCCCAGTTTAGGTTCATAGTTTCAGGTGTCTGGAGACAGCTTTTCCTGCTGTCACCTGCAGTGCAGGATCCCAGCTGATGGCTCCTCTCTCTTTCAGGATCCACGCTGAATTCCAGCTGAACGAGCCACCAAACTTCCCCTTCTGGTTTTCCCCGGGGCAGTTCACAGGTTACATTGTTCTGTCCAAGGACTCTTCCCACGTCAGGGACTTCAGGCTCTTTGTTCCTAACAACAGGTACAGCTGTTTCCCTCTCATTTCTTGGAAAATCTCAGTGATTTGAGCTCTGCAGTTGCCTGCAAATGTATTTCTACCTCACTGAGCATCCCTGAGCCATCCAGGGCCTGATTCGTGCCCAGTAACTGTCCCTTGGTGCTGGGAGGATGGGAGGGACAGGCAGGGTGTGGCAGGACTGGCAGTCCCAGTTCCTGGCTGCAGGCACTGAAGTTCAGCAAGGCCTGGTGCTCCTCCTCCAACAGATTTTCTGCTTGGGGTCTCACAGGTTAAGATTTTGTGTGCAGAGCTTTGCAGCAGCTCGTTCCTGCTCTCTGGCAAGGAGCTGGAAGTGCTTCAGGGGGAAGAAGCTTCAAATCTCTTTGCCCATGACAAGAGTGACAATTCTATTACAACGTTACCCTGGCGACTCAACCCCAGTGGCTCTGTCAGCACATTTCCTACAGCCAGCAGACACTTTGGGCTCTGCCAGCAGCCTTTTGCTTCCAAAAAACCACTTTTAAAAGTTCAGCAGGATCAGAATGTGCGAGTGAAGTGCTGGGAAGGAAGAGGGAGCAAAGGCATCTCTCCTTCCTGTCATTTGACAGAGCTCAGAGGTGTTGAGTGTTTTCCAGAGTGCTGAGTGGGTGCCTGGGCCCTGCTCCAGCAGGATCTGGTGTTCCTGGGCTGCTGCAGGGAGCACAGAGCTCTGCAGAGGCTCTGGGTCAGTGCTGACCCTGCAGGAGGCTGTTCCCATCTGGTTGGGGTTTCCTGTGCTCAGCTCTAGCCCTGGGTGACTCGTGGGCTCCCCTGCAGGTCCCTGAACGTGGACATGGAGTGGCTGTACGGGGCCAGCGAGAGCAGCAACATGGAAGTGGACATTGGATACCTGCCTCAGGTCTGTGCCCTCTGCTGTGCCCCACACCTGTCCAGCTTCTCCCCAGGGGTTTGTGCTGCCACGGCCCTGAGCTGTGGAACCCCTGTGACCCATTCCTTAGAGCTTTCCCTTGATCATTTCAGTACAACAGTAGAATTGCCATTTATCTCTGGCTGTCCTCTGCAGCCCTGTTGGCAGCTCTTCTGATATTTTCCTTTTTCCCTCAATGTGGGTTGAATCCTAAGCTTTTGGAGACTTTTTCCTTTTTTTAAAACATTTCCTGACAGGCAGAAGGGAAAGTGAGGAGCTGAGCCCAGGCCCTGAGCCCAGAGCAGGGTATGAATAACTGTGGGTCTGGATTTAGAAAGTGCACGAGGTTGTTCCCCTTTTTTGTGGTAATCCCAGCTCTTGGGACAGGAAACATAAGTCAGAATTCTGAATGCCTGAATTCAACAGACTAGAGTCGTGATTATTTTTAATTGGCAGAAGTCAGGAAGGCAGATTTAGCAGAATCATTTCAGCTGTACCAGAACACAAACCACAGGGCAGCTTTTCCTGCTGCTCCCTCTCGTGGCTTCCCAGGGCTGAGCTGCTGACAGGAGCAAGAGCTTCCAATGAGCCCTGCAGATCCTCATGGCTGAAAGGATCTGGTGTCCCACAGCCAGTAATCTCCTCTGGGAAGGTGGGAACGTGGAGTTTGTGCATTTCCAGTCCAGAGAGTGCAGCCACACTGAGGGAAATGAAGTTCCTCTCCTGGTATTTCACTGGAAAAGTGCAGCTGCAGGAGGTGGGAGATCTTCCTGAGGAGCTGTGGGTGTTATTTTGGATCTGTGTCCTGTCCTGGAGCCCGGGAGAGCCAGGAGAGGGCTGAGTGCAGGGTCCAAGCCAGCCTGTTCCCCTGCAGATGGAGCTGGAGTCCACAGGGCCCTCGGTGCCCACCGTGATCCACGATGAGAACGGGAAGGTCCTGGACAGCAGGGACCCCTCGGGGGAGCCCATCCACTTTGTGTTTGAGGAGATCACCTGGCAGCAGGAGATCCCCTGGCAGGAGGCAGCCCACAGGCTGGAAGTGGCCATGTATCCGTTTAAGAAGGTGAGGAAGGGGCTGGGCTCTCCTTGGCACATTGATTTGGGGCAGATTGTCCTCACTGAGCCATCCAGGGACCTGAGGGCCAGCAGAGGCCACAGCCTGAGCAGCATCCAGGGCACTGGGGGGTGTCCCAGGGCGTTTGGGGTCACACAGCAGCACAGACAAGAGCAAATTCTCCGTGTCAGGTGTCCCCAGGATTGTACTGTGGGTGTAGCTCATCCTTCCTGCCTCTTATCAATGGCTGCTGCTGTGATTTTGGAGCAGGCAGGTAATTATGCTGCTTACAAATGGGTTTTTCCTCTGGCTTTTACTTCCACAGCAGCCAGGTGCCTCTGGACCAAGCTTTCCTTATCAGCAGAGAACACATGATCTGCCTGTGCCTCTGCAGCCTGCAGCCAGGCACAAATTTATAGCTCTGGGTGACCCAAACTATTTAACATGCCTGTGGAGCAGATGGCTACTGCCTGTCACTGCTTCCTTGGCTGAAGGGACACGTTTTGGTGGCTGCCTCCTTGTGCCCAAGCTTACAAATGTCCCTTCAGGCTGCCAAGATGTTAATATCAGTTCCTTTCATTTGAGGGATTGGAGCAGGCTCCCTCACAGCCAGTTCTCAGGCTGTTTCAGGAGGTTTTGGAATAAATATCTCAAGGCCAGATTTCCCAGCAGCTGAGGGGGGGTTGCAGACAGCCTGGCCACCCTGGTGCAGGTGTTCTCTGCAGTGTGTGAGATCAGGGCTCTGCAGGTGCCAGGGACACAGGGACCCTGGGGACACCACCACACTTGTCACTCGTTTAAATCTGCAGGTCCTGCTGCACATTGAGCTGTGTGTGTGTCACCCCTGGGGCTGGCTCCTTCAGAGCTGCTCCTGTTGGGGCTGGGCTGCTGTGTGCCTGTTCCTCACGCTGTCCCTCTGCCCCCAGATCTCCTACCTGCCCTTCACAGAAGCCTTTGAGAGAGCACAAGCAGAGAAGAAGCTGGTGCACTCCATCCTGCTCTGGGGTGCCCTGGACGACCAGTCCTGCTGAGGTGAGGGCATTGCCAGCCTGGCTGGAGGCGTGGGGGTCAGGGAACCTTGTGCCACTTGTTGGCTCTGGAGGTGCTGGACAGACAAAGGCTGGGAGTGGGAATCACTGCTGGGAGTGGGAATCACTGATGGGAGTGGGAATCACTGGTGGGAGTGGGAATCAGTGATGGGAGTGGGAATCACTGCTGGGAGTGGGAATCACTGATGGGACTGGGAATCAGTGATGGGAGTGGGGAATCACTACTGGGAGTGGGAATCACTGCTGGGAGTGGGAATCACTGCTGGGAGTGGGGAATCACTGCTGGGAGTGGGGAGTCACTGCTGGGAGTGGGGAATCACTGGTGGGAGTGGGGATCACTGATGGGAGTGGGAATCACTGATGGGAGTGGGAATCAGTGCTGGGAGTGGGGAATCACTGCTGGGAGTGGGAATCACTGATTGGAGTGGGGAATCACTGCTGGGAGTGGGGAATCACTGCTGGGAGTGGGAATCACTGATTGGAGTGGGAGTAGGAATTACTGCTGGGAGCTCAGCTGCCCACTGCAGCTCCAGCTCTGTCTGAGACAGGTTGTGATTCAGGTGCCTTTGTCGAGGTGCAGACATGGCTCTGGTCTTTCCCCTTCCTCTCTCTTGCTGGGGAAGAGGCAGCATTGGCAGGGAAAAGGGACACTGCTCTGTCTGGCACCTGCACAGGAGAGGCCAGAGCCAGGCCTGGCCGTGGGGCTGTCCCAATGTGCAGCTTTTCCCTCAGTGCCTCAGAGCCTGTGCCACGTTGGCAGGAGGGATGGATGGGAGGGGAAGGGTCTCTTCAGTCCTGTCTGCCCTGAAAACCCCTCAGCACTGGGCTGTGCTTGGCATCAGCAGCAGGTGGCACTCGGGGTGGCTTCCATGGCTGACTTCTCCTGGACCTTCTGTGCCTGGCTTGGGCTCTGCTCTGCTGAGTGCTCTGTGCCAGCAGCACCTGTGGGGAGCAAAAGCCATGGAAAACTGCCAACAACAGAGCAAAAAGACAGTGGGGAGGGCTGGGGGGAGCAGAGCCAGCTGCCACTCAGCAGGTGGCACCGAGCATGGTGACAGTGGCTGGGGAAGCCACAGCAAAGCCTCCTGTGCCTCTCCCTGTGCCAGGTTCGGGGCGAACTCTCCGGGAGACCGTCCTGGAAAGTTCGCCCATCCTCGCCCTGCTGAACGAGAGCTTCATCAGCAGCTGGTCCCTGGTGAAGGAGCTGGAGGAGCTGCAGGTGAGGCTCACCCTCTGCTGGGGGTGCCAGGGGCAGGGGGAGCTCCCTCCTGTGCCAGGGGGGATTTCTGTTCCGAGCCCTCCGAGCCCTCGGCCGCTGCAGGGGCCAGGCAGACACCAGATGGAGCAGGCTGAGAAGTGGCACTGTGACCCCCTTGGCTCTGTCCTGGTGCCAGGTTTAAAGCTAAAACAGATGATTCTCTGTGAGACAGCCCTGCCCAAGGCCTCTGCTGCCATCAACCAACTGACTCCCCTGCAACCCAGGGGACGACCAAATACCCAAATAACTGTCTGAACCCTGAGGCTCCTGACTGAGCCTTTCCCCACTTCTGAGCTGTGCTGTCAGCTGGGATCAGTCACAGAGCTGCAGACTCTGGGAAAGGCTGGGATCAGAGTTGATGGGGTGATCTGCAGCTGAAATGAGAGAGAGAGCCTGAAAGGGAATGGGAAAGCAGCCTGTGAGAGTGGTACCAGTTACCATTGCACTGCAGAGCAGCTCTCTGCTCCCTCCCTCCCTCCCTCCCTCCCTCCCTCCCTCCCTCCCTCCCTCCCTCCCTCCCTCCCTCCCTCCCTCCCTCCCTCCCTCCCTCCCTCCCTCCCTCCCTCCCTCCCTCCCTCCCTCTCTTCTGTGTCCTGTGGGCTCCCCCTGTGCCATTCTGCCACTTCTGGGGTGTGCCAATGTGTGGGTTTGGTATCTGCCTGCAGAGCAACAGAGAGAACGAGTTCCACAGCAACCTGGCCAAGCTGCACCTGGAGAAATATAACTTCCCTGTGGAGATGATCCTGTGCCTCCCCAACGGCACCGTGGTAAGGCTGGGCTCCTCCTCTGCAGGGTCTCCCAGACCTGGGACTGCCCCTGGGCCTTTGCCCCTCCACTAGAAATCTGAAACAAATCTATTTTAGTTCAGAGAGAGAACAGCAGCAGCTCTGGGCAGGGGCAGAACAGACTTGAGCCAAGTGTGATTCCTCACTGTCCCTGAGCTTTGGGAAGCCACTGTAGCTTTGTTTCCTGCACCCATGGCCCTTTGTGCTCATCCTTTGAAGAAAATCTCCTGATCAGCACCTTCCAGCACATTTATCTCCCCAGACTGGTCACAGCAGATCAGCCATTAGTGAGCTCACATGCTCTGCTTCTGCTGGGCTGGGCTAATCCTGGTCACAGCTGCAGGGTCCCCTCGCTGTCCCCATGAGGCTCTGGGCTGTGACAATGGCTCAGTGTCCCCTTTCCCAGCTCTGTGGGGCAGCAGGCAGTGCTGGGAGCTCAGGTGCAGCCCAGGCCCCATCTCCCCAGTCCTGCTCACAGACATGAGCTGAGCCTCCATGGTTTTCCCAAATCACCTACATATTCTTCTTAACCTAAGCAAGGGGTCAGCACCCTTGGGGGAAGATCACACATTTTTCTCTGACTGAAATTCAGACCCAAATTCTGGTTCCTGAATTAGCACTTGGAAAGAATTAGATATTCTGTAGGAGCTGTTACAGCCTTGTCAGCTCTGTGCTGGCTGCAGGCCAAGGCAGGCCATGGGCAATTCTTCTGACCCTTAAAAATCTCCTCTCATCTGTTTTCTTTGCCAGATTCACCACATCAATGCCAACTATTTCCTGGACATTACTTCTATGAAGCCTGAAGATGTTGAAAGCAGCATCTTTAGTTTCTCAACCAATTTTGAAGACCCTTCAACAGCAACTTACCTCCAGTTCCTGAAGGAAGGGCTGCACAGAGCAAAACCATACCTGCAGCCCTAAAACCAGGCACCTGAATGCCCCACTGAGATGGCCAAAGACTTCAGAGATCTATTTTGGTTACAGCAAATCCTCCTCATCCCCTGCCAGGCGTTGGTGTTGAACTGCAGGCAGGGCCAGGCCGGGGCTGTGCTCTGGGTCTTGGTTTGAGCCTGAGTTCCTGCTCAGTTCAGGCACATTTCCACAGGAGTGCAAATACTTGAATCCATTCCCAGGGCACCTGCCTGGCTGTGCCACCCACCCTCATGTCTTTGCAGCTCCTGTTCAGCCTGGTGGAACTGGTGCAAGCCAGAGCTGCTGATCTCCAGGACTTGCTGAGTGCAGGGAGCAGCACTGCCATCGTGACCAAACACTCGTGCTGAGGACAGAGCCACAGCCCTGGGCAGCTCCCTGCTCCCCTCGGGGCCAGCTGCTGTCCTGGGCAGCTCTGGACACTGACAGTGACAATCTGTGTGACAGCCCTGAGCAGCCCCCAGCGCCCTGTGTGACCTGGTGGCCTCGCTCAGGCAGGGTCAGTGCCCTGAGGGTGGCACAGGGACACCAGAGTGGGCAGCAGGGCATCAGAGGGGTCAGGTGAGGATCAGTTTGAGCCCCCAGGAGCTCCCCCAGTGACCCCAGGCTCAGGGACACGGCAGTGGGCAGTGTCCCACCCATCCATCCCTCCCAGGGCTCCCTCCCCAGCAGCTCTGGGAGCTTCTCCCTGCTGCTCTGCCCCTCTTTGCTTTGAGCTTCCAGGTCATGCTGGGTGAGGAACCATGAAGTTCCCTCTGGGAACTGCCCTGAGATCCTCACCTGGCTGAGGACTGGGCAGTTCTAAAAGCCAGAAGTCCAAAAAGATCTTTTCAGGATTTTTTTTCCAAAGAGATTGTTCAGAAGCCATTATCCCTTACCTGAAGCCACCCTGAGCAGTTGCTCCTACTCTGTGCCAATGCCTGGGTGCAGAATGAGCATCACTTTGTAATTCAGAGAGGGAAGGGTTAAGTGAAACGGGTTTTAAGGCATATTCCTACAGACACGTGAGGGGACAAAGCATCCTCAGTAGCTGCCTGCAGCCAGCCCTGGCTGGTGATGCTTTTTCTGCTCTCTGAAGCACAATTTTGTTGGACCAAATCAAATTAAGGGAAAAGCCTTTTTTTTTTTTTTAATTTTTAATTTTCCTGACGAGGTATTTCCAGTCCTGGGAGGAGCCCGGTGGTGGCAATTACCCTGTCCCCAGCCTGCCCAGCCCTCCTGTCCATACCTGAGCCTGGGGCCTGAGCTTGGCTGCACCTCTGGGCTGGACCAGTGTCACTTCACTAATTGCTCTAGTGAGGTTAATTACTGACCCGGGATGGTTCTCAGTGTTGGTTTTGTAACTATGCATTAGCTCTGCACTTTGTGACACCCCAGTGGGACAGGCTGGGGTCTGGCAGCACTGCAGGGTTCTGTCAGCCCCTGGGGAGCACTGCAGGGTTCTGTCAGCCCCTGGGGAGCACTGCAGGGTTCCGTCAGCCCCTGGGCAGCACTGCAGGGTTCCTGCAGCCCTTGGGGAGCACTGCAGGGTTCTGTCAGCCCCTGGGCAGCACTGCAGGGTTCTGTCAGCCCCTGGGCAGCACTGCAGGGTTCTGTCAGCCCCTGGGCAGCACTGCAGGGTTCCTGCAGCCCTTGGGCAGCACTGCAGGGTTCTGCAGCCCCTGGGCAGCACTGCAGGGTTCCTGCAGCCCTTGGGGAGCACTGCAGGGTTCCTGCAGCCCCTGGGCAGCACTGCAGGGTTCTGCAGCCCCTGGGCAGCACTGCAGGGTTCCTGCAGCCCTTGGGGAGCACTGCAGGGTTCTGCAGCCCCTGGGCAGCACTGCAGGGTTCCTGCAGCCCTTGGGGAGCACTGCAGGGTTCTGCAGCCCCTGGGCAGCACTGCAGGGTTCTGCAGCCCCTGGGCAGCACTGCAGGGTTCCTGCAGCCCTTGGGGAGCACTGCAGGGTTCTGCAGCCCCTGGGCAGCACTGCAGGGTCCCTGCAGCCCCTGGGCAGCACTGCAGGGTTCCTGCAGCCCCTGGGGAGCACTGCAGGGTTCCGTCAGCCCCTGGGCAGCACTGCAGGGTTCTGTCAGCCCCTGGGCAGCACTGCAGGGTTCCTGCAGCCCCTGGGCAGCACTGCAGGGTTCTGCAGCCCCTGGGCAGCACTGCAGGGTTCCTGCAGCCCTTGGGGAGCACTGCAGGGTCCCTGCAGCCCCTGGGCAGCACTGCAGGGTTCTGCAGCCCCTGGGCAGCACTGCAGGGTTCCTGCAGCCCCTGGGGAGCACTGCAGGGTTCCGTCAGCCCCTGGGCAGCACTGCAGGGTTCTGTCAGCCCCTGGGCAGCACTGCAGGGTTCTGTCAGCCCCTGGGCAGCACTGCAGGGTTCTGTCAGCCCCTGGGCAGCACTGCAGGGTCCCTGCAGCCCCTGGGGAGCACTGCAGGGTTCCTGCAGCCCCTGGGCAGCACTGCAGGGTTCTGTCAGCCCCTGGGCAGCACTGCAGGGTCCCTGCAGCCCCTGGGGAGCACTGCAGGGTCCCTGCAGCCCCTGGGCAGCACTGCAGGGTTCTGTCAGCCCCTGGGCAGCACTGCAGGGTTCCTGCAGCCCCTGGGGAGCACTGCAGGGTTCCTGCAGCCCTCGGGGTTCTTCCATCCCTGCAGGGCTCCAGCCTTTGGGTTCCCACTGAGTCTCTGTTCATTCTCTCGTGATCTCTCTCGGGGTGAGCCCGGACAGTGGCAGAGGAGCCCAGAAGCCACCCCCGAGCCGGGGCAGCCTGGGGCATCCCGAGGGGACCCGTCCGTGTCCCTGTCCCCTTCTCCCCTGCCCGGGCGTTCTCCCCGTTCCCTCTGGCGTTCTCCCCGTTCCCTCTGGCGTTGTCCCCGTTCCCTCTGTCGGTCTCCGGTGAGCGGCTGTCGCTGTCGCCCCTCCCGTGCCTGGTGACGCCCCGGCCCGAAACCCGCGGCGGGCCCGGGCCGATGTCGGCCGGGAGGGGCGGCGGAGCGGCCCCGGTAAAACCATCCGTGCATCCTCAGCTCGGCCTCGCTCCTTCCTGCGCCGGGGCTGGGGGGCGAGGGGCGGCGGGGGCGGCCCGGGGTGTGCTCGGTGTCCCTTTACACTGGGGGGTCCCCAATGTCCCTTGGCACCAGGGTGTGCCCAATGTCCCCCCTGCACAGGGGTGTCCCCAGTGTCCCTTTACACCGGGGTGTGCTCGGTGTCCCTTTACACTGGGGGGTCCCCAATGTCCCTTGGCACCGGGGTGTGCTCAGTGTCCCTTGGAACCGGGGAGTCCCCAATGTCCCCCCTGCATCGGGGTGTGCCCAGTGTCACTTTACACTGGGGGGTCCCCAATATCCCCCTTTGCACTGGGGTGTCCCCAATGTCCCTTTACACCGGGGTGTGCTCGGTATCCCTTTACACCGGGGTGTCCCCAATGTCCCCTTGCACCGGGGTGTCCCCAATGCCCCTTTACACCGTGATGTCCACGTGCACCGGGGTGTCCCCATACTGTCCCCTCTCTCTGTCCCTGTCCCCGTCCGTGTCCCGGCGCAGGCGCTGCGCTCCGGAAGGCGCGGGGCGGGTTCTGGTTCTGGTTCCGGGCGATGGCGGCGGAGCGGCCGCGGCCGGCGCTGGCAGCGGCCCCGAGCGGCGCCGCCGGCCCGCAGGTACCGGGGCCGGGCCGGGGAGCCGCGCCGGGCCGGGCCGGGCCGGGCTGAGCCCTCCTTGTGTGTTGCAGTGAGCGAGCGGAGCGGGTGCGATGAGCGGCCGGCGCTGAGCCAGCGGAGATGGACGCGGAGGCCGTGAGTGACACGGGCCGGGACACCGGACCCTGCCGGGACCCTGCACGGACCCTGCCCCGACACTGCCCCGACACTGCCCGGACCCTGCCCCGACACTGTCCCGACCCTGCCCCGGCACTGCCCGGCTCCGGGCCCCAGGAGCTGCCCCAGAACCTTCCCCCGGCGCCTTTCCCCGGCAGCAGCTCCCAGGCACTGCTCCAGCCCCTTCCCCAGGCAGAGAAAGATTTGTCCCCAGGCAGAGATCTGTCCCCTCCCAGCCCCTGCCTCTGTCCCCAGGCACAGATCTATCCCCTCCCTGCCCCAGCCCTGTCCCCAGGCACAGATCTGTCCCCTCCCTGTCCCCAGGCACAGATCTGTCCCCTCCCTGTCCCCAGGCACAGATCTGTCCCCTCCCTGCCCCAGCCCTGTCCCCAGGCAGAGATCTGTCCCCTCCCTGCCCCAGGCACAGATCTGTCCCCTCCCTGCCCCAGCCCTGTCCCCAGGCACAGATCTGTCCCCTCCCTGCCCCAGCCCTGTCCCCAGGCACAGATCTGTCCCCTCCCTGCCCCAGGCACAGATCTGTCCCCTCCCTGCCCAGCCCCGAGGTTCAGTCTGAAGGGCTCATCAGGAATTGCAGGTGTCAGCAGGGAGCAGGGCTCAGGCAGAGTGCAGAACGAGCTGCAGCAATGAATCGATTGCTGGGGGTGCTGCGGGCTGAGCTTTGTCACTGTGCTGCTCTCTGTGCCTTGTGCTGTTCCTGAGCATTCACCCTTGGAGCCCAGCTCAGAAGTGTCCCGAGAGCTCTGAACCAGCTCTGCTGTTCTCTCCAGGGCTGCTCCCCGTGCCCTGGGCTGGGACAGGCTCTGGATAGAATTGTCACCTGCTGTCACCCAGGCAGTGCTCAGCCTCATCCCAGGTCAGGAGGGAGCCCTGGAGCTGTTCCTCAGCAGCAGGTGCAGTGAGTGTCTCCAGGGAAGGAGACTCACAGCTGCCCAGGTTATTTCACAATGTTTGTGCTAAAGGTGGTCTGAAAGCAGGAGTGTCCCTTGGGTGACGCTTTCTTTTGGTGTCACTTTCCTCCTGGGCCCTTGTTGTGTGGCTGTTTTCCTCCTTTGGCCAGTTCTCCTTTGTGAAAATGCCTGTTGGCAGTGCCTGGTACTGAGTGCTTTCAGTTTTCAGTCCAACACCCATGTCCAGAACGCCCCTGCACCTGCCTGGCTGTCACCAGCTCAGCTAACACAGCTCTGTGAAACAGGGACCTCAGTTCCCACCAGGTTCTCGGTTACAAGTGCAGAGATAACGAGTCAGGAATCAGACTCTGACAAGGAGAATTTCCAGTTTAATGGGTTTCAGAAGGCACTGAGTGTGCTGTGTCCCTGCAGACCATCCCCATCTGGCAGAACAAGCCCCATGGCTCAGCTCGCAGCGTGGTCAGGATGATCGGCTCCAACCTGCCCCTGAAGCCCTGTCCCAGGGCCACCTTCGAGGTGAGTGACCCCTGCCCTGGGGCAGTTCCAGGCACTGCCATCAGGTGCTGTTCTGTCCCCACACATCTGCAGAGCTGCAGCCACAAACACTGCACCAGTACAGTGAAGCTTAATAATTTTTTTTAAAAATTTCTTTTTTCTTTAATTCTGTTTTTGTAAAGTGATCACTGGCAGCTTGAGGAAATCCCTGCTCAGGCAGTGTCTGAGCTGAGGGAGGTGGAAGGGTGGAGCTGCTGCCCCAGGGTTTTGCTGTGTGACCTCCAAGGGACCTGGAGCCCTCTGGGCCTGTTCCCAGATTTGTGGAGTCCCTGACGTCACCCTTGGAGCTCAGGGCTGGCACTTGGCGTGCCAGAGGGTGGCACGTGGCCTTGGCAGCCTGGCCTGGGTCAGGTGTCCCTCCTGCCTCGCTCACACAGCAGGAAGGAGCAGGAGCTGGCCCAGGGAAGCACAAAGGCTTCATCTCCCAGCTCCAAAAAGTGGAATGATTGTGCAAACAAAAGCAAACCTGCTGGAATTGCTGCTGTGCCTGTGCCAGCCACAGCTGCTCACAGCACAGGCGCTCTGACAGCACACGTGGGGCAGCTCCAGGAGGGCAAAGCCCATCTCCTCAGCAGCATTTCCTCCCTGCCAGGTCCTGCCCAGTGTCTCGGATCTGTACCTGGGCGAGGTGCCCCCCGTGCCCACCCTGGCTGACATCGTGTGGATTGCAGCAGATGATGAGGAGACCTACGCCAGGGTCAGGTTGGTTTTCCTCTGCTGCTCTCTGGCACAGAGCTCAGGCCAGACTCTGCTCAGCTGAGCACGACTTCCAGTCCCCTCAGGCTCTGGTGTGGTGCCTCTTGAATGACATTTTTTCCCCAGAGAGGGGGGAAAAAAAAGACAAAGTAGCTGGAGAGGAATTCGTGCAGGAGGTGCCAGGAGCCTGTGCCATGTCCTGTGTCACTCCCTGCTCTGTGCACAGAGTGGTTTTTGGGCTCCAGGGTGGTTTTTGGCCAGGAAGTGGAAGGGTTGAGTTCTCCCAGGACTGAAATGCCCTGTCCAGCCTGGCCTTGGGCACTTCCAGGATCCAGGGGCAGCCACTGTGTTCCTTGTGCTGCAGAGAGCACCTCTGAGGGTTCACAGAGGCTTCATTTGTTTTGTTGGAGGCTCTGCTGCCCTCAGGGAGGCCAGGCTTTGTCACGGACAGGTTTGCACTTGGGGACTGACAGGTTTTTGTCCCCAGGAGTGACACTCGCCCGCTGAAGCACAAGTGGAAGCCCAGTCCCTTCACGGTGATCCAGAGGAACGCCTCAGTGCCCAACCTGAGGAAGCAGGAGGAGAAGCTGCTGGCCCTGAAGAAGCCTGGCCTGCCGGCGCTGAGCCGCACCACGGAGCTGCAGGACGAGCTGAGCCACCTGCGGAGCCAGATCGCCAAGATCGTGGCTGCACAGTCAGGTGGGGCCGGGCTCTGGCCTCGCTCAGGGTGGCTGCTGCCAGCTCTGGGGGCAGCCCAGGGGCCGTGGGTTTAGTTTTCCATTCTGTTGTGCTGAGGAGAAGCCTTGCTGCGAGTTCACCCATCCCCTCTGGTTTCCCTTGCAGCCTCGGCCCAGCTGACCCCAGAGCTGTTCTCTCCGGGGAGCTCGAATGCCTCGTCCCCCGTGCACTGCTTCGGGCCCTCCTTCCAGTCCACCACGTCCTTCGTGATCAGCGACATCACGGAGGAGGAGGCGGAGCTGGAGAGCCCCGAGCCGCCCTCGGTGGCCGAGCTGCCGCCGCTGTGCCCCGGCCCCGAGGCCCGGCCCGAGCCCCGCGACGCCGACGACGAGGACTCGGTGTCCCTGTCCAAGGCCAGCAGCTTCGCCGACATGATGGGCATCCTCAAGGACATCCACAGGATGAAGCAGAGCAAAGACTTGTGAGTGCTGCATGGAATTCTGTGTGCTCTGTCAGGCCCTGCAGAGCCTGGGCCCCCTGCTCCTGCTGGGGCTGCTCTGTGGTCTGGGGGACAGGACTTGGGAACTCAGTCCTGGCCTTTTTGCCTTTCTGGGATAGGAAATAGTGGAGAATTTTCATGGGGGTAATTTTATTTAGAATTTATTAAAAATTATAAATATTATCTGTTATTTTAAATATATTTTAATTACATACATATTTTACTATTATATATAAAAATGCATAATCTATATCTATATATATAGATATAACTATATACCTTTATAAACTATATATTCTTGTATAAAAATATATATAAATATATAGTTTATAAAGTTATATCATAATAAAATATAAATACATATTTATATATTGAAATATATATTAAAATATATTTAAAATATAAATATCTATATTATTTATAGATATATAAAATTATATATACTTTATTTATATATATAAAATAGTATTTACCTATATATGATATATAAAATTATATATAACTTATTTATATATATAAAAAATAATATTTATTTATATGTGATATATAAAATTATATATAATTTATTTATATATCTATAAAATAGTATTTATATATTATATATGAAATTATATATTTATTTTTATATATAAAATAGTATTTATTTATATATTATATAAAATTATATATAATTTATTTTTATATATACAATAGTATTTATTTATATGTAATTTATATGTTGTATATAATATATATTTTAATATATAAATATATATATCTATTATTTTTAATAAATTATATATGTGATATATAATTTATTAAAAATTAATTTATTAAATAACTATCCAGGAGAATTTTCCTGGATAGGAAATCGTGGAGGGCAATTTAAACTGCTTAAATGCTTGGCTGTGCCAGCTGGTTCACCTGACACAAAAGCTGTGCTTGCCCAGCTGCAGGGCAGCTGTGTGCTGGCAGCTTTCGGAGTGAGGGCATGCTGCCCTGAGCCCTGCTCCCCCTCCCAGGCAGCTGGGAAGCTCAGCATGGAGCACTCAGGGATTTAACACGTGTGGCGTGGGCAGGGTGAGTCTGCTCTTGTCTCCTGAGGAGTTCTGAGCATGAGAGCTCCTGAAGCTGCTCCACGGCAAGATCCTGCCCAGCTGGGAACGTTCTCCCCGCTTTTGGCCGTGCCACCTGCCTGCCTCAGGCTCGGCTCTCGGGCTCCACACTTCCCCTTCTGCTGTGTGAGATTCCTGGCCAAAAATACCACTCTCAAAAACACCACACTTGCTGGTTCCTCGTTTGGTTTGAAAGGAATCAGATTCTCAGCACTGAAAAAAAAAAAATTCAAGTCAGATGAGAGGAACAAGCTCAGCTTCCACAGCCAGAGCATCAGGGGGTGTCACAGCTCCATCCCTCCCAAAATTCCCCCTTTGCTCTGGTTTTCCTGCCACACAAAGGCTGCAGCTGAGCCATTTTTGCCCTCATCATCCTCTCCTGCACACAGCAGTGCTGGTTTGGGGTTATTACAGCTTAATTAAAGCTGCCTGAAGAGTTGCAGGTAGCTGAAAAATTAAGTTAATTACTGATGTTCATTATTTGATGAGCTTTAATTCCTCATTCTGGTGCAGTTGTGGAGCAGCCCCTGTGCTCCCCCAGCTGAACTGGGCAGCACTGGGAGGCCTGAAGAGGGTCAGGTGCTCTTCAAGTGGAGGAAAAAGGGTGCTTAAAGATGCAAAAGGTGCTTGAAAAGATAATTACATGGATGTTCTGCTGCTGCTGTGTAGGAGTCAGTGCTTAAACCCAGCCTTGTGTTTAAACTCAGCCTTTGTGTTTAAATTCAGCCTTGGAAGCTTCAGGAACGAGTGAGGAGCTTGCAGAAATGTGCCTGATCCAGTGTCTGGTGGAAATATTCCAGGGTTTGGGTTTTTTTGTCTTTTAGGAGACAAAATGTCTTCCCATAATGTTTTCTGAGTGAGGAGGGGCTTCAGCTATGGAAAAAAAAATAAAGCTCTGAGGTTATCATTGCAGGCTGTGAACAAAACCATGGTACATGAGGGAAAAGAACTGAGTTTGGCCTCCTGTGAAATAATCCTCTAAAAGGAGCTGCTTGTGTGAACTTGTTGAAGGAGGCAGATTGCCCTGGGAACAGAACTCGTGTAGTGGAAGGAATTCTGCTGTGAAATGCCTGGGATTTCTGGGATCTCCCCTACTGAAACAGGGAAGCAGAAATCCAGAGTGCAGCAAAATACTGAAAAAAACAGAAACTTCCAGGGCTTCCCCCCAAACACCTCACTGAGGGTTGGTTTATATGGAGGGGATGGAGGCTGTGGATAATTAATGAAGTTTTGGGTTCATTGCTTGTTATTTACACAGAGGAATAAGAATTACCCAGAGCTTTGGGGATGAGATTTCCAGGATCCCCCTGGAGCCACACAAGGAGCTGAATTTCCCCTTTTTGCTGTTTTGTGGTGTTCTTCTTGCACCTCCTCCACTTGTGACATGATAAAAGCTGCAGGAAAGCCCTGCAGAGAGTCCAGGCAGAGCTGCCAGGCAGGAGTTTGGCTCTGCCTGGGCTGGCTGCAGTGAGTTCTGTGCTGTTCCTCAGGATGCAGACAGGAATTTGTGGCTGGCTGCAGTAATTTCTGTGCTCTGTGCCCCTCAGGATCCAGGCAGGAATTTGGTTCTCCCTGTGCTGGCTGCAGTGATTTCTGTGCTGAGTCCCTCAGGATCCAGGGAGAGCTCTCAGACAGGAATTTGTGGCTGCCTGCAGTGATTTCTGTGCTCTGTGCCCTCAGCAATTTGACAGGAGTTTTTCTCTCTCTCTGCTGGCTGCAGTGATTTCTGTGCTCTGCCCTCAGGAGCCAGGCAGAGCTCTCACACAGGAATTTCTCTCTGCTGGCTGCAGTGATTTCTGTGCTCTGCCCTCAGGAGCCAGGCAGAGCTCTCACACAGGAATTTCTCTCTGCTGGCTGCAGTGATTTCTGTGCTGTGTTCCTCAGGATCCAGGCAGGAATTTGTGGCTGGCTGCAGTGATTTCTGTGCTCTGCCCTCAGGAGCCAGGCAGAGCTCTCAGACAGGAATTTCTCTCTGCTGCCTGCAGTGATTTCTGTGCTCTGCCCTCAGGAGCCAGGCAGAGCTCTCAGACAGGAATTTCTCTCTGCTGCCTGCAGTGATTTCTGTGCTCTGTGCCCTCAGGATCCAGGGAGAGCTCTCAGACAGGAATTTGTGGCTGGCTGCAGTGATTTCTGTGCCCTCAGCAATTTGACAGGAGTTTTTCTCTCTCTCTGCTGGCTGCAGTGATTTCTGTGCTCTGCCCTCAGGAGCCAGGCAGAGCTCTCACACAGGAATTTCTCTCTGCTGGCTGCAGTGATTTCTGTGCTGTGTTCCTCAGGATCCAGGCAGAGCTCTCAGACAGGAATTTCTCTCTGCTGCCTGCAGTGATTTCTGTGCTCTCTGCCCTCAGGAGCCAGGCAGAGCTCTCAGACAGGAATTTCTCTCTGCTGCCTGCAGTGATTTCTGTGCTCTGTGCCCTCAGGAGCCAGGCAGAGCTCTCAGACAGGAATTTCTCTCTGCTGGCTGCAGTGATTTCTGTGCTCTGTGCCCTCAGGAGCCAGGCAGAGCTCTCACACAGGAATTTCTCTCTGCTGGCTGCAGTGATTTCTGTGCTCTGTGCCCTCAGGAGCCAGGCAGAGCTCTCAGACAGGAATTTGTGGCTGGCTGCAGTGATTTCTGTGCTCTGTGCCCTCAGGAGCCAGGCAGAGCTCTCACACAGGAATTTCTCTCTGCTGCCTGCAGTGATTTCTGTGCTCTGCCCTCAGGAGCCAGGCAGAGCTCTCACACAGGAATTTCTCTCTGCTGCCTGCAGTGATTTCTGTGCTCTGCCCTCAGGAGCCAGGCAGAGCTCTCAGACAGGAATTTCTCTCTGCTGGCTGCAGTGATTTCTGTGCTGTGTTCCTCAGGATCCAGGCAGGAATTTGTGGCTGGCTGCAGTGATTTCTGTGCTCTGCCCTCAGGAGCCAGGCAGAGCTCTCACACAGGAATCTCTCTCTGCTGGCTGCAGTGATTTCTGTGCTCTCTGCCCTCAGGAGCCAGGCAGAGCTCTCAGACAGGAATTTCTCTCTGCTGGCTGCAGTGATTTCTGTGCTGTGTTCCTCAGGAGCCAGGCAGAGCTCTCACACAGGAATTTCTCTCTGTGCTGGCTGCAGTGATTTCTGTGCTCTGCCCTCAGGAGCCAGGCAGAGCTCTCAGACAGGAATTTCTCTCTGCTGCCTGCAGTGATTTCTGTGCTCTGTGCCCTCAGGAGCCAGGCAGAGCTCTCAGACAGGAATTTCTCTCTGCTGGCTGCAGTGATTTCTGTGCTCTGCCCTCAGGAGCCAGGCAGAGCTCTCACACAGGAATTTCTCTCTGCTGGCTGCAGTGATTTCTGTGCTCTGCCCTCAGGAGCCGCCCTTCCCTGAAGGAGCAGGACCCGGCCGTGCTCATCGCAGAGGTGCTCAGGAGGAAGTTTGCCCTGAAGGATGAAGACCTGGCCCTGAAGGAGAAGTGAAGCTGCTGCACTCAGCTCTGTAAGCAGAGTTCCTGCTCCCACAAGCTCCTCCACAGCAGCTGCCTTCTCCCGAGGATTGAGCCTTTGCCTTTGTATTGATCAGACGCGGTTTGTGCGCCGGACACTTCGTTAGGAAATCGGATTTGATGTGTTTTCCATGTGGTGTTCTATTTAAGAAAAACCTTTTTAAGAAGATGGAAGCTCTGCTCCAGCTGTGTTTTGGTGTTGGTGGCTGGCGAGGACCTGCTGCTGGATGAAGTCCTTTGTAGCTGCACTTTTTAGGTTTCAGCTGAGCTGTAAGGACAGAACCAGTTCATGCCCAGTGTGAACAGGACAGACCCCAGTCCTTTATCTGAGAGCTGCTCACAGCGAGCTCCTGGGTGCTTCCAGCTCTCTGGGGCTGTTGGATCACGGTGGGAAAAGGGGTTTGATTTCCCCAAAAACCCCCTGGCTGGGCTCTGAGGGATTCTGTGTGCCCTGGGTGTTCTTTCTCTCACACAGCCCACACTTGCATGGCAGAATGGCCTTAATTTCCTGCCAGTAATTTAACATCCCATGACCCTGGGTTTTATTTCAGCTCCCAAAGGTCTGTTCATTGACCTGGCACCAGTGCCAAGGGCCCAGCACCCCAAGCAGGCCAGGGCAGGAGCTTGGCCTTGGCTGTGGCTGCAGTTCCCCCTCACTCAGAGCTCTCCCCCAGCTCCACGTTCCCTGCAGTGCCCCCATGGCTGTATTTAAAGTATGATTTTTTGTTTTCCTTTCTATAAAATGGAGCCTTAATAAGACACTGATGGTGTGTGGGGTTATTGATGCTCGGGGTGGGGCTGCTCTGGGGGTGCAATCCCAGAAATTCAGGTGCCAGGGGCTCTCTTCATCCTCCTTGATGTCCTTGAAAAATTAAATCATCATCCCCACCTTAAAAATGAGAGACTTCCGTGGCAGAGAGGAGGAAGATGAAGGAATTTCCAGTTTTAGGGAGAGCTCCCCCCGTCCTGGGTGCACCCCTGGGTGATGTGATCACTGTCCCTGTCCCACAGGGCTCCTCTGCACGAGGCTGGGGTGCATTTGGGGCCTGTCAGCAGCTCCTGCTCCCTGAGCAGCCTGGGCAGGACAGGGACACAGCCAGACCCTCAGAAACAAACTCCACAACATTTTATTTGGATTCAAGCAGCATCTCAGAGAACAGAGAGGGGCTGGGGGCTGCACAAGGGGCTCACTCCCCACTGTGAGCAGAGCCAGGCTGGGCTCACTCACCAGTGCTTGATGACCCTGTTCCCTTGGGAGTCCTGTGTGAACAGGGGCTCAGAGCCCAGCTCCTGGGGCTGCCTGGGGCTGGGGCTGGAACTCAGGGGGCTGGGGATGGCCCTGAGGGGGCTGGGGATGGCCCTGAGGGGGCTGGGGGTGGTTCTCAGGGGGCTGTGCCTGTCCCTGAGGGGGCTGGGGCTGGTCCTGAGGGGGCTGGGGCTGTCCCTGAGGGGGCTGTGCCTGTCCCTGAGGGGGCTGAGGATGGCCCTGAGGGGGCTGGGGCTGTCCCTGTCCCTGAGGGAGCTGGGGATGGTCCTGAGAGGGCTGGGGCTGGCCCTGAGGGGGCTGGGGATGGTTCTTAGGGGGCTGGGGATGGTTCTTAGGGGGCTGTGCCTGTCCCTGAGGGGGCTGGGGATGGTTCTTAGGGGGCTGTGCCTGTCCCTGAGAGGGCTGAGGCTGGGGCTGTCCCTCAGGGGGCTGGGGATAGGGCTGGGGCTGGTCCTGAGGGGGCTGAGGATGGTCCTCACGGGGCTGTCCCCATCCCTGAGGGGGTTGTGCCTGTCCCTGAAGGGGTTGTGGCTGTCCCTGAGGGGGCTGGGATAGGTCCTGAGGGGGCTGTGTTTGTCCCCGAGGGGGCTGTGCCTGTCCCTCTCCCTGTCCCCGTGGGCAATGACCCTGTTCCCCTGCGAGTCCTGGCAGAAGAGCTGCCTGCGGCTCCCTGCCGGGAGCTGGCCCCGCTCCCGGAGGGGCTGAGCCGGCTCTGGGCTCCGGGCACAGCAGCAGCAGCAGCAGCAGCAGCAGCAAACCCCCGTGGGGGCAGCCCCAGCCCCGGGCTCTGTGTCCCCGGGGTCCGTGTCCCCAGCCCCCAGGTGTGTGTCCCCGGGCTCTGTGTCCCCAGCCCCGGCAGGACCTGCCCCGCCGGGCTCTGCCCCCCTGCCCTCCGGGGCTGCTCCTGCGGGGCACGGCCGGGCTCTGCTCCTGCCCTGGCAGCAGCTGCAGCACCACGAGCCCTCCCCAGCGCCAGGGCAGGCTGTGCCCGGCCCCCGCGGCGCCTCCTGCAGCTGCAGGGCACCCCGGGGTGCTGGCCAGGCGCGGGCTGTGCCCCGCAGCCCCGGGGGCTCCTCCCGGGGGCTGCGGTTCTCTTTGTCCCTTTGGCCTGGAAACAAGGAGGGATTGGTGAGACAGAGCACGGCCCGGGGGCAGCCAGCCCGCAGCGCCACTGCTGTCCCCATGTGTCACTGTGTGTCACCTGTGTGTCCCCGTGTGTCACCTGTGTGTCCTCTGTGTGTCCCCGTGTGTCCCTGTGTGTCCCTGTGTGTCCCTGTGTGTCACTGTGTGTCCCTGTGTGTCCCCTGTGTGTCCCCTGTGTGTCCCTGTGTGTCCCCTGTGTGTCCCCTGTGTGTCCCTGTGTGTCCCCTGTGTGTCCCCTGTGTGTCCCTGTGTGTCCCTGTGTGTCCTCTGTGTGTCACCTGTGTGTCCCTGTGTGTCCCCTGTGTGTCCCTGTGTGTCCCTGTGTGTCCCTGTGTGTCCCCTGTGTGTCCCCTGTGTGTCCCCTGTGTGTCCCTGTGTGTCCCCTGTGTGTCCCTGTGTGTCCCTGTGTGTCCCTGTGTGTCACCGTGTGTCCCTGTGTGTCCCTGTGTGTCACTGTGTGTCCCCCGCGTGTTTGTGCCTAGTTTGATCCCAGTTTGATCCCAGTTTGTGCCCAGTTTGTGCCCAGTCTGTGCCCAGTTTAATCCCAGTTTGATCCCAGTTTGATCCCAGTTTGATCCCAGTTTGTGCCCGGTTTGTGCCCAGTTTGAGCCCAGTTTGATCCCAGTTTGTGCCCAGTTTGTGCCCAGTCTGTGCCCAGTTTAATCCCAGTTTGTGCCCAGTTTGATCCCAGTTTGAGCCCAGTTTGTGCCCGGTACCTGGCCGGGGGCTGAGGAAGCTGAGGATGGTTCTCTGTCCGTGTGTCTGTCCGTGTGTCTGTCCGTGTGTCTGTCGGTGCCGCCTCCCCGGGGCCGGGCCGGGCGCTCCGAGCGGCTGAAACGGGGAAAAAAACCCAAAGAAAGGTAAAAAACCCCAAATAAAGGTAAAAAAAACCCAAATAAAGGTAAAAAAACCCAAATAAAGGTAAAAACCCCAAATAAAGGTAAAAAAAACCCAAATAAAGGTAAAAAACCCCAAATAAAGGTAAAAACCCCCAGCTGTGCCCCCTGCAGCCCCGGGCACGGCTGCCCCCGCAGCGGGCAGTGCCAGGAGCTGGGAATATATTTTATAAATAATAAATAAATATAATATTAAAATAATAAATACAATATTAATAAACATTATTAAATAATATAAATGTACCATTAAAATATTAATATTTTGAATTAGAATAAATATAATAAATATAATAATGGATAAATAAATATAAATAATAAGTATAAATTTAAATATAATATTAAAAATAATAATTAATGATAATGATTATTACTGATTATTATTATTATTATTATTATTATTATTATTATTATTATTATTATAATAAATTGGGGATATTTTACGGTTTGTGGGGTCCCCCCCGTGACCCCCCGGGATATCTCATGGCTGTCCAGAGCCCCCCCCGCCCCCCGGGGACGTTTCCCGGCCCGGGCCTCACCCGCGCCGGGCCCCGCTTCAGCTCCGCCGTGTCCAGCCACACCCCGCAGGCCCCGGCCGGGGCCGCGCCGCCCGCGCGCCGCCGCCGCATCCCGGGACTGCCGGGCCCCGCTTCCGCTTTTTCCCGCTTCCGGTTCTTCCCGGTTCCGGTTTCTCCCGGTTCCGCTTCCGGTTTGTTCGCGGTCCCGGTTTCCCGCTCGCGCCGGCCCCGCCCTCAGCACGCGCTGCGCACGCGCCGCCCGCGGAGACGGACCAATGGGAGATGAGGGGCGGGGCTACATGTGAAATGAGACCACGCCCGCGTGCCCGGACCAATGGGAGATGAGGGGCGGGGCCACATGGCCCGCGCGCGCTCCGAGACGCACTGCGCACGCGCCGTCCGCAGGGACAGACCAATGGGAGGTGAAGGGCGGAGCCACGTGTGGGACGAGACCACGCCCACAGACTCCTGCCCTATATAAGGGCCGGCGGCGGGGCCCGCTCAGAGCGGCGGTGCCGGCAATGGCGGCGGGCAGGGCTGCAGCTGCCCGGTTTTACCTCAGATCCACAGCGGGGTGCCCGCACCCGCCTGTTCCCAGCCCTGCCCGGTGCTGGGGCTCCCCATGGCACCGACCCCTCCTTTCCCTGCCTTCAGGGACAGGGCTGTAAAGGACAGGGCCCTGGCAGTGCATGGGCAGCTCTGAACAGCTCCCTCAGCCCTGCAGGAGCGGCCTGGAGTGATGTGTAATTAATTTGTCACCGCAGTGGATTAAACAGCCTCCCCCTGGCCTGTTTGCACGGTTTAGAGTCTAACAGGGGCCAGATGGCCTCTCCTTATCTGGTGCTGGAGAGCTGGCAGCCTCCCCGCGCCTCCCCAGCCCGCCAGGGCACGCAGAGACTTTGTTCCAACTGTTTATTCAGAGGTGAGCTGAACCCTGTGCTGTTCTGTGAGCGAGCTGGAACCAGGCTGGATTTAAAAAGCACTAAGAGCATCTCTCATTGCCTACAGAAAGCGCTTGCTGAGCAACGGTTTGTGAAGCAGCATCTGGGGGCTGGGGTTAAATGACAATAATGAGCACAGCAGGACACGTCAGTGCCCTGCTCACCCCCTTCCCTGGGGGCTCGGGGCTGCATTTGGGCTGAGCTCATTCCTTCTTTACTCCTCCTTGAGGCCCAGCTCGTTCTTCACCCTGCGGGCCATGTAGGTGGCCGTGAGCACGGAGCAGGCGACGGTGACCAGGAACAGCGCGGAGAAGTCGTGAGCCGGGCCCCCCTGCAGGGAGGAGTAGATCTCCCTCCTGCCCTCGTAGTCCAGCACCACGGCCTCGATCTGCGCCAGCGTGCACAGCACCAGCAGCACGTGGAAGATCTGGTGGCTCTGCCCCACGAAGTGACACTTGCCGGGGAACCACTTCTCGGGGTAGGGGTGCGAGAAGAAGAACGCCGCCAGGAGGAAGAAGAGCACCTGGCCCTGGTGGTAGGGCAGCGCGGGGTCGGGCCGCGCGGCCGTGCAGATGCGGTGCAGCACGGGGCTGATGTCCAGCGCGTAGGCCAGCCCCGAGGGCAGCTCCTGGCACAGGCGGCCGGGCAGCGGGCAGCGCGGGTGGAAGCGGAACTTGGCGTAGCAGGAGCCGGCGCAGGACAGCCAGGCCAGCGCCGCCGCCAGCGGCAGGAAGAAGCCGCGCACGCGCCGGTGCCAGCCCGGCTCGATGGCGTAGTAGAAGTGGCCCAGCGCGCTGCCGTACTGGTACACCGCCACCCCCACGTAGTCCAGGAAGAAGAAGCTGTAGTGCCAGAACTCGGACTTGGCCTGCAGCAGGTGGGCCAGGCTGCTGAAGGTCAGGTAGGTGATGGAGGCCGCCAGGATGAGCAGCAGCGGCCGGGCGTGCGCGTCCTGCCCGAAGTCCACGCGCTGCCAGAGGCGCTGCAGGCGCAGCAGCAGCGCCAGCGCCGCCGCCAGGTGCGACCACACGTTGATGGCCTCGTTGTGCTGCTGGAAGAGCGTGCAGAAGTAATAGCGCCAGGGCCGGCGCAGGGGCCGGTAGCCGCCGTGGATGTAGGGCTTCCAAAAGACCGGCGGCACCTCGGCGCTGCTCACCGTGCCCGGCGCCGGCGGCCCCAGCAGCCGAGGCAGCCCGGCGTGGGTGAAGAGCTGGCTCAGCTTCTGCATCACCAGCGCGGCCATGGCCAGGCCGAGCTCCACGTCCTTGATGTGAAAAGTTGCCTTTGGGAAGGAGAGAGGGTTTTGCTGCGGGGTTTGGGAGGGTTTGAGTGGGATAATCGACGAGCAGGGGGTGTGCAAATGCTCTGGTTGGGGTTTTTTCCCAACAACGGTGACAAAAAGGAGGCTGGAGGGACATTTGAGAACCCCCGAGGTGCCTCTGCTGTGTGGGGAGCCCGAGGGCACGGGGCTGGGGTTAAATGACAATAATAAAACACCAGGACACATCAGCGCCTGGCTCACCCCCTTCCCTGTAGTCTGGGAACAGCTAAACAATCCAAGCATCCCAAACAAACCTCCCACTCCAGATTCCCCCTCCTGTAAACTGTTTGTCCTTACAAATATCAACAAGTAACAGAGGCTGCAACTCCTGCACTCGGAGTTTTCCTTCCTTTTTTCAGCTCCCGATTTTCCAAGCAGCCTCCCTCATCGTGGCACCACCAAAGTCCAGCAGCATAATCTTTGTGAGCAGGAATTTCCATATTTACCTTTTGGAAGCTGCCGTCCTTACCCAGTGAAAAGCAGCCCTGCCAGCTTGTTGCACCTTTCCATAAAAACTTATTGAGATTCTTTACCTGCTCGTGCTCAGACAGGTCCCAAAAAAACCTGGTCCACGTCCAGCTCCCGTGCTGATCTGTGCCTCAGCCCCAGACAAGTGCCCTCATTTCAGGGACAGGAAAAGCTCTTAAAAGTTTGGGAGCAGGAGGAGGTGGGGATGGGACTGTTTGTTTTAAAAAACTCTGTAATTTCCTCATCAAAGTTAGGCTGTAACTCGTTCCTGCCTGAATCCAAGGGGCACAGATGCAGGAAAACAAACCAAGCCAGGCTCTTTGCTGCTCCCAAACGCCCTTTGCCCACCTGGCCGGGCTGGAGAAGCCCCCAGCCCCAGCAGCCCCGGCTGGGGCAGCAGCTCAGCCCTCCCCCGGCCCCCGACCCCTCCCCAAAATCCTCCCCCTTCCTCGGGCTGCCAGGGCAAAATCCACCCCCTGAGCCACACCAGCCGCGAGCTGCCAGGCCGGAGGGCAGAGCAGGCGGTGCCAAATTGAGCTGTTTTCACCTCAAAGCCTGCCCGCAGAACTTGCCTCTCTCTCCAGGCGAGGGCGGGGGGCTCAGCAGAGCAGAACAGAAATTCCTGCGGGAGCGGCCGGGGAAGGAAGGGCAGCGCTCTTTCCTTCAGCTCCTCCAAACTTGGAGCAGGATTGAATTCGCCGAGCTCTTCCCAGCTGCCGAGGCTCCGTTTTGAGGGGAGAGCATCCTGGAGATCCTTCGTGTGCCCCTGCCCCAGATAAAAGCTGCGGCTCCCCGGGAGCGGCGCTGCCTCCGCTGCGCTTCCTCTGCCCAGCAGCACCCACCCCGCCCGCTGGATTGTTCTGCGGTGATAAAGACTCGCCCCCGGCTGTTTACATCCCGCCACGCAGCGGCACAGCCCTTAAAAAAGCCTCTTCAAAAAGCCTCTTCAAAAAGCCTCTTCAAAAAGCCTCCTGAAGCGCACACGGCTTTCCCTTCCAAACCAGCCCGGGTTTCGTGCGGCTCCGATCGGCCCCCGGAGCCCCGCGGACCCTGGGCAGCCCGGGATGGATCCGCCTCTCCCGGGATGAGCCGGGCTTTGGTTCCCGTCCCCTCGGGACCCTCGGGACCCCCGACCCCGCCCCGGCACCTCGGAACGGCCCCGGCCCGGCCGGGGGACCCGGGGGTCGCGGCCCCGCAGCCCCTTGGAGCTGCTCCTGCTTTGCAGCCCCGACACGGCTCCACATCCCTCCCTCCGTAGTATTATTATTATTATTATTATTATTATTATTATTATTATTATTATTATTATTATTATTATTATTATTATTTTATTATTTTTAATTTATTTTTTATTTTTAAATTATTATTATTACTATATTTTAAAGGAACCTGCTTCCCTCCGCAGTATATTATTACTATATTATTATATTTTTATTATTTTTAATTTATTATTATCATCATTATCATTATTAATATATCTTTATTTTTATTATTTTTAATTTTTTATTTTTAAATTATTATTATTACTATATTTTAAAGGAACCTGCTTCCCTCCGCAGTATATTATTATTATTATATTATTATATTTTTATTATTTTTAATTTATTATCATCATTATCATTATTAATATATCTTTATTTTTATTATTTTTAATTTATTTTTTTTATTTTTAAATTATTATTATTATATTTTAAAGGAACCTG
Source organism: Passer domesticus (assembly GCF_036417665.1). Classification (NCBI taxonomy): domain Eukaryota; kingdom Metazoa; phylum Chordata; class Aves; order Passeriformes; family Passeridae; genus Passer; species Passer domesticus. Next base: position 5,788,853 of record NC_087497.1, on the reverse strand, counting down.
CCCCCAGCCCAGCTCTCCCCAGAGGAGCCCTGAGTTCTGTTTCCCTGCCCTGACCATTCCCCTCCCTTACCCCGCCCGGGTCCCTGCTGTGCTCTCCCTCCTCACCCCCAAAATTCCCCCCGGAGACCCCTGGAGGCCCGGCTGAGCCCCAGCTCGGCAGACACGGGAGCAGAAGGAGGAGGAGGGAACAGAAGGCCCCGCGCCGAGCTCTGACAGCTCTGGCAAGCCTGAGGCTCACATTTAGCATCCATTTGGGCTCCAGCACCATTTGGGCTTTGGCAGAGCTGCCATTCTCCTCCCCCACGCTTGGAGAGAGGAGAAAAAACCCCACAAGGCATTTGGGGCACTCTTTCCTCAGCAGGTAACCGCATTAAAACTGAGATCTGGGGGGTTTGGTTGCTGATTGTGCCTCGTTTTGTACTCGGGAGCTGCTCCAGCCTCCATCGTGCCGTGCCAGGTGCTCAGCCCGTCCCTGGGGGCACTCACGAGCTCTGGCTCAAAGTTCAGCCCTGTTCGCCTGCCCTCACCCTGCGGGGCAGAGCCTGGCCCCAATCCTGGGGCAAGACCCTGACCCTACTCTGGGGCAAAGCCTGGCCCCAATCCCGGGCAGAGCCTGACCCTACTCTGGGGCAGACCCTGACCCTATTCTCGGGCAGACCCTGACCCTATTCTCGGGCAGACCCTGACCCTATTCCCAGCCAGACCCTGACCCTATTCTCAGGCAGACCCTGACCCTATTCTCGGGCAGACCCTGACCCTATTCTCGGGCAGAGCCTGGCCCCGTTCCCAGCCAGACCCTGACCCCACAGCCGTGTCCTGTTTGTCCCTCGCTGCGGGCGGTGCAGAGCAGCCCCGAGCCCGCAGCAGGGAGCAGCACCCCGGGCAGCAGCGCCTCCAGGAGCAGCACCCCGGGGCAGCAGCGCCTCCCCCGTGCCCGGAGCTGCGGAGCCTCCCAGCCCCGGCAATCTCCAGGGCCGTGTCCTGCCCCTCCTCTCGGGATCAGCTCGGGGTTAAGGACAGCACACGCTGGGAAAAGCTTCCCGAAGCGAGGCTGCTGCTCCATCACACCCCACGCCTGGAGTCCCGTAAAAAACCCAATTTCCTACGGATTTTCCATCCTCAGGTGCTGCAGGGGTGGAGTTAAACTGAAACAAAGCTGGGAGCAAGGCCCGAGGAAGGACTGAGAGCAGTGGCACCAGTGTCACCACCCCAGGCTGTGGCACCCCAGGGTGTTTCTGGGGAGGCTGGTGGTGCCTGCTCACAGCACACCTCAGGGGACGGGTTTGGGGTGCAGCACAGCCGTTTTGTTCCAAATCCACCTAAAAATCATCTTTCTGAGAGCCCCTCCCCTTTGTCCCAGCGCAGAGCTGTGGGCAGGTGCTGCTCCACACCAGCCCCTCTGGGGACACAAACGATTCCTCAGGGTGCTGCTGTGCCCTGTGTCACACGTCTGGGGACACAAACGATTCCTCAGGGTGCTGCTGGCCCCTGTGTCACACGTCTGGGGACACAAACGATTGCTGAGGGTGCTGCTGGCCCCTGTGTCACACGTCTGGGGACACAAACGATTCCTCAGGGTGCTGCTGTGCCCTGTGTCACACGTCTGGGGACACAAACGATTCCTCAGGGTGCTGCTGGCCCCTGTGTCACACGTCCCCCCCAGAGCCCCGGGGACAAGGGCCGTTTGTTGGGCTGGCCCAAAGCAGGCGCTTGGGACACAAACAGCCCCAGCTGAGGTGTCACACAAAGCTGTGATTGTCACAGCCCCAGGACAATGCCCCGGGGGCCCAGCCCTGGCTCCTGAGGGAGAAAGGCAATAACAGCACTGTGCAGCTTTATTGAGTCATCGTTACAGCAGTATTTGAGCAGACTGGACAGTCAGAGAGTTTTGTTGGAAGTGTAACAGATATTCAGCATGGAACAGTTACAGAGATTCCTTGCACAAGGTCTTACAGAGCTGATACAGTACTCACCATCAACCCAGGAGCGAGTGCACTGGCGTAGAAAAGGATGCAACAAGAAGAAAAAGCTACACTGGAAAGACAACACCTTAGAAAAGTGACACATGGAAGGTCTCCCCTCTAGCCCCCAAAGCAAGTGTACAGTTTGGATCTAATTTTACAGTTCTACATCAGTTTCTAAGAAACGTAAAAAACAAAAAATATATATATAACCGAACCAAAAGCAAAGATAAACCACTGGCCAGTACAGTCTTTGGATATTTGGAGGAGGGGGAGTCAGTTTCCAGAGCGGAGTCAGTCGGTCTCGGCCTCGCCGGGGTCTTTGCCTTCTTTGTTCTTTCGGACCTCTTCCACGTGCTTGTCCTGGAAAACAGAGCAGGGGATGTGGGCTCGGGGAAAGGGGCTCCAGGGAAAGGGGGCTCCAGGGACAAGAAAGAAAGGGGGGGAAAGAAAGAAAGGGGGCTCCAGGGGAAAAAGAAAGAAAGGGGGCTCCAGGGGAAAAAGAAAGAAAGGGGGCTCCAGGGGAAAAAGAAAGAAAGGGGGCTCCAGGGGAAAAAGAAAGAAAGGGGGGCTCCAGGGGAAAAAGAAAGAAAGGGGGGCTCCAGGGGAAAAAGAAAGAAAGGGGGGCTCCAGGGGAAAAAGAAAGAAAGGGGGGCTCCAGGGGAAAAAGAAAGAAAGGGGGGCTCCAGGGGAAAAAGAAAGAAAGGGGGGCTCCAGGGGAAAAAGAAAGAAAGGGGGGCTCCAGGGGAAAAAGAAAGAAAGGGGGGCTCCAGGGGAAAAAGAAAGAAAGGGGGGCTCCAGGGGAAAAAGAAAGAAAGGGGGGCTCCAGGGGAAAAAGAAAGAAAGGGGGGCTCCAGGGGAAAAAGAAAGAAAGGGGGGCTCCAGGGGAAAAAGAAAGAAAGGGGGGCTCCAGGGGAAAAAGAAAGAAAGGGGGGCTCCAGGGGAAAAAGAAAGAAAGGGGGGCTCCAGGGGAAAAAGAAAGAAAGGGGGGCTCCAGGGGAAAAAGAAAGAAAGGGGGGCTCCAGGGGAAAAAGAAAGAAAGGGGGGCTCCAGGGGAAAAAGAAAGAAAGGGGGGCTCCAGGGGAAAAAGAAAGAAAGGGGGGCTCCAGGGGAAAAAGAAAGAAAGGGGGGCTCCAGGGGAAAAAGAAAGAAAGGGGGGCTCCAGGGGAAAAAGAAAGAAAGGGGGGCTCGAGGGAAGGGCTGTGGGGGGCACAGGGTGGAGCCCAGCTCTATCCAGCCTCGCACAGCACTGGAATTCTGCAGATTCCACAACCTGCCCAGGGCACCCTCCTCCTCCGAGGTGTTTTTTGGGGGGTTTTACCTGCTTTTCCCAGCCGCCCTGGCAGGGCTGCACACCCACCTTCTCCCGCAAGCGCTCCAGCTTGGCAGCCATTTGCGCCTCACGGTTCTCCTTGTTGGCTTCCATTTTGTGGGTCAGCTTCTCCTCTGCCATTTTGCTGAAGTTGTTGTTCTCCTCGATGGCTTTCTGCAGCACCTCCTTCTCGTGCTCCCTCTTCTCGGCCAGCTGCTTCAGCACCTCTGCCTCGTGGGACTGGTGGGACAGGGCTGGGCTGTGAGGGGCTGTGCCAGCTCTGGGGGTCCCCCCTCCCCAGCCCCTCACACCCCCCTGCAAAGCTCAGCTTCTGCCATCACCGCACCTCTTGTTAAATGAGGTTTTTCTGGAGAGGGAACACGGGTGTTTTCTGGGGTTTTTTTGATGTTAGTATTGAAAGAACTTTGCTTGAAGAGCCTCCCTGCTCAGGGTGGTGAATCACTGAGATTCGGGTCAGGCTCACTTCGATCAAAGGGCTCCAGGCTGCACCCCCAGCCACATCTTTCATCAGCCAGACAATTTATTCCCCAACTCCTCATTACAGATTCACTGCTGCATTTTCCGGGAGAAAATTCATCTGTTCTGGTGTTAAAAGACAAGAAAAACAGCTTCTTCCTGAAAGAGCTGCCCCTCTCAGCTACGTTTGCTCCCAGTTTTTCTTCAGAATCTCTCTGGAACCAAAACCACGACCATAAAGCTCCAGAAAAGCCCCAGGGACTCCATTAATATTCAACTTGCCATTAAAAAAACCCAATAAATAAATTAAAAAAAAAAGCCCTAAGCCCCCAAAACTGGTGGAGCAGAGCTCACTTCAGCTGCTCCAGCTTTACCTTGCGTCTCTCCTCAGCTGCTTCCAACTTCTTCTGGATCTCCTCCAGGGACACATCCTTCTTCTTGGGGGGAGACAGGGGGAACTCTGCCACGGCCTCTTTGGAGCGGGGGCTGAGGATCAGCTCAAAGGCCTGCCCCGAGGCTCGCTTCTCCAGCTCCTTCACCTGGATGTCTGGGAGAGCAGGGGAAAAGCCACAAAAAGGAATATTTCATGCAGGAACTGGCTCAGGTGACATTAAAAGCAGCCTTGCAATATCCAGCACCATCAAGCTCCCTGAGGAAGGGCAGCCAAGACAGGAGTTTTGTGGAAATTTCCTTTGCAATCCCTCCTCGATCCTCCACCACCCAAGCACCTGATGGTTTAATTCAGCCTTTCACCAAGTGGTGAAAACAAGCCCATGAGTTAAACCAAAAATCACTCTCCCTGCAGTGACAAACCTGAGGATGAATTTCCAGGCGTTTGCCTGCAACCTGAGAGAGCCAGGAAGGAAAAAAACCCAATTTTTGGAGCAATGTGAGGCGGGGCTGTCCCCAGCCCTGCTCGGTGGCAGCCAGCTCTGCCGAGGCAGCAGATGGCTGCAGGGAGCTGCAGCCCATCTGCTGCCACACTCCTCTTTTGGGGTGTTTTCACAACCACCCAGCTCCAACAGCCTCACCCAAACGGGAGAGAAGCCTGCTGACAGCAGCTTGTTTCACTAGATTTAAGTTATTCCTGAGGAAATTAGGAGGCAAAAAAAAAAATGGACACAAGAGCATTTAGCACAGAATTCTACCTACCAGAAGTAGCCATGGCCAAGAAAATCAGACTCCAGAAGCCAAGCCTGGGAGAAGGTCAGTCAGGTGGGTTCCTGGGTAACAAAGAGATGTGCCTTTCAACAGCAGCACGGGGACCCTGCTCCTTCTAAAAAACTGCTGGGCAGAGGCAGAGCTGCTGAACAAAAGGCACAAGGTAGGTCACTGCAGGCAGTGATTCCAGGCATTTTGTGGAGCTGATGGAATACTGGAGAGGTTACGGAATTACTGGCGTTGCAAGATCTCTGGGATATTGGAGCATCTTCCATCTGTTTTATTCCGCCTTAAGGTACCGGAACAAAGACCCCGGTTCACCACGGGGCTATGGGGATTTCACTGCTCTCACACATGTAAAAGAGCTCGCTGTGTCAAAAAATGACGCACCACAGGACGGCACAGCGAGGATTCCTGCCACTCCCGAAGGATCTGAAATGTGCGCAATCGAGCTCATTTAAAATTCGCTTTTAATTGCGCAGCTCAAGTCAGATGCTTCACACCGCGGCAGACAGCGAGGGCGTACACCGCCCAGGACACCTCGTGAATACGGCGCGCGTAGAAAAACGCCAGAAAACGGTCTGGAAGCCGTGTAAAAAAAATAAAAAGAAATTAAAAAAAAGAAGAAAAGGGGGTTGGGGGGGGGTTGGGGGGGTCGGAGAGGGGACGGGCGGGGCCGGGGAGCGCGCGGTCCAGGCCCCGCCCCCCCCGCGGCCGCAGCCAATCCCCGCCGAGGCGGCGGCGCAGGCCCCGCCCCCGGCCCGCCCCCGCCCCTCCAACCGCACCGAATTCAAACCGCCGGGGAGAGCGCGCGCGCGCCCGCGCGAGGGGGCTCGAGCGGGGGGGCGGGGCCAGCGCCAACATCCGGGCACCTGCCGCCCCCCGCCTCAGGTGCGGGGCCGGGCCCCCCCCCGCCCCGCCGCAGCCCCTCAGGGGCCGGGGGCACGGCAGCGACACCGGACAGGGGGCTCCGGTACCGACCCCCGCGGCTCGATGGCGCCGGGGCGCGGCCGCCCGGATACCGCCCCTTCCCCACTAACAATGGCGGGGAGGGGAGGGGGCGCCGCTGCCGCGGGTAGGGCGTCGCCCCTCGCTGAGGGACAATAGCCACCCCGTTCCCCTCAGCGATGGGGGCGCGGGGGCGACGGGGACAACATACGAGGAATCCCCCCCCCCACCATTGTCTCCCTTCCCTTTGTCACCGCAACGCCCCAAAACCGGGCGGCGGCGCGATGCCCGCGAGCGGGGACAAAAGCGACCCCCGCCCCGAGCAGCGCCGCGCAGCACCCCCTCCAGCACCCCCCGCCATACCTTGACACCCACCCTCGGGACCCCTTCACGCCGCGCGTATCAACGGGGCGCCGGAGCCCCGCGAAGCACCGACGCTTCCCCCTTCTCCGCCCGTCTCGAGACGCGGAGGGTGCGGCAGCGGCGGCGGGGCCCCGCGGCCCGCCCGCGCCCGCTGCCCCCGCGGCGGCCCCGCCGCGCACCCACCTGCCCGCGCCGCCGCTCCGGCCACACTCCGCTCGCGCCCGCCCCGCCGCGCACAAAAGCGCCAAACAAAGGCACGTGACCCGCCCCGCCCCGCCCGGATTGGCCGAGCCCGCCGGCACGTGCCGCCCGCCGTGGGGGGGCTGCGGGGACTCGCGCCCACCCACCCACCCCCCCCCACAACGGAGCCCCCCGGCCGCGCGGGGCATGCCGGGAGTTGTAGTCCGACCCCCGCTCTCGGGCCGGGGGTACCGGGGTACCGGGGGTACCGGGCCGAACCGCGACGCCCCCCGGCCCTCAGGGACCCCCCAGAGCTCCGCGCTGGGATCCCCCCGGAGCTGCTGGGATTGCCTTTGTGTGGCCCCCCTGCGGTGGGGCGGACAGGGCCGGCAGGGCCCGAGCTGCGGCCAGGGGTGTCCGGCCCTGGCCGGAATGGTCAGAGCGGGGCTGCGGTGACCAGAGCTGCGGCCACCTCAAGGCCATGGGCACCCAGAGCCACGGGCACCACAAGATCACGGTCACCTCAGAGCCACGGTCACCTCAAGGCCATGATCACCTCAGACCCATGGTCACCTCAGACCCATGGTCACCTCAGAGCCACGGTCACCTCATGGCCATGATCACCTCAGATCCATGGTCACACCAAGGCCGTGGTCACCTCAAAGCCATGGTCACCTCAGACCCATGGTCACCTCAAGATCACGGTCACCTCAGAGCCACGGTCACCTCATGACCATGATCATTTCAGATCCATGCTCACCTCAGATCCATGGTCACCGCAAGATCACGGTCACCTCAGAGCCATGGTAACTCCACATCATGGCCATGGTCATCTCACATTCATGGTCACCTCACGGCCATGATCACCTCAGATCCATGCTCACCTCATGGCCACGGTCATGTTAGGTCCATGGTCATCTCAGACCCATGGTCACCCAGAGCCGTGGTCACCACCAGATCATGGTCGCCTCATGTCCATGGATCCATGGTCACCTCATGGCCATGGCCCCCTCAGACCCATGGTCCCCTCAGACCCATGGCCCCCTCAGACCCATTCACAGTCACCTCAAGGCCATGGTAACCCCAGATCCATGGTCCCCTCAAAGCCATGGTTCCCTCAGATCCATTCATGGTCACCTCAAGGCCATGGTAACCCCAGACCCATGGTCACCTCAAAGCCATGGTCCCCTCAGATCCATTCACGGTCACCTCAAGGCCACGGCCACTTGCCTCGAGACCTTGGTCCCCTCAGCGACATTGTCACCTGCCTAAGGGCACGGCCACCTCAGGGCCGCCATAACTTTAGGGCTCTTGCTCGTCCCCAAGACGAGCCCCGAGTCCCTTTGGTCACCTCGGGGTGACAGCCACCACCGAGCTCTGTGGCCCCACGGCGTTTGGGGGCCCCCCTTTGTGCAGACCCCGCGGAACGGGCGCGGCGGCTCCTCGGGGACCCTCCCCAGGACAGCGCCTCGGGAAGCGCCTCACTCCCAAAACTGCTCCCAAAAAACTCCCTCACGAGTCAATCCCGTGGTGGTTTCCACGCTCTGGCCACGCCAGGAGTCAACCCACACAAAAGGGAGATGGACACCCAGCAGAACTCTCTGCTGCAGCCCCAGCCCAGCCGCCTCCACACCCTCAATCCCAAAAAAAAAAGGATTTTCTGGCACCCCCCCTTGCCGAGCACCCCCTTAAACCCAAAGATTTTGCGCCAAAAGCGGAGGGATCCTACCTGGAGGAAGGTGAATGTTGTGACAGAAAGGCAGGGAGCTTTCAAAACAGAGATTATTTTAAACGCTGGCCCTGTTTTTTGCTGATCTGACGTCTATTTCCATGGAAACCACATCCAGCCGCCGAGCTGCTGGAGTTGGGAGAGGCAGGGTGGCCATGCAAGAGCCATTTTCCAGCGTGGTGGAACCTTTTTTGTGGCACTGCCGGGACCCCAGCCCCAAATCTGAGACCTGGGACCCGCTGGGGCCCTTGGGGATCCCAGGGAAATCCCATCCTGGCACCCCCAGCACGCGTGTTTTCCTGGGAAACACCTCGAGTGCTTGGATGAAACGCCCTGGGAGACAAAGCAGCCCCTGCCAGCAGGACTTGATCATTTATTAATTAATTAATTATCACCCCTGCAGCCCAGCACTGGGCTGGAGGCGTTAATATTAATGCTCGTGAGTCAATCAATGAGCTTATCCTGGGATGATCCCTGGATTTCCCAGAGGAAATGAGGTTTTCTGGGCTCGGGGCTTTGGGGTTGCACCTTGTGAGGGCCTTGAGCAGTGCTCAGCCCCAGCTGGGGAGGAGGAAATTTCCTTTCCAGCCTTTGGAGGAGGGGTGCAGGCTGAGAGAAAGCTACGGGTCATGCCAGCACTTCCCAGCTGATTTTGTGGGGGGGAAAAAAGGGAGAGAAAAAGAAGAACACAAAAAAACAAAAACAAAAACAAAACAAAAAAACCCCAAAAAACAAAAAACAACAACAACAAAAAAAAACACCAAAAAAAAACCCCCACAAAAACAACAAAAAAAACCAACCCAAACCAAAACAAAAAACCCAAAAAAACCAAAAAAACCCAAAAAAACCAAAAAAACCCAAAAAAACCAAAAAAACACCCCAACCCAACAAACAAAAAACCAAACAAACAAAAAACCAACCAAAAAAAAAAGAAAAAAGAAAAAATAAATACAAAAAGAAGAAGAAAAAAAAGAAATAATAATAATTTAAAAAGACCTGTCTGTAGCTTACCTTCCTTTGCAGATTGGCTTAAAAGCCAAAAATATTTCCTTTCGGCTGAGAACTCTCTTATGTAAGAGGAGAATTTTTGACAGAGAGGATTTGGGCCCTGCTCTCAGCCCTGGGATTTTCCATGCCCTGGATTTTGGGGTGAGCCCCTTCCCCAGGCCCTGCCACTGCTGGTTCTGATTGAACCAAAATCTGCTGGGATACAGAGAGCAACAAGAGCCCCCAGCAGGTGGGGAGACACGGAGGCAATCTCGTTTTTTGGCCTTGTTGCAAGAGTGGTTTTATTTTTGGAGCGTTTCATAAACCCCGTTTGTTTATGTGGCATTTATTTTTGTCTGATCTCGAGGAGAATGGAGCGCATGAAAAGCTTTTATTTAATTTGCGTTTGATTTGTGTTTATTGACACATTTACTGCGGTTCCAAACAGACTCTTCCCTCCTCAGCATGTGGCTGTGGTAGTTTTTATCTACTGGATTCCTTATCACCAACTAAAGCTTTTTATTTTTGCTTTAATTCCAGTTTTACCACTAAGAGAGCAGGCAGCAGTGGCAGAAGCATCCTCCAACGTGTCCCATTTAGCCCCAAAACAGGTTGGAGCAGAAAAACACTGTTTCAAGCCCAAATTTAACATCAGAACGAATTTCTGACAGATGAATTTCTGCCTTTTTTTGGGAAAATAAAGGATCACAGCAGGAGAGGAGAAAGGACAAAGGCTCTGAAAATCAGGAATATGACCAGTGGCCCTGGAGAGCCTGAGATGGGGATAACACCACCCACCCCAAACGTGACCCTCAGTGCTCCAGGGGGGCTCAACCCCCCAAAAAAACCCAACCTGAGACCCCTCAGCTCCATCCCAGCCCGCCCTGCTGGGGGTGAACCCCCAAAATCCAGAGGGATCCGGCGGGGTGGGAATTTGGGACGGGAGCAGATCCAGCCCAAAGATGAAAGCCTCTGCTCTGATGTGCTTATCAAAACACCCCACAAAGAGACTGACACAATTAGGTGACAACTCAGCCCACGGCAGCTCCTTTAACTTGCAAAAATATTTAATCTCCAGTAAGAAAATGTGGTTTCTGAGTGTTGAATTGCCAGCCCTAAGCGCTGGTGCTGCTGGAGGGAGTGACAGCTTATTTGTTAATCAGGGGATGTTTTAGGGCACCTTGGTTAGTGATTCTTGCAGCCCTGAATTAGCAAAGTTTATTTTAAAACCAGAAATCCAATGTATTATCTGACCTGAGCGGGTCGGTTTGAGAGATTTAATAACCAGGGGGAAAAAGCAGAATTTTAAAAGGAACTCAGAGGTGGGGAAGGGCTGCAAGATCTCTTCCAATCCACTCAGTGATCTCACAGGGGGGTTTTTTCCAACTTTAAATATTCTTGATCTTCAGATAAAAATGCATTTTAACCCAAACACAGCCCAGGAGCCCACGGAACTGAAGAGCAAACCAAGATTTTTAGGGAGTGTCTCCCTCACAATGAAAGCTTTTCCACAGGCAGGAAGCGTTTAAGGTAATTGATATTTGTTTACTGGAGGTGTTTAGGCTGGTACTATATTTATGCTGAAAAACACCATTAAGAAAACGTTCCCTTCGGAATAAATTTGCACTTCCCAATGCGCTGTTGGAAATAATTGAATTTTTGCTGTGCTTTTTTTTGAGAAATTCACTCGAAATCTGTTAATTCCTCCCTTAAATGAGAGGAGGAAAAGCTCTGAGCACAGATGGCGACCACGCCTGCAGCGACAGCGACGGAAATATCAATTAATTGCTTTGATATTGGGGCAACAGAGCCCTGAAATGTCACGTTCAGCCCTGGGACTGCACTGCCTGGTGCCCAGATCCTGAGGGCATGGGGGTGCCAGGGCTCTGGGCACAAGGAGAACGTCAGATATTAATGAAATAAAGGATATTAATGAAATAAACGCTGCAGGAACACTGCTTCCCTCCTAAAAAACACCCAAGCACTCAGAAGGGGCCGCAGAATATGGAATATATACATCCCAACCCTGGAATAAGGCCAGGGGCTGTCCCCACGAGCAGAACACACCTGCCTGTGAGCCAGCCTGGCTGGGCACGGCACAATTCCCTTCCAGCCTGCCAGTGGGTGTTTCCCATCCTTCAATTCCCGGGGAAAAAATGGGATTTTACAGCCCCAAGCCCCGCCTGGAGCTCTCCCCCAGCCCCAGCTGCCCCTGCCATGGACACAGCCCCAGCAGGGCTGCAGGAATTCTGCAGGATTCTGGGGTGGCTGGGGAGGGGCAGGGGCGAGGGGAGAGCAGGGGGAGAGCAGGGGGTGAGCCTGGCAGCCCCCGGGGCACTGGGCAGCCCGGGCTGCAGGGGTGTTATCCTCCCAAAACCAGCAAAGTTTGACACCCCCATCCCTGCAGGGCTGTTATCCTGCCCAAAAACAGCACAGATCAACATCCCCATCCCTGCAGGGCTGTTATCCTGCCCAAAACCAGCAAAGTTTGACACCCCCATCCCTGCAGGGCTGTTATCCTGCCCAAAAACAGCACAGATTGACAGCCCTGTCCCTGCAGGTGTGTTCTCCTGCCCAAAACTAGCACAGATCAACATCCCTGTCCCTGCAGGGGTGTTCCAAACATCCCTGTCCCTGCAGGGGTGTTATCCTGCCTAAATCCACCACAGATCAACATCCCCGTCCCTGCAGGGGTGTTCTCAGCATCTCCATCCTTGTAGGTGTGTTCTCCTGCCTCAAACCAGCACAGATTGACATTCCCATCCCTGCAGGTGTTCTCCTGCCCAAAGCCAGCACATGTCAACGTTCCCATCCCTACAGGTGTGTCCTTCTGCCCAAAACCAGCACAGATTGACAGCCCTGTCCCTGCAGGTGTGTTCTCCTGCCTAAATCCATCCCAGGTCAATGTTCCCATCCCTGCAGGGGTGTTCCCAACATCTCCATCCTTGCAGGTGTGTTCTCCTGCCCAAAACCAGCAAAGTTTGACACCCCCATCCCTGCAGGGGTGTTCTCCTGCCTCAAACCAGCACAGATTGACATTCCCATCCCTGCAGGTGTGTTCTCCTGCCTAAATCCATCCCAGGTCAATGTTCCCATCCCTGCAGGGGTGGTCCCAACATCCCCATCCCTGCAGGGGTGTTATCCTCCCAAAACCAGCACAGATCAACATCCCCATCCCTGCAGGTGTGTTCCCAACGTTCCCATCCCCACAGGTGTTCTCCTGCCCAAAGCCAGCACAGGTCCCTGTGGGTGCTGCCCCACCCTCCCCGTGCCCCCAAACACACTCTGGGAGCCCTCCCGGAGCTCTCCTCGCTCCCAACCATGCCCTGACCCATTTCTCTGCTCCCTCCCTGCTCCTCCCCAAAGCCAAGCCCACAAATTCTCGTGTCCATGTGGAGCACGGAGCTCTGCTGCTGTTCCAGGCAGCCCGTGAACATCTCAGCCCCAAAACACCCGAGCCTGGACAGGGACAGGGACAGGGACAGGGACAGGGACAGGGACAGGGACAGGGACAGGGACAGGGCTCTGGGGCTCTCCACGCCCTGATCCCCACTGCCAGAGCAGCCCCTGCCCCCGGGATGCTGCAGAGGACACGGTGGGACCCTGGCAAGCACAAGGAACAGCAATGCACAGGGGAGCTCTGAAATATTCAGCAGCCACAGAACATTCCAGCACAGACGTTCGCTGTGGGTCTGAAAAAGGAGAGGGGGGGGAGCTGAAGAAAAGCTGGGTATAGCACTAATTATTCCTCAGCTCCTAATTAGTTGCTTGAATTTAAAATATGGGTTCAGCTCCCCCAGCAGCTCAGCGAGCCCATTGTGCTATTAATACTCCCCTGGCGTGATATGGTTAAAAATACTCCCACCCTGTCAAGACAAAATGTGGCTTGGAAGTGTCACGAGGGGAGGAGTTGAGGGATGGAAATCCTCTTAAAGGAGTATGACTTCCCCAGCATCAAATAAACAAAATGAATGGCCTCGTGACAGCCCCCACAAAGGGCAGATGTGAAAATAATTCTCAGTGCAGAGCCCTCGGGCCACCCCAAACCAGAGCAGCTTCCCTGGCACAGCCGAAGGGGAGGGGGGTTTGGTTTTCCAGGAGCTCTCCTGCCTGGGGAGCAGGTGGGTTTGCAGGTTTGCAGCTCTCGGGTGCTGCAGACTCACAGCACGAGGCTGAAGTTCTGGCCAAAAGGCAGAATTTTGAGGTGCTCCCCCCTCCTCGCAGCCAGGGAAGGCAGGAGAGGCCAGAGCAGCAGCCAGAGCTGATTTTCCCTTGGAATATCTGCAGGTGTTTATGGGTGGGATCTATCAGACACCGGGGGCCTCTTCCCACAAGGATTTGTGAGCCAAGGGAACGAGTCTGGGGTGGGGTTTTTTGATTTTTGGACTTCAATCCAGAGCTGTTTCCACATCCCAGGTCCTCTCAGGACGAGGAGCAGCTCCCCTCCTGTGTGCACTGACAATTCCACATCCAAAGGGGTTAACTGCTGCTCCCTGGCCCTGGAATCTCAGCAATACCAGCACAGAAACAATTCCTGCACTTCACATTTGCCCCGTGCTTCCTCATCCCTTTTCCCCCCCTACCAATTCCAGCCTGAGATAGATCAATACATAAATTAAAAGACAAAAGAACCCGACACATCCACTGTGGTTGGGAGAACAGACCAGGCCAGACTTTCTGGTGGAAAAAACATCCATCTTTTATACAATAAACCAGCAATCTGCTGCTTCGTGCCAAAATCAACACCCTCAGAAGCACCCTCGTGTGATGGGCAACACAAGGGCTTTGTTTTGATTAAATAAAAAATAAATAACCCCCCCAAAAACAACCCCCAGCCAAGGCTTTGTGTGGTGAATGTTGTTGTGTTTGACCCCAGCCTGAATGGGTCTGGGGGCTCTGGTGTCCCCCAGGGAGGGCTGGTGGCAGTCTCAGCACCACGTTCTGGGGTGAAAATAAGAGTTAAAGGGTAAAAAAGGAGGATTTGGGGTCTCCTGCTCAGCCAGCCCCACTTTCCATCACGCTGGAAAGGCAGGAGCATCCACAGGCTGAGCTCAGCCCGTCCTTCCTAACATGGGGGAAAGCTGGATCCCACCCAAAATGCAGCATTTCCATCTGTCTCAGTGGCTTTTTCCGAGCACAGACACCTCACACAGCCCCCCTCTGCCTCAGTTTCCCCCCTCAGCCCTTTCCCCCCCTGTTTATTCAGGAATCATCCCTGGGGTGACAAAAGTGCCTCCAACCCCAAATGCGACTGCGGGAAAACGGCTGAAAAAACCAATTGTGCCCCAAAAAAAACCCCCTCAGGTGCTGCTGGCTGAGGGCACGGGAGCCCTGCTGGGCTCTGGGGGTGCATTTTGGGGGGCAGGGAGTGGGGGGAGCGCTGGGAGCTGCTGCAGCCCCCAGGCTCTGTCCTGCCCAGCGTGGGAGGAACTCAACGTGGAGCTGGATCCCTCGTGACTGGGAGCGGGCAGGCTCCTCAGCTCAGGGATGAGACGACAAAAATTCACTTCAGAGAGCAAGAAACTTGGTTTTCCTCACCCAGAGAGATGCTGGGGTGTTTCCAGTGGAAAAAACCCAGCGTGAGAGGGAGTGGATCCCCAGCAGCCAAAGGGATTTAGGGGGTTCTGCTCAAGGAGGTGCTGCCTGGCCTTGGGGTTGGGGCAGCACCCAGCCCCAGAGCTCCCACTGTTGGGAATCCAGATCTCACTGTTTTCCTTAAAAACACGAGAAAAAGGGGGAAGAAGAAAAAAAAAAAAAAACCAAACCAAAAAACCCAACAAAAACCACGAGAGCCTTACTGTAATTACAAGGAGGTTTAACACGAGTCTGGATTTGCATTAATTAAATCAACAGGGAAGCTCCAATTGAGCAAACGAGGTTTTCTGTGGATGGCAGCGAGGGCTGGGGCTGGAGTTTGGGGGTGCTGCAGGGATGTGGCCTGGCAGGGGCTGCCAGGAGGAGCAGGAGGCTCTGGGGAGCTGTGCTGACGCCGTGGGATTCCAGCTTTGGTGGGAGAGCTCAGAATGGAAAAGGAATGTGTCCATTCACAGCCCAGCCACGCTGCAGGCACAGCTGTGAGGGGAATACCAATGGGCAGCAGCGTTTGTTTTGTTTGGGGATGGGGGTTTTTTTTAATTTTAAAGCCATGGGTTTGAGTATGGGAGCAGGGCAGCACTCTGCAATGCTTGGAGGGAACCCTGGGGGCTGCAGGTGGGGGCTCCCCAAAGGAACGGGGCTGGGGTTTGCTCCCCTCATCCCTGAGAAACAAAATCCCCCTGGATGTGGGGGTGCAACACCCCAGAGCTCACATCCAGCCCCAGCTGAGCCAGGGTGGGTGCAGATCACATCAGGGGTACCCCTGAACTGCTGCCCTGTGCCACAGCACCTGCAGGTGAGGTTGGGCAGCAGCCAGGGCACCTGGGAGCATCGGGGTGAGCCTGGGAGAGACCCCAGAGCAGCAGGGGAGCCCCAGCCCCTTCCTCACCACCTCCAGCCCCTTCCTCACCATCACCAGCCCCTTCCTCACCATCTCCAGCCTCTTCCTCATCATCACCAGCCCCTTCCTCACCACCTCCAGCCCCTTCCTCACCATCACCAGCCCCTTCCTCATCATCACCAGCCCAGAAGAGCAACCCCAGCCCCTTCCTCATCCTCACCAGCCCCTTCCTCACCACCTCCAGCCCTTCCTCATCATCACCAGCCTCTTCCTCATCCTCACCAGCCCCTTCCTCACCACCTCCAGCCCCTTCCTCACCATCTCCAGCCCCTTCCTCATCATCACCAGCCCCTTCCTTATCATCACCAGCCCCTTCCTCACCACCTCCAGCCCCTTCCTCACCATCTCCAACCCCTTCATCATCATCACCAGCCTCTTCCTCATCATCACCAGCCCAGCACAGCAACCCCAGCCCCTTCCTCACCCTCTCCAGCCCCTTCCTCACCCTCTCCAGCCCCTTCCTCACCGTTTCCCAGCCCCAGCAGAGCAATGTGTGCCGGGTCTGGGCTGGGCAGGGTTAATTTCAGCGCACAGGCCGGGCTGGGGCCGTGTTTGGGTTTGTGCTGCAGGCAGGGTTGGTGACACAAAGATGTTTTGTTGTGTCTGAGCAGCCTTTGAACAGAGCCAAGGCCTCTTCTGCTCCTGGGACACCCCCAGGGACAGGGCTGGGGGTGCAGGGGGAGTCTGGGGGGGACACAGCCGGGACAGGTGACCCCAGCTGAGCCCGGGGGTGTCCCAGACCATGCTCAGGATAAAAACCAGGAGGAAGAAGGGTGACCAGGGGCACTGGGAGTGATGGGTTTGTCTGCCCAGCTCACCTTTGGGGGTGGCTGAGCCCCTGGGAATGAATCCCTGGGAATGAATTCCTGGGAATGAATCCCTGGGAATGAATTCCTGGGAATGAATCCCTGCCCTTGGGAAGTGGGGAATGAATCCCTGGGAGTGAATCCCTGCTCTTGGGAAGGAGGGAATGAATTCCTGGGAGTGAATCCCTGCCCTTGAGAAGTGGGGAATGAATTCCTGGCTTCCCCCTGCTTGCTCACACAGCTTTTCCTTTCCCTATTATCTTATTTTTATTATATTATTATAATATTATATACAATAATGATACATAATTAATTTTTATATATATAATAGATATTAGTTATACAGAATTAATTCCATATAATAATTGTTGTGTTATTATATATCTTTATTTCCTGCAGGTTTGCTCAGCCCTGTGGCTCTCTCCCCATCCCTGGGGCTGGGACTGGAGCATTCCAGGGAAATCCAGAACACAGACACAGGGTGCCTGCCCTGCCCCGGGGCGGTTTTGGTCTCTTTCCTGGCAGGATTTCTGTTCAGGGGCACAAACCCCCCTGGGATGCGGTGGTGGCTCTGCTGGCGCTCTGTCACCGCTGTCGCCTGCAGCTCCTCTGCGGGACGGCAGGGGACGGAGCCGCCGCCGCCGCGGGGACAATGGGGACAGACGCTCCTCTCCCAGCGCAGAGAAATCCCTGCAGCTCCCCGGGCTCCAGCCCTTCCTCGGGACGGCTGGGGATCGCACCCCCTCCAAAAGCAGCCCGACATCTCCGCGATGTGCTGCAGGTGCTTCCAAAGCGTTATGGCCGCTGCCAGCACGCCCCTGGTGACAGCAGTGTCACTGCCCGTGCTGCACGGCCAGAGGGGCGGCTTCCCTTCCCATCCCATCCCATCCCATCCCATCCCATCCCATCCCATCCCATCCCATCCCATCCCATCCCATCCCATCCCATCCCATCCCATCCCATTATCCCATCCCATCCCCATCCCCATCCCCATCCCCATCCCATCCCATCCCATCCCATCCCACCCCAGCTGCTCAGAGGTTCCTCTTTCCAGTCATCCCGCTGAAGTGCATCCTCCTTCCTTCCCGCGTGCACTCAGCCATCTGCAGGGCTCTGCAGGACAATTTTGGGATTCCCCTTCCCCTTTGCAGGACAATTTTGGGATTCCCCTTGCCCTTTGCAGGACAATTTTGGGATTTCCCTTCCCCTCTGCAGGACAATTTTGGGATTTCCCTTCCCCTCTGCAGGACAATTTTGGGATTTCCCTTCCCCTCGTGCTGGCAGCCCTGATGCTGCATCTCTTCCAGCCGTGGCCGAACCACCCCCAGCCCTCAACAAAGCTGGGGACGGTCTTTAGAGGCCCTCCCAACCCACCCCGCTGTGCTTTTATCAATCTGTGACAGCCAGCTCGGTTTTTATCCCTGGGGATTTTATTCCCACAGCCCTCAGGGCAGGCACACGAGCAGGGAGGGCTCTGCTGGCACATCCCCTGGGCACCTCGGGCACACCAGCGCTGTGCCCAGGTCCTGCTGTCCTCAGGGCTCCTCCTGCCCTTGCTGGCAAGGAGGAGTCACTCTGTCACTCTGTCACTCTGTCTGTCTGTCTCTCTGTCCCTCTGTCACTCCCCAGGTGCCAGCAGAGCCCTCGGAGCAGCTACAGGCGCGAGCGGCCGAACGGCGCAGCCGGAGCCACCGAGTCCCCAACGCCTTCCAGGAGCTCGTCCCACTGCCCAAACTGCTCCTGCAGCTCTGCACGGGGCACAGGGGGTGCCAGGGTTAGCACAGCCACCCCTGCAGGTGACAGGGCCACCACAGCCTCCTCTCCAGGTGACAGGGCCACCACAGTCTCCCCTCCAGGTGACAGGGCCACCATAACCTCCCCTCCAGGTGACAGGGCCACCACAGCCTCCTCTCCAGGTGACAGGGCCACCACAGTCTCCCCTCCAGGTGACAGGGCCACCACAGTCTCCCCTCCAGGTGACAGGGCCACCACAACCTCTCCAGGTGACAGGGCCACCACAGCCTCCCCTGCAGGTGACAGGGCCACCACAGCCACCCCTCCAGGTGACAGGGCCACCACAGTCTCCCCTCCAGGTGACAGGGCCACCACAACCTCTCCAGGTGACAGGGCCACCACAGCCTGGCCAGCAGCCCCCGAGGGGCAGCCACTGCCCCCCTGTGCTTCGGGAAGCCCCAGGCCCCAGAGCCCCCCCAAAGCAGGGAGCCCCCCGAGCCCAGCCTGCCCCCAGCCCGTACTCAGGTGCCTGTGCAGGAAGGCCAGAGCTGCCCGGCTGCTGATGGCCAGAGCCCTGCGGGGCTCCAGCGTGCCCCTCCTGCCGAAGATGAGGCTGAAGAGCTTCCCAGGGAGGAAGGCAAAGTCGGTCTGGTCCTCGTGCACGGTTCCCCTGGGCAGGGAGGGGTGTGCCTCAGGGGGACGTGCAGCAGGACCCCCGCAGGTTTTCCTGCTGGGGCACCCATGGGTGCTCCCTGCAGCGGGGGGGTGCCAGCCCCTGGCTCACAGCACGGTCACAATCCTCGTCTGGCTGTTCCTGGAGCTCAGCCTCTTCATCTTGGCCACGCTCTCCGGGGTCTGGAACTTCTCGGTGTTGATGAAGAGCACGGGACTGGGCACCTCCGGGTACAGCAGCTTCTCCAGAGGGAACATCCAGGCATCCAGAGCCACGGCACACCTGGAGCAGGGCAGGCACCACCACGGCTCCCCTCCCGGCCAGGATGAGCCCAAGGCGTGTCCCCGGAGCCTCTGCAGCCCCTGGCACGCCTCACCTGAAGCTGGGCTCCTTCACCAAGGCCAGCACCGCTGTCACCCCCCCGAAGGAGTGGCCCATGACGGCCACTTTGCTCAGATCAAGGTTGTCCTGCAAAAGGGAGAGGGCTGAGGGGTCTGAGCCCAAACCTCACAGCTGGAGGGCTCTGATTAGGGAAGAAAAAGCCAAGGGAAGGTGAGCAGAGTGCCCCTGGCAGGGGGAGTGCCGTGTCCCACTGCTGGTGTGAGGAGCTCGGGCTGCCCGGAGAGGAGAGGCTGCAGGGAGCCCGGGGTGGGAAGGCTGGGGCTCTGCACAACCCTTCTTGTGCCTGCAGGAAAATCCTCAGGCAGCCAGGAGTGATCCTGGGGCACCCAGAGCCCCCCCAGGCAGAGGCAGGTACCTTCAGCACGGAGAGATCCCAGTCCTGGGGGAGGATGCTGGGGACAGATCTGCCGCCGGCGATGCTCTGGAAGAGCCGCAGCGCCCGCACGCACTCCTGAGCTCTCAGGTGAACCTGGAACCACCCCGGGTGAACCCAGCTGCTGCACCCCACAAATCCGGGTCACACCTTCCCCCCAGAGCCCACCCAGGCCCGTTCCTGCAGTGCTTCCCTCCCACGGGGCTCTCCCTGGACTGCAGCACAGGCCAGAGCGGCGCCCGTGGGATGCAGCGCGTTTATTGGGATGGGGTTTTTTTGGTGTTTGCTCTTAATTCAGCTAATCTGGCAGCAGACAGCTGGAGAGGACCTAAAGTCTCTGCTCTGGGAAGGAAGCAGAGGAGGAAGAGCCCGGGATCCTCACCAGCTTCTCCCCAGCCGAGCCATCCCCTGCTCCAAACCCCCCCAGAGCCCCTAAGCCAGGAGCAAACCTAAAACCCAGCTCAGGAGCACCACCCAGGAGCATCCTAAAATCCCAAATGATTCAGGGACAGGATGCCCTGACTTGGAGCCACTTTGAGGCCACGTCCTCAGCTGCCCTAAGGACACCAGTGCTGCTGTCTGTGCACATTTAAGGTGACAAGTGACAAAAATCTCCAATGAAAACCTCTCTCCCGCTCTCTGCAACACAGAAAATGCCATCATGGAGGCTGACCTGGCAACTATTTCCTTCTATCTATCATTTATTTCTCTTTCATTTATTTCTCTTTCTCCCTCACTATTTCTGCTGGTGGGCTCAGGAGAACTGTTTCCCTTTTCTGTGCAATGTGCCATGAGGCAGAGCACACACAAAAATAACAGGCTGGGAGGTGATTTAAGGCTGCCAAAAGCACCTCCGTTCCTAGAGAGCTTTTCCACGACTAATCTTCACTTGCTGTTGTCCTTTTAAATGAGGCAGAAACAAACAGAGGGGGGGAGCTTGGCTCAGCAGGAAACCTTCCTGCTCCCCAGCAAGCAGCTGTCCGGGATAATCCCAGGGAGACAAAAATCCCAGTGGGAACAAACCCGGCAGCTGGTGCAGAGCTGGGCTGGGCACAGAGTCCTGCTCTCCCCAGGGCGTGGGGGACATGGCAAAGCCCAGCCTGGCTCCTGCCAGGACAGACGGACCCCAGGAAACACAGAAACAGGCTGAACAGATTTCTCTCACCTCCCAGGAGAAAGCTCAGCAGCGTGGCCATACAGCACTGGGAAGAGCAGCCCCAGGGATGCAGGGCCAGCCTGGCCTGCAGGAGGAATTCCAGCCCTCCCCTCTGCCCACGCTGGATCCCCTACCCTGGTACCTGCTTGTTTCGGAAATAAAACTCCTTCTGCCCTTGGGGCACCCTCTGGAAGGGGATCCACTCCTCCGTGCCAGCCTCTGCCGGGCAGAAATAGGTGGTGGCAGCAGAGTGGTCCCTGTGGGGGCAGGAGGGAAGGGGACACCCGATGGCACGACGTGCCACCAGCCCCAGCTCCAACCTGGTGGTGACCCGGGCACCCACCTGTGCTCCAGCGCTGCCACCACGAAGCCCCAGGACGCCAGCTCCGTGCAGATGGAAGAGTACAAGGTCCTGGAAGGGAGACGGGAGCACGGGGCTCGGGGCAGGCCGTGCAGGGTCCCCACAGCCCTGTGGCAGCCCTGCTCGGGGCTCACCTTACCGAAAGGCCCCCAGGCCGTGGGAGAAGATGATCAGGGGGTACCCGCTGCTGCGGGGCTTGAGGGGCCCGTTCCAGCTCACCGGGACTTTGCAGGAGCCTGCGGGGACGAGAAGCCCCCAGGACGGGGTGGGGGGACACGGGCGGTGGGTGCCACAGCCCCCGCTCAGCCCCAGCTCCCCCTGCAGCACCCACCCGGGCGCGGGGGGATTGAGCCCCCCGAAGGACCGGGGGGCCCCCAGGGTGGGGCGGGGGTGTCCCCCTCACCGATGGCGATGCCGAGCAGGGCGGAGCACCAGCGGCGACCCAGGGTGACATCGGCCAGGCCCCCGCAGTACTCGGGGCGAGGCACCCAGAGCGGCTCCGTGGCCCCCGCCCGGGGCAGGCACGGGTAGAAGAGGCGGAGGAAAAGCCCCTGAAGGGAGACAAGGAAGGGGGGACACAGTGGGGACAGCACAGAAGGTGTGGAGTGTCCAAAACCTGCACCACCTCGCTCTGCAGGGACGCGTGTCCCTGTGCCCACCGTCACCGCTGTCCCCACGCCCGTACCTGCCGCGTGTGGCCCACCATGACATCCGTGCAGCCCACCTGGTGGGGTCCCTGCCCCGGGGGCAGCGCCAGCATCCCCCCCATGCTGCCGCAGCCAGCCTGGGCAGAGACAGGGGGTCAGTGTCCTGCCACAGCCAGCCTGGGCAGAGACACGGGGTCACTGTCTGTCCCCCACCCCAGAGACCCCAACCCGCTCCCTCCTCCCTTCCCCACCCCTCTCCCATTGCCCAGCGACCCCCAGTTCCACCCCCTCCCATTTCCACCCCCTTGGGGGCTGCTCAGGGATGAGACCCCCCCGTTCCTCTCCCCACGGGCAGCCGCAGAGGGGACACCCCTGCGGAGGGGTCAGTGCGGGGCTGCCACCACGGCAGGACTACCGCTTCCAGCAGCGCCCGGGGCTGCGGAACCACGGCTCCCAGTACGGCCCCGGCCCGGGACCACAGCTCCCAGTATGCGCTGGGAGCCGGGACTACAGCTCCCAGTACGCGCAGCCGACTGCAGCTCCCAGCGCTTCTCCGAGCAGCTCCCAGCGCTCCCCCCAGCGCCCCCCGCCACCATCGCAGCTCCCAGTTGTCCCCCAGTTCCCGGTGATCCCCAGCTCCTAGCGCTCCTGACAGTTCCAGCGCTCCCCGCAGCTCCCAGTGCCTCCCAGTTTCACTCCCAGTGCCTCCCAGTTTCACTCCCAGTGCCTCCCCAGGAGCTCCCAGTGCTCCTCCCGAGCTGCCAGGGCTCTCCCGGCTCCAAGTTTCCCCGTGTGCCCTCCCAGTAACCGCTGCCCAGTGCCCCCCAGTGTCCCCCTCCCCACGCACCAGTACAGCGCTCACAGCTCCCAGCACGCCCAGTGAACTCTGCCCCGGCGCTCCCAGTGCCTCCCGTGCTCCCGGACTTCAGCTCCCAGTAGCCACCAGGACAGGACACGGTGTCACCAGCGCGAAATCACAGCTGCCGGTGACACCAGGACCGGGCACTGCTCCCAGTGCCACCAGCACAAAACCGCAGCTCCCAGTAGCCACCAGTACAGGACACGGTGGCACCAGCACGAAGCCACATCTCCCAGTGACACCAGGACAGGACACAGCTCCCAGTGTCACCAGTACAGGACACGGTGGCACCAGCACGAAATCACAGCTCCCAGTGTCACCAGTACAGGACACAGCTCCCAGTGTCACCAGGACAGGACACGACTCCCGGTGTCACCAGCACGAAATCACATCTCCCAGTGTCACCAGCATGAAATCACAGCTGCCAGTGTCACCAGTACAGGACACATCTCCCAGTGTCACCAGTTCAGGACACATCTCCCAGTGTCACCAGTTCAGGGCACGCTCCCAGTGCCCCCGAGCCCGGGGCTGCCCTGCCCGTGTCTGCACCCAGCCGGGTCCCTGTCCCCAGGACTGTCCCCCTGTCCCCCCCAGAGGCCGGCGGTGCCCCGGGGCTCTCGCTGCCCATCCCCACGTTCCCGTCCTCTGCTTAATCCTCTTTGGGAGCTCAAGCGGCCCCCGGTCCCCAGTAATCCCCTCTGCGGCCGGGGATTAATTCCCTGCGGGGCCGAGCCGGCCAGGCTGCCGAATAAACACCCGAAGATTCGGTGAAAACCGCTGTGCCAAGCTCCCCCCCACACAGCCCCGCTCCCGGGCTGACCGGGGAAACTGAGGCACGCAGTGGGCGCTGGACAGAGCCCTGGATTGTCACAGCCCGTGTCCCCCGGGGCTGGGGCAGGGAGCGGCACCGCAGCCCGTGCCCGGATCCGGGCGCAGGCGGAGGCTGCCCGGGCTGTCCCGCTCCGGTCCCGGCTTGCCCGGCCGGCGGGGCCCGGCGAGGGCGGCGGCCGCGGATGCCGGGACGGGGCGGGAGAGACGAGCCCCGACCTGTCCCAGCCCAGCCCGGCTCCGGGAATGGGGTCAGCCCCCCCAGCACCCCCAGATCACCCCGGCAAAGCCACCCCGGGAGTGGGTCCTGCGCGGAGTGGCGGTGACAGCTCGGCCGTCCTGCTCCTGCTTCAGAGCGAGCCCGGCGGGACCGGGGGTGCGCTGGGGAGCCCCGGGGTGCTGGCTCTGCGGGGACCCCGCACTGGGCTCACTGGGACCACAGGGACCGTCTGGGCTGGGTCAGGCCGGGCTGGGACCGAGCTCTGTCCCCTGGGACACACGGGGACACAGGGACACGGGGACACAGAGGGACAGGGGGACACAGGGACAAGGGGACATGGGGACAGAGGGACGGGGGACATGGGGACAGGGGACACAGAGGAACACGGGGGGGACAGGGGGACACAGAGGGACAGGAGTCCATGGGGACAGGGGGACACGGGGGGACACAGGTCCAGGGACACAGAGGGACAGGGGGACAGAGAGACAAGGGGACATGGGGACAGAGGGACAGGGGGACACGGGGGGACAGGGGGGACAGGGGGTCTGTCCCCCCTCAGCCCCGGCCCCCCGGGGATCCCCCCCGCTCCCACGTGGGCGCGGCCAATGGGGGCGCGCGGCGGGGGCGGGGCTCCTCCGGACACGCCCACTCATTTGAGCCGAGAGCCAATGGGAGGTCGGGGGCGGGGCAATCCGGGGAGGGGGCGGGGGGGCACGTGGAGCGCGGGGGGGACAGGGGACCCCCGGGACCGGGGACACGGGGATACGGGGACAGCCACACGGGCACCGGGACAGCCAGCCCCGCGGGGACTGACCGACGGACAGCGCACAGCCAGCCCCCCGAGGGACAGGGGACAGCCAGCCCTGGGCGGGACAGACGCACGGACGGACGAGGGACAGCCAGATCTGGGAGGGGACCGGGGACAGACAGTCCCGAAAGGACAGACGGACAGGGAACAGCCAGCTCCGAGGGGGGCAGGGGACAGCGGGACAGTTAGCCCCGGAGGGGACAGACAGACGGACAAGGGACAGTCCCGGGGAGGGACAGGAGGACAGCGGAGAGCAGCCGGGGTCTTGGACAGGCACCGGGGGGACGCGGGAACAGAGAGCCCAGCGCAGGGACAGACGGACAAGGTGACAAGGGAGACAGACGGACAGAGAGCCCAGCGCAGGGACAGACGGACAGACTCCGGGAGCGGGGCTGTGCCGAGCCTCCGGCGGCGGCTCCTCCGCACCGGGAGCCCGGCGGGGCCGCCCGGGGCTGGCCGGGGATGCAGCCCGGAGCCGCGGGCGGGCGGCGATCGGGGCTCCGGGACACGGCGGCCCGGCGCCCACCCGGGGCCGCGAGCCCCCGAAGGTAACGGGGGGACCGGGGGGAAGGAGCAGGGAGGGAGGGAGGGGGCTCCGGGGCTGCGGGAGGGTTTGTTCCCAGGGTTTTCTTCCCCGGGGAGCTGGGGAGGGGAGTCCCGCCGCGGGGATGTGTGGAGCCACTTGTGGTGACACGGCTGGCGGCGGCAGGACGGTGGCGACGCGACCTCTCCCTTTCTCCAGGGATTTGAAGCTGGGTCAAGCGATGGAAATGTCATTGTCGCGGCTCGGGGGCCCGGAGAAGTGAGCGGCTGGGACACCGCGGCACCGGGCTCTGCGCTGCAGCCAGACACCGGGACTGTCCCGAGAAAGCAGCGGGCAGAAAGGGGGACTGTCACAGCACACAGGACAGCACCTGGGGCCAGGAGCCGTCCCACCACCCACTCGGGGCTGGGAACGTCGGCCTCTTGACCGGACTCTGGCACCCACCTGAGCCCGATGAGGAGCTGGGGCTGCGTGTGAACCTATGCAGACCAGGAAGAAATACATTTTCCTGACTTTCCTTGCCTCTTGGCTCCTGCTTTTCTTCTTTGGAGGGGATCAGCTGCGCCGTTTCGCTTTCTTTTCCGGGAGGAAAGCAGAAGCCCGGAGGAGCTGGCCCCGCTGGACGGATCGATCCCTCCTCAAGAGCTTTGCAGACCCCGAGGAGCTGCAGAGGGATGGGGACCCTTCCCTGCTGTCCCCCCGGGAGCGACGGGCGGCGTGGCTGAGCCTCTACAGCGGCAGCAGCTGCCGGATGGAAACCTGCTTCGACCTCTCCAGGTGCCAGAGGAACGGCTTCAAGGTGTTCACCTACCCCCAGGAGCGGGGCCAGCCGCTCTCGGAGACCTACAGCAAAATCCTCAGCTCCATCGAGCGCTCCCGCTACCACACGCGGCGGCCGGAGGAAGCGTGCCTCTTCATCCTCAGCATCGACACGCTGGACCGCGACCGCCTCTCGGGCCAGTACGTCCGCGACGTGGACGAGAAAATCCGCGGCTTCCCGCTCTGGAACGGCGGCCGCAACCACCTCATCTTCAACCTCTACTCGGGCACCTGGCCCGGCTACACCGGGGAGCTGGGCTTCGACACGGGCCAGGCCATCCTGGCCAGAGCCAGCTTCGACAGCCGCAGTTTCCGCCCCGGCTTCGACGTCTCCATCCCTCTGTTCCCCAAGGAGCACCCGCAGCGCGGCGGGGACGCGGGCTGGCTGCGGCAGGACTCGGTGCCCCCCAGAAAGAAATACCTGCTGGTGTTCAAGGGGAAGAGGTACCTGACGGGCATCGGCTCCGGCACGCGGAACGCGCTGCACCACATCCACAACGGCAAGGACATCATCTCCCTCACCACCTGCAAGCACGGCAAGGACTGGGAGAAGCACAAGGACACGCGCTGCGACAAGGACAACGTGGACTATGAAAGGTGAGCAGGAGGTGGGGGGGAAAGGGGGCTCTGGGGTGATGGGACACCCAAGAAACGTCCCTGCCTCTCTGCGGGGTGCAGCTGTGACAATCTGTGCTGGCTGGGCCCCTGGAGAGGGAGGTTTTGGGCTCTCCTGAAGGGGATGAGGGTTTCGTGGCACGGTGGGGAGCGAGGCGCTGCCTGCTCAGGGCTTTCTGCTCTGTATTAAAGTTGGAGCAATCTGGCGAGAGCGGCTCTTATCTGCAATCGCTGCCACCGCCTCTAATACGATTTCCCTTTTTCCAAACGCTGGTGAATGACGCTTTTCTTCTCCCCCCTCCCGCTCTCCCCCAACATAAACGTTTCTCTTGGAGATGAGCCCGAGCCATCCCCCCCTCACTGGCTCCACTGAAAATCCCACAAAACTGGCGGGTCTGCGGGCGTCCCAGTGTGGGCAGCTTCATTGGTGCTGGTGGGTGGGGGTCCCCCTGTGTCCCCCATCAGAAATGGACACGGTGGCAGCAGCGTGGGGTGGACACAGTGGTGGAAAAATTGTGGGTACAAAGTTCTGTGAGTTTGGGGGCTCCATTCTGTAAGGACACATCCTCACCTCCCCATCCAACTACTTGGGACCCATCATAGCTGCTGAATCCAGGGCTGGTGAACACAGAGCCCATCCCACAGACAATGGGCAGGTGCCCATCCCTCTGCCTGGGGACATCCCCCAGCCACCCAGCTGGAGAGCAGATGGGGAGAGGCCACGCTGGGCATCATCCTCAAAGCGTCTTAGGAGGTTCTGGGAGGTAAAAGTGGAACTGGGGTGCTGGCACTGGGATTAGCCGGGGCTTTGGGATGGGTCAGGCACCACATGGCCCTGTCTGGAGGGTGCCACCAGCCCAGCAGGGTCAGCACTTGCAGCAAAGTGTCCTTGGGATGGGGCATCTCAGGACAGCGGGGTTGGCAGGACAGGAGGCCCAAGGTCAGCCCCACGCCGTGCCAAGGGGCAGCGGGATGAGAATTCCCCCCCATCCGCCCACCCAGGTAATCCCCTAATGCTGTTTGCAAACACAGGGAGATTTACACCTCTCCCAGGATGGCTTTGGCCAGGGGATCGATGTGGAACACGTGGCAGGGGCAGCGTGCTCTGTGTGACCCCGAGCCTCTGCTGCCCTGCTCGTCCCTGTGGGACACCGGGCACAAACCCACGGGCATGGCCCCAGGGCCAGCTCTGTCCCTGTGGGACACCGGGCACAAACCCCTGGCATTGCCACCAGGGCCAGCTCTGTCCCTGTGGGACACTGGGCACAAACCCATGGGCATTGCCACCAGGGCCAGCTCTGTCCCTGTGGGACACCGGGCACAAACCCCTGGCATGGCCCCAGGGCCAGCTCTGCCCGACCTGCCCTCCTGCCTGGGGAGGTGTGCCACACTCGGGCAGGGGACAGGCCAGCGGGGAGGGGACAGAGTGAGACCCCGGTGCCCCGTTCACCCGGTGTGTCGGGGGCTGGCACGGTGGAACCCCCGAGGAGCAGAGGAAGGCCCTGCTGGGGGTCCCATCATCCTCCTCACGCCCGAGGGGCCGCCCCGAACAACCCGGTTGTGTTCTGGGATAAAGGGCGGCTTGTGGCGGAGCGGCCCCGCTGCCCCGCGCCCGCAGCAGCCGGCGCGGGCCGGGAGAGGCTCTGCGGAGCCGCCGGTGCCGGTGGCACCGTGCCCGGCCGGAGCCGCGGAGGGGCCTGCCGAGGGGAGCGCGGCGGGCGCCCGTCCCGGCTGCTGACAAAACAAGGAAGCCCTGACGGCGATTGCCCGGAAACCGCAGCGAGTGTTTCCAGCGGGAGCCTTCGGCCCCGCAGCCCGGCCGGCGCCGGCCCCGCCGCACCGGCTGCCGCCGAGGGCAATCCCCCCCGGGACCCGCTGCCCACCCGGCCCCGGCAGCGGGAAAGGCTCCCCGGAGCTGGCGGGGCTCACGGCAGGGTCTGGGGTCCCCAGGAGATGTGACAGCCCGGTGTGGCCCCGGGGATGTGGCTGTCGCTGCTGTGGTTTCATGGGGTTTGAGGTGTCACCCCTCCGGCTGCCTGCCGGGAGTTTGGGGGTTAAAGGGGTCAAGGATTTTGGCATCCTTTGGAGACACTGGGGAGGTTGATCCAGAGGCGGATTTTATTGTGAAACTCGGTGCCTTGGCATTGGGGCTGATTTCCCACATCCCGGAGCGCTGGGACGTGCCAGAAGAGCTCCGGCACCCGCGGGGGTGGCACAGCCTCAGCTCCCAGCCTGGCACCAGTGCCGCGTCCCCACCGCGGGGACACCCTTCCTCCGGGGACCAGCACATTGCAAGGGCTCTTTCTGGCCTCTCAGCCACGCGGCTGGACCACGAGAGTCCCCCCAGCCCCTGCAGGGCCGGCTGCCCCTCCCCGCGGGCAGGAACAGACGGGGTCTGTCCCGACCTAAAGTCAATATTGGATTTTCCGGCGCGGCCGCAGGGACCCGGCAGCGGCCGAGCCTCTCCCAGCACGGCACAGAAGGGGCTTTGAGAGCCCCGCGGGCCGGGGGGGCCGCGCTGCCGGCACCCACTGCCCCCCCGGACGCTGCCAGGGCAGGCAGGGCCGGTCCTGCCCGGCGAGTCTGGGCACGGCACAGGAGTCGCTGCAGTTTCGGGCTCGGGGGCTCGGGTGGTGGCCGTGCGTGGGGTGTCACTGCTGCAGGCTGGGAGGAGCTGGGTCGTGCTTTCAAAGGGCACTGGGGTCCCTTCCTGAGCCCCCCTGTTTAAGGGATGCCCAGGTTTATCCCTTCAGCACCCAGGAGATCTCTGCTCCCACAAAACCGGGGATGTTCAGAGCTAAAATCTGTCCAAACCGATCCTGACCCTGCCCCGGGCTGGCTCCACACCTGGCAGGTGCCAGCAGCGCCTCCCGGGGTCTCACAGGAGGGGAGGGGGCCATGCCTGACCCCCAGCCCGTCTCCCACGCCAGGTTTGACTACCAGGAGCTGCTGCACAACTCCACCTTCTGCATCGTGCCCCGGGGCAGGCGCCTGGGCTCCTTCCGCTTCCTCGAGGCTCTGCAGGTACAGGGTGGGCAGGGGGACGGGGCACCCCCTCAGCGGGGTCTGGGGGCTCTGTCCCAGCCTGCGGGGTCCCTCCACAGGCCGCCTGCATCCCGGTGCTGCTGAGTGATGGCTGGGAGCTGCCCTTTGCCGAGGCCATCGACTGGGGCAGAGCTGCTGTCGTGGGCAGCGAGAGGCTCCTGCTGCAGGTACCGTGCCCAGATTCTGCCAGCCCCAGTGCCAGTGCCAGCGCTGGTGGAGCCCCCAGCCCAGTCTGGGGGTGAGCCCCCTGCAGCTGAGCCTGGCACTGCTCCTGTGGGCAGCTGCAGGGGGGTCTGAGCCAGCCTGGAACGGAGGTCCCACTCCCTGTTCATCTCGGGGGCAAGGTGGGAAGGATCCTCCCGGGCACAAACCCTTGGGAATGCCGGGGCTGACCCCGCTCCAGGGAGAGGAGATGCAGCCCCACAGGGGGAGGGTGGCACCCACAGCAGGGCTGTCCCGGGGGATGGCTGGGGGGGACAGAGGAGCCCAGGTGAGGACCCCGCTGCTCCCCCGGCACAGATCCCCTCGGCCGTGCGCTGCATCCCCCCCGAGCGCGTGCTGGCCTTCCAGCAGCAGACCCAGCTCCTGTGGGACGCCTACTTCTCCTCCGTGGACAAGATCGTGCACACCACGCTGGAGGTGAGCCCCCCCCACCCCGAAACCCCCTTCCCCAGCTGCCGGGGTGGCCGCGGGGGTGCCGGGAGCATCACTCGGGCCTCCGGCAGATCATCAAGGACCGGCTGTCTCCGCACCGCTCCCGCTCCCGCTTCCTCTGGAACGCGCTGCCCGGGGGGCTCCTGGTCCTGCCCGAATTCTCCACCCACCTCGGGGATTTTCCCTTCTATTACCTGCAGCACGGTAGGACCCTGCCTGCCCCGGCTGAGCCCCGCAAACTCGGGGCGTGCCCAGCACCTTTCCTCTCCCTTTCCCACCCTTTTTTTTTCAGGCTACAGCCCCTCCAAGAAGTTCACGGCTCTCATCCGGGTGGTCTCGCAAGCGGGGTCGCTGTCCCAGCCCACCCTCAGGCTCATCCAAGCCGTCTCTGGATCGCAGCACTGCGCCCAGGTGGGAGGAGCAGAGTCCCGAGCGTGCCGGGGCAGCCCCCGGGGGTCCGGGGGGATGCTGGGGCTGGTCCTGCGGGCCGCAGAGGGCATGGCTGGGTTTAGGGGTTCAGGGGGTGGCTGGTGGTGTCACCCTTGGGCGGGCAGAGCTGTGTCCCAAGCCCTTTGGGGCGGGATCACCTGGGGGTTTATCCTGGTCCAAACTGCCACGAGGTGATTTTGGGACGGTCTGGGCTGGAGCAGAGAACCCACCCAACCCCTCCGGCCACATCTGTCCCCACCCTTGCAGATCGTGGTCCTGTGGAGCTGCGAGAAGCCACCACCCCCGAGCGGGAAATGGCCCCAGAGCAGCGTGCCCCTGACCGTCGTCCGGGGCAGGGGGAAGGTGAGCGGGGCAGGGGGCTGGGACAGGGACAGGGACACTGCCAGGGGCTGGGACACGAGCAGGGACAGGGGCAGGGAGCAGGACAAGGGCAGGGGCTGGGACAGGGGCAGGGGCTGGGACAGGGACAGGGACAGGGGCTGGGACACGAGCAGGGACACGGGCAGGGGCTGGGACAGGGACAGGGGCAGGGGCTAGGACACAAGCAGGGACACGGGCAGGGGCTGGGACACTGCCTGGGGCTAGGACAGGGACAGGGGCTGGGACAGGGGCAGGGGCTGGGACAGGGACAGGGGCAGGGAGCAGGACAGGGACAGGGGCTGGGACAGGGACAGGGGCAGGGGCAGGGACTGGGACACGGACAGGGGCTGGGACACGGACAGGGGGCAGGACACAGCCAGAGGCTGGGACACGGGCAGGGACACGGGCAGGGAGCAGGGACAGGGGCAGGGGGCAGGACACGGGCAGGCACTGGGACAGGGAACAGGGACAGGAGCAGGGGGCTGGGACACTGCCAGGGATCAGGGACACTGCCAGGGGGCTGGAGCAGCCACCCCAGGGCACCAAGCTGTCCCTCCTCCCCCCACAGCTCAGCGACCGCTTCTTCCCCTTCGGCGCCATCCAGACGGACGCGGTGCTGAGCCTGGACGAGGACACCAGCCTCTCCACCAGCGAGGTGAGGCCACGGCCCCGCGTCCCTCGGATGCTCAGCGCTCACCACAGGCTGTCCCCGCGTCCCCTCCCGCGGGTGGCACCGCGTGGGTGACACCGTGCCCCTCCCGTGCCAGGTGGACTTTGCCTTCTCGGTGTGGCGCAGCTTCCCCGAGCGCATCGTGGGCTTCCCCACGCAGAGCCACTTCTGGGACCCCGAGCAGGGCCGCTGGGGCTACACCTCCAAATGGACCAACGAGCTCTCCATCGTCCTCACCGCCGCCGCCTTCTACCACCGGTACCGGCCGGGGGGGCTGCGGGGGTCGGGGGGGCTCGGCCACATCCCCTCACCCCGTCCGTCCTCCCCCCAGGTACTACCACAGCCTCTTCACCGAGTACCTGCCCGCGGGGCTGCGGGAGCTGGTGGACGGGCTGGCCGCCTGCGAGGACATCCTGATGAACGTGCTGGTGGCCGCTGTCACCAAGCTGCCGCCCATCAAGGTGACCCAGCGCAAGCAGCTGAAGGAGGGGGTGGCCCAGCCGGCGGGGTGCAGCCATGGGGCCGCGGGGACCCCCCCGGCCCCGCGCTCCGCTCCTGCCCGGCCGGAGGGCACGGCGGGCAGCCCGCGCTCCTCCCAGCGCCGGGGCTGCCTCGACCAGTTGGCAAACTGGTTCGGCTACATGCCCCTGGTGCCCTCCCAGCTGCGCCTCGACCCCGTCCTCTTCAAGGACCAGGTCTCCGTCCTGCGCAAGAAATACCCGAGCTTGGAGAAGCCGTGAGGGCTCCGGGGTCGGGGCGAGCTCCCGGTGCCGCTCCCGGTGCTCGGAGCCCTCCGGGGGCGGGCTCGCTGCTGACGGGGTTTTACTCGTTATTGGGGTTTTTTTACCAGTGCAATAAAGGAGGGGGGAGAGGTAGGATGCGGATGGTGGCTGTGGGGTGTGGGGGAGCCCCGGGAGCACCGGGAGCACCGGCTTTTGACTGCTCCAACTCTTCTGCCATCAGCACCCTGGGAATAGCCCGGGCAGCCCCCCCAGCCCTGCGGGGAGGGAGAGTCCTTCAGCTTCCCGAGAGCAAACAGAGGAGCGATAAGAGCTGCGTGTGACCTCCCTCGCTGGCTCCAGCTGCGTGTCCCGCAGTCCCCGGGCAGCCCAGCGCTCCCCGGAGGAGGGAAAAGGAGTGTTTCAGCGGCACTGAATAGAAACACGGAATATCAGGTGGCCTCCAACAGGCACTGTGAGCTGCCGCAGCCCTGGGTCTGTCCTTGGCTCCTGCCGATAGCGGAGATAACAGCCAGAGCCAGCATCCCCCCCGTGGGCTCTGCTTTATTTGCCCGCAGGAAAAGCGGCCCGGGCGGGGCGGGGGTCAGTCGCGGGGGGGCTGGCACTCCCGGCACTCCCGCATCTCCTCGGAGAAGCTCTCCACCTGGATGGTGGTGCTGTGGAAGCGGAAGGCGCCCTGCAGCCGGGAGCTCGCCTCCTCCAGCACCTCCTGCGCGCTGGCAGCCGCGTCTGCGAGGGGAGGAGCGGGGCTGGGGGGGTGCGGGGGGACCCCGGCCCTCGGTGCCACCCCCTGAGGGAGGGGTGCACCGAGAGCAGCGGCTCTGGCAGCCCTGTCCCCCCACTGTGACACTCCCTGGTGGCTCTGGCACCCCTGTCCCCGTGTTGTGACACTCACTGATGGCTCTGTCCCCTGCTTCGGCACTCCCTGGTGGCTCTGTCCTCCTCTGTGACACTCACTGGCAGCCCTGTCCCCCTCTGTGACACTCACTAATGGCTCTGTCCCCCCGCTGTGACCCTGATGGTGCCCCTGTCCCCCTGTGTGTCACTCCCTGGCACTCCTGTCCCCCTATGTGACCCCCACAGTGTCCTTGTCCCCCCGTGTGACCCCCACGGTGTCCCTGTCCCCCCGTGTCACTCACTGATGGCTCTGAACCCCTGCTGTGACCCTGATGGTGTCCCTGTCCCTGTGTCACTCACTGCTGGCTCTGTCCCCCCGTGTCACTCACAGTGTCCCTGTCCCCCCGTGTCACTCACTGATGGCCCTGTCCCCCTGTGTGACCCTCACGGTGTCCCTGCCCACCGTGTGTCACTCACTGATGTCCCTGTTCCCATGTCACTCACGGTGTCCCTGTCCCCCTGTGTGTCACTTACAGTGGCCCTGTCCCCCCGTGTGACCCCCACGGTGTCCCCGTGTCACTCACTGATGACTCTGACTCCCTGCTGTGACCCTCACGGTGTCCCTGTCCCCCCGTGTCACCCCCGGTGTCCCCGTGTCACTCACTGACGGCTCTGTCCCCCCCCGTGTCACCCCCGGTGTCCCCGTGTCACTCACAGTGTCCCTGTCCCCCCGTGTCACCCCCGGTGTCCCCGTGTCACTCACTGACGGCTCTGTCCCCCCCCGTGTCACCCCCGGTGTCCCTGTGTCACTCACGGTGTCTCTGTCCCCCCGTGTCACCCCCGGTGTCCCCATGTCACTCACTGATGGCCCTGTCCCCCCGTGTGTCATTCACGGTGTCCCTGTCCCCGTGTCACTCCCGGTGTCCCCGTGACCCTCACGGTGTCCCTGTCCCCCTGTGTCACCCCCGGTGTCCCCGGTCACTCACTGATGGCCCTGTCCCCGTGTCACCCCCGGTGTCCCCGGTCACTCACGGTGTCCCTGTCCCCCCGTGTCACCCCCGGTGTCCCCGGTCACTCACAGTGTCCCTGTCCCCGTGTCACCCCCGGTGTCCCCGTCACTCACTGATGGCTCTGTCCCCCCGTGTCACCCCCGGTGTCCCCGTCACTCACTGATGGTTCTGTCCCCCCGTGCCACCCCCGGTGTCCCCGTCACTCACTGATGGCCCTGTCCCCGTGTCACCCCCGGTGTCCCCGGTCACTCACGGTGTCCCTGTCCCCCCGTGTCACCCCCGGTGTCCCCGGTCACTCACGGTGTCCCTGTCCCCCCGTGCCACCCCCGGTGTCCCCGTCACTCACTGATGGCGATGTGCACGGACAGCAGCGGCTGCGCGGCGGTCAGGGCCCAGATGTGCAGGCTGTGCACGGCCTCCACGCCCCGCACCGCCAGCAGCGTCTCCCGCACGGCGTTGAAATCCATCCCTTTGGGGGTCCCTGGGGGGGCACGGCAGCTCGGGGACGGCTCCACGGCACCCGTGGGTGCCCCCAGAGCCCACCCACCCCCACCCCGGGGGTCCCTACCCTCCATGAGGACGAGCAGGACGTCGCGGAGGATGGTCAGCGTTGTCCCCAGCACCAGCGCGGAGAACAGGAAGGTGCAGATGGGATCCACGAACTTGTACTGGGGCTGGGGGCGTGCCAGGGGGTGAGACCCCCGTGGCACCAGCGCCCCAAATCCCCACGGGGACCGGCAGGGCGGGCACACGGCCCTGGCTGTTTCAGCCTGTGCCCAGCCATGGCCAGGCTGCTGTCCCCGTGTCCCCTGCGCCCCCTTTGCCCCCATCACCTTCTTTTTCCCCCAGCATTCCCTTTGCCCCCCATCACCCTCTTTGCCCCAACACCCCCTTTTCCCCCATCACCTTCTTTACCCCCCAGCATTCCCTTTGCTCCCAGCACCCCATTTACCCCCAGCACCTCCTTTACCCCCAGCACGCCATTTACCCTCATCACCCTGTTTATGCCCAGCACCCCCTTTTCCCCTAATATCCCCTTTACCCCCAGCACCTCCTGTTCCCCTAACACCCCCTTTGCCCCATTATCCCCTTTTCCCCCAGCACCCCGTTTACCCCCAGCACCCCCTTTTCACCTAACACCCCTTTGTCCCCATCACCTCCTTTGCCCCCCAGCACCCCATTTTCGCCCATCATTCCCTTTTCCCCCAGCACCCCCTTTCCCTCTAACACCCCCTTTGCCTCCAACACCCTCTTTTACCCCAGTACCCCATTTTCCCCCAGCATTCCCTTTTCCCCCAGCACTCCCTTTGCCTCCAGCACCCTGTTTGTCCCCATCATCCCCTTTGCCCCCAGCACCCCGTTTTCCCGCAGCACCCCCGGACCTTGAAGAAGATGACGTAGGAGGCGATGAGCACGCCCAGGCTCTGCAGCAGGTCGCCCAGCACGTGCAAGAAGGCGGCGCGGACGCTGGCGCTGGGCGCCTCGCCGGGTGCCCCGTGGCTGTGCCCGTGCCCCGTCTGGTGCAGAGCCAGCCCCATCCTGCGGGCAGGGCACTGCTGACACCCCGCGGCCCGGCGGGCTCAGGGAGGGGACCCCCGGGGACAGGGTGGCAGCACGTACACGATGTTGACGGCCACGGCGCAGGCCGAGGTGATGAGCATGACCCCGCCCTGGATGTCGTAGTCACCCGAGAGCAGGCGCTGCGCCCCCAGGTACACCAGGACCCCCGTCACCACCCAGATGGAGAGCACGGAGAGCAGGGCCCCCAGGATCTCTGCAGAAAGACCCCCCCCCCCAATCACTGCCACCCCCAGCCCATCCCCGGCAGGGCTGGGCACGGCGTGGGCACCCAGCACCCATCTTTGGGATGTGCCTTGCACAGGGCTGGCAGCGGCTCTGCCTGGCCTTGCTCAGGGTGCCAGGACTTTGCCAGGGCTCCCCAGGCCCCTCAGGGCGCCCCGAAGCCCCTGGGCCACACGGGGGGGGCACCCCCGGGGCGGTGCCACCGCGTTACCTGCCCGGTGCCACCCGAAGTTCATGGTTTTGGTGGGGGGCCGTGAGGACACCCAGAGTGCAAAGAGGCTGATCATGATGCTGGCAAAGTCCGTCAGCAGGTGGGCAGCGTCCGTCAGGATGGCCAGGCTGTGTGCCAGGTACCCACCTGGGGACACATTGGGGGGACATCGGGGGGACATGGCAGGGGCCCTGCCCCGAGCTGGCACAGATCAGCTCACCCCGTGCCACACGGTGGGGGGGTCCCACTGGGTGTTCTGACCCCCAGAAAGCAAACAGGGAGCTCTGGCCGCACCCTCAGCAGGGACCCAGGACACGGGGGGCTCTGGGTGGCCTCTCGGGGTGACCCCAGGGCAGCCAGCACCCAGCACTCACCCACGGCTTCCCCCACCATGAAGAAGAGGCAGATGCCAGCGGCCAGGTAGAGCTTCCTCCGCGCCCGCTGCTGCTGGCCGGGGTGGCCGCCGGCGCCGCGCGTGTGGCAGTGCTGGCCACGCCGTGTCCCCAGCTCCAGGGCGGGCTCCTGTCCCCGCTCCGCGCTCTGCCCGTCCTTCCGCGCAGCCCCCGCGTAGCCCCTGCCGGCCGAACGCTGCTTGGGGCAGGGGGGCTTCGGCTGGACCCACCCCCAGCCCCTTCCCCCGGCCAGACCCCGCTCGGGAGCCGCACAGCAGAGGGGGCACGGCGCTCCCTGCCCCCCCGGCACCCCCTGGCACCCCCTGGCACCCCCTGGCACCCCGTACCCGCCTGTGCCCTCGCTCAGGAGGTGCCGCTTCTCGTCGCCGGCTGCCATCCTCCTGCGGGGCCGGGGGTCGGCGCGGGTGACCCCGGCGTGTGGCCGGCGCTGGTGGCAGCCGGTGGCCTTGGCTCGTGTGAAGAGCCGGGATTCGTGTGCAAATCCCGGCTGGAGGAGGGACGGCCAAGCCGGCTGCAAAGCCTGCCCCGGGCTGGGCCCCCTCGCCCGGCTCCCGGGGGGCTGCTGGGGGTGGGGGATTGCTCTGGGACCCCCTCCCCGAGAGCCCCCAGGAGCTGCACACCCGGGCTGGGTGCAGAGGGGATGGAATGTCCCCATGTCCCCTCCAAAGGCACACGGTGACCCCCCCCTCCCCGCTTTGGGGAACCCTCGGAACCCCCCAGGTTGGATGCAGTCGTGTGATGGATGAGCCCCCTCCCTAGCAGAGACTCCTGGGTGAGCAGCGTTAATTACCCTGGCGCTAATTGCCCTCGTGGCTCAGCTCGGGTTCCCCTGGGCCCCCTCTGAGCAGGACTCGTGTTTTTGCAGGACAAAAGCATTGATGGGGTAATTTTGCGTTTAGGATGTATGTCAGCATTTACGGTGTGTTTTTTTCACCCAAGGTGGTTTTCTGAGCTCAGTCAGCAGCAAACCAGCAGCTCCATGCCGAGACCATCCCCATTTCGCGGCTGGCCTAGCCTGGAGCATCCCCAGCCCCTCCCGTGCCACCCCTCCAGCCCAGGGCAAGCTCTGGACAGGACATCCCATCCCCAGGAGATAAATCCTGCCGGGTGCCGACCTGTTACATCCCGGGCGGGCGGCCAGGAGCGGCTGCCAGAGGTGCTAATGAGGCTGGAAATTAAGAGCCGGGCCGGAGGTGTCCCTCTGCCACGCCGGCTGCTGGCAGGGACACCGCTGATGGCACCAGCCCGGCAAAGCCATCCCCGGTGCCACCCGCGGGGCCGAGAGCGAGAGGCGAGGAAGAAAATAACCACGCAAAGCAGCGGCTTTTCTTTACAAAATACACAATTTTCAAATCCGTGACAATTATGTACAAAACAAGGGAATTACAAAACGTGCGGAATTGTCCTGTTTGCACCCGTATAGAAAAGTGTCCTGTGCTGGAGCAGGCGCCGGGGCTGCCGGGCCCTGCCCCGTGTCCCCCCCACCCCAAATCCGTCGCCGGACATCCCGTGCCCGGGGGCGTTTCTCTCCGGCAACGTTGCTGTGGCTACAGGGAAGCTGCCGAGGGAGAGGATGAGGTGATCAAGGAGAGCCCGAGCCCCCAAAGCTCCCCCGTGGGTGCTGAGGGTCCTGGGTGGGCTCAGCCGTGCTCTGCCCCTTACCCATCCCCGTCCTCTCGGGCGCTGCGTTCTCTTCCACCTCTTCTTCCTCCCCATCAAAGTATTCCTCATCTTCCTCTGCTGCAAGCAAGCGGCCAAAGGTCAGC
Source organism: Passer domesticus (assembly GCF_036417665.1). Lineage (NCBI taxonomy): Eukaryota > Metazoa > Chordata > Aves > Passeriformes > Passeridae > Passer > Passer domesticus. The sequence goes on along the minus strand of NC_087497.1, from coordinate 5,750,435 downwards.
AGGAGGCACCGGGAGAAGCAGAGGGTGTCGCCGGCTGGGTGGGGGGCGCTAGGGGGGCTGAATTACCGGGCTCGAAGTCCAGGGCGCGCACGGCCTCGCTGAGGTGCTCCAGGCTCACCGAGAAGGCGTCCATGCTCTCGTAGCCCTGCTCGATCTTGTCCAGGCGAGCGCCCTTGGAGGCCTCCACGATCCTGGGCAGGCAGAGCACGGGGGTGTGTGGGTGTGGGTGTCCCTGTCCCCTCGCTGAGCTTTGGGCACCAGGGGCACCAGGGCAGGGGGTCAGGGCAGCCCTGCCCGCCAAATCCTGCCCGTGGCCTTTGGCTCGTGGAGACTGCCCCGCTCTGAGCACTTACGTTTTTATGAGCTGCTTGGCGTTCTGTGCAGAGAGAGAAGGGGAAGGAGAGGGAGGAAGAGGAGGTGAGTGAAGGCACGGCAGCCAGCAGGCCGTCCCCAGCAGCGGGACCCCGCGGGGCAGGTCTGGGGGGTCTCACCATGAGGAAGGCAGCCCCGCCGGTCTCCTCGGCTGCCTGGATGGCAGTCTCCACCAGCCGGCTCGACTTCTCCAGCTGCTCCTTGTACTGGCAGATGAGGCTCTGGATGAAGGCGGTCTTGTCCGCCTGCTCGCGGGCGATGCGCTGCAGCAGCTCCGCCTTCTTCTCCTCCAGCAGCGCCGCCAGCGCGTCAAAGCGAGCGCAGAGCTCCCTCTTGGCCGCCTCGCTGTTCTCCTGCGGGGACAAGCGACAGGGGATGCCACCCGTGTGTCCCTCCATGGGCGCCTGCAGTATCCCTGCAGCTCCACCCCGCTCCCTGCCATGCCCGGCTAAGGTTTCACCCCCGGGTTTTTTGGGGGGCTCCTTTCCCCCCCTTGCTCACCTCGGTGCTCTGGCAGGAGTCCTCCAGCTGGGAGATGATGGTCTGGATCCGGTCATTGCCCGCCACCAGCATGGAGATGCAGTTGTTCAGCTCAGTCTGGCGAGCACAGAGAGAAGCAGTTTTAACTCCCGTGGGGACAGGAGCTGCTCTGGGCATTGCTCATCCCCAGCTCTGCTCCCCCATCCCTCACCAGCCGCGGCTGCTCTAAATATAGCCTGTCTGTCCCCTGGGCCAAGTCACCCGGGGGCTATTAATACCCCGTGAGCCAGCCCCGCAGTTATTTGTCACTGTCCCAGCCCAGCACATGGCCCGCAGCCCCCCCGGGTCCCCCCCGTGGCACCTTCTGTCCCTGGAAGACGGTTTGCAGAGGGGCCACCTCGCAGTCCTTGTGGGCACCGAAGACTTTGCACATGGAGCAGGTGGGCACCTCGCAGGTGACGCAGTAGATGTTGATGCGCTCGTCCTCGTGCTCCTTGCACATGGGGGGCTCCCCCTTCTTCAGTGGCCTGCTGGAGAGGGTGGCACGGCCACGGTGACGTCCCCCGTCACGGTGACACCCACGCCGGGGTGATGTCCCAGCTACAGGGACACCGCTGCCACCACGGTGGCCCCACTGCAGTGACACCCCCAAAATGAGATCCCTGGGAAAGAGGCCAGATCCTGGCATGATCCCACAGCTCCCCTCGGGAGCCACCAGCCTCCGTGCCTCTGCCCACCCCGGTGTGGCCCAGTTAAAGCCACCGTGGCGCTGGGCATGGCAGTGGGTGGCACTGGGGACAGGGGGCTGCGATCCAGAGGCGCTGCACCACTGCCTAATTTTAGCCCTGTGCTGCCCGGATTTATTGTCACCCACCGTGTGAGCGGGGTGGGGACACCCAGAAACCCCCGGGGGGGGGGTCCCAGACGGGGGCTGCAGCTCAATTGTCCCATCCACAGCGAGGAGGGACATGGGGACAAGGCAGTGCTGTGAACCAGGGACAGGCCTGGGCCCCCCGGCCCCCCCGGCCACCTGCCACGTGCCATCGTCCCCGTCCCCATGGCTCTCACACAATATTTACAGCAGTTCAGGGGATCTGGCCGGGGCCACTGCTCTGCCTGGAGAGCTGTGACCCCTCTGTCCCCCCCCAGCTTCATCCTGGTACCCACTGGGCCCCCCCAAACTGTCCCTGTGCCCCTTATCAGCCCCGGTGCCTGTTGTCACAGCAGAGCCTGGATTCCTTCTCCACACCTCTTATCTGCCACCGAATGTTCCAGCAAGAGCTGGGGGCAGCAGGACATGCCACCACCCCCCGGGGACCTGCCACCCCCTGGGACAGCCAGAGGCACAAACTGCTGGGAGAGTCGGGTTGGGGGAGGCAGTTTTGGGTCCGGAGAGGAAGTTTGGGGTCCAGGGAGGAAGTTTTGCATCTGGGGAAGCAGTTTTGGGTCTAGGGAAGAAGTTTTGAGTTGCAGGAGGGAGATTTTGGTCGAGGGAGGGAGATTTTGGTCGAGAGAGGAAGATTTTGGTCGAGAGAGGGAGATTTTGGTTGAGGGAGAGAGATTTTGGTCCAGGGAGGGAGATTTGAGTCAGGGAAAGATTTGATTTGGGGATCACTGAGCAGCCAGACCCCAGCGCAATCTCTCGGGGTCTCAGTGCTGCTGCTGGGGCACGGCAAGGAGCCATCCCCCTGTCCCCACGTCCCCATATCCCCCCGTTCCCCCCGTCTGTGCCCACCTGGAGCACTCCTGCTTGTAGATGTCGATGATGTTCTCCACCAGCAGGTTCCTCTGCAGCCCGTAGACGCCGTGGCGGTCCAGCAGCACCTCGTGGCGGCACGAGGGGCACCGGAACCGGCCCCCCGAGATCAGACTGCCCCGGCTCTGCCAGTACGGGTTGGCAGCCTGCGAGGGGGGAGACGAACACGGGGACAGTCCCTCAGTGTCCCCAGAACAGGCGCTGTGCCCCGGGCTGGGCGCGGGGACCCCGCTCACCTGGAAGACGTCGTTGGCGCACTTGCGGCACAGGTTGTGCTGGCAGGGCAGGATCACCACGGGCTTGCTGAACATCTCCAGGCAGATGGGGCAGATCAGCTGCTTCTCCAGGCTCTCCATGGGGCTGCCATCCTGCAGGATACCGGCTTGGAAGTCCATGGCGCTCTCCTGGCCGTGCTCTCCTGGCGGTGCTCTGGCCGCCCCTCGCCCCCGCTATTTATGGGCGCTCCCCATCACGCGGCCGCCGGCGGTGTCGGGTGTCCCGGGCCAGCACCTGTCACACGGCAAGGGAGGGTAAACAAGATGGGCACAGGCTGTCCAGGAGGCGCTGCCCGCCCGTGCCGCGCTGCCCGGGCCGGAGCTGCGGGGTAAACAGGGCCACGAGTGGCACATCTGCCACCCCAGAGCGTCACGGCGGGCAGGGAGGGGCAAGCGCAGCCCCCCGGGGTGCCCGGGACCTGGTGGTGGTGGCTCCAGAGACGTGCCAGGGCTGGGCCAGCCGCAGCAGGGGTGCTTTGTGCAGTTTGTGCATTGCCCACCCAAACCACGGCCGCTTCTGGGGTGCCAACAGCACCTGGGGTGCCAACAGCAGCTGGGGTGCCAGCCCGGGGCTGCCTGAGAGCTGGCAGGAGACAGGCAGCTCTGGGGAGGCACAGCCCTGGCACAGGGATGGCACAGCCCTGTCACAGCCCTGCACAGCCTTGGCATACCCCTGGCACAGGGATGGCACAGCCCTGTCACAGCCCTTGCACAGCTGTGGCATAGGGATGGCACAGACCTGGCCCAGCCCTGGCACAGCCATGTCACAGCCATGTCACAGCCCTGGCACAGGGATGGCCCAGCCCTGGCACAGCCCTGGCACAGCCCTGGCACAGCCCTGACCCAGCCCTGGCCTCGCTGCTGGGGCTCAGGAGCTGACCCAGAAACGGCCCCGGGGGGGGGCAAAGGCCGAGCAGAGCCCTGGCTGCAAACAGCCCCGGGCAGGATCCCCGGCTGGCCCGGGGCCAGAGCTGTCAGCACGGCACAGAGTAACCCTACCCTGGCACACGGGTCACAGCGGGGGCACGGGCTGGGGGCTGCAGTGCCCCAGGGACTGCGGGCAGGAGATGGCACTGGGGGCACCTGGGGGCACCTGAGGGCACAGGAACGGGGGGCAGGGGTCCATGAGCACACAGGAATGGGGTGTAGGGGGTACTGGGGGCACAGGGACGGGGGGCAGGGGGTACCCAGGTGTACAGGAACGGGGTGCAGGGGGTACCCAGGTGTACAGGAATGGGGTGCAGGGGGTACCCAGGTGCAGGGGGTACCTGGGGGCACAGGAATGGGGTGCAGGGGGTACCCAGGCACACAGGAACGGGGGGCAGGGGGTACCTGGGTGCACAGGAACGGGGTGCAGGGCTCTGTGAGCTCACAGGAATGGGGTGCAGGGGGTACCCAGGTGCAGGGGGTACCTGGCTGTACAGATATGGGGTGCAGGGGGTACCTGGGGGCACAGGAATGGGGTGCAGGGGGTACCTGGCTGTACAGATATGGGGTGCAGGGGGTACCCAGGCACACAGGAATGGGGTGCAGGGGGTACCTGGCTGTACAGATATGGGGTGCAGGGGGTAGCTGGGTACACAAATGTGGGGTGCAGGGGGTACCCAGGCACACAGGAACGGGGTGCAGGGGTCCACGAGCACACAGGAACGGGCACCTGGCTGCACAGGCACACGGTGTCGGGGTGCACTGACCCCCCTCTCCCCACCAGGACATCCCCTCAGCTGTTGTGGGTTCCTTCCTCCCCGGCTCACGTGTGCAGCGAGTGACTGTGCCGGGACCTCCAGGCACATCTTGCAAAAGTGTTCCCGTTCTGGCACTTGGGGCTCTGCCAGCGGGCGCTGGCAGCACAGCGGGGCTGGCTGGGCACCGGGAGGGCAGCGCAGGGCTCGGACCCTGCCCTGGTGACATTGATTCATTAATTGCTTCTGGACTCGATTAAGGGGATTCGCAGGAGTTGTAACGCCCTAAGCAGATTTCAGAACCCACAAGGGGCTCGCTGGCCCCTAATTGGCTTGGGACAGCTTAGGCAGGACCCAGGGCACTAATGAGCCCGGGATCCCTCCCAATTAACCCCGGAGAGCCCAGCACAGGCGTGAATCTCCCTCTGCTCGGGCTGAGCAGGGCTCTGAGCAGGAGGTGGCCCTGGCTTCTCCCGAAACGTCCCCGTGGTGGCTTTGCAATGAGGACACAGCGGGGATGTGACAGGGGCACGGGGGGCACTGGAGCCCTGCAGGAGGGGGAAACGGGGCCGTGGCACAGAGCAGGGAACAGAGAGGGGCGGCAGCTCTTGTGTCGCTGTCACACCAAGCCAGGGCACAACAGCGGGAGGGGCTGTGCTGATTTTTTCTGGATGCCATAAATCACAGAGTGCTGGAATTGTTTGTTTGGAAGGACCTCAAACCCACGCAGTGCCAGCCCTGCCATGGCAGGGACACCTCCACTGGGCACTGCCAGGGATCCAGGGACAGCCACCCTCACAGGCAACACTTCCTTCCCAATTAATAAACAGAAATGCCAGTAATTAATTGATTAATTAATGCGATTAAACGCCCGCCTCACTCATTGGAAGGACCTCAAACCCACGCAGTGCCAGCCCTGCCATGGCAGGGACACCTCCACTGGGCACTGCCAGGGATCCAGGGGCAGCCACCCTCACAGGCAACACTTCCTTCCCAATTCATAAACAGAAATGTCAGTAATTAATTGATTAATTAATGCAATTAAACGCCCGCCTCACTCGCCCCGCCCCGCCCCCTCAAGTGACCAATCACAGGGCGGTGCGCCCGGAGTGGGCGTGGCCCCACGGTGTGGGCGTGGCCGCGCTGAGGGAGGCGGGCGGGCGCAGCGCAGCCCTAAGATGGCGGCCGGGCGGCGGCGGCGGCCGCGCTGAGGTAACGCGGCTCCTCCGGCCCGGCTCGGCCCGGGCCCGGCCCCTCGTCCTGCCCGGCCCCCGGGGGTTGGAGCGGGCGGGATCCGCGCTGCAGGTTGGGCTGGGGCGGGGGCTGGTCCCCCCTGCGGCGGGCAGGGCCCAGCGGGCCGGCATCATCCCGCGCTGTGGGGCGAGCGGCGCTTCCCTTCACAGCCGCAGGTGGGGGGCCTGGTGCGGCAGGGGTGCGTTTATATGGCCTCTATTAACTATATACATTATCTAAATATTCATATTATCCCGTAAGCGCTGCCGGGCCCGCAGCAGCCAGCGCGGTGCCGCTCGGCCGGGCCGGCCCCGGGGCCCCGGAGCGGGGCTGGGGCTCGGGGGCAGCTCCGGGCCCCGGGGGCGGCCGTGCCCGCTCGGAGCCGGCCGTGCCCTGCCTGAGGAGCCGTGTCGCTTTGCCCCGGAGCGGTCCGGGCGCGGGGCAGCCCCAGCCCTTGTGGGCCCGTGGGTCTCGGTGCTCGGGAGCTGCGGGTGCAGCCTCGGGGCGCATCTCGGTTCAAATCCAAACTGCGAAAGTCCCTCACACAGCTTTGCTGAAAGGTTAAAATATCTCTGTAGCACTGCCTGAGACTGATGATACCTTTTTTCTCTCTCTTTTTCTTTTTTTTTCTTTTTTTTTCTAAAAAAAATGCCTAAAGCAGTGGAAATACTTGAAATCTTCCTACTAATAACAGGCCGTTTCAATGGGGTCCTTATTGCCTGACATAAAGAGAATCACCTTTATCACTGGCTGTCTTAAAGCTATTGTAGTTCTGAGCTCTCAGTGTGATTTTATTTATTTATTTCCTTTTGGTTTTGCGTTTCATTCTGTTTGACCAGTGCTCCTTGGCTAGTCAAGCTCTTATTTTTTTATTTTAATTTATTGCTGTCTCTAGTCAGTGTCCCGTTTTGGTTTGGTTGTGTGAAGGTGGTGCTGGTGTTTGGTTTATAATCTTGTAGGGCAGCGTGCAGGGAGGGTCATAAATCTGCAGCAGGGTTTTGGTGGCTTATTTATTTTTTCCTCCTTTTTGTGTGTGTGTGTGTCTCTTGTTTTACTTTCAGAGCAACAACTTAACTTTTGTCCTTGCTCTGTTGAGCAAAAGTGAAAGTTAGATGCTGGGTGCAAACTTCTGCAATCAGTTATCCTTTTTAACCTTTCATAGCTGTAGATTCCTCATGCAGGGGAGGCTTGGTGCAAAATCAGTCACCTCAAAAAAATAAACGGGGAGCGACTGACGCTTTCTCTTCTCCGAATAAAACAATTATAACAGAAACGTTTGCTCCTGCAGCCACCAAAAAAAAGGCAGTTAATTAAAATTCCAGGCCAAGCAGGGGCTTCAGCTGGGACCTGGTGTGCTCTGCAGGCTGGATGGGGAGCATGCCAGCCTCCTGTTATTCCTGCAGATGCCCACGGAAGACGCTGAGGGGGAGCAGCAGGAGCGCTCACCACAGCCCTGTCCCGGCACCAGACCAGTCTAGCTTTGAATTGTTGCCACCCCGAGCGCGCCGGGCTGCCTTTGACACCTTAACAAAGAGACGTAATCTCGCTCTCACCTGGTCCCTGGCAGGTTTATGGAGCAGCTTCTGGAATGTTCTAGCAGCGAGCCCCCCGTTAACGGCGGGGTCTGGCCAGGCCGGCCCCTAGGGGGGGGAAACACAGCCCGCTTCCTGTGCCTGAGTTTTAGTTGTGTGGGTTTCTCCCCCTTCCCCAGAACCTTTGCTCTTGAAGATGGTGAGTAGCCAGCCTAAGTACGATCTAATTCGGGAGGTTGGTCGTGGCAGTTATGGTGTGGTGTACGAAGCGCTCGTCAGGAGGACCTGTGCCCGCGTGGCCGTCAAAAAGATCCGGTGCCACGCTCCCGAGAACGTGGAACTGGCTCTGCGCGAGTTCTGGGCCCTTAGCAGTATCAAGAGCCAGCACCCCAACGTCATTCACCTGGAGGAGTGCATCTTGCAGAAAGATGGCATGGTGCAGAAGATGGCCCATGGCTCCAGCTCCTCCCTGTATCTGCAGGTACACGAGGCCGAGGGGACGGGGTGGAAGGAGTGGAGCTGGGGGGAAGGAGGTGGGGCAGCCCGGGGCTCGGAGCCCTGCTCGCCTAGCCCAGGGGGTTGTCTGCCTTGCTGGCACCTGGAATTTAATGGAGGTCTTTAAAAAAAAAAAAACTCAGCAGCATTTTGGGTTTGAAGCTGTGCTGCTCTAAAAGACTCCAGAATTTGTGTTTAATGCAGATGTGCTCTGATGATTTGAGGAAGCCCAGGGGAGGTGCAGGCTGTGGAGTTCTTGGCAGCTGCAGGTTAAAGAGCACTCCAGTCCTGGGACAGAGCTTGGAGGAATTCTATCCTGGGTGTCCTTGGAAGAGGAAATCAGTGTCTTGATTTATAGGAAGCCAACACTTAAAATTCTTTCAGAAACAAGAATCAATGGGTAGCACATCATGAGCTGGTTTTATTTTTTAATAAATAACAATCTCTTCAAAGAGTATAAATTAGAGAACACATATCACTCTGAAAGTGTCCTTTCAGTTTGAAGATGTGCATGTTTGAAGAATAAGTAGCTCTGGAAAGACAATGATTAATTCCCTTGTCAAAAAGCAGCCCTAAGCATAAATCACCCCCGGGCAGAAATCTGTTTCTGGTTTAAAAAGCCAGCAGCCTGCTCAGAGTTTGCTGCTATCCCGTGTCAGCTGTCATTATTTCAGTTTTCATTGCCATTGCTGTGTGGGGTGGCCCTGTGGGCGAGCAGCCCTGCAGGTGCTGGCTGCCCTCTGAGCAGCAGGATCCCTCTGGCTGCCACAGGAGCTGTTCCTGTTTGCCGGGAAGGATTTGGCTACAGAAACACCGGCCAGCTCTCACCAGAGCCTCGCCTTGCTGGGTCAGTGGAGCTGCCAGGGGCTGCTTCCAGCTGCAGGGCAGATGTGCAGGGAGCAGCTCTGCCTGGCATGGTGCTGTGGGGAGCAGCTGGCACAGGGCTCTGCCCCTGCCAGGTGCAAACAGCACGGATTGTTTTGCTGCCACAGGGAGGAGGGCAAAGGGCAGAGCTGAGCTGCCTGCCAGGGTCACTTGGGAGCAGCCTGGGACAACCAAGGGCACTCAGAGCCCCTCTGCTCTCCCGGGTGATGGCACAGGGCTGAGCTGCTGCTGTGGGCCAGGAGGCTGGGGAAGGGCTCTGGGCAGCTTCTCAGTGCCAGCTGAACCAAATCTGTAGAGTTTGAGTCCTGAGGCAGCCTTGGCTGCTGGTGCTTTGCCACTGGCACAGATGTGGGGGGTGGATTTTGTTGTCTTAACTCTCCCAAGGTCTGCCAGTGCAGCTCCTGTGACTCTGTGGTGGTGCCCTCTTGGCAGGGGACACACCCTGCTCTCCTGAGATACCTTAATCTCCCCATTCCTGACTACAAACCCTAAATAAGGCATTTCTTAGCTCTAAAATAGATTTACTGTGTAAAGAAGATAGCTGTAAATTACTACCATTTTTTTTTCTCTTGAAAAGGTCACTTTTTAAAAGCATTTCAGAATGCCTCTCTAGATACTAACACACCCCTTCATTTTTGAAAGCCAGTTTGATTTAGCATCCATTGGTTTACTACTAACAGAAATAATTGCAGGACCTTCCAGAGCCACCTCAGAGGAGCTGAAGAGGCAAATGCAGTTGTGTAAACAGGATTAGTGGAAGTGATTGCAGGTTTTGCTTTGCTTTCTGTGTGGAGCAGCTATAAGAGCTGGCTGTTCAGCTTGTGTTCCTGAGAATACCCTGTGGATAGTGATGGTGGGAAGGGTGTTCTGTGCTCAGCTGTGCCTGCAGATCAGTGTTCTCCTGAGTTCAGGGATCCTGTGTTAACTTGCTGGAATTCATGGATGTGTCAGGAATGGAGAGCAGCCTTTAAAAATCTCTCCTGGATAAACAGAGCTGTGTGGAGTTACTTGTGAGACTTTGTTTATCCCGAAAAGCTGTTGGCAAAGTGGGTGGGACAGGCTTTGTCAGGGTGGGACACTGTCCAGCTGGGACAGATGGGAGGGCAATGGCCACTGGGTATCTTTAAAAACTCTTATCAGGGTCGAGCTCTGCTTCTGGGCAGGAGCCTGAGCTTGATATGCTCCGCACCAGGGAAGATAAGGAGGCTGGCAAATATATTGTGATTTTTTTTCTCTCTCTCTTTTACATAAAAACATTTGCATAATGTTTTCTTTCCCCTGTTGCAACGCCTTGCTCTCTGGATTGTTGAGAGGAGGGTCAAACAGTCCTAGAGTGGTCTGGGTTGGAAGGGATCCTAAACCCCATCTCATTCCCATGGACAGGGACACCTTCCACTCTCCCAGGTTGCTGCAGCCTGGCCTTGGACACTTCCAGGGATGCAGGGGCAGGCACAGCTCCTCTGGGCAGCCTGTGCCAGGCCCTCACCAGCCCCACAGGGAACAGTTCTTTCTGTGTAACTAACCCAAACTTCCCTCTCTGTGAAGATCCCGATTTCACGCATTTTCCCATCGTTTCCTTTCCTTCCACCATCCTCAGGCAGTTACGACATCTCTTTTCCTCGTTGCAGCTTGTAGAAACCTCATTAAAAGGAGAAATAGCCTTTGACCCCAAAAGTGCTTATTACCTGTGGTTTGTGATGGATTTCTGTGACGGGGGGGACATGAACGAGTACCTGCTGTCCCGCAAGCCCAGCCGCAGGACCAACACCAGCTTCATGCTGCAGCTCAGCAGCGCCCTGGCCTTCCTGCACAAGAACCAGATCATCCACCGCGACCTCAAGCCCGACAACATCCTCATCTCGCAGAGCCGCGCCCACGCCGGCGACCCCGAGCCCACGCTGAAGGTGGCAGATTTTGGGCTGAGCAAGGTGTGCTCGGCCTCGGGGCACAACCCCGAGGAGCCCGTCAACGTCAACAAGTGTTTCCTGTCCACCGCCTGCGGCACCGACTTCTACATGGCCCCCGAGGTGTGGGAGGGACACTACACGGCCAAGGCCGACATCTTCGCCCTGGGCATCATCATCTGGGCCATGCTGGAGAGGATCACCTTCATCGACACCGAGACCAAGAAGGAGCTGCTGGGCAGCTACGTGAAGCAGGGCACGGCCATCGTGCCCGTGGGCGAGGCGCTGCTGGAGAACCCCAAGATGGAGCTGCTCATCCCCGTCAAGAAGAAGTCCATGAACGCCAGGATGAAGCAGCTGATCAAGGAGATGCTGGCGGCCAACCCGCAGGACCGGCCCGACGCCTTCGAGCTGGAGCTGAGGCTGGTGAACATCGCCTTCAAGGACAGCAGCTGGGACACGTGAGGGGGCTCGGCCTGGCAGGCAGAGCCTCGCCTCACCTGCAGGGGGTACTTCGCACCTAGCTGGAGATTCCCGGCAGGAATGTGGAGCTGGCCGCGGTGTGAAATCCCAGCGTGAGGCTGAGGGTGTTCCTTGGGCTGCACTGGCAGGGGGATGTTGCAAGAGCCGACACTACTTGATTTCCAGCACTCTGTCACGGAGTGTCTCACACATTCCAGTTTCCTATGTCAGTATTAGGAACTCTCATGGAAAAAAAAAAAAAAAAAGGTTTGCATGCTGGCAGTGCAAATCTTGAGGCTTTGTAATGTAATCTGTGTATATATTTATGTATATGAGTGACTGGGAGTGTGTGGCACTTAAATTATTTGCTGTGGGTCTGGATGATTTGGGTCTGCTAGAAATCTGGGTGAAGAGGGTGAGTGAGAAAAACTCCTTCTTCCCCAGGCCTGAATGACTTTATTATTTATTTTTGTTATCTAATTTCAAAGACTTGACTTTGTAAACAAAAAAAAAAGCAATGCAAGGGGATCAGCTGCTTTCCAAGTGCTAACATGGCTGATCTTGGCATTTGGAGCTTAATGAGCTCATCACTGAGGGAGTCAAATTAGAAATGTACAGTCAGGTGCTGGCAGAGGGGCTGGCTCATTGATCATTTGATTTTGCTTTTATGAATCAATTAATCTGCCTTTTCTCAGCATGCTCTCTGCCCTGGTGTCCACAATCCCATCGCACCTGGAGGATTTACCCCAGCAGAGTTCTGTGCCCTCAGTTTATGGAAACGTGGACGAGGGAATCCAGCAGCATATCCTTAAAATCCTTCAAAACGTGGTGGCAGCAGTTTTCCCAGTAGCTGAATCCAGCTAATAACCCAGGCCTTCCCTCTCTGGCCCTGCCCCAAATGCAGGGGGGATGAGGGGACAGAGGTGGCCCTGTCCCCTGGTCACACCTGGAGTCAGAGCTGCAGAGAGCTCAGTGGCAGGTGTGAGAGCTGGCAGCCTGCCTTGCTTTTTTTGTTTAGTTTTTCCTCCTTTTAAAGAAGTGATCTTTATTTCCATGCACAGATGGGAGGAGGGGGTTTGGAAGCTGCTGGTCCCCAGCTCTGGCTGCACAGAGCAGGTTGAGGCTGGGACAGGTTTCATGAGGCCACCTGGCCCTGCCAGCAGCTCTTTGTCCCAGCACAACTCTTTGTTCTGTTGGGTGCAGCACTGAGCTCTCCCATCCAGTTTGACCTTTTGGAAAAAAAGCAGAGTCTTAAAATTGCCTTTCAAGCTGCAGGAAAGGCCAGTTTTCTTTACAAAATTCAATTTCATTTTTTCCTCCACCCAAATCTTACCTGGAAATGGCTGTAAGTATTTCCTTGTACAATTTGCTTTTTGGATCCTGTTCCCTCTTAGTGCTGGGACAGCAGTTCTGGGCACTCAGTGTTTATTCTTTGAGTGCAAATAAACAAAATGTTCTTTTTTGGTTTTCCAAAAGCAAAGGATTCTGATTCCACCCAACTTCTGAGGCTTTACAGGCCACAGGTGGCTCCTGCCTGGTGCTGTGTGAGCTGGTGGCTGTCCCCAGCTGGCCTTAGGTTATAATTCTTGTTATTTCCTTTCTCTTCATCCTTTTAGGGAGCGATCCTCAGACAAACCCACTTTGCTTGTGCCAACTCTGCCTCCCAGTTCTCACATCCCAGCAGGGCCACTGACAAAAAGGGGGGTTTATAATTCATATTTCACTTGGGAGCTTTTCAAAAACAAAGGGGGTGAGCGTCCCCCTCTCTGACCCAGCCAGAAGTGAGACCCAGAATAACTCTGCTCCCCCCTGAGGTGCTCTGTGAACCCCCTGGGTCCCCTCTGCAGGGCAGGAATCGGGGGCTGGCACAGGGAAGTTTTGGGGTTTTTGACTCCCAAAGTGTTTCTTTGCACTGATTGCCACTTTATAGGTTGGGGGTGCCTGAAATCCCTCTCATGGTGCTTATCCTCGCTGTTGGGTGACACTGGTAGTCCTCGAGCTCTGTGTTCTCTTTGGTTTTTTTGTTGTCTGAGGTCTTTGTTTTGAGAAAATAAATCAAATTGTAGCAGCTGCGGGGTCGTTCACCAGCGTGACACGAAGTCAAGACACTTTTCAGCACTTGGGAAAGATTTTTTTTTCCATGTTTTTTCTTTAAAAACTGTAAAATATATTTTATGGAGAATTTATAATGAGGAAAATTATTGTGTAATTTATTAAGTTCATGACTGTTTTTGAAATAAAATCTTGAATTTCAAGGAAGTTTCAGGACTTTTTATGGGGAAGTGCTTTCAGTCAGTGCAGTGTCAGTGCTGCCCTCCAGGGACAGTGTCCTGAGAAACTTCAGGAGTGAAGGTGAGGAAACCTCATTACTTATCCATGGCAGGAAAGTGTGGCCCTCATTTGCATGTTTTAATTAGCAGCGCTCAGGACAGAGGGATCTGCTGTAAGTGAATTTCTCTTGGAATTCCTTACACCCACAGCAAACCCCAGCCCTGTGCCTGCACCTGTGGACCAGGAATTCCCACCTGGAATGGGCACGTGCCCACCTGGCAGGAGCCTTGTGCTTGACTCAATGCACTTTGGGTTTAGATTCACTTTTTTTAGGGGGTTAAAGACATGTCGTGAAGGAGAAAGTCACACTTTGGGATTAGTTCTAGGAGTGGTGATTTTAAATAGAGGCACAACCTGAATTCCTTCCCCACAAAATGAAGAAAAGTAAATATACATATATATATATATATGTACACACACTATATATATATATATAATATATGCTGTACTTCAAATATGTTTAGCCCCTAGGGAGGGCGGGGAAATGTGCAGGGAAATGCCCTGGTGCAGAAATGAGAGATAATTAAAGCCCACTGGGCTGGGAGAGCCCAGCCCCAGAGGTTCAGGCTGCAGCCTGCCCGTGCCCGTTCCCAGGGCTGGGAACTGGCCCTGGTGGTGTTTCTGCTTTGGTTTTTTGGAGCAGAGCTGCCCTGGAAGGTCCCTCCCTGCAGGGAGCTGCTCCCCTCCTGCGGGGGCACAGCCAGCCCGGGATTTGGGGGCTTTTCCCTCTGCTCCCACCCTGGGACAGCGCTGGCTCCGGGGGCTGGATCCTCCTGGTGCTTTGGGACATTTAAACAGAAGGGGTGCCGGGGTTGGCTGTCACTTGTCTCTGCCCCAGCACGGGAACAGGTGGTTCTGGACAGGCCACACTTTGAAGAAGGAGTCTGGACTCTTGCTTTTGGTCTTCAGTTGAGTTTATTGTTCCTTATCTACAAAGTTTTTCTGTCTGTCCAGCCAAGGTCTGATCAGCAGGACAGCCAAGGGCACTCTCCCCCACCCACGGGGTCTCTTTTATAGTGAAAACTACGTATTAGATATTTACCTTCAATTTCCAATACTTTTCACCCTTGTTAACAAGTGCACCTTCACTATGAACCAATCCACACGTGCCAACATCATCCTGAACATGGATGGCAGGGAGAAGAAAGAAGAAGGACAGGGCACGCCCAAATCCCTCCATCTTGGGACTCCTGACACCCATGTACAGGATTCCAAATCCCCCTGTGCAGTGCATTAAAATCTATGTTTTATCTAGTGCATATCATCCCCTCGCCATTCAAACTTGAAATTCTCTCATCTCCTCACATTCAGGTGTAATTTTTTAGAAGGATCAAAGTCAAGCCACCAGGCACTTTCGGCAACATTCCAGGGCTCCCGAGCCCCCCAAGGGTTGTCTCGGTAGTTCTGGACATTTGGAGTGATGTACTGAGTTCCCACAAAGGGGGAAGCAGTGTGGACATTTAAACAGAAGGGAGAAGCGGTGTGGACATTAAACACCGACCCCGGGGGTGCTGCTGCCGGGGCTGCTCCGTTCCCCTCTCCTGCCAAGTGCAGTTTCTGTGCTGCAGCCCGAGAAAGGCACAGGGATGTGCCTGGAATGGCACAAAGCACCCAGAGGGACACGGGCCAGCTGGGAACACCAGCCTGGGCTGCTCAGGAGCTCTGGGGGAATCTGAAACCCCATTTTTAGGAGCAGCGAGGTGTCAAGTGAGCCCAGCTGGAAGAGGAGCCCAGCCCGGGCCGTTCCTGTTCATTCCTTTACTCAGGTTTGGGATGGAACCAGATGCAACCTAAAAACCTCAAAGCCTTTGCAGCAGTGCTGGGTTCAGGCCTCCATCCTGCCCCTGGGGGTGCTCTCCTCAGCCCCGCAGCTCCTGTCCCTGGCTGTCCCTGTGCTCCCAGCGCTGCCCAGCCCTCCCCTGCCGTGGCTCTGGAGCCTTTTTGGGGTTGGGACATCCCTGGGAGGGCTCCCGCCCCGGCCTGCCCCGACACGCGGCTGCTCTCGGATTCATTCGTGCCCGTTTGAACCCTTGAGGTTTTAAACTCGTCCAACAGGGCTCCCAGCCCTGCCCTCTCCCGAGGAAAGCCGAGCCTCGCTGGCTCCCCGCCGGGCGGTGGCGTTTGCCTTTCCCGTGGGGGAATCCAGGGGCAGACCCCGGGGCTGCCGAGGTTTCTCCATCACTTGGCCCGATCCTGTTCCCTGTCTTCTCCAGATGTGCCCGATCCTGTTCCCTGTCCTGTCCAGATGTGCCCGATCCTGTTCCCTGTCCTGTCCAGATGTGCCCCAGTGCAGCCGCATCCTGCACACGAGCCCGGGCGCTGCTGCTGTGCCCCTCTCCGTGTTTGTTAGAGAGGGGCTCTGTCCCTTCCTTGCTGTCACTGGGAGTTTTTTCCAGTGCCTGCAGAGCTCAAACAAGACCTGGCCCCGCTCACCCTGCCCAGGTTCCATTTCAGCCCCGTTTTCGTCAGTCCCGGCCCCGGCCCCTTCCTGCCCCGCTGCCCCCGGCCAGGAAGGGGCTGGGCACAGCCCCGGGCCCCATTCCCGGCACCGGAGCAGCTCCTCAGGAAGGAACTGGGGTGGGGACAGAGAGCTCGGGGACAGGTCCCCCCTCATGCCGGGGCTTTGTCCCCCTGGAGCCTCCTCGGCGGCTGGGATCAGCCTGGCTGTGCCCCGGCTCTCCGTCCAAAGCGGCTGCCGGAGGGTGCGGGGGCTGCGGCTCCCAGGGAGCCCCGGGGGTGTGGGGGCTGCGGCTCCCCGGGGCTCCGGGAGCCCAGCCCGGGGCCAGCAGCCCCTTCCCCGGAACTCTGCTCCAGTGCCACGTTCGCAGCCCCCCGGGCTGGGGATGGAGGCGGCCGGGATTGTCCCTGCGGGAGCGCTCGGGAAGGGAAGAGGGCAGCGGTAAAAATAACCCCTGGGCCAGCTCCAGCCCATTGTGGCTTCCTGCGATTTACAGCCCTTCCCGGGGGAAGAGGCAGGAACCGGGCGGCTCGGGGCTGGCTTTGACCCTTTCACCGCCACCCGAGAGGTGCCAGAAGGAGCTTTCCTCCCTCCTTCCCGCCTGGGTGGGATCCTGGGGAGGGGGATTGTGGTGGGCTCCTGCTCCTGAGCTGCCCCCACGCCCTGGGGTGGCGGTACAAGGAGAAGCTGCTGCAGTGGACCCGGATTCCCTGCCCCATTCCTGACCCGCCCCGTGCAGGGGGACAGAGAGACTGGGAGGCAAAAATCTCTGCTGCAGATCCCGAAACGCGGCCGGGTTCCCGTGAGGAAGAGGAGGACGAGAGGAGCTGGAGCTGCAGCAGGACAGGGGTTAATGCTGGCCAGGGCTGTGAGGGAGGTCACGCTGGCAGGGGTTAATGGGTGGCTCTTCCTCTTCCTCATCCTCTATATGAGGCCGCTCCCGGCTCTGGGCTCAGTTTGCCGCGGCAGCCGGAGGGGCAGGAGCTGAGTGAGGCTGGAGCATCCATCGCTGCATCCCATCCCTGCATCCCATCCCTGCATCCCACCCCTGCATCCCATCCCTGCATCCCACCCCTGCATCCCTGCGTGGGCTCAGGTGAGCGAGAGCATCCCCCACCTGCCTGGCACGGGTCCTGGCACGGCCCTGGCACGGGTCCTGGCCGCGGGGCTGGGCTGGGGAGGGTGAGGGTCCCAGCCCGGGAGCACAGTGCGTGCCTCAGTTTCCCCGTGTGTGCTCCGGGGTGGTGCGCTGTGGAGCCCGTGGGCTGCGTGGCTTCCTGGGCTGTTTGCTCCCCTGAGCTCTGCTCTGCCCGGCCCCTGTCCCTGCTGTCACCCGGGGCTGGTTCCGTGCCCTCCGCAGAGGGAGAAAGGGAGAACCCTCCCTCCCAGCCCAGGCTGGCTGTGTGGGGCAGGCTCGGGGTCCCCCAGCCCCGGGGCAGCTCTCCTGAGCTCGGCTTTGTTCTGCCGCTCGAGAAGACAAGGCGGCGGCGGCTCCGGTATTTTTTCCTGTCGGAAGGCGCTCCTGGGCTGGGGCGAAGCCGGCGGATGCTCGGCGCTTCTCCCTTCCTGCCCGGGGCTGCTCCTGCCTGGGCTGCCAGGACTCGCTGTGCGTGTGGCCTGGAGGGGACCCCGAGCTCTGCTTCAGCCCCATCCTCATCCTCCTCCTCACTGCCGCACCCTCGGGGCTGACCCTGACTCTCCTCTCTCCTCCAGGGCTGAATCCAGGAGCCGAGGGAAGCTCCAGGAGCCGAGGGAAGCTCCAGGAGCCTCCTGGGCGGCCACACCAGCCCTGCCCGGCCCCTGGGGAAGGCGCGGTGATCAGCATCGATCAGCGGTGATCAGCATCGATCGGCATCGATCAGCAGTAATCAGCATCGATCGGCATCGATCAGCAGCGATCAGCAGTGATCAGCATCGATCAGCATTGATCAGCATCAATCAGCAGTGATCAGCATTGATCGGCATCGATCAACAGCGATCAGCAGGGACCAGCAGCGATCAGCAGTGATCAGCAGTGATCAGCATCGATCAGCAGGGACCAGCAGTGATCAGCAGCGATCAGCAGTGATCAGCAGCGATCAGCAGCGATCGGCATCGATCGGCATCGATCATCAGGGACCAGCAGGGACCAGCAGCGCGTTCCGGGGCCATGGTGCCCTTGGGCAGCCCCACTCTCGCCGTGTGCACCCCCAGCAACCTGCGCCTGGTGGCCCCCGGCCGCGGCTCGCCCCTGGCCTGGCTGAACCGCGGTCCCGAGTGCCCGCAGGGCCCGGGGGGCAGCGGGGGCCGCCGAGCCAGCGCCGTGGAGCGGCTGGAGGCCGACAAGGCCAAGTACGTGAAGTCGCAGCAGGTGATCAGCCGGCGGCAGGAGCCGGCGCTGCGCGGCTCGCCGCGGCTGTCCCCGCACGGGCGGCGCCGGCTGGCCCGGCAGCAGTGCCCCGAGCTGTGCCCGGCCTCCGAGCTGCCCGGCCCGCCGTCCCCCGTGTCCCGCCGCAGCGGCAGCCGCCGCCTGCTGCGCCCCGACTCGCTCATCATCTACCGGCAGAAGCGGGACTGCCCGGCCGGCGACAAGGAGAACACCAAGGGCTCCGCGCTGGTGCGCCGCCTCTTCCAGGGACCCCTCAGAGCCACGCCGCCCAGCTCGCCCCCCGCCAGGCCGCTGGGCCAGGGTCCCGGCGCCCCCCCGAGCCCCGAGACCCCCATGCTGTGGGCGCCAGCCGAGAGGGAGGCGGCGCGGACACCGGCAGGGGACAGCGGCGGTGACAGCGGCGCTGCGCCCGGGAAGGAGCCGCTGGCGCTGCGCGTGTCGCTGCCGCTGTCGGAGCAGGAGCGCTTCTTCAACTACTGCGGGCTGGAGCGGGCGCAGGTGGAGCTGCTGGGCCGGGAGCGCTTCGGGCCCGCGGGCTGGGACAGCGCCTCGGGCCGGGCCGGCTCCGGCGAGTCCGAGCCCGGGAGGGCATCGGGGGGCAGCGAGGGGGGCGCGGGGCCGGGCACGGAGGAGGAGGAGGAGGAGGAGGATGCGCGGCCGGGCAGCGCCGTCTCGGTGGTGGAACGCAACGCCCGAGTCATCAAGTGGCTCTACGGCTGCCAGAGAGCCTGGGCGGCGGCCAAGGAGTCCACGGTGTGAGCGGGGACAGCCCGATGGCTGAGCCGGGCCCCGCGCCCTCGAGGGATGTGTTTGAGGGGCACCCGTGGGCCTGGTGACACCCATGGGCCTGTGGCACCCATGGGCCTGGTGCCCTGGGGTGCTGCGGGAGGGGAGAGCTGCCAGGTGCTCAGGCTGAGCGTGGTGGCAGCACCTGAGGGCAGGTGGGGCAGGGCCACCCCCGGGTGAGTCCCCGTGGGCTCAGGGCTGGCATGTCCCCCTGGTGTCACCCATCCTCTCCCTGTCCCCAGCCCAGGAGGGTGGGACATGCACACAGCCCCCAGTGACCCCCCGAGCCCCCTGTGGTGGGCAGTGCCCACCCCTCAGCCCCCTCCTCCCCAGAACAGGGGCTGCTGGGGCCGGGGCTGCCCTCAATAAATCTGTTTGGGTGTTTTTTCCTAGCCTGGCGTGCGTGTGTGGCTGTGGGGGGGATGCCCCAGGGCTGGGGGGCAGCTCCCCCTCCCCACCCTGGGGGCGAGGGCAAGGAAAGCAGCAGGCAGAGCTCAGGGAAAAGGGGAACCTTGGGGTCTCTGCTGCAGCTGTGACCCCCAAACCCAGGGCAGAGCCGCAAAAAACTTCTGGCGAGCCCGGCAGCTGCAGCCTCCTCTAGTTGCCCTTGGGGGCGTTTTTATTCCGGATTTCGGCCAGCTTGCCGGCCAGGAAGCCCCAGTGGAAGGCTCCTTCCTCCGGCTCCCGCAGGTCGCTGCCGTCGTCTCCCGGCGGCTCCCCCGGGCTCCGGTCCGGCTCCGGGGGGGGCCCCCCCTTGTCCGGCCCCGGCGCCTGCTGCCACTTGCTAGCAAAGAGATCCCAAAAGCCAGGAGCCTTCTCGGTGTGGGGCACCTCGGGCGGCTCGCTGGCCAGAGGGCTGGGGACAGAGAGGGCACGGAAATGTCCCCAGGTGCAGGGACAAGCCCAAGCCCACCGTGCCCCCCTCCCTGCCGGCAGCCGGGGAGGGGGATGCCGGTGATGGGGTGGGGCTGTGGGGGGGCTGGGCAGTTTCTGGGGGTCGGATCCGGGTTCTGGGGTCCCCCCCCCGCCCAGATCTGTGACTTACTGGTCCGGGCAGGGCTCCGGGCTGAGCAGCTGGTGCTCGTCCTCGCGGGTGAAGAGGGACGAGAGCGTCCTCCAGCCGCGGGCACCCACGCCCTGCACCTGCGGGGCGGCTCCGGGGTCACCGGGCACCGCCTGCTGCCGGTGTCCGCCGGCCCCGCCGCCCCCAGCCCCCTCCTCACCTTCCGGGCCAGCTGCGACACGGGGCTGGCTCCCTCCTCCCGCAGCGCGGGGGGCTCGGCCGTCTCCATCAGCTCGGGGGGCTCTCCCTGCAACGAACCCCCGGTGAGGGCAGGGCGGCGGCCGGGGGGGTCGGTCGGCCCGTTCTGGCGACCCCCGGCCCTACCTCGTCCTGCAGGGCCCCGTCGGGGCGCGGCCCCCCCAGGCTCTGCAGCACCTTGGCCTTGTAGAGCCGCCAGAAGCCCTGGGCCATGGCGGGGGCTCGGCGGGGCCGCGGCCGGCGGAGCCGCGGCCGGCGGGGCGATCCGGTGCCTTCATTAAAGTTTCAGCGGCCGCTCGCTCCGCACAAAAGGAATCTGAGCCCCGCGCCCCGGCGGGGGCAGCGCGGGGGCGGCTCCTCCGCTCGCCCCCCCAAGCCATCCCGAGCCCCCCGCCGCAGCCCCCCGGTGCCCCTGGCCCACCTGGGACCCCCAGGGCTGGGACACCCCCGCACGGGGCACAGGAGGCGCTGGGGCTGCGCGCTCCCCCCGCCGCGTGTCCCCATCCATAATTGATCACGGGCGAAACGCGATCGGCACCGGGGCGCGGCGAGCCCTGCCCCGCTCACGGCAGCGGTGACCGGGGCGGCGCGGGGGACACGGGGACAGCGCGGCGGAGACGGTGGCACCGGGGGCTGGGGGTCGCAGGGTTACGAGAACATCCCGGGAACATCCCGGGACCATCCCGGAACCATTCCGGGGCCATCCAGGGACCACCCCGGGACCACCCCGGGACCATCCCGGAGCCATCCCGGGGCTATCCCGGGAACATCCCGGGGCCATCCCGGGGCCATCCCGGGAACATCCAGGGGCCATCCCGGGGCCATCCCGGGACCGTCCCGGTGACACCGGGCCGAGGGGGCGGGGCCTGGCGCTTTCTGGGCGTGGCTTACACTGATGGGCGTGGTCACGAATAGCTCTCGCTGTTTGTGGGCGGGGCGTGCGGCAGTGTGGGCGGGGCGCGCGGCGGTGTGGGCGGGGCGATCGGCGGTGTGGGCGGGGCCGCAGCCCCCGCGCCTGCGCAGTGCGGCGCGGCGCGGCGTGCGGCCGCCATGTCGCCGCGGAGCGGGCGGCGCACCGGCGCGCACCGGGCGCACTCGCTGGCCCGGCAGCTCAAGACGAAGCGGCGCCGGCGCGACCTGGACGAGATCCACGCGGACCTGAAGCCCGAGAACGCCGCGCGGCTGCTGCGGCAGGAGATCGACCCCGACCTGCCGGGCTGCGCCCAGTTCTACTGCCTGCACTGCGCGTGCGTGCGGCGGGGCGCACCGGGGGCGCACCGGGGGGAGCCCGGGGCTCGGGGGGACGGCTCCCGCCTTGGCATGGGCTTGTCGTGGTCCCGGGGTCCCGTGGGAGGGGATGCTCAGGCCTGGGGGTCCCCTGGGTGGTGGGGGTCAGCCTTGGGGGTCCCCTGGGAGGGGGTGCTGAGCCCTGGGGGTCCTTTGGGAGGGGGTGCTGAGCCCTGGGGGTCCTTTGGGAGGGGGTGCTCAGGCTCTGGGGGGTCCGTGGGAGGGGATGTTCAGCCCTGGGGGTCCCCTGGGAGGGGGTGCTCGGGCTCTGGGGGGTCCCTGTCCCCTGGCCAGAGGGCTCTGACCCCTGGGGGTGTACCTTGTCCTGCTCTCAGGGTGACCCCAGACCCATGCAGGGCTGTGCCGGGACCCCGACCCCTCGGCTGGACCCTCCCCAGCCCCCCTTCAGTCTCGGGGTCCCCCTGACCCCCCGTCCTTTCCCCCCCCAGGCGTTACTTCATGGACCTGACCAGCATGAAGGAGCACTTCAGATCCAAGGTGCACAAGAAGAGGTGAGGGGGGGACAAACCCCAAACTCCGCGGGGTGGGGGGGTGGCAGGGGCAGGTGGGATCCTCACCCCCCGTGTGCCCCCAGGCTGAAGCAGCTGCGGGAGGCTCCCTACTCGCAGGAGGAGGCCGAGCGTGCCGCTGGCATGGGCTCCTACGTGGCCCCGCAGAAGGTGGAGGTGCACACCCAGCCCCTGGAGGAGGCCACCGAGATGGAGACGTCGGGCTGAGCGCGGGGACAGGCCACTGAGGGGCTCTCTGAGCACGTCTTTGTCCGCTGCTCTGTGAGATAAACGTGTCCCAGACTGGCAGCCAGATCCACGCTGCTCCCACAGCCCCCTGGCCGGGGCAGTGACGAGGAGAAGGAGCCAGCAAGACCCTGGGTGCCCTCCCCGAGGGTCCCCCTCCTCCAGGAAGGGACACGCTGCTTGTTCTCCCTGCTGCTGGGGCTGCACGCCTGTCTGCCTGCTTTTGGAGCAGTTTCTGCTCTGTCCTTGGCTCACGGGTTATCCCAGTGATTGAAATTAAAATATACAAACTACCAGCGTGGCAGTGTTGAGTATGAGGGTGACAGTCCCCCCGAGGGGTGGGGGACACCTCGGGGCTGTTCTCTTCACCATTTCCCAGAGGTGTCCATGCCAGGAGCCTCACCCTGGAGCTCTGGCCTGGCAGGGTGGTAAAATTCCCTCTGCCCTCCTGGCAGGGAGTTCCCAGGCAGCTTTTTGTGGGGAGCGTGAGCTTGAGTGACCTCTTCATGGAGCACTTGAGGGGGGAGTCCTTGGTGAGGACACTTTGAGGCTCCTGTCCCCAAGAACTCAACTCCTGCAAGTGATTTCGTGCTCCTGGAGGGGCCGGGCTGGGTGGTGATCGGCCTCCCTGCATTCCTGGAGTGACAATGCCACTGAATTCCGGCCGAGTTCTTGTCCCCATTCATCCCTCCCGTGCCCCCATTCATCCCTCCCGTGCCCCCATTCTTCCCTCCCGCCCAGCTGGAGCCTGGCGACGTGCTGGGAACGGCGGGCAGAGCAGTGACAGAGCCGTGCCGGCTAGGGAAGGGTTTATTTCCATGCTGCCAGCCCGGATTTGTGTCCCCGGGCTCCGGGGGAGGGAGAGCTGCAGCTCTGCGGGGGCTGGGAAGGCTCAGCCGCCATCCCGGCGGGATGTGCCAGACAGGGACACACGGGATGTGCGCGGGGACACACGGGATGTGCCCAGGGACACTTGGGATGAGCTCAGGGACACTTGGGATGAGCCCAGGGACACTCGGGATGAGCCCAGGGACACTCGGGATGTGCCCAAGGCCACGTCGCCGCCCGTGTCCCCCCTGCCCGTTACCTAACAGCGCAGCGCTGGCCGGGTTCCCGGGGGCACAGCACGTTCCCATGGGGACAGGGGGGCTCCGTGGCCACCAGCGGGGTCCCCAGCCCTCCCTGCTTCCATGGATGCGGCTCGCGGCTCTGCCGTCCCGCTGTCTGTCTGTCTGTCCGTCCAGCCGGTGTCCCCGCGGGGCTCGGGCCGGGCTCAGCCGGCAGCTCCGGAGCCGGGAGCGGTTTCTCCGTTCTCCATCGCGGCTGGGCAGGCGGGGGCAGGCGGGGACAGCCGTGTGCCCTGTCCCCGGGGCATCCGCGGCGGTGGAAGGGCTGCATGTGGCGCGGGTCAGCTGCAAGGCGGCCGCGGCTCCGCTGGGGCGGGGAGGGGTCCCCAGCACCCCCCGGGACCCTCCCCAGAGCCCCCCCCGGCCCCCTCCTCACGGCTGCGGGGGGGCCTTGGCGGGGTCAGCCATTCTCCGGGCGCTGTAGAGGGACAGGCAGAGCCCGGCGGCCGCCAGCAGCAGGGCCAGGGGGGTCAGCAGGCGCCCCCCGGGCTCAGCCCCCCGTCCCGCTGCCAGCTGCATCTGTGGGGACACAGAGAGCACCGGGCAGCACCCCGAACCCCGCGGGGACAGGCGCCCGGAGCGTCCCCATCCCACTGGGGGGTGCGAAGGCAATGGGGGCAGCTTTGTGCGTCTCAGGGGGGTTTTTAGGGTGCTCCCCGCGGCACTTGTGGGCCCGCATGGGCACCATCGTGGCTGCCAGCGTGGAGCAGGGGATGGCTCCCGCGGTGGGCAGCGTGGGCAGCAGCACCCGCGGCTCCCCGGCCCTGCTCCCCCTTACCTGGAGCAGTCGGAAGTAGCCCGGGGTCAGGCGCCGGGGCCGGATGATCATGGCAGCGGGGCTGGGACCCCCCGAGCCCCCAGCACGGCGAGGGCTCGGTGCGTGCCGGCGGCCCCGGGGCACGGCGGGCACCGGGCGGGCGCGGAGCAGCGGCTGTCAGCCGCGATCAGCGCCCGCTGCTCCCCGGAGCGGACACGCCGGGCGGGGGGGCAGCGCCAGCCCGGCTGGATCTGGGGGGGCTGAAGGGCTGGGCTTAACCATGGGCGAACCCCTCTGCAGCCTCTGTGGGGCTGCCTCAGTTTCCCCACCTGTAAAGGGGTGTGAGTTATGCTTTGGGCGGGGGGGTGACACCCCAAAACCTCCAGGGCTGAGCAGGGGCTTCTCTCAGGTTCTTCCGGGGGTCTCTGTGCCCTAACTTTGCACCCACACGGCACCTGGGGGTGTCCCACTGGTGTCACAAGCGCTGTCGGGCCTCAGCCCTCGCTGCCTGCAGTGCTGGGGGGTGGCACCGGGTGTCATTTCCCGGGGGTTCCAGCGGCCGTGTGTCACCGTCCGGGCTGTGACTCACCGGAGCCTCGCCCCACGGGACCGTCCTGGGCGGGCACGGCGCTGAGCGGCACCCGGGAGCGCCAATGGGGCCGCGGCTGCGGGCGCAGGTGGGAGCCGCGCCCGGCGCAGGTGAGAGCCGCGCCCGGAACGGCTCCGGGCCCGGAACGGCTCCGGTCCTGCCGCCGTTCCTGCCCCGCCGCCGCCGTTCCTGCCCCGCCGCCGCTCCTGCCCCGCCACCGCCGCTCCGGTCCCGCCACCATTCCTGCCCCGCCGCCGTTCCTGCCCCGCCGCCGTTCCTGCCCCGCCGCTGCCGCTCCGGTCCCGCCGCCGTTCCGGTCCCGCCGCCGTTCCTGCCCCGCCGCCATGGAGCCCGTGCGCTCCTGGGGCCCCGCACAAGCGGCCGCCTGGCTCCGAGGTGAGTCCCCGGCTGTCCTCGGGCTCTGGGGTGGCTGTCCCCAGCTTGGGGACACGCGGCCGGGGGTGGCGGTACTTGCCGTGCCTCTGCTCCTCCCCCGGGGGGCATCCCCCGGGGGGCGGGAAGGGGTCTGCCCGTTGCCCCGTTTAGGCTGAGGCCGGGTGAGCTGCGGAGCCTCCCGTCAGCCGGGGGTCACCGCTGGGGTCACCCGGCCAGGGGCCAGCGGGGACACTGCCGGGGGGCTGATGTGTGGCAGGGCTGGACGCGGCCGTGCAGGGGTACCCCTTCGAGGCCTGGGGGCTCTGCGGGCCCGACCTGCTGGGGCTGGACGTGGGGGTCCTGGAGTCTCTGGGCGTGCGGCCCGTGGGACACCAGGAGCTGCTGCTGGAGGCCGTGGAGCAGCTCCGTAACCTGGTGAGTGCCGGGGGCTGTGGGGTGCCAGGGAGGAGCAGGGGGACATGGGGGGTCCCTGGGCTGAAGGACGAGGATGTGGGGTCACCCTGGGCTGGGTGGAAGGGGGCAGAAGGGGTCACCTTGCACTGGATGGAGGTGGGGACACAGGGGCACGCTGGGCTCAGCAGAGAGAGGTTCTGAGGAGACCCTGATCTGGGCAGAGGGAAGGACATGGGGACAGAGTGGGCTGGGTGAAGGTGGCACCCTGAATGCCACCCTGCCCGTCCATCCCCTGGCTCCCCTGTCCCCCCAGGACACAGGGCTGGCGAGCACCAGCCTGAGGACACTGACGGAGAGGCTGCAGGAGCTGGCACAGGGCATCCAGAGCCTGGTGCAGGGCAGGCTGTCAGCAGGGGATGCCCCCCAGCCGCCTTCCCTCACCCTCCTGGCCCGAGTCATCAGCCTGGTCGGGGCTGCCAAGGAACTCTTCTCCTGGCTCAACAGGTCTGGGGCACGTGAGGGCACCCCTGGCTGCTGGGTGCCCCCCACTCTGGGGGCTGAGCTCTGTCTGCCCCCCAGGTACCTCTTCTCCACCCTCAACGACTTCTCGGCCAGCCGGGACATCATCCTGCTGTGTGCCCAGCTGGCAGAGACGCTGCAGGCGGTGAGTGCCCGGGGCTGGCTGCTCTCCTGACCCCCAGGGCTCTGCTGGCTGCATGTGGGGTGAGGGGACACGGGGTGCAGGGGGTTCCCCACAGGGACCCCCCAGCTGGGATGGAGCCACCCCATCGTGTCCATCCCACGTCCTGTCCCCCAGGACCTTCCTGTAGGCGAGAGGAACGGCAGCATCCTGCGGATTGTGAGTGCTGGGTGAGGAGGGGGCGGCAGGCCCGGGGGGCTGCCAGGGCCCCCCTCACCCCCTGCTGTCACCCACAGTGCCAGCACATCGAGGGCATCTGCGAGAGCATCGTGGGCTGCAGCCCCCCGGCGCTGCTGGACCGCAGGGCTGTGCTGCAGCGTGTGGGGCTGCCGCTGCTCCCCAGCCCTCAGGGCAGCCCCCCAGTGTCCCCCAGCACCCCAACACTGCCCCTTGGCCTGCAGCAGAGCCCCCCAGCATCCCCTGACACGCCAACGCTGCCCCCCAGCCAATGGAGCAGCCCCCCAGGATCCCCTGACACCCCAACAGCACCCTCGGATGTTCTGGGGAGCCCCCAGCCACTCCTCAGCGCCCGACTGGTGAGTCCCCTCCACCCCAGTGCCCCCCTCTGCCTCGAGACCCCCAGCCCCCTGCTCAGACCCCCATCTTGGCCCCCCCAGGGCTTTGAGATCACCTCTACCAGCTCCTGCCTGCACTTCGTGTCGGCCACCACCCCAGAGGTGAGTGAGGGGCTGCCCCTCCCTGTCACCCCCCGGCCCTCAGTCACCCCCTTTTATGTGGGGAACACCTCCCATCCATGGGATCTGGATTTGGGCCCTGGTCTGCCCTCCCTGACCCTGAGCAGGGGGGGCTGCCTGTGGCTGAGCCCGTGGAACTCATCCCACGAGTGAGCACAGCCTGGGCACGGGGGAGCCCCCTCTGCACCCCGAGCCCAGCACCAGCTCGGGGGGTGCTGTGCAAGGCTGGGTTAATGCTGAACCCCCCTGGTTCTCCCTGAGTGGGGTCAGCTTGGCAGGGAGGGAGGGAAAGAACCCAGGGCACCCCACTGTGCCCCTCTGTGCCCAGGCCCTGGCTGCCCACGGGGGCCACATCCTGCCCGGAGATGAGATCGTGCAGGTCAACGAGCAGGTCGTGGTGAGTCTGGGACAGGGGCTCCAGGGGACTGCTGGGTTTGGCAGGGAGGACTCGGGCTCAGGTTGGGGGGATGCAGGAGTTAGGAGCAGCAAAAATCAGGAGCCATGGCTGGGGAAGGTCTGGGGGACACAGGAGCCACTGCCAGGAGGATTTGGGGGATGTGGGATGTGTGGCTGGGGTGGGTTTGGGGGATGAAGCATCCGTGGGGCCGGGGCAGTGGCCCACAGCTCACCCAGGATTTGCAGGTGGGTTGGACACCTGTCAACCTGGCGAGGAAGCTGCTGGAGAAGGGGAACAAGGTGACTTTGGTGCTGAAGAAGATCCCCCTCGACCTGCCCAGCTCACCCCCCTCTCCCAGGCAGCAGGTGAGTGATCCCAGTGCTCCCAGTCCAGCCCAGTGCCGCACTGGGCTGTTGTGGGAAATCAGGCAGAGATGCTCAGAGCTGGGCATCTCCCATCACCCTGGAGATTCCTAAAGCTCTGGGCTCCAGGGTGGGATGGGGCTGGCATTGACACTCCATTCACAGCCCCCAGGAGCATTTTTGGATGCTGCAGATTCCCCTGGCACCAGGAGTGGTGAGAGCCCGGGCAGCCCCGTGTCCCTGACCTCCAGGTGAGCCCCATCCCGACGCCCCAAGACCCCCAGTCTGGCCAGCAAGGAGATGTTTGGGTGCACCCGGGGCCCTTTCCCAGCCCTTTTTTAGGGGGAGAGGTGCCAGCTGTGCAGCAGCTGCCTGTGCGCAGCCCAGGAAGCTGACAGGAGTCTTAAGGAATGACAAAAGGAGGAGTTTGTAATTCATTCACTTGGTAACGTTTCAGTGGGGTTGGAGCTATATTTAGCCATGACCCTTCTCCCCTCCCGGAATGGAAAGGCGTGCGGAGCGCCAGCGGCAGCAGCGAGCTGGGCAGGCCGGGGCAGCTGAGCTGCAGCTCTGGCACCGCGTCCCTGCAGCCCCTCCCGGGGCAGGGAACTCCGGGGGTGCCCCAGCCCGAGGGGGCTCCGGGACCCCGGCAGTACCGGGGGAGCTCTGGGGCTCAGGGCTCCCGTTTTCCTCGCAGCGTCGCGGCCGACTTGGACTCGGGACCAGACTCTGTCCCGGATCCCGTCACTGACGAGGAGCAGGAGGAGGAGCGGGAGCTGCGGCTGCCCGGGGCAGCTGTGGAGGAGCTGCCTGGACGGGGTAGGATGGGAGCAGAGGGTGGCCGGGGATGGAGCAGTCCCCCCAGACAATGAAGCTGCAGCCCCGCTCGCTGTTCACAGGTGCTGCAGAGGAGGTGTGGGACAGCGGCAGCGCCCTGGGAACCCCCCTGGACACCCCCCTGGGCACCCCCCCGAGCACCCCTGCTGCCACCGAGCCCTGTGCCACAGAGCTGAGCCCCAGGGCAGCCCCTGCCATGGGGGCTGGGGGAGCAGAGCCCAGCCCTGAAGAGGTGAGAGCTGGGGGGACACAGCGGGGGGGTGTCAGAGGTTCCCCTGGGGGTCCCTGTGGGGGTCCCTAAGGGCTGTGGTGCTGCTGGGGGGGCTCAGCAAACACTGCCCTGCCCTCGCCCCCTGCGCTGTCACTAAAATCTCATCTGTCCCCCCACCCAGGGCAGCCCCAGCACGGGACGCAGACCTAAAGGTGAGCAGAGCCGTGCCAGGCCGGGCTGAGCGGGGCTGGGGGCTGTCCCGGGGGGCTCCCCCTGCCCTGCCCTGACACCCCCGAGGCTGTGGTGCAGGAGTGGCCACCAGGCTGAGCCGCCGGCGGGTCTCGTGCCGGGACCTGGGCCGGGTGGACTGCGACGGGTGGCTCCTCAGGAAGAAGGAGCACGTGGGCTTCATGGCCCAGAAGTGGAAGCGCTGCTGGTGCGTGCTCAAGGGCCACACGCTCTACTGGTACAACCACCCCAACGTGAGTGGGGGCATGGGGTGGCACCGTCCCTGCCCGGGCAGCTGGCATTTCCCGGTGCCCAACACGGCTGTCCCTGTCCCCGTCCCCGCAGGATGAGAGGGCTGCAGGACTCATCAACGTGGCCACCTACAACCTGGAGAGCACGAGGGAGCAGAAGAAGAAATAGTGAGTGGGTCTGGCTCACTTTCACCCCCAGCTGCTGGTGGAAGAGGGGGGGGGATGCTGTGCCAAGGCCACGTGCTGGTGTGTCCTGCTGGGAGCCACCTGCATGTCCCCATGGGGCTGTTGGGGTTTCTGTGGGGCTGGTGATGTCCCCACAGTGCTGTTGGGGTTCCTATGGGGCTGGTGATGTCCCCACAGTGCTGTTGGGGTTCCTATGGGGCTGGTGATGTCC
Organism: Passer domesticus; assembly: GCF_036417665.1. NCBI lineage: Eukaryota > Metazoa > Chordata > Aves > Passeriformes > Passeridae > Passer > Passer domesticus. The sequence continues at coordinate 5,720,773 of NC_087497.1, read as the reverse complement.
CCACAGGGCTGTTGGGGTCTCCATGGGGCTGGTGATGTCTCCACAGTGCTGTTGGGGTTTTATGGGACTGGTGATGTCCCCACAGGGCTGTTGGGGTTTTATGGGGCTGGTGATGTCCCCACAGGGCTGTTGGGGTTTTATGGGGCTGGTGATGTCCCCACAGGGCTGTTGGGGTCTCCATGGGGCTGGTGATGTCCCCACAGTGCTGCTGGGGTTTTATGGGGCTGGTGATGTCCCCACAGGGCTGTTGGGGTCTCCATGGGGCTGGTGATGTCCCCACAGTGCTGTTGGTGTTCCTATGGGGCTGGTGATGTCCCCACAGTGCTGTTGGGGTTCCTATGGGGCTGGTGATGTCCCCACAGGGCTGTTGGGGTCTCCATGGGGCTGGTGATGTCCCCACAGGGCTGTTGGGGTTCCTATGGGGCTGGTGATGTCCCCACAGTGCTGTTGGGGTTCCTATGGGGCTGGTGATGTCCCCACAGTGCTGTTGGGGTTCCTATGGGGCTGGTGATGTCCCCACAGGGCTGTTGGGGTCTCCATGGGGCTGGTGATGTCCCCACAGTGCTGCTGGGGTTTTATGGGGCTGGTGATGTCCCCACAGGGCTGTTGGGGTCTCCATGGGGCTGGTGATGTCCCCACAGTGCTGTTGGTGTTCCTATGGGGCTGGTGATGTCCCCACAGTGCTGTTGGGGTTCCTATGGGGCTGGTGATGTCCCCACAGGGCTGTTGGGGTCTCCATGGGGCTGGTGATGTCCCCACAGGGCTGTTGGTGTTCCTATGGGGCTGGTGATGTCCCCACAGTGCTGTTTGGGTTCCTGTGGGGCTGGTGATGTCCCCACAGGGCTGTTGGGGTCTCCATGGGGCTGGTGATGTCCCCACAGTGCTGCTGGGGTTTTATGGGGCTGGTGATGTCCCCACAGGGCTGGCAGCTGTGCCCACACTCTGAGCAAGGCCTGCACAGTGTTACTGGGGTTATCTGGAGGAGGCTGAGGGCTGGAGCTGGGTGGGTGGGGGGCTGGAGGGGGCTGGGGGCTGGCCCTGTGTCACCACAGCAGCACAGGCAGCCACCCCCTTGTCCTCAGCGTGTTCCAGCTGTGCCACCAGACATACAAGCCCTTTGTCTTTGCTGCTGAAACCTTGGCTGACCTGAGCATGTGAGTAACAGGGCCAATGGCCAGCGCTGGCCCCAGCAGCCCGGGCTGGCCGGGAGCCTCCCCCTCCTCCTGTGTGTCCCTCCTTTCCCTCCCCAGGTGGGTCAGTCGCCTGGTAACAGCCAAAACCCAGCACACGCTGGCCCACCAGGCAGTCCCAGCCAAGGAGGAAGGTAATGAGGCCACCCCGGGCTGGGGGTCGGTGGCAGGGGGTCCCCATGGGGCAGCGGTGCCCGTGCCACAGCCCCGGCGTGGCACGGCTGGGAGCCTGGCCCAGGGTTTGGGGGAATGTGACAAACGCTCCCTGAGGGGCGGCTGGGATCGTTCCCAGCCCTGGGAGGGAATTTCTGTCTTCTCCCGTGGCCCCCAGACTGCTACAGTGAGACAGAAGCTGAGGACCCCGATGAGGAGTCCCCCAGGCACGGCTCTGACTCGGTGAGTGGCCCTGGGGGACACCCTGGGGACAGAGGGACAGAGTTCCTTGTGTCACCTGCTGGCCCATCTCTCCCTCAGGCAAGGAAGGGGCTGCAGAACAGCCCGGAGAAGGCACAGCTCTCCCCAGGCAGCAGCCCCCAGGGCAGCCCCCGGCCCTGCTCCCCCACGGGTAGGTGCAGGGAGGGGACATCTGAGCCCCTGTCACCTTGTGTCCCTCCCTTTTGCCTCTGGGCGTGTTTGGGTGTGAGCCATCCGGGCATGAAGGAGCCTGCAGGAAAGATGGAGAGGGATTGTTTTATGAGGGCACAGAGTGGCAGGGCAACGGGGGATGGATTTAAACTAGAAAGAGGTTTAGATTGGTTTAGGATTGGTTTAGGATTGGTTTAGAGGGACAGTCTTCCCTGTGTGAGTGCTGAGGGCTGGCACAGGTGCCCAGAGCAGCTGGGGCTGCCCTGGATCCCTGGCAGTGCCCAAGGCCAGGCTGGGCAGGGCTGGGAGCACCTGGGACAGTGGGAGGTGTCCCTGCCATGGCAGGGGTGGAACAAGATGATCTTTAAGGTCCCTTCTGAGCTAAAGCACTCCATGATCCCACGCCTGTTGAGGACTTTTTATGTGTGGAGAAGCGAGGTTTGATGTGATGTTTTTTTAGACGGTTAGTTTATTATATTATGATATATATTAAAATACTACATAAAAACTATACTAAAAGAACAGAGAGAAAAGATCATTAGGAGGCTTGAAAGAACAAGAATAGAACGCATAACAAAATGTTGTGATTCTCAGAGTCTGTGACTGGCTCTTAATTAAAAACAACGCACTGATCACAGGCGCACCCGTCGCATTCCACAGCAGTTAATTGTTCACGTTTCTTTCCTGAGACCCTCGGGAAAGAAATGTAAACCTCAGGAGAATAAAATCCTAACCATAAAAAAAAAACCCACACAAAAAAAAAAAAAAAAAAACCAAAAAAACCCCACCAAACCCAAAACAAAACAAAAATAAACCAACCAAAAAAACCCAAAAAACAAACAAAAAAAACCCACCCAAAAAAACAAAACAAAAAAAACCCCAAAACAAAACAAAAATAAACCAACCAAAAAAACCAAAAAACAAACAAACAAAAAAAACCCCAAAAAACCCACCCAAAGAAACAAAACAAAACAAACAAACAAAAAAAACCCCCAAAACAAAAATAAACCAAACAAAAAAAACCAAAAACAAACAAACAAAAAAAAACCCAAAAAAACCCACCCAAAGAAACAAAACAAAACAAAAAAAAACCAAAAAAACCCCCAAAACAAAAATAAACCAAACAAAAAACCAAAAACAAACAAACAAACAAAAAAACAAAAAAACCCACCCAAAGAAACAAAACAAAACAAAAAAAAATCCCCAAAACAAAAATAAACCAAACAAAAAAACCAAAAACAAACAAACAAACAAACAAAAAAAAAAACAAAAAAAACCCACCCAAAGAAACAAAACAAACAAAAAAACCACCCCAAAACAAAAATAAACCAAACAAAAAAACCAAAAACAAACAAACAAAAAAAAACCAAAAAAACCCACCCAAAGAAACAAAACAAAAAAAACCCAAAAAAAACCCCAAAACAAAAATAAACCAAACAAAAAAACCAAAAACAAACAAACAAAAAAAACCCAAAAAACCCACCCAAAGAAACAAAACAAAACAAAACAAACCAAAAAAAAACCCCAAAACAAAAATAAACCAAACAAAAAAAACCAAAAACAAACAAACAAAAACCCAAACAAAACCCACCCCAAAAAAAAAACAAAAAAAAAAACAAACAAAAAAACCCAAAAAACAAAAAAACAACAACAACAAAAAAAAACAAACAAAAAACCAAAACAAAACAAAAAAACCAAAAAACCAAAAAAACCCAACCAACCAACCAACAAAACCCCAAAAAGAAAAAAGGAAAAAAAAAAAAAAGAAAAAAACACCAAAAAAATCATAACCGCACGGGAGCCGCCCTGCTGCTGCAGCTCCCCGCTGTACTCACGCAGAGCCCGGCGCGGAGGATCCGGACCGGGACCTGGAGCGGCTGCTGCGGAGCCTGCGGCAGGGCGGCGTGTCCCCGACGGGCCAGCAGCGGCGGCCGCTGACGCGGGAGCAGTGCCGCAAATCCTTCCTGCGGCGCAACAGGGACCCGCACATCAACGAGCGGGTGCACGCCGTGCGGGCGCTGCAGAGCACGCTCAAGGTGAGACCCCCGCCCCGAGCCCCCCGCTCGCAGCCCGCGGCTGTGCCCACAAATCTGTGTTCCATGCGGGCAGGCGAAGCTGGCGGAGCTGCAGGCTCTGGAGCAGCTGCTGGGAGAGGCCGAGCTCACCTCGGCCGCCTTCAGGCGCTGGAAGGAGGAGCACCAGGAGCTGTACCGGGAGCTGCGGGAGGGCTGGGCAGGGCAGCGGGGCGCTGGAGAGCGGCACAGCCCGCACGGAGGGGCGGCCGAGCCCTGAGGCCCCGCCGGGCTCGGGGGCTGCTCCGCGCTCGGTCGGGCTCAGCCCCCTCAGGGGCCGCGCGAGTCTTAATTTTCCCTTGCCTCGGCGAGGAGGGGGTTTTCAGCTCCCCAGCCATGGGTTCTTCTGCTGTAAATAAACGTGTTGACAGGGCCTGCTCCTGATTTTTTTTTTATTTTTTTATTTTTTTTGGCGTTGAAATCATCAAATCGCGGGACTGTTTGGGCTGGAAGAAACTCCAGGATCGAAACCTGGCGTTGATTGCCGCCTTCGCCGCTAAACCACATCCCCGAGCGCCACATCCGCGTTTTTTAAACACTGGTGGCGACTCAAGCAGCGCGTGTGCCCGGTGCTTGAGCACCTTTGCCAGGGGGAAATCCCTCCTGGATTCCAACCTCGCCCTCCCCTGGTGCAGCCTGAGGGGGGCTCCTCTTGTTCTGAGGGGAACTCCCCAGGTGCAGCCTGAGGGGGTTCCCGTTGTTCCCCCAGGTGCAGCCTGAGGGGGGTTCCCGTTGTTCTGAGGGGGCTCACAGGTGCAGCCTGAGGCGTTTCTTGCCCTGCCCCTCTCCTGCCAGGGGCTCTGGGGGCTCCCCAGGTGCAGCCTGAGGCGGTTTCCCCCTGTCCTGCCGCTCCCCGGGCAGGAGCTGAGGCGATCAAGAGTCGCCCCCCGCTCCCCCATTTCCCCAGGCAGAGCCCCCTCAGAGCCCGCCCTACGGGTGCCGCCCGCGGCCACTCTTCCCCCGCCAGAGCCCGCCGCGGCGGGGGCGGGGACACCGCTCAGGCGAGCCAATCAGACACTACGAGGGGCACGACCGGACTATTTGATTGGTTAATATGCAATGAAGCCACGCCCTCTGCGCGCTGCCACGCCCCTGCCGGCGGAGGTAACAGTGGCGGGGGCGGGGACACCGCTCAGGCGAGCCAATGAGGTACTATGAGGGGCATGTCCAGCGTGTTTGATTGGTTAATATGCAATGAGGCCACGCCCTCTGCGCGCTGCCACGCCCCCGCCGGCGGAGGTAACGGTCGCGGCGCGCGGGGGTGGCGGGAGAGGCGCGGCGGCGGCGGCAGGTGAGGGACCGAGCTTCACACCGACACCGGTACCGGCCCCGACCCGCCCCCACACGGCACCGGCCCCGCCACCGGGCACCGGCAGCCCCGCCGGCGCCGCAGCCCGGACCCTCCCGCCCGTCAGGGACCGGTCTCTCCGCTCCTCGTGGCCTCCCCCTCAGCGACCGGGCCCCGCTCCCCCTCACGGACCGGCGCCCCCTCCCCGCCGGCTGCGGATCAGGGGCTGAGCCCTCAGACCCTCAGGATCTGCCCCACCCTCAATGACCGGGACCTCCATCCCGTCAGAAATTCACCTAAAATTGTACCTGCCTAAATTAATCACATCAGAAATTCACCTGAAATTGTATCTGCCTAAATTAACCCCATCTAAATTAACCATAACAAGCACTGCGTTTATGTAGAGGTGTCTCATTTCTTTGCTGGGTGAAATGCTGTTTCGGGTTCGTGGTCGTGTTGTGTTCCCAGTGTTTCTGCTGGGTTGTGGCGTCTGTGTGTATGAATGTTTTTGAGGAATTAATGTTTTCTCTGAGCTCTTTGAATCGGTTTAGCAAAAATCTGTACCAGCTGCTGGGTGAGGGTTGAGTGTGGGTTTGTAGAGGCCTTGAACTTCCAGTGTGTAGATGTAAATTGCATTGTCAGAGACAGGAGATTCGCTGTCTGAAGCACTCAGAGAAATAGAGAAATTAACCCAAAACTCTGGGCAGATGAAGATTGCTGTTTGTGGCACAGAAAGGCTGATTTTTTAAGGACTTTTTTCCTCATGTAGTTGCTCAGTGACCTCTACAGAGGGCAGAAATGATCTGGTTGGGAGTTAAGACTTTTAAAGAGAAATGTTTAGTCTCTGTAAAGACTAAAGTTTTTGGGTTTTTAATTTTTTTTTTAAGTGTTGCTGCAGGGAAAAAACATATTATTGGGAGAAGAAGCTAATTAAATATTAAATGCTGTGTTACTCTGATGAGTAGGTGCTGTGTGTGCCCCCTTTGCTTGGCTAGTGGGAGCAGGGCATGGATTATTCTCACTTAAAATAAGATTTTTATTCATTTATCCAGTTCTCTACATAGATGAGATGGCTGCTCAGGAGAAAGACCCAGACCTGAGGCTCCTGCAGAAGAATCCACTGGGTAAGGACAGTCCTTTCTCCAAAGCCCTGCTCCTGTCAGATCCTGTTTCACTTTCTCTCAGGAGACAAGTGGCCCTCAGAAGATTCTCTACCAGAAGCTTTTTGTTCAAAAAAGTCTTATTTTCTACCCTAGCCTGCTTTTTCAGCAGTCATTTGGTAAGGAATTTCTCCCTTAAGCTGCTAGCTGATGGATCTGGGGGAGTTCTTTAGAGTTAATGCAAAAATACCTCTTTGACTTGCCCAGTTCTGCTGTGCTGCTGCTCTTTTGGGTCAGAGCACCAGCTGTGTGTAACACGACCAAGCTAATCAATGGGAGTATAATTTACAGCTTCTGCACTCTGACTTCCTTACCAAGGTTGTTTTTCAGTCTCCTGTTGGTGTTATTTCACTTCCCCGTGCTTCCTGCCATTTCCTTTGGCCAAAGACGTTTTTTAACAGGAGCACAGGGAGCGAAGCAAGGGCCAGGTGGGGTTTGGCACCACGGGTAATTACATCTGGCTTAATTAAAGCATAAACACGGCTGTTTTTGCTCTGCAGGCCCCAGCACGTGTCAGAAGAGCAGGTTTCTGGAGAGTGAGTGGCAGGCAGCCACGGCGTCCCTGAGCCGCTGTCCCAGCGTGGCCGAGAGCGGGGACGGCGGCATCGGCACCTCCTGCTCTGACAGCACTGAGGGTGAGGCACCACGGGCTGCTGAAACCTGGCACGGCACAGCCTGGCACAGCTGGCTCAAACCCAGCTGTCTGCAGTGTCACCAAGTGACCAGGGCACTGGCTGTGTCTCTGAGCTTGGTTATTGTCTCGCTGCAGGGCTTTGAACTGACTGAAAGCCACCTTGGTGACTTGCTGGGTCTTATCAATGGTTCTTATCAAATCAATGAGAGATTTATCAGCGAGTCTGTTGGGTGATTTTATATTTTTTTTAAGGAAATAATTTGTAGGTGCCTTTGTGCTTGGCAGTGTTAGAGCTGAGAACTCTGCAGCCTGGCCTTCAGCTGAGGCACACTCTGAAATTTCTGGTCTCAGCAATCCTTTCCACCTGTTTGTTTTTGGTTTTTTTTCATCTTTATTGATTGTCTTTTCAGTAATGAGGGACTTTGTGGTGTTCCTTAAAACACGTCACACAGCCCTGTGTTCTAGGGAGCATTTGCAATGAGATTTGGAATGATTGTTAAGATTGTAGACCTCAATAATGTGCCAATGAAATGGAGGCTTTAGCAGGCCTGGCTGTTGGAAGTACTGCTAGAAATACTACCCGAGCACATGTGTAAGTGTTCCACCAGGCCTCTCTCAGGATGATAAAACACCATTTGGCAGCTGGAGATGATTTCCTGTGGGAAATGCCCCTTCTGGGCCCTGGTGATGTCAGAGCCGAGGGTGACCCGCGGCCCTGGCTGCTGCTGGGGCACGCTGAGCTCGGTACATTAGCCAGAAATGTTGTTGTGAGGACCCCGAGCACACTCCAGGAGCTGATTGCAGCACCCCCACGTGATGTGCTGCTCGGGGAACTCGGGTTCCTGGCAGTGACACCAGGGGATAAATTTAGGGGCTGTGAAAGGTGCTGTCTCCTCCCTCTGCCAAGGTGAACGTGCTTGCAGCTGCCCAGTAGCATGGTGTTCTCTGGAGTGCCCAGGCACAGCCAAGCAGTGGCTGGGAGATTTTCTGCCCTCGCTGCTCATGTGTGGTGAAAGAATCGAGTGCTTTTATTGTGACAGTTCTCCTGTGGCGTGGTTTTGGTCTTTGCAGAGTCTGATTTGGGCTGTGTTCAAATTGCAGTGTTTGTTCATTGTTGCAGCAGTGCTTGGAGGGTACAAACAGGTGGGAGGGTGACTTGTTGGAGCATCACGTGGGGATGGGCCTTTGGCCAAAGCCACGAGGAAATCAAGCGTGTGTTCCTGGGAGAAACCTGGAATTCCTGCGACACAGAACGTCTCAGGACAAGGAGTGGGAACAGGCACTTTGCTGTTTGCCTTCCTTGCTGTTGCTGTATTGAAATCTGAGAGCTGCTAAGAATAACCCCGAGTTCCCTGCAGCCAGGTTTGGCAGGACAGCAGCTCTGTCTCACTTCCTGTGGCCCTAGGTGAGAGCCATTGCTCCAGCTCTGGGACAGGCTCTTGCCGTGGTGTCCTGCAGGAGCTGGAAGGTCAGATCCTCGGGGTCAGCGATGCTGGAGGCTCACCATGGGCTCAGGGCAGGCTCCTGGTAGCTCTGCTCATGCTTTGGAACTGCAGGACGGGCAGAGCAGGATCGCAGGCTCAGTGCTCAGATCAGTAAGTTTCAGCCTTTCTATTCAGTATCAAGGACTTGATTGCTAAACCTAGAGAAAGGTAACATTATTGGTTCAAGGTTATACTAGAGTAGCTTAAAAACAAGGATTAAAAATAGGGGTTAAACTCGGAATATTCCTGTGGTGGTAGGAAAAGGTCAGCAGGTTCCTGAAACGTGTAGTGAGGGGGAACACAAGTGTGCCTGAGTCATGCTGCTGCTTAGGAGGACATGTTCAGTGGGAAAGGAACTGGTTTTAAGCTCATTTTGGAAAGCCCAGTGGAGGATTGTGTTTTCAGCACTGTAATTAGATGATTACTCTTCTTCTTCCCCTAGACTTTTGCAACTCCAGTAGCGGTTCCTCATTCCACCCCATCAAAACCCAGGTGACCATTCCAACAGCCCACGTCATGCCTTCCACGCTGGGTGCCTCGCCCTCCAAGCTGTGCCCTGCAGGGGACCAGGGCTGTTCCCAGAGCTCTGCACATCCTGCTGGGCCAGGCTCTGCCCCTGACCGCCCGGGGCTGGCCAGGAACGGGGACCTGAACGCCGGGAACTCCTCTCAGGTGCCCCCCAGGGACCTCCTGCGTCTCTACAGGGACAACGGCTGCGAGCACGCCTGGCCTCCTGCCACCAGGACAGAAGGCACCTGGAAGTTTGACACCCCTGCCATCGAGCAGACCCTTAACCAGTCTCTCTTCCTGGACAGCGTGTGCGCTGACCCTCTGCACAGGTGCCAGAAGTTCAGCTCTGAGGCAGGCAAGGACCATTTCAAGGTGCTGCCAGAGAGCAAACAGGCGCCGGGCGCCAACGGAGCCGATGGGCCGTGGCCTGGCGGGAGCAGGCTGATGCCAGGGGGGCTCCAGGCCAGCAGCTTCTATTCCAAACCTGTGGCAGCTCCCCCAGGCCGAGCGTGGGTGCAGGAAGGCTGCACCCTGCACCCCCACCAGGGAGTCTGCGAGCTCAGTGCCTGGAAGCAGCAGCTGGACAAGGTGCGGCTGCAGGTGGAGCAGATGCAGGTAGGCAGCTGTGGCTGTGCGAGCTTGAAACCTTGCCTGTCTCTGGAGCAGTCAGGAATTGTTGTCCCTGACTGAGGAGCCAGGGGAAAAATGTCTGCTGCTTCTCCCTGAGTGGCACCAGAAGTCTCCTAATGGTCTGTTTTTCCAGCTTGTGGTGTCACAGGTATCGTTTGACACGCTGTGGGTGCAGAGCAGCCCTGGATTGTGTTACAGGCTGCACCACCTGCCAGCTCAGGAGCTGGAATACCCTGTCTGATAGAAACGGGGAAGAAAAAGCATGCCAAGAGGTTTTAAGCAGTGTCTAGAATGGCTTTGTTCTGTATCTAGGGTCAAGAAAGACTTTTTGGAAAAAATGCATGAAGCTAACTGCAGTTTGTTAGGTGGAAGGAGTTTGTTTACTACCTCCCACCAGCTGTACCCTGATGGAGACAAATTGTTTCCAGCGAGCTAGCACAGTGATCTAAAATTATTTGTTAATCTCCAGTTGTGCTTGGGCAAACTTTCTTGTTCTTGGACATCAACAGAGACTGAAATAGCCCTGCCCTGGCATGCAGATGAGCACACAGTGTGCAAAATAGCTGCAGCAGTGTTGCAATTACCCCTGTGGGGCACAGAGCACTCCCTCCTTGTTTTGTCTCCTCTTGCAGTTACAAAATGGAGGCACCTGCCCCCATTCCTCACTGTATTCCCCATCCCTGCCTGCACCTGACCCAGCTCAGTGGATCAATATCCTGAACTCCAATGAAAACCTGCTCAAGGAGAAGGAGCTCCTTATTGACAGGTGAGGCTTTGGTACTGCCATGTGGTTTAAAGACTCCAGTCCATTTCCATTTGGAAAGGAAAGGTTTGGAAAGGAGGGCTCATTTCTCAGAGTCCCTTTTGCCCAGCTGATCTTGTTTTGTTGCAAAGAACAATATAAGAACCTTAGAGAACGACCTGAGCTCTTCTCTTCTTTTTGGAATTAGGACAATGATCCTGAAGGGCTCAAATAAATTAATTTTAGTTATGGTTTTCTGTGTTTTATAAGGGATAAAGATTTCTGTTCATGTCATGATTGTCTGGAATGTCAAAATAACTGCCTCTTTTGCTTAAAGACTTTTTGGGAGCTCTTTGAGACCTTTATTTTAAATTTGGGTTTTGTGACTTTGGGCTGGCAAACAACATTTCTCTAAGGCTAGTGGTACACAAGCTTTTTGAAAAAGTAAGTCCTAATGAAAAGTACCTTCAACATTTGGACTGTAAACACTTTTCCTTCCTTATTTTGAGGCATCTGTTGTCTGTTCATTTCACTGCTAAGCTCCAGAGTCTAGCTGGATCCTCCAAAACATGCAAGGCTTGTGTGTTTTATCTGTAATCATGGCTGGGGGAAGACTTTTGAAGGGAGGGAAGGGAAGAAAAGTTAATAAGAGCTGTAGAAAAGGTCAAAGTGTTTACCTTTATTTCTGTGCAGGTGAGCCCTGGGTGGCAGAGTTCTGTTTGTCACTGTGTGCAGCAGCATGCCCTGCTGGCTCTGTCCGTGCTGTGCTGCTGCTCTCGGTGTTTGAGATCTGTGAATTGCCTGTTTTGTTGCAGACAGAGGCAGCACATTTCCCAGCTGGAGCAGAAGGTCCGGGAGAGCGAGCTGCAGGTGCACAGTGCCCTGCTGGGCTGCCCAGCCTCCTATGGAGATGTCTACATGCTGAGGATGCAGGTACAGCACGTGCCAGGGAGAGCCAGGCGCTGAATGCAATGCTGCTGAGCTGTTTGCTGAGCAGGACTGTGCAGAGACAAATCAGAAATGATCCCTTGTGTGGAGTTAGCATCACCTCTGTCCCCCCCTGAGCTTTCCTTTGGCTGGGTTGAAGCTGGGCTGGTGGTGCAGCACTGCCAGGTGGGCTGAGGGATGTTTGGGGATTGGGGAGGATGAGGACACAGCCCTGGGACAGCTGGGGGGCAGTTTGTACCCCCCAGGCTGAGGGGCTGTGTGTGCCTGCAGGAGCTGCAGCGGGAGAACACCTTCCTGCGAGCACAGTTCACAGAGAAGACTGAGTCCCTCAGCAAGGAGAACATTGAGCTGCAGAGGAAGCTGGCTGCTGCAGAGGTGGATGTGAAGCTGCTCCGGGAGTCCCTGAAGGAAACGGTGCAGAAACATGCAGAGGAGTTAAAGAAACAGGAAGAAAGGGTATGGTCCTGTTGCTCTAGAGATGGGAAGGTGTGCTTTCTTGTCAGTGTAGTGCTGAGGTGAAACTTTTCTGTGGTGTGCAGGTGTTTTCTCATCTTCTTGTAGACTGGTTTACAAGCAAAAGCCTTTCCTCCTGCAGTTAGAAGCATTTCAGTGCCTCCTCTTTTCACCAAAAAAATGCCTGTCTTTAGCTAAAAGAGCAGAAATTAGTTAAGGGGATCTTGTATTTTGGCATTGTGTGGTGTGCAAAAAGCTAAAGGAATGGGCTTACAGAAGACTGAAGAATAAATAAGAAATTAAATAAACTAAACTTGTCTGTAACTGTCCCTGCAGGTAAAGGGAAGAGACAAACACATTAATAACCTTAAAAAGAAATGCCAGAAGGAAACTGAACAAAACAGAGAGAGACAGCAGAGAATTGAGACCCTGGAACGATACCTGGCTGATCTGCCAACTCTTGAGGACCACCAGAAACAGAGTCAGAAGGTAAAACCTCCTCTGAGCACAGAGTCAGAAGGTAAAACCTCCTCTGAGCTGCAGTGCTGGCCCTTCACATACTTGCTCGGGTGACTTTGCTGTTGTTACATCTACTCCCCTTTTGCTGCAGCTGAAGGAATCTGAATTGAAGACTACTGCCCTGCAGGAAACAGTGCTGGCACTGGAAACAGAGCTTGGAGATGTCCAGGCTGCTTTCAGGGAGCAGGAACTGCAGCTGGAAACCCAAAAGCACAAGGAGATGGAGCTTCTGTCCACTGTGCACAGGTAGGAATGAGGAATCAGCTTCATCTTGGCACTGCAGGAGTTGCTGCACGAGGAGGGTGATGCCCAGCCCTGGCAGGTGGTGGGCTGGGGTGCAAACAGGGCAATGCTGATATTTGATGTTAAATTAGTTTCACTCCTCATATTGCTTCCCTCCTTAAATAAGGGAGAGGTTGTAACTAAAACTGTTTTTTTCCCCATGGTTCTGCTAATTGCAGCTTGCAGGACAAGTTGCAGCAGTATGCAAAGAATGCAGAGAGAGGACCCCCTGCCCAGGATGGGGAGAGGCAGAAAATGGAACAGGACTCTCTGAAGAAGGAGTGTGACTGCCTCAGGAAGGTAGGGGAAGTGTGACTGTCCCAGTCAGGGATCCACTGAGTCACACCAGGCACTCAGAGGAAATCAGGGACTTCCAAAGACAATTGCACTGAAGCAGCAGTTCCTGGAATTCCAGACTGCAGGGCTCCAAAGGCTGTTCTTGATGGGATAACCACACACTTCTCCAGTAATGCTGGGGAGAAGCTGCAGAATGCAGAAGAGGGGAGAGAAAAACCACAAGAATACAATGTCTGGTTTTAGCTGGTAAATCTAATGGTGCCTTTTATCCAAGTCCACTCCTGAGAGCATTTGTGATTAGAGCAGTAAATGGACAGGAAAGAGAAGGAGAGGAGATGCTGTTCTACTGAAGGAGAATTCCTGGTGGTTTTACTGGATCTGTGTGGCCACTTCTGATGCCTCTGCTTTTAATTCCAGATTGTGGACAAAAAGCAGAAGAAGATGGAGCAGTTATCCTTGCAAGTCAAGGTGAGAGGTGATGGGGAGGGACCCTGAACTTGAGAATATGCTGTGAAATGAGTTCCTTACTGTGTCCCCGTGGTCTGTTCCAGAACCTGGAAGAACAGGTGGCCCAGGAAGAGGGGACAAGCCAAGCTCTGAAGGAGGAGGCAATGAGAAGGGAAAATGCTCTGCAGCAGCTCCGGGCTGCCGTGAAAGAGGTCAGGGGGTGTTTGGAGTGTGACTGAATGAACAATGAATTGTCTCTGAGCAAGGCCCTGAATTTAATCAGCAGCTCAGTCTTTCCTGCTAGTCAGTTGTCCTGTCAGGGCTGTGGAAGGAGCTGTGCCCTGCTGGGAGGCAGGAGAAGCAGGCTGTGCCTCGGGAGCTTCACGGGGATGGGATGGAGGAGGCCGAGCTTGCCAGCTGGGGGCAGCAGAAGGGGAGGCCAAGCACAGCCCCGGCTGAAGGGCCGGGCAGAGCTCCCTCCCAGCAGCAGCCTCCAGGCAAGGACAGCCCCTGCTGGGGTGCACAACCCCATGGAAGCTTCTAGTGCCCTGGCCTCGGCAGGACAGTGCAGCTCACGGGTGGCAGTGGCACTGGCTGCTCTGGCCACGGCCTGGAGGGCTGGGTACAAACCAGCTCTGCCCTCATAGAGCAGCTGCATTCAGCGTGGCAGCGCTGCCCCAGGTGCCCACTGACGTGCCCTGTCCGTGTGTCCAGCTGTCCGTGCAGAACCAGGAGCTGATTGAGAAGAACCTGACGCTGCAGGAGCAGCTGCGGCAGGCGCAGCTGACAGCGCAGCCCCTGCCTGCTGACACTGCCTGCCTGGCCCAGCAGCTGCACGGGGAGCTGGCCAGCTGCCTGCAGGATCTGCAGTCTGTCTACAGCATTGTCACCCAGAGGGCTCAGGGCAAGGACCCCAACCTCTCTCTGCTCCTGGGCATCCACTGTGAGTACATTTCCCTTCGAGCGATGGCAGAGCAAACCCTTCTGTGCTGTGCTGTGGCAGAGTTAAATAACTCACACAGAGCATGGAAAGTGCTCTTTCTGGGCTTCTGGGTACTCTCTCTGTGGTTGGCTTGCTTCAAAGGTGCATGTTGTAATAACTGAATGTTAAGTAGAACCTCTTTTGCAAATGTGAGTTGGTTTTTCTGGCTGATTTGCAAATGTGTGTGATCCTTGCTGAGAACTGCATGTGAGGAGACTCCCTTCTCTGACCCACAGCTGTGCAATACCCTGTGAAGGAGAAGGATGACCTGCTGAGCCCTGATGGACTGGCCAAGAAACTGGTGGAGGTAAAACAGCTTCACAAAGAGGTGGAGGACTTGAGGACTGCAATATCTGACAGATACGCTCAGGACATGGGAGACAACTGCATCACCCAGTAAAGAGCACTCCCAAAGTAAGACAGGGAATGAAGACTTGAAACTCAGGAGTCTTGTGCTCCTACAACCCTAAACCTATTCAGCACTTTACCATCCCTCTGCTCGGGTACAGGATGTGTGACTTATCTGATCTGTGAGGAATCAGGGGGTTTGTTGCCAGAAGTGTTCAGCTGCTGACTGGGATATTCAGGGCTTCAGTGTCAGGCTTTGCAGTGGCTTTGATCTTGTGGAATGTGTTTTCTGCTGTGTTTGCTGGAGCTGCTGTGGTCTCTGATGCTGGGAGATGAATTCTGCCTTGCCTTGCAGGCCTGTCAAATGCTGAACATGCAAGTGTGACAGTTAAAATGATGGCTAAAAGGAAATGTATGCCCTGGTCTTGCTGATAACCCTCCCTCCTGTGGGACCAGAGGGTTGGCAGAGTGTTTGTGGGATGTCTGGATTCCACAGGCAGGCAGGTGTGCCAGCTCCACTCCTGGCATTTCCATCGAGGTGCTGCTGCCTTGGATTGATGGAGCAGGACCTGCTCTCCTCAGGTGATGCAACCATTGTCTTTCAGCAGCCAGCATGAGCTGAGGAATAAAGAACACTAAAAGACTGGAAATGCTCCCCCTGGGCACTGTTACCCCAGAAGCCTTAAAAGCCTTTTGTCCCCCTGAAACAGCACTGGGAAGTGATTTAGACTGCAGAGAAGTGGATTGATGCTGAAGTGCCTTAATGAGCTGGAAGAACCCTTTGCCCCCACTCTGCTCTGTGCCTAATGCATCCACTGGCAGGTGAGGGGCTGCTCTTCCCTCTCACAGCCTTTTAGAGCCATCCCAAACAGTCCTGGGGAGCCCCAGGTGTCTGTGGCCCTGGGGACACACCTCTGCTTCACTGGGAGAAAGCCATACTGCTCCTGCTGTGCAGGGGGTGGCACAGGGAGCTCTGCCTGCCAGCAGTGCCCGCTTGGGCCTTGTCACAGCCCTGTCCCTCCTTTCTTCTCCTCTGCAAGTAATGGGATTCTAAATGAATCCCTGAGGGATCAGTGTCACTGTACCACCACCCTCCCTATCCCCAGTGACAGCTTTACTGAGTCTGAGGGTGGAACTTGGCTTTTCACCTTGATTTAAGAGCAAGACACCAAGTTGTGACAGGGAAAAGTCCTGCTGACACTTGTGTTGTTTGGCTGCTCTTGGTTCATGCTGGGGCTGTGAGCCCTGGGTTTGGCAGAAATGCTTTTGTTATTCCTTTGAGTTAAAATTTTAAGACCAAATCTGTTTTGTTCTCGGTGTTTGGCCACCCTGGGGGACGGTGGCCAGGAACTGGTTGGTTTGTCCCACACAGGGAGCATGCAGCGGTGTCTGTCTGTCTGTCCTGCTCTCCCTGGCTGTTCTGTTCCAGGCTGTGTCTGTCCCCTGGTGCTGTCTGCTGAGCAGAACACATTTCCAGGGCTGTTTTTGAAGCCGTTTGTCCTGACTGCTGGGAGCTCTGCTGGCTCCTGCAGCTTCTCGGGGCCTTTGGGCACCATCTCCTTCTCCCCTTTGCTTTGGGGGTGCAAGATCCTGTTCACAGGTGCTGTGAGGGGACAGGCTTGCCCTCTGCCCCTGCAGAGGTGAGTCTGAGGTGAGATTATTGTGGCTGAGATGAGATTATTGTGGCTGACAGCTCTGGCCCAGCAGCTGGGCTGCCCAGTCCTGTGTCCCCTCCTCATCCTCCTGCCCAGCTCAGCCCCCCTGGCCCCGAGGCTGATCCGTGTGCTGCTGCTGCTGCTGCAGGGGCCATCCTGGGCTGCAGGGGCCATCCTGGGCTGCAGGGGCCATCCTGGGCTCCAGAACCCCCCAGGCCGCTGTTTGCTCCCTGTCCCCGTTCGTTCCCCGGTGTGCTGCCCGGTCCTGCTGGGCTCGGTGTCTCTGTACCAGCCTCTGTCTCAGCGCTTCTTTGTATCCGGTGTTTGGAGTATCCAATAAAGCTGCTCTGACCACTCGTGCCAGCCCGTCCTGCTGCCGTGCACGGTGCCAGCGGTGCCGGTGCCCGCTGGGAGCGGTGTCGGTGACTGCCCGGTGCCGGTGCTCCCCGGTGCCCGGTGCAAGCGGGGCCAGTGGCTCCCCGGTGCCGGTGCCGCCGGGGCGGCGTCAGTGGCTCCCCAGTGCCCGGTGGCAGCAGTACCGGTGCTGCCGGTGCCACCGGGCCGGTGCCGGTGCTGGTGCTCCCCGGGGCGGTGTCAGTGGCTCCCCGGTGCCGGTGCTCCCGGGGCGGTGTCGGTGGCTTCCCCGGTGCCGGTAGCTCCCCGGTGCTCCCGGGCCGGTACCGGTGGCTCCCCGGTGCCGCCGGGGCAGTGTCAGTGGCTCCCCGGTGCCCGCTGCTCCCCGGTGCCGCCGGGGTGGTGCCGGTGCTCCCGGTCCGGTGCTCCCGGGGCGGTGTCGGTGGCTTCCCCGGTGCTGGTAGCTCCCCGGTGCTCCCGGGCCGGTACCGGTGGCTCCCCGGTGCCCGCTGCTCCCCGGTGCCGCCGGGGTGGTGCCGGTGCTCCCGGTCCGGTGCTCCCGGGGCGGTGTCGGTGGCTTCCCCGGTGCCCGGTGGCAGCAGTACCGGCGCTCCCGGTTCCGCTGGGCCGGTACCGGTGGCTCCCGGGTTCCCCGGTGCCGGTGCTCCCCCGTGCCGGTACTCCCGGTGCCGCCGGGGCGGTACCGGTGTCTCCCCGGTGCCCGGTGGCAGCAGTACCGGTGCTCCCGGTTCCGCCGGGCCGGTACCGGTGTCTCCCCGGTGCCCGGTGGCGGCGGTACCGGTGTCTCCCCGGCGCTCCCGGTGCCGCCGGGGCGGTGTCCCGGGGCCGGCCCCGCCGAGGCCGCATGCCCGGTGCGGCGGGCGCCATTGGCCGCCGCGGTCACATGCCGGGCGGCGGCGGGGCTGCCGCTCCTCCCCGCCTCCATCCCCGCCTGCCTGCCTCGGCCGGGCCAGCGCTGGGAGCGGCCGCGATCGCACCATGAGCACCCTCAAGGTCTACAGCACCTCGGTGACCGGCTCCCGGGAGGTGAGCACCGGCAGCACCGGGCAGGGCCGCCGGCTCCGGGCCGCTCTCCCCGGGGGTGGGCGCCTCTGGTCCGTGCGGCAGCCGAGCCCCCCCGCCCCATCCTCGGTGTCCCCTCTCCCCTGCTCGTCCCCATCTGTCCCCACGCCGCTGTTCTGTGTCACCGCCGAGCCCGGCTGGCACCCGGCGCTGTGCCCGCCCCTGGGGCTCCTCTCCATCTCCCGTAACCCGCCTTTCCCACCCGGCTTCCAGATCAAATCCCAGCAGAGCGAGGTAACCCGAATCCTCGACGGGAAGAACATCAAGTACGAGCTGGTGGACATCTCCCAGGACAACGCTCTGCGGGAGGAGATGAGGGCCAAGGCGGGCAACCCCAAAGCCATCCCACCCCAGATCGTCAACGGGGACCAGTACTGCGGGGTGAGGCTCCTGCTGCACGCCCGGGGCGGGTGCTGGGGGGCGTCCTGCCCTTGGCTTTGCTGCACATCTTCAGGATGCCTTTTAAGTTGTTTCTTGTGAGGTGCAGGGACCGGGTGCTGCCAGGATTCACAGAAAAAGGGGACCCGGGCGGGGGGCTTTGGGTGGCAGCGGGGCTGTGCCCGCTCTGTCCTGTCACCCAGCTGGTGCCAGGGCTGTGAACCAGACTGCCTCGTGAGCAGTGTGGCGTTTCCCTGCAGGATTATGAGCTCTTCGTGGAAGCTGTGGAGCAAAACACCCTGCAGGAGTTCCTGAAGTTGGCCTGAGCCCCGCTTCCCCTCCCATCCTGGACTCTACCTGCATTCCTGAGCGCCCTCATCTCCGACCACCTTCACCTCCAGGCTGGCACCACCACCTGTAACCCAGCGCGGGGAAAAACCCACGACCAAAACTCCTCCTTGCAGCTGCCTCCGACTCCCTCCTGCCTCCCCCCGGTGTCATCTCAGAGGGATCCAAAGAAAGTTGACGCTCGCTGCTTGGCCTGTGAGCAGAGCTGGGCCTGGCTCACGGCAGCTTCCAGTGCCTCTGTAAACAGCAAAGCCTCCGGGGCCGTGCGAGGCCATCCTGGCCCTCAGCCCCCTCCTCTGCCTCGCCAGGGCAGGGCTTAGGGCTGCACGGTGCTTCCCACTTCTCCCAGTTGCTGTTAAAATTGTAAATTCTGCTGCCTCACTTCCTTTTTTTTTTTTTTTGTCTCCCCCCCCCCCCCTCATTATGGCAACTAAGTAAAGGGTTAGGGTGTTTTTTTTTTTTTTTGTCTTAATTTAATGCAAAAATACTGCACAGAATTTGGGTGTGAGTGCCCACCTCGGTGGAGCTGGGGGCGAAGGCTGCCTGGGGAATGGGTGGGGCTGGCAGTGGGATCTGCTGCTCTGGCCACTCTCCACCCTGACCAGGCTCCCTGGGGAGCATTAATGGCTCAGGGCTGCCCCAGAACAGCTGATGCTCCAGCTGTCCCATCTTTCCTCTTTGTGTTGGCTTTTTTTTGCAATCCTGGACCAAGTGCATTTTGTTTTTCCTGCCAAAAAGCAAGTTTATAACCAGTGTTGTCTTCTGAGATGCTATTAAATGTTACTGTACCTTTCGCAGTGCTACTCTTGCATTTCTTTTAAATTCAGTTTTATTTTGGCTACAGGTTAAACATCACCCTACCTAAGGATTGTGAGTCATTTCCAGCTGAGTGCGTTGTACCTGCTGCTGCAGGCTGACACAAAGATCTTAACACCTTAGATTGCTGCTGCTAATCAAAGGCTCCCAGGACGTGTCTGAATGTCCTAGGGCGCAGCAGGGACAGGCACCAGAGCATTCCTCTCCTCTGCGTGGTCACAGAGGCAGCCCGGGGCAGGGACAGCCTCAGCCAGACGTGGCAGTGAAAAACAAACCTTTGGCACAAGGATTGCCTGGACCAGGATGCAGAGGGGCAGGGGAAAGAGCTGCTCCTGAATCTGCTACAGGTGGAAAAAGGAGGAAGCTGAGGGAGAGCTGGGTGGGTTGAGTCTCTGCTCACGGAGTTTGAGTTGTGCAGCTCTGGGCAGAGGGCTCTGGGAAGAGCTCTGGGCTTCCACAGCCTTTGGAAGCTGAAGGAAGTGGAAAGTGCAGCTGGAATGAAGGGTTTTATTGGGAGCCTTTAATGAGGGCTGGCTCTGTGAAGAGGGAACCTGCCAGAAGGCCCTGCCTGAGTGGGAGTGTTGTCAGCTGGGAGTCAAGTGAGAGCTTGTCACAGCTGGAATGGGAAGAATGTGCTGGGGAAAGGGAAAGGGAAAAGTGCAGCCCCAGCCCACGGGCCAGGCAGGAAGATGCTTTGTTCAGGGCTGGGCAGAGAGGGGTTCTGCTGCTCTCCAGTGACACGGTGTCCTGTTGCAGCATCCAGCAGCAGGAGGAGGAGGAGGAGGGCGGGTACCTCCAGGCAGGCTGGAGCCGGGGCCCCGCTGCAGCTGGGGGCTGTCCAAGGGAAGGAGCTGTGCACGTACAGGAAAGGCAGCAGCAGGATCTCCCGGCCGAGCCGAGCCGAGCCTGGCTCAGCCCCAGCGCTGCGATGGCTCATGGCCTTCAGGGTCAGCTCCAGCACAGACCTGAGCCTGTGTGTGCCCTGCTGCCAGTGCAGGGGAGGTCTGTAGGGAGCAAAGTGCCCCTGGCTGTGTGTCCATCCTGCTGCTCCAGCCCCTGAGCACAGCTAACAACTGCCCAGTGCTGGGGTGGGGCTGGCAGGCTCCCCTGGGCACGGGCAGCCTGTGGCACCTGCACAGAGATGGGGAGCCAGGCCTGGAGCCCGGGTGGGCTGGTGGCAGAGCCCCTGTGCTGGGGAGCAGCAGCCAGTGCGAGGCAGCAGGACTGGGCCAAAGGGAGGGGCTGCTCCCAGCTCCTCTCCATCCAGGCACAGTGAAACCGAATCTGGAAAGAAAACCTCTCCCTTTTCCCCACGGGTAAGGTGAGAGGCAGCTCCCTCCCCGTGCAGAGCTGGGGTGAGCAGCTCCTAGGCTGGCTGCAGCCCCCTGCCCTGCTGCTGGGAGGGGTCTCTCCTGCGCAGCAGCAGGGAGGCCCTGGGGACCAGCCCGCATTCCTGCAGGCTCCTGGAGCTGTCTGTGTACACCCGCTGGGGAAAGGTGCTGATGATCTCATAGTCCGAGTTTCCACCCCTAGGAAAGAACAGCACAATCTCCTGCTCGTGGGATTCCCCGAGGTTTTGACTGATCCAGCTGTGGTTATGCAAGAGCAGAAAAAAGAGCTTCCAGCCCAAAGTGCAGCCAGGCAGGCACAGCTGCACAGGGGAGGAAGGAGGCTCATGCATCCCACCAGCACTGAGCTCATCCCGGGCTCAACTAGGCCAGGCCTGCAGCAGGAGTGGCAGGAGGGGACAGCAAAGAGGGCCCTGAGCCATCTGGAGCTGTCCCCAAGAGGCTGAGGGAGCCCTGGTGCAGCATTGGGTGCTTTGGGACACAGCTGGCTGAGCCAAGCCAAGGCTGCAACCTTGGGAAGGCTGGCACCAGCTGGGTGAGTGCTGCAAGGAGGCAAAGGCAGCGATGGGCCTGGCTCTGAGGGCAATTTGGGGAGGACAGAAGTTTATCTCTGTGCTGTGTGGCAAAGTGGGTAAGAAATGCTCTGAGCTTCTCAGGATCTGCTGCTTGGAGAGATCACAGGGCTGTGCCCAGCTCAGGCTGATGTCTGAAGCTCCAGGAGCTCAGGAAGCCTTTTCTGGGGCCCTGCAGAGCCAGGCAGGGAGGGCAGGGCGGGCTGGGTACCTGATGTGGGCCAGGTGCTGGCGCAGGTCCCCGATGGTGGCCGTGAGCAGCATCCTCAGCTCGTACGTCTGCTCGCCGCTCTCGGACCTGACGCGCAGCGTGCAGAACCCGGGGGCTGCAGCCTCCTCAGCTGGCTTCACCCTGGCCCAGAGAACCCTGTCAGCCCAGGATGAGCTCCACTCAGCAGGCAGTGCCCCCGGGAGCGGAGCAGGGCAGAGGAGGTTTGTGTTTGGGAGTGTGAACGAGGCCGTGTCTGAGCACGGGCACCCAGACCTGCCCACTGCCCAAACTGCTGCTGTGCTCTCCCAGCTGAAGGTGCCTTCAAGAGGGTTATGGGCCTTTTTTAGCTTTTTCGTTTTAAACCAGGGCTGTCTGGTAAGTGCTTCGCCCTACTTTGATTAAAAATAATCTGCTTTGGGTTTTTTGGGTTTTTTTGGTGGTTTTTTTTTTTTTGGGGTTTTTTTTTTTTCATTAGCTATTTGGGTCTTGGCTTGCCAGAAGACTGAGTGGAAAAGTGCTGCTAGTGAGGCCTCCCACCACCAGTTTCCTGGAGGGGTTCCCCATTTAACATGACTGCAAAAAGCTCCTTCAATGGTGACAAACTCTTAGGCCTTGGCTTGCTGTCGGGAAAACTTTCACATTAACAAGTGACATTTTCAACAACAGAAGCTTTTTGTTAGAGATGTAAAATATGACATGTTTGCCATGAAAAATTCAGTGGTTTTCCCAAAGGACCAAACTTGGCCTTTTGTCTATTTCTAAGGTCTAAAAGGGGAAAGTCCATTCCTCAACTGAACTAAACCTGCAGTGATGAAACAGGAGGAAGAGGAGATCCTGACAGGGCAGGGGGTGGGGGGCTGTGCCTGTACCTCTCCAGGGCAGCCAGCCCAGGTGCTTCCAGCAGGATTTCCTTGCTGCCCTGCTGCCCATCAGAGCCCTGCCAGCAAAGCAGGTGGGTCAGGTGAGTGGAGAGCAGCCAGAGCTGGCACAGCCACGAGGCAAGGGCCAGGTGTGCTCTGGTGCAGCCTCTCTGGGAGGTGCCACGGAGCTCAGAGAGGCCCAGGGAGGGGCTGGGGGTGCTGTGCAGGGAGCTGAGCGCACAGCACCACCCCTGCTCTCCTCCTGGGGTGCCAGGGGAGCCTCTCATACCTGTGTGCCTCGGGCACTGCCCGCGCTCCCTCTGTGCTTCAGGGGCTGGGAAAGCTCCTTGGCAGCCTGCTCCCAGGGGGCTTTGGCACCTGGCAGGGCAGAGGGGAGACGTGTCCGTGTGTCAGCTTTGTGACAAGCGTTCTGCTGGCAGAAAAGGCAGATTTGGTGAAAGCAGAGAGCAGCACCAGCAGGGAGAGCTCTCGCAGCCCAGCGAGGCCCTGAGCAGCTCTCGGGTTCCTGCCTTGAAGTTGTCCCACTTTGTGCCCCAGGAAATGTTTGATTGTCAGCATCAGCAGCGAGAGCTGTGCAGTGCACAGCTGGGATGCACAGCGGGCAGCTCTGCTGTGAAGAGCTGGGAACATCACCATTGTTACAGACTGGGACGTTTTTCACCTTGTGAGGCTGGATTTGTAGGAGTCCATTCCTTTCTGCTTGGACAATTCTTTGTTTTGCTGCTCGGATAAAGGGGATATTTAGCTTTAGCCCTGAGGTGGCTGAGCACAGTGGAATGGAAGCAGGCAGCTGCTTCTCATGAGGGATATGTGTGTGGGGTTATTTAGTGATGCACCCACAGACCCACTGATTTCTGTCTCTGTTTGACTCCCCAGCCCTGTCAGATATTGCTTACACAGACTGCGAGTGTCTCGAAGCAAAATGAGGAATCTGTGGCCTTTGATGTCCCCTGTTCTGTTGTGAAAGTCTGAAGAGAAACTGTCCCATATTGGGTGCAGTTACGGTAAATTTGCCTTGCCGGTATCTACATTTTTGGAATGAGCTGGTTGAAAGGAGCAGGGTTTGCAACCCAGGCCTGCAGGGTTACCTCAGCATCCTTTGATGTGGTGGAGCTGGAAGCAAGCTTGGCCTTTCAGAAAGGCACAGGGCAGATGTGTGTTTGGAAACCTGCTGAATTTCTATTATTTTATTACTTGGCACATCTCATTCTTCAGCAGGATTAATGCTGAGAGGATGCTGTGTGTGCTGCTGGCCCCCAGCTCCTGAGACAACACCAGGCCCTGACCCAGAAGTTTTGAGACCCTCACATTCCCCCCCTACCACCTGCACTGCCCTGGTAAGGTTTAAGAATCCTCCTCCTCAAGAAGGAGCAGCGTTTTCGAGGCAGGTTTGAGATTTTACCTGGGATCTCAGAGGTCTCCTGCACTCTGCTGGATTCTGAAGTGCCCACCACCTGGCCAGGGCCAGGAAAGCTCCGGGGAAGGTCTGGCTTCTGAAACACCACGTCCCTCCTGTCAGTGACCTGTAAGCAAATCTGACTATTGCTCAAGCTGCTCTTGCTGCAGCCGAGCCCAGCAAACCACAGCAGTTGGAAACCCCAAACGAAAGCAAGGATGCACAGGTTCTAGGGAACCTCAGCCCCCAGAGTTTTGCACAATCCCCTTCCCATGTGACTTCCTAACCCCCACAGCTCCCAGTTTGCTCCAGCTGGCCTGACCTTGTCCTGCTCAGGCAGTTGTGCCCTGGTTTCTCCGTGGCACAGGGAAAGTCCAGCCTCTGCTTGTGCCTGCTGACATTGCAGGTGCACTCCAAGACCTAGATTTGGGTCCTCTGAGGCTCTCTGCCTGCAAATGTGGCTTTGGCTCTTTGCCATTTCTGAGCAATCAAAAACTGGGGCCCAAGAGAACCTCAGGTGGCCAAATCCATTTAAACTGTGGCAAAATAAACTCACGACATCCTCTCTAAAGGTACTTGCTCACTCTCACGTTATGAGCTTTTCAGGGGAACTACTTGAGAACTTTTTTCCCCCTCCTTTTTGTGACACAGCTCTTCATTTCCTGCGTGTGCTGCTTCTCCTGCAGAGCCTGCTGTGCTCTCAGAAGCCTTGCTCCAGGGCAGCTTCACTGAGGCACAGCATCCCCTGAACCTTGGTGCTGAGACGTTTCCTGTAACGGCTGCTGCAGGTGCCCTGCGTGCCTCCCCTGGGCCCAGCCACACCTGCACAGCACCACAAACCTCAGCCTGCCCTTCCCTGGGCACCACCCAGCAGAAGGCACGGTGCCCAGGAGCTGTGTGTGGCACCTGCCTGCAAGGGGACGCCGTCGGGGTAGCGAGGCTGCAGCTCCGAGGGGAAATAACCATCCATGATGTCCTGCAGGCATTGCTGGAACAACAGGAGAGCTCCTGGTCGCTTGCTGCTGAGCTCTGGGCTGACCTTTCTGCTGGGCAGCTCCTGTTTGTGGTGCTGTGGCCGTGCAGAAAGGTCTGCATCAAAGACACAGGATCTCCATCTCTGGAGATCACTGCACAGGACGTGCAGGGCTCTAAAGGCACTGTGGGGATGCAGCTGGACTGAGATGAGCTCAGAGGCCCCATCCCCTCTGCTGGGGCTCAGTGAGGGCTCCAGGAGGGCTCTGGCTCCTCTCAGCCCCCTCCATACCTGCGTGGCTGGGTGCTGGTAGGGCCGGAAGGCTCCGTGTCCCACGGTGATCCCATTCTGGTACAGGGTCACAGGGAGGGGCTCTGCTCTCCTCAAACGAGCCCCCCGGGCCGTGCGCTCGATCTGAGAAACGCCCTCTCCCACCAGCGAGTTCAAATCCTTGATGTTCTCCAGGATTAAATCAAAATCAATCTGCTGTTTGCAAACCACGGCCTCACCTGCGGCAGAGGAGCAGGGTTAGGGGCAGGGGCGGTGGCAGGACATTGATCTGTTTGAACTTGAGGTGTGCTTGAGCCCTGACGCTGCTGGGCTGCCTGTGCCTCGCCTTCCACGTGTTTGCAGAAGGTGCTGCAGCCTTTTGCTGTGGCACAGCCCTGCCAGGTGCCCGGGGTGTGTGCTGAACCACAAGGGCAGGGCAGGGATGCAGCGCTGCAGCTCAGAGCAGCTCAGAGCAGCTCCTGCAGCCCACGCTGGGCTCCCAGGCTCGCTGATCCTCTCAGGAGGGCTGTGCTGTCCCTGTGCAGGAGCAGCTGGATCAGATTGGAGCAGTGGGTCACCCCTGAGGAGCTGCCTGCAGCAGGGCAGGGCTCTGCCAGGATGTTTGTCTGGGGCTGTGGGGGTGAAGCAGCGCAAGGGTTGTGATGAGGCAGAGGAAAGAAGTCAGAAGAGGAAATGAGAGGAAAGGTCTTAGTTGAGTTGAAGTCCTTGGTTGTTCTGCTTTTTTTACGAGTTGCTAAAGGATGATGTGAAAAAAAGGGTCAGTGAGATGAAACCAAAAGTGTTTCTGCTGATCTCCCTCTGTCTCTCCCCTCCTGCATCTAAGGGAAGCGCTAATATTTCCAAGGTGGTTAGGAAGCAGCATTGGCTCTGCAGTCCCAATAATTTTCTTTTTTTCCCTCTGTTACCACTCCCTAAGGAGGCACTGCCAAAGGTGCTCGGGCCCCAGGCAGCAGAGGCAGGTCCCAATTAAACCCTCACCTGGTGGCTGGGAGGAAAGGCAAACAATACTCCCTGCTGGAGCCAGGCTCTGTGGGTAACTTACTACAGCTCCTGTGTACACAAAGCACCTGATTCCGTTTTCCACCCACCCTGTGTCAATGCCATTAGAGCAGTCAAGCCTCAAACGTGCAGGGTTTGTGAATTCTGCAGGAAACAGCTGCTCTGAGCTCTCCTCCCGAAGGGCTGAGCCATCAGGTTCTCTCCCCTTCCCCAGAAGGGTGCACAAACCACAGGAATATAAAATTAAAGAATATAAAATTAAAGAATATAAAATTAAAGAATATAAAATTAAAGAATATAAAATTAAACCTGCTGAGCTCCTGTTCGATTGTGTCTGTGTCCCTGGGAGGGATTGCTGTGAAGATCTCGGCCCAGGACCCCAATTCTCGAGACCCAAGCCCTGGTGTTTTGGTGCTGATCTGCTCTCCCTTGCCTGGGCTGGCAGCTCCAGCCGTGCTGTGCTTTACCCGGCCTGCAGAGGCTCCCTGCTGGCTGCTCCTCTTCATCCCGGACAGATTCCATGTCCTCCCGTGCCTCTCCAACCCAAACCAGACCGTAATCACTCAGGAACCGCTGCGGGAGCAGAGCCAGAGCCTCACAGAGGGAAAGGGAGCCCGAGAGGGGTCAGAGAGGCAGGGAGGGAGGCGGAGCAGGATTTTTTGGGGCTGCTTGGGCAGGGCAGTGACAGCAGGGAAAGGGAGCAGGAAAGATTTGTGGAGCCAGAGGAACCTCCCGAGGCTGCAGGAGCTGCAGCCCTGGAAATCGGGATGAAGCTGGCAGGAGGTGTTTGTGTGTTTAAAACCTTCTCCTGCTCCTTCTTCTCAGAGCTGAAGGGCTGTGAGGAGCAGAGGGGCAGCCTGGGAAAGGCCAGAGTGGGGCTGCAGTGACCCCAAAGCAGAGGGAGGCTCAGGGCAAGCAGAGCAGCCTCACCTCCATCTCCCAGAGCTGCCTCTGCAGCTGAAGGCACCTCGCTTCCAGCTCTGCTGAGGCACGTGGCTCAGAAGCATCTGGAAGAGAAAAGCTGCTGCTCCTGTCCCCAGGGAAGAGCCGTGCATGTCCTGTGTCACAGGAGCCCCGTGGGACACGGGGCTGGACGTGCCAGCTCCCCCTGCACTGCTTGACAATGGTGCTGACAGGATAAAAGGCAGCTGTGAACAACCCCGGGGAGTTCTGTGCCCTGGGAGCTGATGTGAGGGGTGCTGCTGGCAACCCCAGAGTGGAAATGAATGGCCCTGAGGAGGCAGAAGGAGCAGTGTCCCCTGCAGCTGGGATCCTGGCTGGATGGCAGCAGGAGCTGAGGGTTCACAGCCACCTTTGTGCTCAGAGCTGGGAAATGCAGAACTCAGCTCAGCCCTGCTGGATCCAGGGAGCTGAGCAGGGCAAAGCACCTCCAGTGACCCACTCAGGGTCAGGCTGGAGTCCTCTGGAGGCTCCAAGTGGGTTTGGGGTTTCTCCCAGCCCTGAGGAGCTGCTTTCCTGCTGTTTGGGCTCTGCGGTGCTTGCTGCTCTTCTGGCCACCCTCAGCTGCCTGTGCTCGGCCTCACACCCATGGAAACTCAGAAACCCACAGCAACAGGTCAGGAAATGATGCTTTGCAGCAGAGGAGCAGCCACAAAGTGCAGCTCTGCCCTGGGGAAAGGCCCCTCTGTGTGGCTGCCACCCCTCACCAAGGAGGCTCCTGGATTCTGGAGCTTCCAGGATTCCAGGATTCCAGATTTCCAGGATTCCAGGATTCCAGACTTCCAGGATTCCAGACTTCCAGGATTCCAGGATCCAGCTGTCCCAGGCCTCTCTGCTGCCCTGCCCCTGCTCTGCAGCCCTCCCACAGGTGCCAAAGGCAGAACAAGTTTTACCTTCTCCTTCCTGAAGAGTGTTTATCTTCTCCTCCAGCTCAGCAATCCTGCTGTCCTTCAGGGGCAGAGCAATGGCCCGGGTCAGCTCCTGGCCCCAGCAGCCCCAGGCACAGCTGGCACACCAGCCAGGGCTGCACCACCTCACAAACACCTTCAGGGGACTCAGGGAGGGCTGGGGTAAACACGGAGCTCCAGGAGAAGCTCCCAGTGCTCCCTCTGCCCCGGGTGCTCCTGCTCAGACCTCTGGGTCTGATCTAGAAGCTAAACCAGCATCTCTGCAGCCACTTCTTAAAAAAAAACCCAAACCAAACAAAAAAAAAGGTGTTTATTCTAAGATTTTAAAGGGTATTTATGGTAAGATTTTAAAGGGCATTTGTTCTAAGACTTTAGAGGGTATTTGTTCTAGTCAGTGATGCAAAGGGCTGATCCAGGAGGACTCTGCTGTGTGAGCAGCTGCTGTTTCAGAAAACAGCCACCACAGGAGGGAAAAAAATAAATTCTGAAGCAGAAGAGCTGCTGATCTTAGTGCCAGGGTGCTGAGAGTCAGTGCTGTGAGGAATTCCAGCAGGGATTGTCCCCTCTGCCCCCCCAAGGCCTGATCCCACTGTTCTCTTGCTTTGTAAAGGGCTCATTTGGGTAATTAACAGCAGGCCACAGATGAACTGAGCCCACACAAGGTCTGAGGGGTGGAACTCCTGTGGCAGGGGACACAGCAGGCTCAGCAAGAGGCTGACTTTTACCTTCAGCTGGATTTCTCGTGCTTGTTCCTCTACTTTTTGCTCCAACAGAGAGATTTTTTCTGCCAGGGAGGACACGAGCTCCGCGTCAGCGTGAGCTGCACCTGAAAGCACAAACACCTGTGAGCAGCGTTGCTGCTCTGCCACAGCAGGGAGGACTTTTGGGGTGGGAACCGCTTGGCTCCGGGCTGTGTGTGCCAGGGGGGAGCCCCGGGAGCGGCTCTGCCCGGGGGTGCCACCGACAGCCGCGGGCCCCGAACGCCCGGAGCCCTCAGGGCTTTCCCCTCCGCGCTCCTTCGCAGTGCTGTGCCCGGAGCAGAGCCGGGGGTGCCCTGCAGGGGCTCCCGGGGCACGGCCAGGCCTCGCCTGCAAACTCACCCCCCGCCGCCATCTTGTTTACGGCCGGTTGCCACGGCGACGCGGGGCCCGCTGCGATTGGCCCGGCGCTGGTCACGTGGCGGGCGAGGTGGGGTCGAGAACTACAATTCCCAGCGTGCTCCGCGCGCGCTGTCCCGGGACACCGGGGCCGGTCCCGTTTTTCTCCCCAGCCCCGCTCCGCGCACACCCCGCGCCTGCCCTGAGCCTCCTCCCGGTTCCCTCACCTGCTTCCCGCGCTCTGTTTCCCCCGCTGGTGCCCTGCGCTGCCGCCATCCCCTGTCCCGCTGTCCCGGTGCTGCTCTCCCGGTGTCGGTGAGCGGGACAAGCCGGTTATCCCCCAGTTTTACCCCCTTTGATGGGGGTCACGGAGGGGTTTGGGCTCCAGGGACCCCAGCGCTGGTCCCATCGCAGCCCTGCCGTGGCACGGACACCTCCCGCTACCCCAGCCCTGTCCAGCCCGGCCTTGGGCACTGCCAGGGGTGCTGGTTTTGCTCAAGAGCCTTTAATTTCTGCTTGCCCCAAGAGTAAACCCGAGCTAAATCGGGTGAGTTTTTCTGCAGAATGTTTTTATTTTCCGGGCGGAAGCTGGCGGGGAGCAGCACCAGACTGCAGGTGTGCGCTCTCAGCTCGTCCCAGTCCCTCTGTTCACTTCAAACCCTATTCAAATAAAATATTTTATGGGTTTTTTTAATATTCAAATAACCAGATGGCTTTTGTTTCCTGTGCTGCAGGGTGAGGGAGCTCAGAGATTTGCAGAGCGGATGGAGCTGGGGGGCCAAAGGAAGCATTTCCCCCTTTATCCCCCTTTATTCCCCCTTATTCAGGGTGTGTGGCTGAAATCCCAAGGGATGCCTTGGCTCCAGCCCCACCTGGAGGGAAGGTTTGCTCCTGCCAGCCTGGGCTGCAGTTTGCCAACCCTCGTGATCCAGGCAGGGTTTCAGTCCCTCCTAGTCCTTGGTGAGCACAGAGAGGCCCCAGGGAGAGGCAGAGCCTGAGGAGTCTCAGCCTTTCCTTGAATTTCTTCTTTGGGGATGTGCTGTTCTTTTACCTACTTCCACTGCAGTCCTTTTTATCTGCTTTTCCACTGTTTCCAGCTTTGCTTACATCCTGTGCTCATCCCTTTACATCCTTTCATCTCATTTTCCACTTAGTCTTTAAGCTCTATTCAGTGACTCCAGGAGAACTGAAAATATCTATATATCTATATATATATCTATATAAATATATATATCAACATATATCTAAAATATATCAATATCTTTCTAAAATATATCAACTTCTATATTATATATCTACCTATATCTAACATATATCAACATATATCTAATATATATCATCAGTCTAAAATATATCAATATCTAAAATATATCAACCTCTGTCTGATATATATCTACCTCTATCTAATATATATGAACATATATCTAATATATATCTACCTCTATCTAATATATATCAACATACATCTAATATATCTACCTATATCTAATATATATCAACCTCTATCTAAAATATATCAATATCTAAAATATATACCTCTGTCTAATATATATCAACATCTATCTAAAATATATCAACTTCTAATATATATCTAATATATATCAACATATATCTAATATATTAACCTATATCTATGTCAACCTCTCTATAAAATATATCAATATCTATCTAAAGTATATCAACCTCTAATATATATCTACCTCTATCTAATATATATCAACATACATCTAATATATCAACATATATCTAATATATATCAACAACTATCTAAAATATATGTCTCTATCTAATATATACCTACCTATATCTAATATACATCAACATCTATCTAATATACCCACAATATCTAGTATATACAAACCTATATCTAATATCGAACTGAAAATGTCGCTATTCCGTCCCGGTCCCTGCCGAGGGGTGCAGAGGAGCATCTCCCGATCCCGCAGACCCCAGGCCACGCCGGGCCCCCTTTTCCCCCCGGCGCAGGCTGTGCCCTCCCCGGGCTGCGGCTTTTGGGGAAGGAGGCGCGATTGGTGCGCGGTGCCACGGCCGCCCTTAAAGCCGGGGGCGGAGGGGAAGCGGCAGAGCCCGGCCATGCCGCCCCTGCAGCGCGCCCGCCTGCTCGCCCTGCTCGCCCTGCTCGCCCTGTGCCTGGTAAGGAGCGAGCCCGGCCCTGCCCGGCCCGGCCGCCTCTGCTTTCGGCTGAAAACATTGCCTTTTGGGTTTCTCCTTGGGCTTTAAGCGCTGCGGTCTCACCAAGGGGTTTGTGCCGTGCTTTGGGAGGTGCAAGCTCTTCCATGGGGGGCTTTTTAATGCTTTGCTTTATCTTGAGGGCAGAACTCACCTCTGTGACCCTGGGGCAGGGCTCTCCACCCTCTGTGACCCTGCCAGGGCTCTCCAGCCTCTATAACCCTGCCAGGGCTCTCCAGCCCATCTTCCAGCCTCTGTGACCCTGCCAGGGCTCTCCAGCCCATCTTCCATTCTGTATAACCCTGGCAGGGCTCTCCAGCCCATCTTCCAGCCTCTATAACCCTGGCAGGGCTCTCCAGCCCATCTTCCAGCCTCTATAACCCTGCCAGGGCTCTCCAGCCCATCTTCCACCCTCTATAACCCTGGCAGGGCTCTCCAGCCCATCTTCCAGCCTCTGTGACCCTGGCAGGGCTCTCCAGCCCATCTTCCACCCTCTGTGACCCTGCCAGGGCTCTCCAGCCCATCTTCCAGCCTCTATAACCCTGGCAGGGCTCTCCAGCCCATCTTCCAGCCTCTGTGACCCTGCCAGGGCTCTCCAGCCCATCTTCCATTCTGTATAACCCTGGCAGGGCTCTCCAGCCCATCTTCCAGCCTCTATAACCCTGGCAGGGCTCTCCAGCCCATCTTCCAGCCTCTATAACCCTGCCAGGGCTCTCCAGCCCATCTTCCACCCTCTATAACCCTGGCAGGGCTCTCCAGCCCATCTTCCAGCCTCTCCTGCAGTGGGGATGCTGAGCTGGAGGGGACACAGGCTGTAGTTTCCTCTCACTCTCACCTCTGGCTGTTATTTCCCTTCCTGCTGGGGGCTCCATGGCCCCAGAGCCGTGCTGAGGGACGTTGGGGCTCTCCTGGGTGTGAGGGATGAGCCCACCAGCACTTTTGGGGAGCGCCACGCACTTTGGGGCAGCTTTTGGGGTGATTTTTTTTTTCCCTACAACATGTTGGAAAGAGGGCCGGATCTATCTGTGCTTATTTCACTCATGAAGCTGCCCACAGCTGGGACCTGCTGCTGGCTCCACAGGCTGCATTTACATTTTGGGATTCCCCTGTGTAAAGCAGGCAAAGAGAACAAGAGCGTGGCAAAGAGAGCAGAGTTTTGGGCTCTGTTCCTGTCCTTTCCCACCTCGGAGGGACCCTGAGGAGGGGTGCAGGGCAGCGTGCTTCACAGCATGGCTTTGCAGGAGTGTTAGAGAGGGAAAGAGACTGCCCTGAGCTGGCCAGCCCGCCGTGCTGCATTCACACACCCCGTGTTTGCACAGCCCGGGGCTCCCTCCTCCCCGGCCCCTCGCTTCCAGCACGGGCGTTCCCCACTCCCCACCTCTTCTTCTTCTGCGGGGCCGTGGCCCGACACCTTCTCACCACTTCCTCGCAGCGCAGAGACCACTCCCTGCCTTCCACTTCCCCCCCGAGCTCTGAAAGGCCCTGGCTAGCAGCAGGGCAGCCATTCCAGGGGCAGCTCACTTCCCTCCCTGCCGTGGGACAAGCCCAGAGCTGGAGCGTGAAGGGGAACCTGCCAGGGGACAGACAGCACGGCTGTGTGTCCTGCCTGGCCTGGGGCACTCCTTTTGCCCCCAGGACCATCCTCGGCGCTTTCACCGCCGTGCTGCTGTCGGCGGGGATACCTGAAGCTCTTTTCTTCCGCAGACCCTCAGCCTGGCGAAGGAGGAGGCCACGAAGGAGGAGGCGCCGTCCCCCCCGAAAGATGCTGCCCCGAGCAACGCCACCGTCAGCGGCAGCAGCGTGAGCCCGCCCGGCGCCAGCGCCCCGCTGCTGTCCGCGGCGCTGGGGCTGCTGGCAGCGCTGCTGCTGCAGCTGCGCTGAGATCCCTGCAGCCCCCGGGGGTCCCTGCAGCCCCCCGAGCCCCGCGGCCCCCGGGGGTCCCGCGGCCCCCCGAGCCCCGCAGCCCCCGCCCAGGACGGCACCGCTCCCGTTCCTGCCGCTCCCCGCGTCCCCCCGGCTCCCGCGGAGCGGAGCAATAAACGCGCCGGTGCCGCCACGCAGGGCTCGTCTCCGCCGTCTCCCGGCTCGGTACCGGGGCTTGGGGGGGGGGGGCAGCACCGAGCCCGTCCCGGGGATGGAGGGGCCGGGGGGAGCAGGGCTGGGACCACCGAGCGAGCATCCCCTGAACGAACGGTCCCCGAACGGTCCCCCCGGTGATCCCCGGGCGGTCCTCGAAGGGTCCCCGAGCCGTTCCCGAACGGTTCCCGAACGGTCCCCCCGGAACAGTCCCCGAACGGTCCCCCCGAGCGGTCCCCGAACGGTCCCCGCCTGTCCCCCCGGTGGTCCCCGGGCGGTCCCCGAACGGTTCCCGAACGGGCCCCCCGAACGGGCCCCCCGAACGGGCCCCCCGAACGGGCCCCGAACGGGCCCCCCGGTGATCCCCGGGCGGCCCCGAGCCGTTCCCGAACGGTTCCCGAACGGTCCCCCCGGAACAGTCCCCGAACGGTCCCCCCGAGCGGTCCCCGCCTGTCCCCCCGGTGGTCCCCGGGCGGTCCCCGAACGGTTCCCGAACGGGCCCCCCGAACGGGCCCCGAACGGGCCCCGAACGGGCCCCGAACGGGCCCCGAACGGGCCCCGAACGGGCCCCGAACGGGCCCCGAACGGGCCCCGGGGGCTCCGCGCGTTCGGGCGGGACCCCGCGCGCCCTCTCAGGCGGCCCGCGCGCAGCCCCAGCCAATCCCGCGGCAGGGGCTGCAGCTCCCCGCCAATCCGGCGCCGCCAGCTCCCGCCCTCAGCCAATCACAGCCCGGCAGGGTTAATATAAGCCGTGAGGGGAGTTCCAGCGTCTTTCTGTGAGGCGCGGCCGCGGCCGGGAGCGGAGCTGGGTGTGGGGGTGCTCTGCGATATTGAGGAGCCTTCACGTTCTTCAGCGTCCCTTCCTGCCGGGCTGATCTTACCATTTAAATCCCTCGTGTGGCTGCCTGTCCCCTGCCCGGACGGGTACTGGGGCAATGGAGACACGCAAAAGACGGGCGTTTGTTGCTGTTGCTGAAGGCCCGGCAGGCCCAGCCGCCCGATGTCCCCCGGCGCCCCCGCGCTGTCACCGCCGCTCCCTGCCAGGGCGACGAGCGGTCGCTACCCCCACGCAGTGACCAGAGCAGGCTCTTGCTGGCAGCCGTGTCCTCTCCCCAGCAGCGAGGACAGAGCAATTTTCTCCATTTCCCACCCCGTGCTCCCCCGGCTCCAAGTCACATCCCCGGGGAGCTCCTGCTCTCCACCCAGCTGGGCCAAACCTCTGTGCCGGGCCCTTGGAAGATGGGTGAGCTGAGCCACCAGGGACAGGGGGCACTGCTGGCTCTGAGCTCAGCTGGGGTGCCACCACAGGGACCCCCAAGGCCACAGGCTGGGGTCCCCCTGGGCTGGAGCTGGAGCTGGAGGGGTCCCGCAGCCCCCGGTGCTCCCAGGGCACGGCTTGGCCGGTGCCTCCCTGCTCGAGGTCCGTGCCACGGAGCTGCCTGTGCCCGTGGGCACTAGAGGGCACTGGGATCCCATCCTGGCACCAGCTCCAGGGGTGCTGCCAGGCTGCGGGCACGACAAGGACAAGGACACCGACCACCCAGGCAGGGCTGGCCCAGACAAGCAGGGCTGTATCTTACACACGTACATAAATACAGTTCAGGGGGAAGAAGAAATTGAGGGGAGGGGCCCTGCTGCCCTCCGGAGGGTCCCGCGCTGGCTGTGTCCGTGGGATCCTTCATGGCCATGTTCAGGCCTCCTCGGGAGGGAGGTGGGATGGTCCCCCCGTGGTGCAGAGGTTGGTGGTCACCCTCCCCACCAGCAGCTGGGACTGAGATGTGCTGGGGTCTGCGGCCTCCTGCCCCAGTGTGGGCACGCTGCCAGGGTGTCCCCATCGTGCCCCATGGCACCTCTGTCCCTCACAGCACCTGGAGGTCCCAGATCTGCGTGGGTCGTTCATCAGCCACGTCCCAAACGATGGCGTGGTCCCGGTCGTAGCCTCGGCCGCCTGCAGAGCGAGGGGAGCTTTGGGGAGGGCAAACCCCACTCCTGATGCCAACACCCCATCTGGGGCATCCCTGGCAAAGCAGCCTCTGTGCGGGGCTGGGGGCTCACCCTTCACGTCGAGGATCATGTCCTCGAACATCTGGCTGTGGATGCGTCCCTGGGAGTCGACGCTCCAGGTCTGGCGTGGCAGCCGCGTCTCGGCCCACAGCACGGCCTTGGCGCCCTTCCCCGCCGGCCCGATGACCTGCAGGCTCATGGTGGGGGCCACCTGCGAGGGACACGGAGCAGGGATTGCCCTCTAGTGCAGCTGGCTCTGCGGTGGAACGGGGGGTGAGCAGGAGGAACCCCTCAGTGAGAGGTGAGGATGATGAGGGTGACAAAAACTCCTCAGGGAAGGCAGAGATGGCTTCACATCTCCAGGGGAGACTCAGGGAGGAGAATCACTGGATCTCTGGGGACAAGGCTGGGATCAGAGGCTGGGAGAAGCTCTTATAAACCCTGAGGATGGCTGTGGGGTGGGGAGTGCCCAGCAGGAGTCCTGCCAGGGGCTGCCCTGGTTCCCTCGGTGGCGCTGGCTGTCCCAGCTGAGCCCTGACCTGGTTTTTGATCAGCCCGTCCTCGTAGTACCAGACGGAGCTGCTCTGCTCGCTCAGGCTGGAGACCACCACCCGCCCTGCCTTCATCTCCTCCACGTCGTCGGGCACCGAGAGGAAGAGCTCCAGCTCCCTGCTCCTGATGTGGAAATAGACCCGTCTCTGCAAGAGAGGAGCCTGGTTTGCACCCACACCCCGCTGGCCTGCAGCTCCTCGCCTGGCTGGGGCTCTGCAAGGGAGGACCCTGTGCCCCTGGGGGGGTTCTCCCCATCGTGCTGCCCCCAGGTGTCCCCAGGTGCCCCCAGGGTGGTGGCTGTGACCATGACCTGTCCCTCGTAGCTGGCACGGGCACGGCTCACCGCGCTGGGATGCCGTGGGTTTTACGAGGCTGTTGCCCACGGGGAGTGTTTCACCACAAAGGCAGCCACTCCCAGGGTGGGGGACAGGAATCTGGGGTGGCAGTGCCGAGCTGGTGGCACCTTTCCCGTGTCAGAGACGTTGGGCTGCTGCTCCCCAGCTCCCCCAGCCCGGGGCTGGCAGCTCTGTCTCCGTGTGAGCCTCGTGCCCCGGGGTTTTGGGTTCACCCTGACGGGTGCCACCGCCCTGTCCCCTCCCCGAGGTGACCCTCACCTGGCGGATGGGGTAGAGGGACCCCACGTGCTGCAGCCCGCTGTAGGTCAGCCAGTTGGTGATCTCAGTGCAGTCCAGCAGCCACTGCCGCCCTCGGAAATCGCCGTGCTCGCACAGCACCCAGCTGTGGGGACAGGGTGGCACGGGACAGGTCACCCCGGGCGGGCAGGGGACACCCAGGGGTGCCAGGGGAGCAGGGCTCACTCACATCCCTCCTTTGACCCGCACGGACAGCACGTGGTTGTTGAAACCCTCAGCCTGGAGACTCCGCACCTCGGAGTTGAGCTCGATCTCCTTCCCCTCGAAACACTCCAGCCCGTGCAGGAAGATGGAGGGCTCCGAGAAAAACTGTGGGGTTGGGGACAACGGGGGGAGTGGGGGTTCCTGGGGTGCAGAGCCAGAGCTGGGGGTGCCCGTGAGAGGGGAAAAACGTTCTGGAAGGTTCTGCTAGGGAAGGGAAGGGAAGGGAAGGGAAGGGAAGGGAAGGGAAGGGAAGGGAAGGGAAGGGAAGGGAAGGGAAGGGAAGGGAAGGGAAGGGAAGGGAAGGGAAGGGAAGGGAAGGGAAGGGAAGGGAAGGGAAGGGAAGGGAAGGGAAGGGAAGGGAAGGGAAGGGAAGGGAAGGGAAGGGAAGGAACTCACCAGTGGAACTTTCTTCAAGGAGCGAATGGCGGTGGAGCAGAGGCAGCCCATGGCACTGAGCGTGGGGTACTCGCCCTCAGACAGCACGTGCTGCTCCCCTGTGAAGTCCTGCCCGTCGAACAGGATCCAGCTGGTGGGGAGGAGCATTCCGGGCTGACAGAGCCATCACGGAGGGCACCCATCCCTCCCACAGCACCCCGACCCCCTACCTGCCCCCGCGGACTCTGCAGGAGCGCGGGATGAAGGCTTCGGGCAGGGCCTCCTGGTCCTCCTCAAAGGCAACGTGATCCCCCAAGAAGTCGGGCTCTGAGAAAAGCAGGACCTGGGGAGGGGAGCAGGGAGCTCGGTGAGGGGGCAACGCGTCACCCCCACC
Source organism: Passer domesticus (assembly GCF_036417665.1). NCBI lineage: Eukaryota > Metazoa > Chordata > Aves > Passeriformes > Passeridae > Passer > Passer domesticus. The sequence goes on along the minus strand of NC_087497.1, from coordinate 5,683,483 downwards.
CCACAAGGGGCTGCACCCCCCTCCCCATCCACCAGCCCTGACCTTGGAGACGAAGTGCAGGTTGTGCTCCCTGACCTGGAAGCAAGCAGAGCGGGGCTGGTGGGAGTCTGGCCGTGACACCCACTGCCCCGGGGGGGTCCCATGAGGAGGGGCTGTCCCCTCACCTGCAGGATGGGCTGTGCCGAGGCGATGTGGCAGTCGCTGGCCCCCCAGTCCTCGCAGCTGCGGTACACGCCCTTCTCCAGGATGTACTGCTCGCCCGAGTAGTTGGGGCCCTCGTAGGCCACCCACCTGCAGGGGGGAGGTGAGTGCTGGCCCGTTCCCCCTCCCCAGCACCCCCCCAGCCCCCTGGCCCCACGCTCACACGCCGCTCAGCACGTGGATGGACTGCGTGACGCTGCCGTAGCCGGCCAGCCGCGTGTCGGGCAGCGCCTCGCTCAGCTCCACGCTCGCGCCCTCCTCGAAGTCCATGGCCTCAAACAGCACCAGTGCTGGGTCGGAGAAGTCCTGTGGGGAGAGGAGACCCCCCCCAAGCCCCGTGGTCTGTCAGGGGAAGGGGCTGCGGGCTGGGCACACGCACAGCCGGGCTCCTGCCTGGCCTCGGGCACTCTGGGACGGGGGGAGCAGCTGCCAAACCTTTGGGTGGGTTTGGGGGATGTCAGGCCATGCCCAGCTGCCTGATGCAGGCAGGGACAGCTCCCTTTGGGGGTGAGGGTGCCTGGCTCTCTCTGCCCACACCAAATCCATCCCCAAGCCGTTGCCATGGCTGCCCTCACCGTCCGGATCAGCCGCAGCGACACCAGCTCCTTGCTGTAGCCGCCCCACTGCCTCCAGTCCTGGTACTCCCCTTCCTCCAGCAGGTACTGGTGGCCACGGAAACCTTCCTTCTCGTAGCCAACCCAGCTGTGGACAGGCACACACGGGCAGTGAGGACTCCAGAGGATTCCCACATAGCCCCCATAGCCCATAGTCCCCATAGGTTGGCCATTGTTCCCACGCGAGGGCTTAAAGCACTCCCAGTTGAGACAAAGCCCATCCAGAGGATTTCCACGTGCTGGGGCACGGGGACACCATCCACAGCCTCTCTCCCAGGAGCCCCACAGCCCTTCCCAGGGTGGGCATCACCTTCCCAGCCAGGATGGCAGCCCTGGCCTGCCCGTGCCACTCACCAGCCGCCCAGCACACGCAGGGAGCCCACGGTGGGCAGCGCTGCCTCGGGCAGGCGCCTCAGGTCGTAGATGTCTCTGCTGATGGTGAAGCTGCGGCCCTGGAAAGCTGCAGCCTCATAGATCAGCACCTGGGGGCAGGGGAGAAAGAGGAGAAAGGTGAGAAAGGAGACGAGGTGGGGTGAGGGTGGTCCCAGGGCCAGCCCAGCCCAGGGTTCCTGGGAGCTGCCCCAGAGCTCACCTGTGGCTCACCAGCTCTCTCCACGACGGGGCAGCCCTGGAAGGAGAAGGAGCCCCAGTGAGGGTGGCAGGAGGAGACATTGCAGGGACATCTGCTGCCACCCTTTAAAGCCTGAGCTGGTTTTTGGGTCATTTTCATTCCAGAAGCTCTTTTGAAGCTTTCCCTCACCCCTAACCCACGGGAGCACTTTCCAAAGCCACGCTTGGCCTGTTTCCACACAACCAGCACTCACTCACAGCTGGACACAGCCCTGGAAGCGCCCCAGGAGCCAGCACTCACCAGCCTGATGGGATGCATGGAGCAGATGGATGGGTCCTTTGCTCCCCAAGCCTTTAAGTTGGGGTACCCGCCCGGCTCCAGAACGTAGGGATCATCATCAAAGAAAGGCTTGGAGTAAAGCAGCCACCTGGGGACCGGGGAAAGGCGTCACACCCCGCTCCCGTCTGTGCCCGAGCCCACCCGCAGCCCCCAGCCCCAGGTGCCCTCACAGGCCCGAGTGCACGATGATGGAGGCGGCAGCCAGCGCCTGTCCCCGCTCGCGGGTGTCCTCGGCCGAGCCGCTGAACCGGAGCCGGGCGCCCTCGCCGTTCTCCTCCGCGAACAGGCTGATCTCGGGGGTGCGGTAATCCTGCGGGCACAGCGGCGTTGCGGCTCCCGCGGCTCCGCCCGGGGGGCGCGGGGGGCTCCGGGGGTCCCGCACTCACCCGCACCACCCTCTTGAAGGAGCCGATGCGGAACGGGCGGCTCCCGCGGGGCTGCCCGCTGTCCCCGCTGTCCCCGTACGCCGTCCAGGGGTTGTCGATCTCCACGTCCCCCTCGGCCAGGACGCATTTGCGGCCGCGGAACCGCGGCTTCTCGTACATCACCCACCTGCGGGCGGCACGGGGGGACAGCCGGGGTCACCGCAGCCCCGCGGCGGAGTGCGGGGGCGGCCGGGCTGTCACCGCCGCGGTAACGAGCGCTGGCAGGACGGGCGCTCCCGGTGCCCGGGCTGCGACATCCCCGGCACGAGTCCCTGCCGAGCCCCGCCTGCTGTCCCTACCCGCCTCGGATGACTCGGATGGAGATGGTGTGTGACAGCTCCCAGGACGTGGCGTCGGGGATGTCGTCCCAGATCTCCCGTTTGTGCCCCGCGAAGCCGGCGTCGGAGTAGAGGATGATCTGGGGAGGGGGGCACGGCGGGGGAGTGCTGCCACACCGCGCCGTGCCGGCCCAGCCCGGCCCCACCGCCCTCCCTGTACCTTGCCAGGTCTTGTGTTGATCTTCTCCAAGCCCTCCTTGTCCTCCTGCTGTGAAGAGCCCAGGGCACGGGAGGGTGAGGAGTGCGGGGGGACCTCGGCTGCAGCGGCCATCTCGCGTCTGCCAGGCCCTCCCCCCGCCCCGAGCAGCCACACCTCGGGCAGCCACACCTCGAGCACTCCTGCCCGGCTGGGATCAGCCTCCCGTCTGACCCCGACCCTCCCGTCACCTGCCCGGCACCTTCCCAGCAGCCGTGGTGGCACCCTCCCATCCCCTGACCTCGTATCCATCCATCCCAGTGCCCTCCCATCACCCATCCTGTGCCCTCCCATCACCCATCCCAGTGTGTCCCATCACCCATCCTGTGCCTGCACTTTCACCCCACGGCCTCTGACGGGAAGCAGCAGCCGTATTTTGGGAGCAGGGAATGCTGCTGCAGGGTCCAGCCCCCACCCCCTTCCCGGGGAAGGAAGGAGAGCATTCCCCAGCGCTGGAATCACTGGGATTCTCTCACCAGCACATGGTCGAGGCTCAGGCTCACGCTGCTCTCCGGCTCCTCGGCGACAGCAGGGACAGAGCCAGAACTCAGGGCTTCCAGCACGGCCACCTCGGGGCCGGGGTGGCCACCAGGGCCCAGCCCATTGTGGCCCCCGAGGCAGGGTAAATCCGAGCCCCCGTTGGCGTCGGGCAGCTCGAGCAGGGCGGCGCCGGGGGACACGAAGCGGCTGTAGAGCACGCTCTTGTCCAGCCGCGAGTAGGGCTTGCCCTCCTCGGCTGCGGCCGCCCTCTGCTCCACGAGGTGCGAGAGCAGCGCCATGCCCTTGAGGACGTTCCCTCGGAAGAGCCCGCTCCGCTCGGCCGGGCCCCCGGCCACCAGTTTGGCGTTTCCATCTGCTCCCAGCGCCCCCAGGAGCGAGCCCCCCTCCACCCACCCTTGGCCCGCCACGCCGTCCCCATCCCCGGGCAGCGCTCGGCGGCTCCCCGCGGCCGCCCGCTCCTCGGCGCTCAGGTAGGGGTTCTCGATCTCCTCCTCTTCCTCGGGGCTCTCCCGGGGCCGCCCCGCCAGCAGCTCCCGCAGGGCCTGGGGCAGGGACAGGGGGGCACGGGGGGCCACGCGGTCCTCGTGGATGGGGGGCAGCGCAGCGCAGCGGCTCAGCGCCGACGGCCGCGGCTGCCGCGGGGCTTTGGGCGCCTTCCGCATCTCCGAGGGCTCCATGTTGCGCAGCGTGTCCACAAAGATCTCCATGTCCACCAGCAGCTCGGGGTCCTCCTCGCTCGCGTCCGGGGGGCTCTCAGCCGGGGGCTCGCTGGGGGGCTCTGGGGTGCTCTCAGGCTCTTGGGCTGTGCCCTGGGGGTCTCCCATCATCTCATTCCCCTCCGGCTCAATCTCAGCCTTTGCTGATGCTGCTGTTTGGGATGCAGGCTCTGGACCATCGCTCACCTCTTGTGGGGGGTTCTCGGGGGTGCTGCCAGCTCCCGGGGGGCTCTCTGTCCTCGCTGGTGTGGCTGGGGTGGTGCCATCCACCTCTGCCACGCTTCCCTCACCTGTGCCAGCCGGATCAGCCTGGCCAGCAGCCGCTACCGAGGGACACTGCGGGGGGCTGCTCACACTGCTTTGGGGGTCCCCGGCCCCCGGAGCTGCTTTCCCCGGCGTGGGCTCGGCTTGTGCCGAGTCCTTCTCCTCGGGGGATCCCTCGGCCAGGAGCCCGGCGGCCTCCGCGCTGCCTGGCGAGCTCTCCGTGCCCGCCGCGGCCGCAGCAGAGCCGCTGCCCCCCTGCCCGGGGCTGTCCCGCTGCGCCGAGGCCGCGGTGGCCCCGCCGGTGCCGCGTGTCCCATCGGGAGCCCCGCGCCCCTCGGGCCCGGCCGCGTCCCTGCCCGTCCGCAGCACGGTGACCTGGCGGGCCCTGGGCAAGGCGGGGGGCTTGGTGGCACACGGGCCACCGGCAGCCCCCTGGGGACGCTCGGCGGGCCGGGTGGGCAGCAGCGTGCCGTGCACGTAGCTCTCCCGGTGCACGGGCACCTCCGGGCAGGGGGAGCCGTCCCCACCGGGCCCCGCCTTGCCCCGCTCGTCCTGGCGCCGGGCTCTCTGCGCCGGGGCATAGACCTGCGAGAAGATGGGGCCGTGCGCCGCGAACTCCTTGGGGAGGCTGGCGGAGGACGAGTGCTCCCGGTGGGTGGGAGCGGCGGGGCCGGAGCCCTTCTTCTCCACGATCTCCCTCTCCCAGGCCTGCAGCAGCAGGGACACGCGGGACGGGCTCCCGGCCCGGCCCCGGCCGCTGCCGGGGCTCTCCAGGCGCCGCGACACCAGCGAGACCTTCTGGAAGCGGGAGCCGGCCTCGGGGGCGGCCGCCGGGCCCTGCTTCATGCTGAGCTCGGCGCTGGACACGAAGGCTCTGCTCCTGCCGTGCCGGAGCGGCGGATCCATGCCGGGAGCGGTGCCGGCTCCGGGCTGCCCGAGCTCCCCGCGCTGCCGGGCTCAGCCCCCGCGCTGGGGCTGCCGGAGCTGCAGGGACAGAAGGAATCTCTGGGAGAGCTGAGAAAAAACCCCCCCGGCCCCAAAGCAGGCCTGTAAACCCCACAGACCTCCCTCTGATCCCGAGGGACGTTTCGGGAGGATCCCGTGGGCACGGGAGGCAGCTCTGGGGCTCCTTGTGGTGCTCATGCCATCCGTCCTGGCACGGGGAGGGTGAGGGGGGCACCGTGGCTCCCTCTGCCCGGCCGTGCCAGCCCCGCTGTGCCCGGCAGGGCTGGCGGGAGCTCTGCCACACACCGGGGTGGGCTGTGGGCTGTGGTGAGCCTGGCAGGGCACAGGAGAGCCCGGCAGGGCACAGGAGAGCTTGGAAGGGCACGGGGCAGCCTGGCAGGGCACAGGAGAGCTTGGAAGGGCACGGGGCAGCCTGGCAGGGCACAGTGAGCCTGGAGAGGCACAGGGGAGCCTGGCAGAGCAGAGATGAGCCTGGTGGGGCACAGGTGAGCCCGGCAGGGCACAGGCAAGCCTGGCAGGGCACGGTGAGTGTGCAGAATGCAGCCGGGCCGTGCCGTGCCCCGAGCTGCGGGATGAGTCAGGCGGGCAGCAGGGCTGCGCCGAGTCAGCAGAAGCAGCAAACAAACAAGCCCAGAAAACAACAGGGAAGCTGCTCCGTGCGGGAAAGGCCGGGCCGGGATGGCAGCGGGGCCGGGGCGGCCCCGGGGAGAGCAGGAGGGGGTGGAGACCCGAGCAGCCTCAGACCCTGAGCCTTCCCTGTGGCTGCGTGGCAAAGGTGGCACTGCTGCCTCCTCCTCTGCAGCTCCACGGGCACGAGGACTGAACTGGGATAATCACCCAGAGCCACCCCCCGAGCTGAGATTGTCCCCAGCAGGCAGCTGCACGTCCTGGCGTGGGCTGCTGGTCCCCAGGCTCAGGGGAGGGGACAGGGACACAGTGCCACCTCGGCCTGGGGGGGATGCCAGCACAGTCCCCGTGCTGTGGCCACATGCCTGCCCCAGAAAGGTTTTATTGCTGGGTTTGGGACTGGAAGCAGCTGACACAGCAGGCGCTGGGGAGGGAGCTGGGAGTGCACCCACGTCCCAGCGTCTCCCAGTTAGGAGCTGTTGGGTGTCACCGCTCAGCTGGGGACAATGGCAGGGACGGGGATCTGGGGTCAGCCCGGGGACAGGCTGGGATTAAGGTCCCCATCCAGGAATGGGGACTCCTCCCTGCACGAGCCCCGGGGCCGCTTTCCCTGGGGGACACCTCGGGGGAGGAGCTCCTCCTGCAGCAGCCGGGTGGGATGAATCCAGCGCTGGGCTGGGTTTTCCCACTCCCCAAGGGCATCAGGGGCCGGGGCAGGCAGGGAAGGGCCGGGTACAGGCAGCTGCCTGCCCCTTCTGCCAGCCCGCCAGGAGCCCTCCTGATCCTGCTCTCCCCGGCCCAGCAGGTCTTTCCAGAACAGATAGGAAGAGTTTGTGTCATTTTCCCGGAAGGTGACGAGACTTTGTCTGGGGCAGCCAGCACCGCTGGAGGCTGGGACCAGCCTGGGTGGGGCTGCAGAGCCACATGGGCACAGCTGGGTGCCCAGGGCCACAGCTGGGTGCCCAGGGCCACAGCTGGATCCCCAGGGCCACAGCTGGATCGCCAGGGCCACAGCTGGATCGCCAAGGCCACAGCTGGGTGCCAGGGCCATGGCATCCTCCAGTGGAAGAGGGATGGATGCACTGGCCGTGCCCATGGCTGCAGGACAGCACGGGGACAGAGGGACACAGGGACAGGGACACAGGGACAAGGACACAGGGACAGGGACACAGGGACAGGGATGCTGGCTCTGTGCAGCACTGGGATGCTGGGGGGAGGGGGGACCTGCTGACTCAGCATCCTGCCTCTCACCTGGAGCTGCATTTCCAAAGATCTCCAGGTCTGCCTTTCCCATCCCATGCCCACAGCCGGATGCCACCCTGGGCCCCCCAGCTCCTGGGAAAAGAGCTCACCCCGAGCCCTGCTCTGCCCCAGCACCACATTCTCTGCTGTAATTCCCTCTGCAGCAACGGGTCAAGGACAGGAGGGTGCAAGGGCAGGAGGACAAGGCCCTGCAGCTCCCTGGCTGCTGCTGCTGGCCATCTCTGCCTGCCTGGACGTGCCAGGCTGGATCCAGCGCTGTTGCCACACCGGGGCACCCAGCACGGCTCTGATGCATCCCCTTCGGCCAAGCCAAGCCAAGCCTAGCCGAGCCGAGCCGAGCTGACCTCGTTCTCTGCCTCCCATCACCCCAGAGGGTCCCCAGCACCCAAATCAAAGGCTGTTTAATATTCGGGAGACACGGAGGGGCCGAGGGCCGCAGCTGCGGCTGCCTTTGAGCGCTGAGCACGGATTAAGCTGAGCCTGCGGCCACGCCGGGCTGAGCGCGGTCACCGCGGGGCGAGCGCTGGCCTGCCACCCTCAGGAGGACCGGGACAGGGCTGGGGCACTGCTGCAGGGCTGGGGTTCACGGGGAGGGCAGGGGAGCCCCCTTGCTGCCCCTGTACCCCCGGGCATGGGCACGGGGGGACAGTGGTGACAGGGGAGCCCCGCTGTCCCCCCAGCCCGGGCCGTGAGGCCAGCAGGCGTGCAGGAGCCCCGGCTCGCTCTGGCACCTCTTGGGGTGCACTGTGCTGGCAGGAGTTGGATTGCAACCCAGCAGCCCCCCAAATTCAGGGTGAGAGGGTCAGAGCTGGGCTCAGCCCGCACCTCCCGGCCCCATCCCCCCCTCCCTGGCCACTGCTGCTCCTGGGGAAGCCGGGGCCCATCCCAGAACCTGCCCAGCCGGGGCTGGGCTCCCAGCACCGGGCAGCCCGCGGGTGGCAGCGGGACGGGAGCCCCGGTGCCGCGGGACCCCCGGTGCCGCTCCCCGGCAGCACGGAGCCCCTTCCCCTCCAGCCCCGCCGGCCCGGGCAGCGCCCTGTGCCCCCTGCACCCCCGTACCTGCCGGCCGAGGGTCCCGCCGTGCCGGCCGGGCTCTGAGCCGTGCCGTGCCGTGCCGTGCCGTGCCGTGCCGTGCCGAGCGGACTCGCGGGGCTGCTCCCTGCACACCGCACAGCTGGGCGGACCGGCAGAGTCACCCTGAGCACCCAGCCCTGAGCACCCAGCCCTGGCGCAGCGGAGGTTTGGCATTCCTCAGGTGCTGACAGCCGGGGAGCCGGTCAGGCTGGTTCCAGACCCGGCTCCCCCCGTTTCCTCCGACTCAGCAGTGCCGGGAGGGAGCGCAGCCGGCCTGGGTGGCTCCGGGCCCCCCGCACCTCCATCCCACCTCCCACCGAGTGGAGGGCGATGGGAACCCCGGGCGGGACAGCAGGGACCGCTTTGTGCAGGCCCGGGGGCTGGCAGGGTCCCAGCAGGGCGCTGAGGGGCTGGGGTCCGCGGGGCTGGGGGTCCGCAGGGCTGGGGCTGGGGGTCCGCGGGGCTGGGGCTGGGGGTCCGAGGGGCTGGGGCTGGGGGTCCGCGGGACTGGGGTCGCCCCAGGTCATTCCCCTTCCCGGGGGTCCCACGCGGAGCCCCCAGCACTGCAGCGCCTTCCCGAGGGGCTCCGAATGCGGGGACATCTCCCAGGTCTCGGAGGGCTGGGGCTCTCCAGGGGCTTCACACGGGTTTGGGGACGGCGTGGCCATCACAGTAGCCCTGGGCCACCGCAGGAGACCTGGCCCGGGGCGCAGGGCCCCGTCCCGGCAGGGCGGGGAGCGCAGCAGGGCCCGCACCCGCCCCGTGCCCTCCCCTGCCCTCCCGCTCCGCCCCGGCCCGCGGGAGCCGCTGCGGTGCCAGCCTCTGCCCGGGGCCACCACTCCCGGCTGCTGGCCCAGCCCAGGAGCCTCCGCGGCCACCGCCAGCCCGGCGCAGGTGGCCACAGTTCACCTCCGGCTGGGGCCACCCTGCCCTGGGTGACACCGCTCACGTGCTGGGGAAACTGAGGCACAGCCGAGCTCCCTCTGCCGGCTTCTGGGCGGTCCCCAATCCCCTCCCGTGCCCTTCGCCGGGCCCCCAGGGGTGGCTGAGCACCCTCGCGGGGACCGGCTGCCCCACGGGTGGCTCGGGCACGGGAGCGGGGTGTGTCCCCTGCGTCCCCCGGTGCCCGCAGCAGCTGCACGATGGGGTCCGGGCTGGCTCGGTGCGGGAGCACACGCGTGTGCCAGGCTGTGCCAGGCTGTGCCAGGGTGGGTGTCCGTGCCCAGCCAGCCGAGCCTCCAGCGGAAGCTCCCTCACAGCCCCCGCACCGGCCGGGCAGCGTTTAGTCAGCGCTGGGCAGGGTCCCCCCGCAGCAAACCAGTTCCCCGGGCACTGGAGGAACTGGAGGGACACCGGGGCGAGCCTGGGCTTTGAGTCACTGTGTGCGAAGGGAGGGGCACGGGCGGGGCCGGGCTCGGCACGGAGACGGGGCCGGGGGAGCCCCGCAGCGCCCCGAGTCCCCCCGGGCTGCAGGGGCGCCCCGCGGTCATCGTCCCTCCCGGCGGGGGGAACGGGAGGGCCGGAGTGAAAAAGGAAAAGGAAAAAAGGCAAAGGACCCCTCTGTGAGCCGTGTCCCCTCCCGCGGGGGACACTGGGTGCCTGTCCCCGTCCCGGCGGGACCCGAGGGACAGGCTCGTGTCCCTCTGCTCTGGACACAGCTGCGGTGCCCTTCCAGCCCTCAGCCCCGGGGCAGCCGCCGCTGCTGCTCGGGGGCAAGGAGGGCTCGGCAGGGATCAGCCAGCCCAGCGTCCTTGGCAGCTGGGCTGTGAAGGGGGTTCTGCAGCCCCCCAGGAAAGATGACAACCCTGTTTGCCAGGTCACCAGCGAGAGGAGGAAGATGCAGGAGAGGCCGATGCATTAGGAGGTGAGATCCAGCTGCTGGAGGAGAGGCTCTGCCTGTCCTCAATATGCTGCTGCGCCCTCCTGGCTCCCCCAAAACAGTTTTCTCCCCCAAAACAGTTTTCTCCCCCATTCCTGGGTTTGCTGTTGGGGGAGTGAGGCCTGAACAGGGCTGGGGGGATTTAAGGGGCAAGACGTGTGCGCTCTGGTCTGGGGGGGTCTGCAGCCTCTGAGGAATATCCTTCAGCTGTCGATTCCCCTTTATCAGGGAGCAGGAATATGCATGGGCTGAGGCGCTGATCGATGCCCGCTCTGAGCGATCGATCAGCCGCTGCCCCGGGGCTCCCATCGGCGGGAGCTGCCGAATTTGGGCACAGCCCAACCCTGCAGGCCAGGGGACAGGGCTGGGTCTGCCCCCCTGCCCTGCCGGGGGAGCCTGGCCCGGGGCAGAGCCCCACGGGGCACCCGCAGGAGCCCTCCTCACCCTCCTCACCCTCAGGAGCCCTCCTCACCTTCCTAACCCTCCTCACCCTCCTCCGCCGGGTGCCAGTGCCCAGGGAGCCCGGCTGGGCATGGAGCAGGATGGAGCAGTGTGAAGCAGGATGGAGCAGCACGGAGCAGGATGGAGCAGGATGGAGCAGCATGGAGCATGATGGGGCAGGATGGAGCAGGATAGAACAGCGTGGAGCAGGATGGAGCAGCATGGAGCAGGATGGAGCAGGATGGGGCAGGATGGAGCAGGATGGAGCAGCGTGAAGCAGGATGGAGCAGGATGGAGCAGCGTGAAGCAGGATGGAGCAGCACGGAGCAGGATGGAGCAGGATGGAGCAGCATGGCCACGTTCCATCCCCAGAGCTCTGGGGCACCCCCAGCTGGAAAGAAGCCGCAGGGAGAATTTTGGAGGGCTGGGGAGGCGCTGCCTGCTGAGGAGCACGCCTGTGCCGGTGTCCCCCCCAGCCCCGGGACACCCCTCAGCCCCGCTGGAGGCACGGGGCGAGCAGGGGGTGCGGGGGACCGGGGAGGGGAGGAGCAGCTCCGTGGCTCCTTCATTGATCGCTTGGTAGCCAAAGGTCAGCGGCGAGCGTGGAAGGGTGGGGAGGAGGGAGGGGGGTGTGAGGGACACTCTGCCAGCCCTGGGCTGGGCCACGGCGGGGGAAATGCCAGCCTTAGGCAGGGCAGGGTGGAGTGCCCGGCATGGGCACCCCCCGCTCCTCCTCGTGCCTCAGTTTCCCCACCAGCAGATGGGCTGGCAGGACGGGGCAGTGGCCACCGGGCTGGGTGGGTGGGGAAGGAGGCGTGGGGGGCTGGAGGGAAGGGTCTGTGCCCGCAGGAGGGGGTGGAGGTGGGCTCGGAGAGGCTCGGAGGAGGTTTGTGTGTCTGCGTGCGGCCAGCGGGGCTGTGCCTGCGGGGCGGGCAAGGAGAGGGATCAGTTTTCCTTGGCTGGAGCTCGGAGGCTGCTTTTGAGCTGGGAATTTTGAGAGTGGTGACGGTGGCAGCGCTGGGAGGTGGCGCTGGAGCCTCAGCTCAGATAAGATCATTTTTCCACGGCCCTTCAGGACCCCGGAGGGGCTTGCAGCGCCCTGGGGACACCGGTGCCCATCTCTGCCAGCGCTGTGAATCTCGTGCCCATCCCCAGGGCTCATCCTGCCGGGTCAGGCCCGGCGGAGCCCCGGGGCAGCTCGGCGGGTCCGGCCCGGGGACAGCAGCGCCGGCACCGGGCTCGCAGAGCTGCTGCCCTCGCCCCGGCCGTGCCGGGGGGAAGATTTACAGGCTGTCAGAGCCGGGGCCAGAGGTCAGCAGGGGTCACAAAGTCCATTTCACTGAGGTCACTGTCCACTTCTTTCAATCTAATGAAGCCATTATTGGTGAAAGCGGCCGCTTTGCCGGCTCTCCCCTTGAAGCCGAGCAGGGCACAGCCACCGGCTCTGAAAGAACAGGAAGGAGTCCCCGTCCCTTCCCTTCCGCGCTCGCCACTCAACAGGAGCCGAAAACAAACACAGCGCACGCAGAAATGTGCCACGGGCCCGGCGTGGAAGGTGGCACGGGCAGGGTGGCAGTGCCCTGAGCGGGGACGGGGCTGGGAAGGCACCGAGGCCGGGCAGAACCCGGCGGGTGCTCAGGGAGTCGCTGCTGCCTCCAAATAGTTACAGGAAAATGCTCTGGGGCCGCTGCTGTCAGCCCTGTCCGTGACAGGCCTGCAGGGGGAGGCTGGGGGGTGTTTTCTGATGGGTTCGTGGTGGAGAAGGCAGGAAAGGGCTCGTTCCTCTGCAGATCCTTCACAGCGTGCAGCCTGCGCCCTCCCCACATCCCGGCGGAACGGGGAGAGCCGGGCAGGAGCGGGATGGGAGAGGGATGAGTGGGGATGGGGGGTTGTCTCCTCCCCTCCTGCCCCAGTTGTCCCACAGCCGAGAGGAAAACGAGGAGGGATGTGCAGCCCCTGCAGCCAGGAGAGGGGGCCAGACGCGCTCCTGCTGCCGGGATTGTCCCGGGATAGTCCCGGGATGGCCCCGGGCCGCTGTGAGTGCCAGCAGAGAGAGGGATGGACCAGGGACAGGCACGGCGGTTTCTTTCTTGCCAGGACTGCCACCAGCCCCGTCCCCTCCACCAGCCCCGTGCCGGACTGGGAATTCTGCGGCTGCCAGAGCCTGGCCAGGGATGGCAGCGGGGATCCCGCAGGAAGCAGCGGCCAGGCCCTGCCCTGGGCTCTGGGGATCGGCTCAGCGTCCTCCCGGCCCGGCTTGTGCCCGCTGAGAGTGGGGTGAAGGTGAGGGGACACGCTGTGACACCGTGCGGGGGGCACTGGTGGCACCTCCCACCCTGTCTGCGTGGGGCACGCATCCACCCGCGCCGAGTCCCGGCGGGCTGGGGCGCTCCCGGCACTCACTCGCGTGCCTGCACAGTGACAAACCCTCCTCTTCCTCCTCTTCCTCCTCCTTTGCCATCCTACTGTGGGGTCCAGGGGGCTGCTCGGCTCTGTGGGGAAGGGGCAACGAGGAGCGGGAGGAGGGAGAGAAGGGCAGGAGGAGGGAGAGGAAGGGCAGGAGGAGGGAGAGGAAGGGCAGGAGGAGGGAGAGGAAGGCAGCGGGAGGAAGGCAGCGCCAGGACCCTGGACAGGGCCGTGTTTCAGCACCGCGGCCAGCGGCAGCGGCCCCGCGGGCGGCGCAGCCCTCGCGCGGGGATTCCCCACGCGGGATTTCACCGCCAGCACCGGCCCGGCCCGGGGGTCCCCCCGCCGTCCCCCCGCGGTCCCCCCGCCGCGCCCGGTGAGCGCTCGGTGCCCGCCGGTGCCCCGCTCGGTGACACCACGCGGGACCGGCCCCGCGTGGGGCGGGGGGCGCGGGGGGCACCCCCAGCCCCCGCTGCCCCTCGGGGGGGACCCCCGGGCCGGGCCGGTCTGGGGGGCGCGGGGGGCACCCCGGGCCCGGCGCGGGCGGGCGGCGGGCGGCGCTGTGCCCCCGCGGCCGGGGCATTGTCCGCCGCCGGAAATGAGCCGCTGGTCACTCGCCCTTTGTCCCCGCCCGGCCCGGGGGGCGCCGGGCCCCCGGCACCGCCGGCACGGGGGGCAGCGCGGCCCCGGGGGCGGCCATCCCGCGGCTCGCACCGTGCCCCGCTCCCGGGGCGCGTCGTGGGGCTGGGGGCGCGGGGAGCCCCCGGTGTCCCGGGGAGCCGCGCTGCCGGTTCCCCCGTCCCACCGGGCCGCAGGTGGCTCCGCCCGCGGGGGGAAAGGACGCGGGGGCTGCCCCGGGGTGCGGGGGTCCCGCGTGCGGCCCCCCCCCACCCCCGGCCGGGTGTCACCTCCTGCCTTGACAGGTGGCCTCGCCCCGAAGTGCCCTGAGCGTGGGGGGGTCAGCCCGCAGAGCCCCCCCGCTGCAAATCCCTCCCGGAATGTGTCGCTATTAGCGGGGGGGTTAATTAGGATCACGTGGGGCGGGGTGGCGGAGCAGGGCCCGGCGCCCCCCGGCCCCGCGGGTGGGTCCTGGGGGGGGCGGGGGCTGCTATTGTCTGCGAGAATTTGGGAGCCTTTGAAAAAACCCTCCCGCTCCCTCCCACCCCTATTGTTGGAGTGAAGATGGAGTCAAACCTCTCCCGGCTCCCTCCCGGCGGGGTCTAAGCTGGGTTTTTTGTTGGTTTTTTTTTTTTCCTTCTTTTTTTTTTTTCTTTTTTTTTTTTTTTTTTTTTTTTGGCTGGCCTGATACCCTCAAAGCTGGCCGAGGAGGAGGAGGGAGGAGGCGGTAACAGCCACAACTCGGAATTTGCAAGCGAGTGTCGGGATGGGGTCTGTTTCCAACCAGCAGTTTGCAGGTTAAGTTATATTATTGTCGCAGCCCGCCTCGGCTCCGCGATTATTAATAACGAGGGCAGAGCCCGGCCGGGGGGCACAGGGACCCCCCGACCCCGGCCCACCCAGCCCCGCTGGCCCCGGCAGCGCGGCCGGGCCCGGCGGGCGCCCCTGCCCCGCGCAGCGCCGGGGGCTCGGGGGGGATTTCTCGGGGTTTTTATCCCCCCTCCAGCCCCAGGATGACCCCAGAAGTTTGGGGCCGGGGGTGTTTGCAGCGGGGGTGGGACGGTGCGAGGGGGGGATGCTGACGGTGAGGGAGAATTTCTCCATCGTGGCTTGCTGGGGGCAGGGGGGGGTTCGGATTGGTATTTTGGGGGAGTTTTTCTCCCTTTTTAAAAGTTTAGTTTTAATGTTTTGATTTTAGAAAAATTACTTGGCTATTTTTTCATTACTCGTTTGGTTTTGGGGTTTTTTGTTGTTTTTGGGGGTTTTTTTTGTGTGTGTCTGGGATTTTTAATTTTTTTTTTCGTTTTTAACGTTTTTGAGGGAAAAACGGATTTAGGGCTCCCCCTCCACGCACCGCCTGGGTCGTGCCGGCAGGAGCTGCCTTCGTTCCCTGGGGTGATCCCCGTGCACACGTGGAGGCAGGGCTCACCTCTCTGATGGTTTTTTTGCACCTTTGGGGTTTTTTTGGCGTTTTCCAGCCTGGCACCCCGAGCCGGGTCGGAGGTTCCTGTGCTGGCGGGGGGCGCTGGGCCGGGGGCTCCCGCGGCTCAGCGGCTCCGTGCCTCTCTCGCCAGGTGCGAAGCCGGGCGAGGAGCCGGCCGGAGACTCGCCCAAGGCCGAGAACGAGTCGCAGCCCCTGCACGGCTCCGGCATCTGTAAGTGGTTCAACGTCCGCATGGGCTTCGGCTTCCTCTCCATGACCGCCAAGGGCGGCGCCACGCTGGACGCCCCCGTCGATGTCTTCGTGCACCAGGTACGGCCCGGGGGGCCGGGGAGGGCAGGGCAGCCCCTCGGGGCACGGAGGAGCCGTGGGGACCCCCCTGCGCCCCAGCCCGCCGGGGCTCCTCTGCGGGGACCCCGATTTGATTTTGCCGTCGTCGCCGGCCGGGTGGCCCCTCGGGGCCGGGGAGCAGGTGGCCGCGGGACGCGCCGCAGGGGGGACACGGAGGGACCCGGGGAACCGGCCGTGCTAGCCCGGCAGCCCCGAGCCCGGCCGGGATGCGGCACCGGGAGCTCAGCCCGGCACCGGGGAGCTCAGCCCGAGCCCTTTGTCCCTTCGCGGGGGGCACAAAGGCGTCGCGTTTGTGTCCCTGCGGGTCGCTGTGACAGTGACAGCGCCGTGCCCGGGTCTGACCACGCGTGCCGGGGACCCTGCAGCCGGGGAAGCCGTGCATGAGCGGCTGAAGTTCCTGGAACGCCCCGGATCTCGGGGGAGGATCCGCCGGAGATGCCCCGGGGGCTGGGGAAGGGGTTTGGGGACGGTGCCCAGCGCGGCTTGTGTGGTGCCCCCCACCTCGGGACAGCGGCTGGGGGGACAGAGCGAGCACGAGCGAAGGGGGCACGGGTGTTTTTGGGGCAAACACGGGGGGTTTGTGCCCCTGATCGAGAGCAGCGCCGCGGTGCTGGCTCCGGGCAGCCCCCGCAGCAGCCGCCCGCAGTGGCTGCTGCTCCTGACCCACCCAAAGCCCCCCGGACCGGGTCCATCCTGGGGGCTGGGGGCGCAGGGCTGAGCTCTGGGCGCTGAGGAGCTCCTGGAGCAGGGGCTCCCGGGGGTCGCTCGCTCCCTGCCCTGGAGCTCCAGGCAGGACTGGCGATGAAATGATGGCCAGGGGAGATGCCAGTCCCTTCTCCCTTGGCTGTGGCACGGGCAAAGCGCCTTGGTAGGAGCTGCTCTCCCAGGCACAGCTGGTTTTGGAGTCAAGGGCTCCAAATCCGCCGGGGGAAAACAGATCCTGGTGTTCTCGGGAGAGCAAATGGGCCTTTGCATGTCAATGCGGCACAGCGGGACCCAGCGCTCCCGGGGAGAGCCCCCCGCCCCGCTCCTGCGGCTTTATTGCCCCCAGACAGTCTGGTTTCCTGATTGCTCCTGCCCGCATTCCTGCAGGGGAAGGGAATTAGCTGGGGTGTCTCTGTCGGGAGCATCCCACTGCCTGCAGCCTCCCGGTGCCCCCCGCTTCCTCGGGTCGGGGGAGCCGTGCGATCCCGGAGGTTGCAGCGTTTGGGAAGCACGGGGAACTCGGGAAAAGCGGCTTATTTTGGGGTAGCAGAGGGGCCGGGGGCGTGGGGGGTTCCCCTGCTGCAGCAAAGGGCTTTGCCCCAGCAGCAGCTTTGGGCTGATGGAGAATTCTTCAATGCGGGTCGGGTTTCTCCTGCTCCGTGGCACAAAGGCTCTGCTCTCCTGCAGAAACAGCCGGAGCAGAGCATCTCCCGGCAGAGGGAACAGCTCACGCTCCCACCGCGGCCTCGCTGCTTTTGGGGGTGGCGTGCAGGGAACCGGGTCCTTGTGCCGGTGCTGTCCCCACCCCGCCACCCCGACCCTTCCCCAGAGCCCGAGTCGGCTCCGCTCCCGGCGAGGGAGGCAGGGCTGCCAGGGCAAAAGCCGCCAAAAGCCACCAAAAGTCAGCAAAAGCCACCAAAAGCCACGGGGCCAAGGCTCAGGGCTCGCTGTGCCCTGCCCAGCACCCAGCACCCCAAAGCAGCTTTGGGGCTTAACACTCCAGAGCCCCTCAAAACCCCGCTCCTTCCCCTCCTCATTTACATATGTGAATGATGACCCACAGGAAGTAATTGTGGGAGAAAGAAGGGAATTGGCCTCTTTAGATCTATTAAATCACTTTATTACAGGAACCAGGTCTGAATGGCCCCTCTCTGCAGGGAGCGCGTCTCCATCTCCCTCTGCCTTTATCTGACCACAAAGAGATTAAAATCTCGGCAGGACAGGAGACTAACAGGGCTCCTTGGGGCTGCCTTTCCCTCGCATTGTGAGCTCAAAATGAGGCATTTGGGTTCAAATGCCTCCCCTGGACACTGGAGATGGATTCATTTGGGGGCTGTGAGGAGACAGGAGGGATGAAGCAGAGGGGAGCAGAGCGGATCGTCCCGGGGAGGCCGAGGGCTGAGCAGCACCCCTGAGGAGCTGGGGGCCTTGAGGTGGCAGAAATTGGGCTGGTGGTGATGGTGAAGACCCCAAAGGTGCTCGGGAAGCAGCTCCCGGGCTCTGAGCATCACTCACAGGAGTGTGGAGCTGCCCGGGAAGGCAACATGGAAAGAGGGAAAGGAGAAAATCGAGGCTCGGTGCCGCTGGTTGGAGCTGAGGAGCAGAGCTGGGCTGGGATTTGGGCTGGGCTCTGGCTGGGGCAGAGGGGAAGAGCACGTCCAGTGCCTGGAAATCGTTGCTCTCCACAGCTTGGCTCTGCATTTCCAGGCGTTTCTCCCAGCCAGAAGATCTAAATCCTTGACAAATGCAGTTCGTTGGGTGGTTTTGTTCCTTCTGGTGGTTTTAGCAAGAAATTCTGCACCGTGCCCGCAGGGTTTGGTCACTGGCATCTCAGTCCTGTGTCCTTGTGGGGACACAAAGCTGTGCCCGGGGTTTGGCCTGCTGGGACTGGGATGTGGCACTCCCCGGGCAGTGTGGGACCCGCTGGGGACATCGGGAGGGGCTCCTGTCCCCCGTGATGCCGGGCAGGGATGGGATGGGGTGGATGGGATAACGGGGGTGGAAGTTTGGACCCGTTTGGACACGGGTTTGGCTGAGCCCACCTGGGCTGTCACCCACCTGTGCCAGGATAATATAAATTATCATCCACGTGAGCGTGACGTGAGGCCTTTAAAAAAAAAAATAAAAATCGTGTTTGGAGGGAGCTCCACGGCTGAGCGTGCAGAAGGGCACGAGGGACAGTTCCTCTGTCAGGGAGCAGGACCCAGCCTTGCCTGGGCTGGGCAGGATCCCAGCGGGGCTGGGGGCAGCGAGGGGGGGGAATCCGTGATGCTCCATCCCCAGGGACACGGGAACATCTCGCTTTTCCTGTGTTCGCTCCGCAGAGTCACCCCCAGCCCGGGGGCACCCGAGGTGCACATCCCCGGGGGAGAAAGAGATCGTGGAATCACAGATTGGTTTGGGCTGGAAAGGACCTTTAAAGGTCATTTAGTCCAACCCCCCTGCAAGGAGCGGGGAACTCCCGCAGAGATCCCCTGGGGGAGAAATGCTCCTTGGAATCTCTGCTTTTTTTGTGTGTGTGTGGGGGAAGAGGGGTAGTAGCAATTTCTCTGGTTTTGTTTATTCTGTAGGGTTGGTTTTTTTTAAAATAACCGCTGGAATTAAATTGTATTGCTCCGCTTGCGCGCCGCGTCCCGATGGGAAATTCTGAAAGAGAGCGGCTTTATTCCACCCCTGAAACTCCCTCAAGACGCTCACACACACACAAAAAAAGCCTCCTGTCTCTGTCTAAAGATTAACTGATGGCCGCAGGCACATCCCTTCCCCCAGCTCCCCCTCCCTGCCCCAGGGAGAGAAAACCCCTGCAATGGTCTCCGGGATAACACGGCCCAAATGAATGGGATTGCTCCGGGATGGAGCCCTGTCCTGCCGCCCCCACCTCCAGCTCTGCCCTTCCCTTTTCCCCGTCCCCTCACTCCCAGGAATTAGCGGGATGGAGCTGAAATCATCGCCGGGAGAGGCGCGGCCGCTCCGGGCCGTGCTCCTGCTTTGAGACGGGAGCACAAAATTAACACGCAGCCGCTGATCCCAATTAGCTGCCCCTGGGAAGTGCGGGAGGGTTTTGGTGAGGGGAAAAAAAAATACAACCAAAGGAGCTAAAAGGATTTAGGACAGGAAACTGATGGATTAAACTCTGTGGTAGATGCCTTTTGGGTTGTGGTTTTTTGTTTTTTTTTTGTTTTTGGTTTTTTTTTCCCCTCGGAATTGGTATCTAGAGTTTAATTTTTCTGGGTTGTGGTGGAAAAATGGGAGCAAACATCGTTACTTTGGCAGGGAAATGTCTTTATTTTGATTTTAGTTGAGGTCGGTAGGGGTCCTTAGGGACATTGCAGATGAGGGAGCCAGGGGAAAGCCTCGGGGGTGTTTTGTTAAATCCTCTGCGCTCCCCCCGGGGGCTCCAAAGGCATCGCCCTCCTTATCTCAGCACCAGCCCGGGCTGGGGCCGGACCCCCTTTGCCCAGCACATCCCCCGGGGGTGTGGGGGGACCGGGGGGGGGTTCCGAGCCTTCCTGAGCCAAAACCCAGCAGCAGCACCGTCCCTGGAGCGGGGAGAGATGTGCTCCGAGATCTGGGGACAGGGACGGGCCCGGGCTGCGGGGGCAAAGGGACAATTCCCTGCCGGGCTGGGCACCCGGTCGCTGCTCCGTGCTGGCAGAGCCCAGCGCTGCCCAGTCTGCCCCGGGGGTGTTTGCCAGCGGGCAGTGCCCAGCTGAGGGGCAGCTGTGTGCCAGGGCTGGGCACTGCCCGCTGCACCCTCGGGACTGGGGGGCCAGCCCCCGGTGGCCGTGGGGGGACCCGTGTTGGAGAATTGGGCAAAGGGCAATTGTCCCCCCCTGGGCTGAGCCCCCGGGGTGGCCCTTGGGGGCCCTGGTGGGCTGAGGGGGGGCCCTGGGGGCTGCCCTGCACCCCCACAGGGTGGCTGGTGCCTTGGAGCCGGCAGGAGGAGGTGACAGAGGGACAGGGACACTGCGGCTCTGGGGACACCATCCTCTGCAGGGTCGGGGGGGCTGCACGGTGCCAGCTGAGCCAGAGGTCACCGCGGGCAGGGCACCCCAGTGGTGGGGGCATGGCCCCCCCGGCGGCTCAGCAACCCCTGGGCTGCCTTTCCTCACCCTCCTCTGCAGATCGGGGGAAACTGAGGCACGGGCAGTGCCTGCAGCGGGGCTGGGCTGCCCCAAACGCTCAGATGTAGCCCTGGCACAGCTGGGGAGCGCCAGCAGTGTTCCTGCAGCCGGGTTTAGCCCAGCATCCCAGGTTTTCCAGGATCTCGGTTTAAAGGGCTCTGCAGGGCCGAGGTGCAGCGGCTGCTCCGCCCCAGGCCCCGCTGGACACAAAGATGGTTTGATTGAGTGGCCGGGGCTGCCTGGGAATAAACGTCCCCTTGTGTCGCGCTGGGGAGGCCGCGGGGACAATGGTGACCCCGGGAGCCCCTCCGGAGCCCGGCGGGGCGGGGAGAGCCGGGGCCGGCAGCTCGGGGGGCAGCGCTGGGGTTCGGGGCGCCGCGCGGTGTCACCGCTGCGGGACGTGCGGCATCCGCGATGAGGGATTTGGGTGGGAGGAAGAGGAGGGATGAAGGCACCCGTGTGCGGGGGGGTGGGCAGCGCTCGGCTGCGCTTTGTCCGCCCTAAATAACCGGGGGTGGGAGGGAAGGGAAGGGAAGGGAAGGGAAGGGAAGGGAAGGGAAGGGAAGGGAAGGGAAGGGAAGGGAAGGGAAGGGAAGGGAAGGGAAGGGAAGGGAAGGGAAGGGAAGGGAAGGGAAGGGAAGGGAAGGGAAGGGAAGGGAAGGGAAGGGAAGGGAAGGGAAGGGAAGGGAAGGGAAGGGAAGGGAAGGGAAGGGAAGGGAAGGGAAGGGAAGGGAAGGGAAGGGAAGGGAAGGGAAGGGAAGGGAAGGGAAGGGAAGGGAAGGGAGAGGTGCCCGGAGTGAAGCCGCTGGTGAAGCTGTGCCAGCTCTGCCCCTTGTCCCCTGTCCCCCCGCTTAACCCCGGGCCCGATGGCCACAAGGAAATCCCGGCCGGGCCACGCTTCCTTCGGGAGGGCAGCGCTTTGTCACCCCGAGCCCGGGGCCACCGCGCACCCCCCGGGCCGGAGCCACCCCCGGCCCCGCGGGCACGGCGCGGTGGGAGCCGGGGCTGGAGGGGGTCACAGGGCCCGCGGCCACGCCGGCCACCCTTCCTCCCCCCGCCGGGGCCTGGAACTCCTGGAATTTGGGCAGCGGGAGCGCGGCCGCCGCCGGCCCTTTGTTCTCGCTGGCCGGTGGCTCCCGGCCCTCCCCTGCGCTCCCCCATCCCCAGCATCCCCGGCTCGCTCCAATCCCCCCCTTCCTCTCTTTATTTTTTGGGGGGGGGGGTGGGTGTGTGGAGGCCTGGGAAGGCTCCGGCTTTGTGTGTGGTGTGGGACAGGGGCTCTGGGCCCCTTCCTTTCAGATGCAGGAGGTATGCAGCTAATTCAATGGGCTGCAGTTTGATTACCTATCTGATAACAGAGGAATGCCAGCAATGTGTGTGTTTTGGGAAGGGGGCAGGGGGGATGCGCAGGGACCACCAGCCACTCTGCAGCGCACATCAAAAGGCCGCGCTGGGGGGAGAGCTGGGACGCCCCAGCCCCTGTCCCCCCCTGCCCTGGGGAGGGGGCGTTTCCTTTGGCCTTTTGGCGGAGGGGGCTGGGGGTGCTTGTCATCCTCACCCGCTCCTGGAAAACAAATCGCTTCCCCCGTCGTGTTGTGGCAGCTTCTGCCTCATCCCTCCTCTTCCTCCGAGTGGGGCCGAGGGCGCACGGGGCTGGGCTCTGGCAGAGGGGCGGTGGTGCCCGAGGTGGGGCTGGGCTGGGGGGCCCAGCCCGGGCGCTGGGGACCCCCTGGCACGGCTCAGCTCCAGCCCTGAGCGCCTGGGAGTTTTCATCCCCGCAGTGTAAACACAGCTGGGCCAGCTGGGGCTGTAAACGCCCTGAGAGGAGCCACGGGAGGTGCCTGGCCTCGGCCCCGCTCCCAGGGCTGCCTCCCCTGCCAGGGAGTGATGCTCAGCCCCTCCTCACCCCAAACCCTCGGGCTGCTGTGGGAATGGGGTACATTCCCCCTTTGGGGTAGCTCCCGTTGCCCAAATCACCTCAGGCTGGGGACAGGCCAGGCTGGTGGCTGAGCTGAGGTGCTGAGACACCTCTGGGGTGTGCTGAGACACCTCTGGGGTGTGCTGAGACACATCTGGGGTGTGCTGAAGCACCTCTGGGTGTGCTGAGACACATCTGGGGTGTGCTGAGACACATCTGGGGTGTGCTGAGACACCTCTGGGATGTGCTGAGGCACCTCTGGGGTGTGCTTGGGCACCTCTGGGGTGTGCTGAGACATCTTTGGGGTGTGCTGAGGCACCTCTGGGGTGTGCTGAGACACTCTGGGACGTGCTGGTGCCTTGGGCACGGAGCTCCTGCCCGGGGCATGCTCAGCATGGGCAGCTGGGTGGGTGCTGGGGAGCAGTGTTTGGTCACGGCGGGGTTTGCCAGGGGCTGGTGGTGCTGGCACTGCCCTGGGTGGGCACAGGTGGCCGTGACACTCTGTCATGTCCTTGTTGTCATTTGGGAGCTCGGGGTCTGGCTGTCCCTTGAGGCAGCAGGAGCAAAGGAGGATCCCTGGATCCCAGCCCAGGGGATCCGGGGTCTGGGGGTGACTTGGGGTCTGTCCCAGACTGAGCTGGACCCCCAGGCACAGAAAGGGAGGGGAAAAGCAGCAGAAAAAGGGCTCTCAAGGGCTGTTCCTCGAGCTCCGCCGTGCTCCCACTTCTCCCGCGCCCGCGGACATCCCACAAGACCCTGCCAAGAACAATTCACTCCTGTAACCCCACAGCTCCACTTCTCCCCTCCCTGTTTCCGCGCGGGCTGTTTGCTCGTGGCTCCCGGTGAGGTTTGGAGCGGGGAGGGGAGCAGACGGTGCCGGCCCGTCCCGGGGAGTGCGGGGAGAACGGGAGAACGGGAGAACGGCAGAACGGGAGCCCCCGGCCATGAATGGGGGAGATGCTCCATTCATAAATGCGATGCAGCGCGGTGCTGCAGCCGCGCAGGCGTTGGGAATGCCCCCGGCAGGAGCTGCTCCTCCCTCCGCCAGCAAATCCCCCCGAATTCGCTGCTCATGCTCCTTGTGGCTGCCTGGCAGAGCTGCGGGGATGCCGAGCTGGAGCTGCTGCCCCCGGGATGCTCAGGGGACAGGGGGGGAGAATTCCCCCCTGCCTCACCCAGCTCTGCTCCTTGGGGATTTGTTCTGCTGAAATAGAGCCCCTCAAAGTGGAGGGGGGGTTCTCCTGCCACCTCACAACCCCCCCTCCCCAGCCTGGGTTTTTCTTGGCTCCCCTGCTTTGATTGTGTGGTGAAAACCGATGTGGTGTTCCTGGAAGGAATGGGAGAAGCTCCCAGCAGTGATAATCCCGTCCCAAATGGCTGCTTAATTAATGATTGCAGGCAGTTAAAGGGCTGGAGCTGAGCTGGGCTGGGCTGGGGGGCCGGCAGTGCCAGCCTTGCTACAGAGCCTGCCACGAGCCCAGCTCCTATCACTGTGCAAAACCTCGAGATTCTTTTGTATTAAAAAAATAAAAACAGAACCAAGGGACAGGCAGAGGGGGACATTTTCAGCTCTTGTGCCACACAGGCCTTTGTGCTGTGCCTGGAGAACACCCAGCTGCGTGCTGACCCCCTCCTCTCCCTGTGCCCCCCAGAGCAAGCTCCACATGGAGGGTTTCCGCAGCCTGAAGGAGGGCGAAGCCGTCGAGTTCACCTTCAAGAAATCATCCAAAGGCTTGGAGTCCATCCGGGTGACCGGCCCCGGGGGCGTCTTCTGCATCGGCAGCGACAGGAGGCCCAAAGGGAAGAGCCTCCAGAAGCGCAGGTCCAAGGGAGACCGGTGAGGGCTGGAGCCGAGCCCCGCGGGCACCGGGGCTGCCGGGCACCCCGGGGATGGGCACGGGGCCGGGCGGTGACCCCTGGTCTGGGCAGGCAGCTTCCTGCGGTGCTAATGAGCGGCAGATGCGGCTGGGAGGGGAAGAGCAGGAGGGGCAGAGGTCAGGGACACCCCGGGCAGGCTCCCCGAGCCCCGCTGGGGCTGCTGGCTCCAAGAGAAGCCTTTCCTTGTGGGAAGGAAACAGCCGGACCATGGCGGGGTGGGAGCCCCGGGGAGTTTCTGGCCAGCCCTTCATCCCCCCTCTCCCATCCTCTCCATCCTGGCTGCCTGGGGATGCCCCGTCACATTTTGCCAGTGGATGCTGTCCACCCTACTCAGCTGCTCTCATAAACAGTTGTGTTTTTTTAATTAGCCAGAAAGGAATTGTGAAGGAAAAGGAAAGAGAAAAGGGTTGTGGCTGTCCTGCACGGATGCAGGATTTAAAATGGACACGGCAGCTCCTGTGTGAGGGTGGCACCCATGAGAGGTGCAGCCCTGTGAGAAACGACCCCTGGCATTGTCCCCACACGATGACAGCTGGGGATGCCAGTCGTTCCTTTGCCTGTCCTGGGGCAGTGTAACCCCGGGAGTGGGGTCTGGAGACACAGGAGCAGCACGCCCACGGAGCCAGAGGGGTGGAACCCCCCACATCCCGTTTTGTCCCCTGTGTGTGGCTCCAGTGCAGAGGTTTGCTGCCATCTCCTGGGTACCAGCAGCACCACTGAGCCCCTGGAGCTCTGCAGGGACCAACCCTGGGGCCACCACCCACCCCAAAAACCGAGCCCAGCTCTGGCTGAGGAGCCGGATGGGTCCCGGGCATGGTCCCAGCATCCTCCCGCCTCATTCTGTCCGTCCTCCCCTCACACAGGTGCTACAACTGCGGCGGGCTGGACCACCACGCCAAGGAGTGCAAGCTGCCACCGCAGCCCAAGAAGTGCCACTTCTGCCAGAGCATCAGCCACATGGTCGCCAACTGCCCCGCCAAAGCACAGCAGTCGCCCAGCTCGCAGGGAAAGCCCGCCTACTTCCGAGAGGAGGAGGACATGCACAGCCCGGCCCTCCTCCCCGAGAGCCGGGAATGATGCTGGGTGGCGGGGAGAGGCGGCTTCCACCGGGGTGAGAAGGCTTTGGCAAGGCAAGGGGCAGGGCAGGGGATGGGGAGGGCAGGTGGCAGCGCTGGCGGCGGGGACCTGGTGTCCCTGCTCAGACCTTTCCCCCACGGCCAGGCTGGGAAAAGCCCTGTTGGCATCAGGATGTCCCAAACCAGGGGAAGGCAGCACCCAACACGCTTCTTCCTGCTGAAAACCCCAACCACACTTGATTAACCTTTATTCTTTTCCTAAGTTGAGGCAGGCAGTGGTGTCTTGGGGAGGAGGAGCAGAGGGGCAACATCCCAGGGAGGAGCTGATGGCTCCGTGTTCCGAGCTTCGCACGGGCTCTGGCACAGCCCGGAGGAGCTGGGGATCTGCTCCTGCCCGGGGCAGGCTGAGGGGAGGGCTGACAGGCTGCCGGTGCAGCACAGGGAGACGCCCGTGGGCCGGTCCCGCGGCTCCCACTGCTCCTCGGGGCTTCTTACTTTCCAGGACGTGTGAGGATTTGTGGTTTTTCCAGGCTGCTCCATTGCTGCCAGCAGCAGAGCCCGGGTTTGGGCTCGCTCTGGGAGGATGTGGATCCTCTCTCAGGGCTGGAGTAACACCAGCAGTTTGTGGGCTGCGAGCTGCAGCCTGGGGGACGGCAAGCCAAAGGAAAATCACTTTTTTTTCCCCCCTAATCCTCCCCAAGTGCCGGCCCCGAGAGCACGAAGTGCTTTAAGCAGCCAGCTCTTCCCCTCTCAGGCTTCTCCCAGCCTCTGGATGGTGGAGCTGGGGACACCCTGTGCTGGGGACACCCCTGTTGGGGACACCCTGTGCTGGGGACACCCTGTGCTGGGGACACCCCTGTTGGGGACACCCCTGTTGGGGACACCCCTGTGCTGGGGACACCCTGTGCTGGGGACACCCCTGTGCTGGGGATACCCCTGTTGGGGACACCCTGTGCTGGGGACACCCCTGTTGGGGACACCCCTGTGCTGGGGACACCCCTGTTGGGGACACCCCTGTGCTGGGGACACCCTGTGCTGGGGACACCCTGTGCTGGGGACACCCCTGTGCTGGGGACACCCTGTGCTGGGGACACCCCTGTGCTGGGGACACCCTGTTCTGGGGACACCCCTGTTGGGGACACCCTGTGCTGGGGACACCCCTGTTGGGGACACCCTGTGCTGGGGACACCCCTGTGCTGGGGACACCCTGTGCTGGGGACACCCCCTGTGCTGGGGATACCCCCTGTTGGGGACACCCTGTGCTGGGGACACCCCTGTGCTGGGGACACCCTGTTCTGGGGACACCCCTGTTGGGGACACCCTGTGCTGGGGACACCCCTGTTGGGGACACCCTGTGCTGGGGACACCCCTGTGCTGGGGACACCCTGTGCTGGGGACACCCCTGTGTTGGGGACACCCCTGTTGGGGACACCCCTGTGCTGGGGATACCCCTGTGCTGGGGACACCCCTGTTGGGGACACCCTGTGCTGGGGACACCCCTGTGCTGGGGACACCCTGTGCTGGGGACACCCCCTGTGCTGGGGATACCCCTGTGCTGGGGACACCCCTGTTGGGGACACCCCTGTTGGGGACACCCCTGTTAGGGACACCCCGTGCTCCTCCTGCCCACCCCACCCACAGAGCCCGCTGCCTCTGGGGCTGAGCCTCCCCAGGGACAGGGGACAAGGCTGGCCCGGGTGAGTGGCTGCTGTCCCCTCTCCCCAGGGCCCTTCCCAAGCCTTGCCTTTATTTATTGGCCCCGGTGGACCCCCCCTTCTCCCGGGAGCCCCCCAAGCCAAGGCCAAGTGAAAGCTGCACTAGGACGTGCGTGAATGACGTATCTTTGGGTTTGTTTGTCGTCTTTGTTTTGGGTTTGTTGTTCTTTTTTTTTTTTTAATATAAATATTCTGGTTTTGTATTTTTGTATATTTTAATCTTTAAGGAAAAAAAAAAAAGAAAAAAAAATAGGAGAGAAAGGACATAATTCCTGCAATTTATTCTCAGGTATTCGAGCAATCTCAGGGATAAAATGCCTCTGTAGCCCAGTGCTGGACAGAGAGGAGGGTTTTTTCTAACAGCACAAAGAAATGATGAAGTTTGTATTGGAAGTGTAGATCTACCTCACTGGATGTTTGCTAGGTGGGCTGACGTGTTGTTGAGCTTTTCAAGTGTTTTTTGGTGTGTTTGGGATTTGTTTCCTTTTTAACTGTGTTGTAGTGGTCTCTTTCCCTTCCCCATGCACTGATGGAGGATTTGGGTCTGTGGATCCGTGTGTGGGGATGGAGAAGCCAGGCAGTGCCACGGGCAGGGAACAGGGGCTAGAGCCTGTGCCAGCTCCTGAATTTCTGCCAGCCTGGTGGCTTCTGAGGCCTGTGCTCTGTCTCTCTGCCCTGCTGACCCTCAGCTGATGGGAACACCCCAGTGCACCCCGTGCCTGAGCCCTCTGCCATGGGCTGGGGTGGCACACAGGCTGCCAGCAGGCTGGTGGGTCAGGATGGGGGTCCCAGCCCCATGCAGGGGCACAGGGGAAGAGCAGACAGTGACCAGGGAGTGTTGGGAGACAGGGTTGCCCTCAGTCCCTGCCCTTCCTCACCCTCGAGCTGTCCATGGCCTCCCAGGACAGGGGAGGTGCAAGTGCTCCATCCTTTTCTCCTTCCTGGCTTCCCCCAAATGCTGACTCACCGTGGCTAGGAGAATCTCTGGCTGCCAGGTTCTGGGGAATGAACACTCCTCCTGCAGCCCAGGGGGTGGCTGGAGCCTTCCCAGGGAGGGTGTCCAGCTGTGGGCACGTTTTCTGCTGGTTTTTAGTAGCAGTAGGTTTAGCTGTGGGGCAGGGCTGGGTCAGACAGGAGCACCCAGTCCATCCCCAGGGATGGGGGGCTCTGGGGGGTTCACTGAGGCTGCTGGAGCCCAGAGACCCCCGGCACGTGGGCGTTGAGGGGGATGGAGAGCAGCCCCCAGCAGCTCCCTGCCCTGCTCCAGTAGTTTACGGTGAGGTGGTGGTCTCTTCTTGGGAGAGGGGGGAAGGGCTTTTATTTTTTGACTAGCAAAGGATCTGTACAAAACTGCTTCAGGAAAACAGCTTTAGTCTGACGGGGTAAATGCAATAGAGCCTTGGGGGGTGGCTCTGGGCCTCCCCCCAGCACCTCGGCTGTGCCAGGGAAACTGCTGCCCCCAACCCCTGTACCTGCCCCCAGTCCCTGTACCTGCCCCCAATCCCTGTGTCTGCCCCCAGTCCCTGTACCTGCCCCCTCATTCCTGTATTTGCCCCCCAATCCCTGTGTCTGCCCCCAATCCCTGTGTCTGCCCCCAACCCCTGTGTCTGCCCCCAGTCCCTGTGTCTGCCCCCAATCCCTGTGTCTGCCCCCAATCCCTGTGTCTGCCCCCAGTCCCTGTGTCTGCCCCCAGTCCCTGTGTCTGCCCCAATCCCTGTACCTGCCCCCAACCCCTGTGTCTGCCCCAATCCCTGTGTCTGCCCCCAACCCCTGTGTCTGCCCCCAATCCCTGTACCTGCCCCCAATCCCTGTACCTGCCCCCAGTCCCTGTGTCTGCCCCCAATCCCTGTGTCTGCCCCCAATCCCTGTGTCTGCCCCCAGTCCCTGTGTCTGCCCCCAATCCCTGTGTCTGCCCCCAGTCCCTGTGTCTGCCCCCAGTCCCTGTACCTGCCCCCAGTCCCTGTGTCTGCCCCCAATCCCTGTACCTGCCCCCAGTCCCTGTGTCTGCCCCCAATCCCTGTACCTGCCCCCAGTCCCTGTGTCTGCCCCCAATCCCTGTGTCTGCCCCCAATCCCTCTATCTGCCCCCCTAATCCCTGTCTCTGCCCCCAGTCCCTCTATCTGCCCCCCTAATCCCTGTCTCTGCCCCCCATCCCTGTGTCTGGCCCCCCAATCCCTGTATCTGCCCCCAATCCCTGTACCTGGCCCCTCATTCCTGTGTCTGCCCCCCATGCCTGTGTCTGCCCCTAATCCGTGTCTCTGCCCCCAATCCCTGTATCTGTCCCCAATTCCTGTATCTGTTCCCCAATCCCTGTAACTGCCCCCAATCCTTGTACCTGCTCCCAATCCCTCTATCTGCCCCCTCATTCCTGTGTCTGCCCCCAATTCCTGTATCTGTGCCCCCAATCCCTGTACCTACCCCTCCAATCCCTGTACCTACCCCCTCATCCCTGTATCTGCTCCTCATTCCTGTCTCTGCCCCTCATCCCTGTATCTGTCCCCAATTCCTGTACCTACCCCCCCAATCCCTGTATTTACCCCCTCATCCCTGTATCTGCCCCCCTCATTCCTGTCTATCCCCAAGAATTCTGTAGGACCTTCCCCCCTGCTCCCACTTTAATGGTTTGGTGATTTCTCTGTCAGGTGTCTAGTGTGTGTAAATACCTCTGTAAACCTTCCCACTTTCTCTCAGTATTCTCCTTGATTATTGTTTACAAAAAATAAGAGGAAAAAAGAAAAAAAAGAAAAAAAAAAGGGAAAAAAAATTAAAATATCCAAAGCATCTAATAGGTTATGGAGCAGGGAGATGGATCTGCTCTCCCACAAGGAGCTGCCAGGTGGGAGCTCTGTAACCATCCCTGCCCTGGGCAAAGCAAATAGGGAATCACTCAGGTTTCCCCCGGGGTGCTGGGATCTAAGAAAACAGGGATTTTTATCTGTGCTGGGAAGCCACGCTGGAGGAGATGGGATTGATTGGCATCTCCTTGTGCTGGCCGTTGTGGCTCTTCCCTTCTGCTGACAATAATTAACTGAATTGCTGCATCACGGCCCACCCTGCCCAGGGGCACTATGCATGAGGGGACAGGGAGCATGGGGCACGCTCAGGGTCTGTGACACGGGAGTGTCTGAATGTACGAGAAATGAAACAAAGATGTCCCTCACAGGGGGGTGTCTGCCCTGGGGCGAGAGCCTTGAGTCCCAAAAATGTCCACGAGGAGACGGAAGAATGTAATCCATGTTTACTGCTAGCAACCAAAGCGTTGGTGTGGAACCCGCGAATTTTGTGGGGTGGGAGGGAGGGGATGCGGGGTGCTGTGTGTGTGGGGGGCTCAGGGTGACCCCTGAGCAGTTACTCACACTTCCCAAAGACATTTCCTGCCGCAGACATCCTCAGCTCCTGCTGCTGCAGGTTTCCCCCCTTCTGCTCATTGTATTTTTGTTTTTGTACCAACTATGTAAAATGTGGGTGGTTGTTTTTTTTTTCTTTTCTGGAAAAAAAAATAATAAAGACCATGGGCAATGGCTGCTGGTGATGTTCTGTGTGTGGTTACTTTTGTTTTTCTCCCCTGGGGTTGAGGAGCCCTGACCCCAAATGGGGGTCCCAGGGCAGGGGGCTGTGCTGGGAACCACCTCCCCTGCAGCCCCCCAAACCTGTCACGGAAACACGGACCGCTTTGGGTGGAGGGGACATTAACAATCCCACCCATGGCAGGGACACCTCCCCTATCCCAGGCTGCTCCAAGCTCCCACGTCCAGCCCGCCCTGCGACACTTCCAAGGATCATGGCGCAGCCACAGCTTCTCTGGGCACCCTGTGCCTCCCCACGCTCACAAAGGCAGAACTTCCTGCCAGTCTGTCCCTCTGAAGCCATTCCCGTGTCCTGTCCCTCACCATCATCATCCCCCCACACCCGCCATCTTCCCCTCCCCTCAGGGCGCCCCCTCCCCGCGCAGGCGCGGCCCCGCGCGCCGCCGTGTGACGCGAGCGGAAGGGCACGTCACCGTCCGGCGGGGGCTGAGGCGGCGCCGCCGGGGCAGGTACCGGCACCGGCAGGGACCGGGGATTGCTGGACCTTACCGGGCATTAACGGGGTTTACCGGGGATTAACGGGGTTTACCGGGGCTTGCCGGGCACGGCGGGGGCGGTGCGGGCGGGCTGTGTCCCCTTCCGCCGCGTCCCTCCCCTCACGGAGCCGGCGGAGGCCCGAGGGCCGCTTCCCGCCCCGGCGGCACCCGCCGGCTCTGCCTGAGCGCCCCGCTCTCGGCCGGCTCCGCTCGCTGCCGGCGGCGGGACGGGGCGGCGGGCCCGGGCAGCCCCCGGTGAAGGGCGTTCCCCGGCGGCGCTGGGGCACACCGCGCCGGCAGGGTCGGCCGCCGTTAGCTGTGCTCAGCCTGGCCCTGCGAGGAGCTTCGGGAGCAGCCCGAGGTGCGGCAGCTCCTCGCCCTGGTGTTTGAGGCTGTGGGTAGGGATCCCTTCCTGAGGGAGGAGGAATCCCGCACGGAGAATGAGTGTAACTCGATCTGCTGCTGCCCCTGGATGGAGGGAGGAGGTCCAGGCGGTCGGGTCTGGGCTGTTTGTGCTGGGCTGGCTCTGCAGGAACCAGTCCTGCAGGCTGCAGGGCTCGGGGATGGTTTTCCTTGCACCAGCCGGTGCAGACTCCACTGATGACACAGCTGGAAAATTCCAGAGCGTGTTTCTGGGCTTCCCCACGGGCTGCTTATCAAAGGACTCGCACAGACAGTGTGAAGGGCTCCAGAGCAGCAAGTCAGAGCTGATTTTTCCCAGGTGGTACGTTTGCTTTGGGCTCAAACAATCATCTTCAACCCCTTTATTTTCATCTTCCCTTTGATAAAGGAAAGGAGCTCTCAATAAAAAATGTCGTGGATCAGAGAGGGCGAGCTGACCATCATAGAGAGGTTCTGTGCCAACATCATTAAGGTAAGGGGTGGGTTTGGGTGGGTTTTGTGGTGAGGAGCTGGCAGGTCCTTTGGGGTGGAGCTGTCTCTGTGGCTGCAGTGCTCTGGAAAGGGAGCGTTGTTGGCACAGCTGCCTTCAGTGCTGGCACTGGATGGGCATCCCTAAACTCATCCCGGGGTGGGAGAGTGCTGAGGCTTAGCCTTGCAAATGGGCAAGGCTGCAGGCAGTGCTTGCCAAAAAGGATCTGTGCCCTGGCTGAGGCAGGCAGGGCACGGGAGGGAGGGACAGGAGAGAGATCCTCACGCTGGGAGTTGAAGGAAGGAAACTGAGTATTGGAACAAAATCTCACCAGTCCCAGGAAAATTCTCTCCTTGCTCAGGCTTGAGACTGGTGGTGCTGCCCTAGTGAGGTCAGGAAAGGAACGCTGGAAAAGGAACACTCCTCTTTGTGGGGGAATTTGTTTGTCTTATGGCCTTTCCTTGTGCTCTCTGAAGGTAACTGTGTCTGTGAAAAGGCCCTTGAGCTCTGAAATTAAAAATGCATCATTAACCCCCTCCCTGGTGGCAGCACTGAGCTCCTGAGCACTGCAGCTCTGTCCTGAGGGAAGCAGGGAGGGCAGAGCTGCTCTCCAGTTCAGGCACTTGGCAGCACAGAGCTGCTTCTTTGGAGATCCCAAACTGGGCTTGGCAAGGAGGAAAGGAGCACCCTGCCCATGCCAGCTGCAGGGAGGCAGCAGTGCAGCCCTGGGAGCACACGGGGCTGTGGGGACAGCCCTGCCCACTGCTGCTCTCCTCTGCTTTTCCCCCTTTCCAGGCAGGTCCAATGCCCAAGCACGTTGCCTTCATCATGGATGGCAATCGCCGCTACGCCCAGAAGTGCCACGTGGAGAGGCAGCAGGGACATTCCCAGGGCTTTGATAAGCTGGCACAGGTGGGAAGGATGTGTTCTGCCTTTGTGTGGTGGGAGTTTGAGCTGGGTTTGCTGCTGGACTGGTGTGCTGTGTGCCTTCTCTTCGCTCCTCCTGTGCTTGGAGCTGCTGTTCATCGTCAGGATTCACAGCTTCAGCTCCTCCCTCTCTGTGTTCAGTCATTCTATTCAGCTGTTTTTCCTTCTGTTTTGCACTCCATTAAAATATCTGCCTTACACATCCCAAGGCTTTTATTTCTCTGAAACAGTTGACTTTCTCTGAAAATGTTTTGAAAGGTGCAGTATGATATAATTTATAAACCAGTGGTGCTTTTCCTGGCTGGATGAGTCCCCTGTGATGGATTCTCATCCTCAGGTGGTGATATTTTCCTCCTGTTCTTTAAATGAAATTCACATCCAGGGGTTCCATATTTTTGATAGTCATTTCTTTTGACCCACTCCTGGCCTGGTGGGAGACCACAGGAAGGTTTCACATGGACAAGTTGTGTCTTGCTGGCCTGATTGTTCCGTTTTGTCCTCTTGCAGACCCTGCGCTGGTGCTTGAACCTGGGCATTCGGGAGGTGACAGTTTATGCCTTCAGCATTGAGAACTTCAAACGCTCCAAGGAGGAGGTGGATGGCCTCATGGACCTGGCCAGGCAGAAGTTCAGCCGCCTCCTGGAGGAGCAGTAAGAGCCCCCCACGGGTGGAACTGGGCCAGGACAGCACAAATTGCAGGGATGTTACAAGCTGTGAGGATGGATTCATGAGGAGAGCCTTCCCCACCTGCAGGCAGGCAGGCACTGGAGGGGCTGTGCCTGCCTGGGTGGGGTGTGCAGCTCTGTGCATAAACACTCAGATTTGGGACAACTGTGCCACCCAAACCATGGGGACGAGGACAGCTTTCAGATAAACACAGCACAGTCAGAAACACAGAGGGCCAGATGTTTTTTTCATGAAATATCAAAAGCTCTGTCTTAATTTTTGGTTAGTTAGAGGTGCCCAGAGCCTATGGTTGTATTCTAAGCCTCCACAGGTAGGGATGCCTAATCTGTGATCATGTCCTGGTCCTTTGGTTATGTCTGCAGCTCAGGAACTGGTGTGGGGAATGATCACTGTGCCTTTATGGAATGGTTTGGGATGATCAAATCTCAGCCACTTTGGCACACCTGCAAACCAACTTTCTCCAGTTCCCAGCTTGGCTGGAGCTGTGGGTGGATGTTGGCACTGGTGCAGTAGAGACTGATGTGTTTTCTGGGTGCAGGGAGAACCTGAAGAAGCACGGGGTGTGCATCCGTGTCCTCGGGGATCTGCCCCTCCTGCCCGTGGATATCCAGGAGCTGATTGCCCAGGCTGTGCTGGCAACCAGGAACTACAACAAGTGAGTGACACTCAGTTTGAAGAGCTGATGCCTCACGTCTTCCTCCTCTTCCTGAGGGCTGGGACTTGTCAGACATGCTGCAGCTCTTTTTTCTTCCTGGTCCTACAAGCACACATCACTGTCATGTGCTGGGCTTTCCCAGGATGAGCCTCTCACAGCTTTTCTTCTGTGCAGGTGCTTTCTGAACGTCTGCTTTGCTTACACATCGAGACATGAGATCAGCAATGCTGTCAGGGAGATGGCCTGGGGCGTGGAGCAAGGACTGCTGGAGCCCAGGTAACTCTTGGCTTTCTGTGTGAGGCTTTTGGATGAATCCTGCCTGTCTTAGCACTCACACTGCATGAGGAACCTCTGGGAAGCCAAGTGGCTTTGAAATAGATCTCATTAAACCACTGTGACTGGAACAAATGACTTAAAGTTACTATGCAATGTTTGGCTTTTATTATTTCAGTTGCCGTGGCGATAGATACACAACCAAGACAGAAGAGAAATTAGGTCTGTGTCTTAAGTTAGTTTAAATGTGAAGGCAGATTTTATGCCACAACAATTGGCTGCTTGGCTGACAGTCTTAGCTATGAGGTCAAACAACAGATGAATCATGAATGCTGCACTGTTCCTCCACCCTGAAGGAGAAGGAATAGTTACACTCTGCTCTGCTCCAGATGGAAGCCCTCACAGTCTGCTTCCACCACTGTGTTATGTTTCAAAGAGCAGGAGTGGGATGCTCTGGGGGCTGGAATAGCATTTGGAATAGCCTGTGGAGCAGACAGCAGTGTCTAAAAGAAGCAAGTCAATGACTGTCTGTGGTTCAGCTCCACCACCCAGTTTTAACTTGCAGCCCTGAGTTTGCATAAAACCCCTTAACTGTGGTTTGTGGCACATGCATCAGGTAGGAAGGGTGTCTGATAAACTGTGTCTCTTTCAGTGACGTGTCTGAATCACTGCTGGATAAATGTCTGTACACCAACAACTCCCCCGACCCAGACCTGCTCATAAGGACCTCGGGAGAGGTTCGCCTCAGTGACTTCTTGCTGTGGCAGGTAAAGTCTGTGTTCTCTCCTTGGGATGGTCCATCTTTGCCTCAGAGAGTGCTGGTGTTCCACTGACTGCAGGTACAAGCAGATGTGAGGGCTCTGAATCTGCTTCTGCTGGGGTCAGGTAACTTCAGGATGGACTGGGTGCTGGGGCACCTCTGAGCAATCTGTTTCTGGCAGATCTGTGTTTGCCTAAAATCATGAATTCTCATCCCTTGGCTCCTCTCCTCACCTTTAGATAATTTCTTGTTTGTAGAGAACATGTGAGTGGAGTTGCTTCAGCTGAAGCTCACATGTTATTTTACATGTACAGTTTGGAGCCAAAACCCACTCGCCTTTAGGCAACCACATCAAATTATTCCCATTCCAAATTACTTAATTGGCAAGTTCTCAGAAGTTGTCTGGCCTGAGCTGTGCTTACCTACCAAGGCATCCCCTCTCCTCCCCCTATTTTTGGGCACACCCATACCCTGGGTGGTGTCACTTTGCTTGCTCCTCTCGGTGGTAGAGGAGTCCTGTTAAGTGTTGGATTGTTTTAGCAGTCATCATAGGAACATATTTACCTCAAACCGGGAGGAACTTGGTGGCAAAAATAGGTTTTGACTTGAAATCTTTCATCATCCAGCTCAAGGATATCTTCAGTGCACCACAACTCTTGGCTTCATTAAGCAATTTAAATGCCACCAGTGGGCAGGAAGGAATATCATGAGATGTCATTTGAAGAATGGCTTAAATGTCATGTCCTGATCCTCAGTTCAACTGTTATTCCCTTAGCCTTTGGTACTCCAGTGTTGCTATTTTAGGTTTTTATAAGTCTGTGATGCTTAAGCTATTAAAAATACCTCTCTGAAGACCAACACAGCATTAGAAAGGATTCTGCTGATGCCTTTGCAGGAGTGGATGACTGGTGTCCCAGCATTGAAAATTAATTAGAAGGGCTCTGCATTGTGCAATTTCAGACTCTTCTAGCTGGTTTTTACCTCACTTTAAGTAGAATCTGATAACACAGCCTAGGTAAAACTTTGGTGGGGAAAGTGGGATGGTTTGCCCAACAGAGTTGCATCTTAATGACTTTCTCTTGCTCAGTGATTAAATTATTGGTGGTCTTGCTTTCTGCAGACATCCCATTCATGCCTGGTGTTTCAATCAGTCTTGTGGCCAGAATATTCCTTTTGGAACTTGTGTGAAGCTATCCTTCAGTTCCAGATGAACTACAGTGCTTTACAGGTAAGGGAGCCTTGGGGAAGTGGAAAGCCCACGCCCATGTGTCACCCGCACACAGCTGGAGATCAGGTGAGAGGCTGCAAAGTGGGAGCAGTGCGTGTTGGTTAAGATCTTCTTTCAGTAGCAGCTCATGTGCTGCTCCTCCTGTACCCCTGTGGCTTGTTACAAGGTCTTGGTGTGTGGCCAGACTCCTCTACTTTCAGCAAGACCCAAAATACCCAAAGTCAGCACTGTCTGTGTTACTCATTGCTCATTCCAGCAGCTGGAGCATCTGTCCCAGGGCTCACACACCCAGTGAGACTGCTGCTCTGCCACAGGGTGGAATCTGTCTCACACTGGAACAAGCAGGGAGTGCTCACATGCTCTTCCTTAACTCTACTATTGTTTTTAGGGTTGTAACAAGTGGGTGTGGAGTTTCCTTTCTGGGAGCTGAAATGAGGCAGCCTGAGCTGTGAGTCTGTGCACAAGTGGCCTCTTTCTGGTGGGTCCAGATGTACCTGCTGAAGGGATTGTTCCTACTGCTCACTGACATTGTTCCTCTCCTTTTAGATCTGTTGCTGGGAGCTCTCCCTGACCTGGTTCTGATACAGCTGGCCAATGCAGTAGTGACATAGGAGTTTGGCTATTTTTAAGCAAAACAAGTGTGGGAGCTGGAACTCTTGATGGAGCAATGTGGGGGCCAGCTGCTGGTGACACAGAGGCAGCAGTGACAGCAGGAGGGCCTCAGCATGGCAGCTCTTCATCCCCACCACATCTCGCTGCTGAATGTGTCTGTTCCTTAATTATTTGGGTCCTCTTTTTAAAAATAGGCATTGCATTGCCCTTTTCTACCTTCAGGGACCTTGCTCACCCCTGAGAGCTGTCAAAGAGATTATGGCCAGTTGTGGTTATGGCTGAATTTAATCAAGTGCAGCCAGTCTGGCAGCATCCAAACTCTCCCATGTCCTTAACCTCTTTTGTTCCTATTTCTGGCCCAAGTCTGCCCTTTTCCTACCAGCAATTCATTGTATTAGTTCAACTAATGGCAGTTCACCTTCTGCATGAAGAGGGAAGCAAAAAAGGCAGTAGTGTTTGTCATTGCCATGAGCTTGGCCTCTGTCTGGAACAGTAAGGTCACTGTTCTGACTTTGCTCCTGGTGCTGGTTTCTGACAGGCAACAAATGCAGCTTCTGTTCCCAGCTATCCTCATCTTTTCCTAGTTCTGGTTGGTGGCTGGATGTGTTCATGCCATGCTATTATCAAGGTTTCTCATTGTCCACATTTGCTCTCTGGTCAGTTTTCTCCCTGTAAGAGCCACTTTGCAGTGTCTGAGGCTGCCCTTTTTTCCAGGGAACCCTCACAATTGTGCAAAGGGAGTTCTTCTCCCTCAGAGGAACTGAGATTTAGGAGCTGGGTCTTTTTAAATTTAAAATAGGTGATCTTGAAATCCAAAAGAGGTCGCGAAGCAAATTCTCTTGGTGGAAGGGTTGCTGTCAGTGAGGATGATGGGGCTGGAGAGGCCTTGCTGAGAGGCCAGGATGTTTTACAGCAGCTGTGTCTGCTTTGGGAGCGTGCTGCTGCTTTTGGGGTGTGGATGGGCACAGGATGGAAGGGGAGACAAGGTACAGAAACCCCCCTTGTTTTGGAGGTAGTGGACAAAAGATATTCTCCTTCCACCAGCTCAAACAGCACCACTTTTAGTGGCTGCCATTTTCTTTCCCAGCTGGTTGTTGCTGTCCATGGAGTGCCAGCAGCAGCTGGACCCTGCTTTTGGCAGCTGGTGGATCTTGGGCAGGAGTGCAGGGCCAGCCTGCCCCTGCAGTGGCGAGCTGAGTCTGCTCTGGGCAATAAACAGCATTGCACCTTGAGGGTGGAAGTCTTCTGCTCAGCAGGCTGATGATCCCTGCAGTGCAGGTCAGCCCTGGAGAGCATCCCTTCAGTGGGTTTGCTGGGGACACTGCTGCTCACAGTGCCAGCACAACAAAAGCTAATTTCCAGAGCTCTAGCTGCCTTGGGCTCAGGGAAAGTGTGGGGATGAGTGAGTCAGGCTCTCATTAGAGTAATTATTCTTCTTGCTTGTTTGAAAGACCAGCACTTCCCAAGTGTGTGTGTGTCAGTTTATGTCACAGTGACCAGTTTTACAGTTTTTAAAAGCAGAACCTCAATATTCCTCCCTGCTGATTTTTTTTTTTTTTTTGCTGTTGGGAGCTGCAGGCCAGGACGTGTGCAATAAGGAGAAATCTAAAAGTGATGTTCTACAACAAAATATTTCAAATACTTGAAGGGTAGACAAGGATGACTCCTGCCTTTGCTTTTCTCCTGCTGTGTCTCAAGCCAGTGCACCCTTAGATCACAGAAATTTGGGAATGCTGAGCTTATTCCTGCTTTTGTTTTAAAGCTGAATAGCTCAATACTGGATCATCTCAAAGAATTGCCCTGTAAGTCATGGTTTGGAATCCCCTGAAACCTTTCAGCAGCCAGGGGAATAGGATCAAAACTGCTGTGATAACACTGGTGAGGATAAGAGTGTGCATGTCTGGGGTTCAGGAGTTCTCCTGTAGCTGTTCCTCTCTGATTCCACTATCTGAGGGTTTTTCCAAATCTGTCCTTTTATCTGTTCTAACTAGGAGTTAATGCTCTGGGCAGAGCTGTGTCTTGGAGGGAAAGCCCAGGAGGATATCCCTGTATTTCTTGAGCAGGCTGTCTCAAGGTGGAAGAGGCAGACCCTGCAGTGAACCTGCAGCTCCACGGCCGGGCTGTTTGTGCCCCGTTCCCCAGGTGAGCTCAGAGGCCTGGGAACGTGCTAACACTCGCTGCTTTTCACTCCAGAAGGCCAGAGACTCCTACCTGGAGGAGAGGAGGCGGCAGCAGATGGAGAGGGACCAGGCTTACGTGACCAAGAAGCTGCAGCAGGAGGGGAGTGTGGCCCACGGAGACTCGCGGCGCCGGCGCACGCTGCTGCAGAAATGCACGGCCCTGAGGGAGGAGAGGATCCAGGGCTTCCTGCAGGCCCTGGAGCACAAGAGAGCAGACTTCTTGGAGAGACTGTGTCCCGTGTCTGCGTGACACAGGTGCTGGGCTCTGGGGAACACGGCGTGCAGAGCTGCTGCCCACAGGGACTGGCTCAGCAGGGCAGCCAGGGCTGCTCCAGGAGCTCCATCCTGCTGGCCCTGCCCCGAGCAGGGATGGCTGCTGAGAACTCTCCTGGCCTGGGATGCTGCTGAGGAAGGTGGTGCTGTCCTGTGTCACCTCCCTGCCCTGGTGACAGATACCTGCACCCTGCTGGGTCCTTGGCAGGCCAGGTGACAAGAAGTTAACTGCAATGAGCCTCCTGCAGTTCTCTGGTTGCTCCTGAACTGGCCCAGCCACACCAGTTCAGTCCCATTCAATCAGCCTGGGCTTGGGTTCTTCCCATGGCTTTGCAGCAGGGAATCTTCAGTTGGGATGTCCTCTGCTGTCCCATCCAGAGCCCTGCTTTCTGCAGGGAGAGGATTGTTCCTGTGCCAGGGGCATTCCCCACTGCCTGCTCACTTGTCTTTTCCCCAAGACTGCTGGGTGGGATGTACCCTCTCCTGGTCTCCAGAGAGCTAAAGGAAGGGTTCCCAGCCTTGCTGTAAGGGAAAAAAAGCTGCTCCAGACTTCAGCAGGTTCTGAGATCTCTCCTGAGCAGTGGATGTGGGGAAAACCCAGGTGCTGGTGTTGGACCACACTGACCTTGGGAAAGGCTCTGAGCAGGCAGGAAAAAAGAATTGGTTTGGAATGAACTTTCTCAGGAAGGAAATTGGCTAAACAGAGGTGATGGCTGCCATGTGCCAAAGCCTCTGAGGGAGTTCCAGAGAATGAGGGTGGGCTTAGTTCAGGAATGCAGAACCAATACAGGAATACAGAACCAATACAGGAATACAAAACCAATCTCTGACCCCAGCCAGAATG
Source organism: Passer domesticus (assembly GCF_036417665.1). Classification (NCBI taxonomy): domain Eukaryota; kingdom Metazoa; phylum Chordata; class Aves; order Passeriformes; family Passeridae; genus Passer; species Passer domesticus. Next base: position 5,643,463 of record NC_087497.1, on the reverse strand, counting down.
GCTCAGAAGGGCAGTTTGGCTGATGCTAAAGGAGTGCCAGAGCAGCTGTGGAGTGTTGCTTGTTCTCAGTTTTCCACTGGCAGGGAGATGGACAAGCTGATTTCCAGGGTTGTTTCCATCTCTCATTCCTCCTGGCTTCCGTCCTCACGATCAGAATAACTGAAAATGTTTGATTTTTGCTCCTGATGCACACACACACACACACACGTGTGGCAGTACCAGCTGTTGCTGGGTTTGAAGTGTTTCTTCTTACCTCCAGGTGAAAACCACAAAATGCAGATTTAACAGTACTGCACACTGAGCACTTGGCCTGTGATTGTGAAGAACTGTGTAGTCAAACTGGGAATAAAGTATATTCATACCAAAGTTATTTAAAAAAATAACCTGAATGTTTAAAAGTATGCAGAGCTGCTTATTTTGAGGTGTGATGAAGCTGGAATCCAGGTTTAATATAACAATATTTAATCTGTGACAGACTCCTCATGTGATTCCTGCTAGCCTGGCAGTGATTTGAGGGTTATTTTTACAGTGTGGTGTGAGCACTTTGCTGATGCCCCAAAGCCTGCCTGAGTGAAGCTGTGTGCAGGTGCCACTCTTGTGTAAGTAGCAAAGAGAATTTGGCTAAAAATGTGCTGAGATGATGAGAGCTGTTGATGTTAAACTTCTTTTGCTGTATTTTATTCTCTCCATGTTTCAGGAAACTGTGGAAACAGTGTGCTCTCCATGAGATGGAAACTCTCCAGTCTGCTTTGCCAGGCTGATGGGGAGACTCTTCTACTCAAAAAATGTATTTTTGCCTTAAGAAAAACAAAAAATTCCATTGTGTTATGACTCTACAGGTGACAAAAGCCACAGTGGTGGCTTCCACAAAGTACTGGTCCTGTTGAAGGTGGGGTAAGTGAAGGATCTGCTTTATAAAATACTGTATGGAAAGTTTTAATCCATTTTATAAAAGGCATCGCTGGAGCAGGGGAGGAGGAAGAGCCCTTCGAGCAGTGGGGAAAGGTTCCTGTTCCCTGACTGTGCATTTCACCTGCATCAGTTATTGCAGCAAATGCCATTTTAGTTATTTCCCCCGTGAGCCTCCCCTTGTTAGAGGGTGGAGATGAGTTACCCAGGCAAACTCCAGAGTTTGAGGAGTGCATCTTTGCAGTGAATCTGTGGAATAGAGCCCCAGGCTCCTGTCAGAGAGCAGAACCTCCATCATCCATTTATATGCCTTGGAGATGGGAAAAATCAGCATGGCTGGAAGAATAGGTGTGAAAAACCCGAATTTACCCGTGCAGGGAAGGGGGAAGGCTGCTCCTTGGGGTGAGTTTCTGAATGAGGCTGGGCTGAGAAGTGACAAGTTCGGGGCTCAGTGAAGTGCTGGAGATGTTCAGCTGGATTTGCTGTGCCGGGTGTGAGGATGTCCCCAGCTCCCGAGTCACCTGTGGGAACGCATTTACCGTCGTTTTATTGCTTTTTAACATTTTCCTCTCCCCGTGCAGCACTGCCCCCCCCTCGTTGGGGTTCGCTGCCCGCATTTGCGGTGTTTTTACGGAAAAAAGGGCGCGCGGTGCTTCCCGCGGGAGCCGCTCCGCGCCGGGGGGGCGGCGGTGCTGAACGAACAGCTCCGCTCACCTGCGCGCGGGCCCGCCGCGGGGTGCGGCCGCGTCCCCCTCACCCCGTTACCCCCGAGCCGTTTGTCACACCCCCAAATTTCACCTTTTCCCCCCCATTTTTCCCTCCCCTCCCCCCCCCCCTCCGCGGGTTTCCCGCGCGCGCGCGCGGAGCGGGGGGGGGGGGGGGAATGGCGCCCCCCCATCCCCTCCCCGGCCCCACCCCACGTGACCCCCGGCGGCCAATGGGCGCGCGGGGCGGCGGGGATCCGGCTGGAACCGGTTGGGCCGCGTCCGGCTCTATATAAAACTTTATAAACACCCGATTCCAATTAGTGGGGTCGGGAGCAGCGCAGCCCGCCGGGTGCAGCCCCGCGCTCCGCTCCGCTCCGCTCCGCACCGCTCCGCTCCGCTCCGCAGCGCGCCCGGCTCCCGCTCCCCCGCCTCCCTCCCTCCGCCCCCTCACGCCGCGCGGCGCGCTCCGCTCTCCCCCTCACACACACACACTCACACACACACGCTCGCACACGCGGAGCCATGCCGAAGAGAAAGGTACGTGCAGCTGCCGCCCGCCGGCCTCTCCCCGCTCACGGTGTCGGCTCCCCCCTCACGGAGCCGCTCCCCCCTCACGGAGCCGCTCCCCCCTCACGGAGCCGCCTGTGGCAGCGGGGGCGGGACCAGGCGCTCCCCCCGCGCGGTCGGGGCGGTCGCGGAGCAGCGAGGCCGCGCCGCGGGGCCCGGTACTGGCGGCGGGAGGGGCCGGGGCCGCCCGCCGGTGCGAACCGGTTGGTTTTGGCGGGAGGTCGGCGTGAGGGGAAGGGGGAGGGGAGCGGCGGGAAAGGGCGGGAAGCGGCGGCGGAGCTTTGCCGCCAAAACGGCGGCGGCGGCGGCGGGAGGGGCCCGCCCGCAGCGGCGCCCCCGCACCGGCCCCGGGCCCGCCCCGCCCCGGCCCCGCGGGGAGGGGCCCGGGCCCGCCCCGGTGCGCCGGGGATGCTCCCCCCGGGACACCGCGGGTGAAACAGCGGCTGGGGAATGGGGGTCCTGTCCAGCACTCACAACCTGTGTCCCTGTCCCCAGGCTGAAGGAGAGACCAAGGGCGATAAGGCCAAAGTTAAGGATGAGGTAAGAAGTTGGGTGTTTTGGGAAAGTTGGATCATCAAGTGTTTCCGTTGGAAGGTGGGATTTAACGGCGTCGGAATAACTGGGGAGTACGGAGGGAGGGTTGGTCTCAATTGATTCTGGCTTTTCAAAGTCTTAACTGTTTTTTAACCATGAGAAATCTACTTTTAACCGTGAAAAATCGACTCAACTATCATTAGCTATTAGTAGTTTCAACAGAGAAATCTACTCAACTATCATTAGCTATTAGTAGTTTCAACAGCATAGCCTTCTGTTTCTTGAGAACACAGAAAAAGGGAAACTGGGAAACTACCTCCTTAATCTGTAAAAACTAAAGAGCTATAAACGTAATTTCTGGGGGTTTACTGCTTTGGGAAGAGAGCGAGTTGGTGAGATTTTTGGGAGCTCATATTTGGTGTCATTTCAATAGAACCGTTCTCCTTTCCCAACAGCCACAGCGGAGATCAGCGAGGTTATCTGCTGTGAGTATCCCCTGCTGGGCAGAGGTGTCACCACGCTTGGTGTTTCACACTGACCCCTGGGTGTGTAAGTGTGTGTCATCCTGGAGGTGAAAACTTGAGTTCCTGCCTTGAGGACCTGCCCCATTGCGTGCTGCTGTGGGAGTGGTAAAATCATGGACAAACCAAATAGCTGCTGCAGTTGCAAATGTTTTTATTTGCTTTCCTAATGCTAAGCTATTTGGCCTGAATGCTTAAAAAAATAAAAAAAGAAAAGAAAAAAAAAGTAGTTTGTTACTCTGGAGCAGGGTTTGAACAAGGGCCTGGAGTGCCGGGACAAGGGGAATGGCTTCCCCCTGCCAGAGGACTGGGATGTGGGGAAGGAATTCCAGCTGTGAGGGTGGGGGGATCCCTGGCAGTGCCCAGGGCCAGGCTGGAAGGGGCTGGGGACAGCCTGGCACAGGGGGTGTCCCTGCCATGGCTGGGGTGGCACTGGGGGCTGTGAGTGCTCCCAGACCACCCCACACGTGTCTAACACAGCTTTGCTCTCCCTGCAGAAGCCCGCTCCTCCCAAGCCAGAGCCCAAACCTAAAAAAGCAGCTCCAAAGGTGAGTTGGGTCAGGGCTGTCTGCGAGGGAAGGGAGTGAGTGGGTGATGAGGTCTGGCACTGCCTGGCAGTGACAGCAGCTGCCAAGCCTGGGGTTAACAGCCCTGTGTGAGGAAACTGAGCTGCATCGCTGCCTAAAGCTGCGCTGACCACTTGCAGATTTTACAGAATTTGCATAAAAAAATACCCAAGTGAAGCCTTCACACTTGCTGTCAGTCCCTTAGCAAACCAACCTTGGTGTCTGTGTTCCTTTGGGGCCAGCACCCCTCACCCAGGGGCTGGTGCTGGCAGTCACAGCAGATGTTGTCTTGCATTTACAGAAGAGCGAGAAGGTGCCCAAGGGGAAGAAAGGAAAAGCTGATGCTGGCAAGGAGGGAAACAACCCTGCAGAAAATGGAGATGCCAAAACAGACCAGGTATCCCAGCAGCCTGTGGTGCACCAGCATTGATTCCCTTCCCTCCTGGACCGGGACAGGTCTTGGCTTGTGGCAGCAGCTTGCAACACTCAGCACCCAGGGGGGTGTTGGTAAAGAGTTAAATTGTCTGTTTGCCAGGGGATGTTGCCACATGGAAGTTACTGTTCTTCTGTGAAGTTCAAAAAGACTTCTAAGTTGTGTTTTAGGGTGCAACAGATGTTCAGTTTAATTTTATTAGACATCAGAGCTGTGCAGCCCAGAGAGGATTTGTTCTGCTCAGGGTTTTGCTATATAGAAAAATGAGTGTCCATTTTTTTAATGTGTTGACTTGTTCCCCTTTTCCTTTTCAGGCACAGAAAGCTGAAGGTGCTGGTGAAGCCAAGTGAAACGTGTGAATTTTTGATAACTGTGTACTTCTGGTGACTGTACAGTTTGAAATACTATTTTTTATCAAGTTTTATAACAATGCAGAATTTTGGTTTACTTTTTTTTAAGCTATGTTGTTAGCACACAGACCGCTTCATTGTTGTGTTCTGGGGGGGTGGGGGGCAATGGGGACAAATGTCATTTAGTCTATTTCTCAAAACCTAAATTTTAATAAGAAAAGCTTTTGCCAGTCCCCCAGTTTTTGGAAGAAGGGCCCTTCCTGCAGGGAGGAAGAAGGGATTCCCCCTTGCTGCCTGTCAGTTTTGTCCAGGTGAACATCAGAGCTCCCAAGATGCTGTTGCCTGCTCCAAATCCCAGTGCCACCAGTTGTCCTTTGGCGTCCCCTGCTCACCCAGTCACTCCAAACCACAGCAGAACATTCTGGGGACATCCCTGTCAAATGATCCGGGTTTCTGGTGGCCAGTCTGGGATGCACTGGCTCAAAAAGGAGCTGCACTTCCTCTTGTCTCTCGTGGACCCTCAGATACAGAAAGCTGCCTCTCAAGGTGGTTCTGCTCTCAAAGTCAGGGTGGGTTTGTGCAGAGTTGTCAGACAACGCGCGCGTGTGCACCTGGCCACCCTCACTCTAAACTTTGCCCTCTGCCAGTGCAAGCTGAAGATTCTTAGGGTTTTTTAGCAACTTCTCCATGTCAGTAGTCCACAACGGGAGGGGAGTTTGACAGTTGTTGTAAAGTGTTGCGGATTGTAGCCCATGTCCTGCCTCAATGACCATGATTGTTCATGAAAAGTACCTTTAATAAAGCTGGATACGGTTTGGCTTGGACTGTTCTTAATGCTCTCATTTCTCTTTAGTTCATGTGGTTTAAGATCATTTGCTTGTGCATGTCTGTGTTTGTGTTTTCATTCAGATAATTAATTGTTGTAATTCATACCTGAAAAGCAAGATCTCCTTACCTAAAAGTGAGGTTTCCTTGCCTAAAAGCTAGATTACTGCAGGCTGTTTGTAGAGCCTTGGCTTACTTGGAGGCTGAAAATGGAACGTGTAAGTGAATCTACTGAGATAATTTTCTTTATTTTCTAAAATGTAGCACTGTACAAAATGAGAAGGAATACAGTGATCTTGCTGCAGAGAAAAGTAAAATTCTGGTGAGCTTTTCTTGGGAGTGAAACCAGAACTGGCTCCATAAAACTGATGATGTGTTACATTTCTGCACTTAAACTTGAATACTGTTGCTCCTGCTAATCGAATCCAGACCTGGCTGGGGTAGTGACTAAGCAGGAGACGAGATATTTTTTGAGTAGAAATGCACCATTTTTATAATTGCTACTTGGAGTCCAGAGCAGAGCCAAACCCAAACCCCCCTGTGGAAATGTCTCCTTCAGTGACTGTCAGATGGAATATTTTTTCCATCTCTGCTTGGCTTTCCCTGGGATTTCAGTGTCTGTTTGTGATTAAGTTCAGTGACCTGTTTCAACCTGTGCTGATTTCAGAGGGAATCCAGTGCAAACGAGCAGGGCAGAGTTTCACATCCAGAAATTTCTGATGTTGGGAGTGCTGGAAGTGTCCTGGAGCGGCTGCACACACAGAAGGCACGTGGGGATTTACCCCCAGGAACTGCTCCAGCCCGTGTTCCCATAGCTGGTATGTCTAACAGAAAAGAAATAATGAATAATCCTGTTTAATAATCATTGAACCCCACCCAGAAACAGCCACCAAACCTCCTGAGCCATCGCTGCAGCGGCCAGGAAGGGGATGTCCCTGCACAAAGGAAAATAATCATTGAATCTTAAAGTTGGAAATAGCCTACCTTGCTTTTGCAGAGTCTTACCTCGCTGGGCATCTACAACTGATCAAGTACTTCCAAAGGAGCTGGGTCTGGGGGTTGCCAGTGGCCAGGCTGGCAGCTGGAATGTTCTGGTGATGGGTGACCTCTTCACCCCCAGTCATTAAACAAACTGCTGCTAATGAAGGGGAGCTCGGGGCTGCTCTTTGTTGACAGAGTTACTCCTTAACTTCATCCTCCCACCCCCCAGCAGCCTGTGCTGGTTCCTTGCAGCATCTAAACCCCTCAGAAAGCCGTGGACATTTTGGGTGCTGAGGTTCCAGCCTCCATCTGAGGTGCTTCCACCGGCTGTGCCCTGCACTGCTGGAGTTCTTGGCCTCTTGGGCTTGACTCGACAGGCAGGGCTCATCTATTTCTCCCTAAGCAAATAGAGACTGAGGGATGCTGAAGCAGTAAATCCAACTAATTAGCTGTGTAAATGAGGGCTGGGGAGCAGCACTGAGCTGCAGCCCGTGCCTGGTTCGTGGTTAGAGGCACCACAAATCTGCATTGCCGCCTGCCAGAGCGCCTGAAGCTGAACAGACTTTTTCTTCTGCTAAATTGTAATCATTTTACATGGGAAATTGTCTCTTTTGTATCTGTTGGGAATGGCATTGGTGCTGCCAGGTGCAGTTAACAGGCTGGTCTTGTGTGGGCTCTGCAGCAGCAGGGATTTTGTCCTGCTGGAGCTTTGGGAAGCATCACCTCCAGGGTCCAGAAAGTCACCACTGGCAACAGCAAACAAATGAGTTCTGTGCTCCATAGCAGGCCTTGAAGCTGGCACCAGTATGGGTTAAATCCATGCAATATTAGGGCTCTGACACTAATTTGTTTCTCCATTTATTGATTTCAGCACAAGTCACTTGGGAAATAGGGCCAAACTGCTGTTGTCATTTATTTGCCTCTTAATAGGTGAAGTTGCAAAGAATGGCCAAGTTCTGCACAGGGCTGGAGCCTTTGGGATGCTGGAAGTGGATACTGGGATGATCCCTGTTTTCCCAACACTTCAGGATTTTGCTGGGGTTTTAGTAACAGTGAAATGACTGATGAATTATACAGCAAAGTCTCTGGACTCCCCCACAAAGCAGCAGCAATTAAACTGAGCAGAAGTTAATGTGAGCAAGTTGCCAGGCAGTTCCCAATATCCTACAGAGCCGCCTTTCCCCCAGCCTTGGGTTTATGTTAAACTGAAAGTGGATTGGGCTAAAAACCACAAGAACAGGTGAACTGGACCAGGAGGACTCCCCAGGTCCCTGCTCCTCCCAGGACAGTGCCCTGACATGAACAGTTTTGAGTTTCAGGATCGTTTCCCCCAGCAGCAGTTTCCCTTTTGCCTTCCCAGAGCTCAGTTCTGTTTGGAAGAAGCAAGAGTTTCTTCCAGCCCTGCCACAGGTGGGCTGAAAGGGAGCAAGGAAGGAAAATGCACAGAATTCAGTGAGTGCAGCCAGAGGATATTCAGTTGCAGGATCATTTTTGTCAGAAGAATCACGCAGCTTGGTGGCACAGGGATTTCATTGTCCCTAAATCATCCCAGATATGGTAATACCATACCCAGGGACTAATATTGCTGACTGTAATTCCTGAGAAATGGCTCCTTCCCCTGCAGCTGCTGGAGATGAAACGGAGCTTGAGTTAAACTCACAATTTACAGAGTGAGCCCATCATTTGTGAGGGATGGGGAGGAGATGGCACAGGGGGAGCTGTGGTAGAGTTGATTGAAGCTAATAAAGATCTTTAATAAGTTGGCTTTAGAAGATTTCTGATGTGAGAGACTGGGCTTTTTAAAGACCCTTTATTAAAAACTGTTTTGTCTCTTTTTTAAATAGCATTTTAACAATCTCCTTACAAAGGGAGCCTGAAAATCTATGGTGTGGCAGAAGAAACTGGAGTAGAAAATTTCAGGGAAAACTTCGTAAATGTGAGACTTTTTAAAATGCATTGAAGCCTCCAAATAAAAACACTTCATTGCCTTGGGTACAGCAAACCAGCCTGGAGAAAGCACTGGGAGAACCAAGAAGGAGCAGTCCCAGCTGTGGAGTAGGTACCACAATTCTCTGCATTTTGCTGGACACATAAACCCCAAACTAAATTTCTACTTTTCCCCTTCTAAAGAGATTTGATAGTAGAATAAACTTTTTCTCACTCAGTTATAACACTGAGGTTACTTTTGCATTTTGAACAGATTTCCCTGCAGGCAGCAGCTCTCCCCTGCTCTTGAGTTTCTTGGTGGCTCTGCAGGGCTGGGTGTATGTGGCAGTCTCCTCCTGGACAGGAGTTACTATTAGATTACTATTAATCTGGATTACTATTTTAGCATTGCCCAGACAGATTTTGTTTGCTTTTATTCCATTGAAGTGGTGTCTTGGTGCTTCTTGATGGAATTCAGTTTTACCTCAGCACAAGAGCTGAACATTCCTGTATTAGGGGTTCTGAGTTTAGCCCGAGGACTGACTGCAAACTTGGGCAATTAAATTAGCTTTTCTCATCATCTCCTCCTTACTGGAGATAACAGCAGAGGTTGTTCCTGTGCTGGGGGTGTTTGGTGGATGGGTTTTTTCTCCTGCAGCCTGGTTGGAGGTGCCCAGTTTTCCCTGCCATGCCATGATCCAATTCACCTCTGTGCTGCCAAACCGCACAGAGGAAAATCCCCTTGACACTGAATAATTCCTCTTGCAGAAGATATCCATGATTTTCAGCTGGCTCTGAGGCACGCTGCCAGGGCAGGCTGGGCTTGGCACCCTCCCGGTGGGCGCAGGGACCCGAGGGGCTGCTCAGCTCATTAACACGCCGTGATTAGCAGCCTGTTCCTTCCCTCACCACACGGTGGTACCAGGAAACACGGAATGGGGCTGGCAGGCCAGCCAGGGCCAGGTAGCTCCAAAGGCTGCTCGGCAGCCCCGGGGAGGCTGGAGCCGGGCTGTCCCAGTCCGAGGAGAGCTGCTCGCTCCTGGGAAGCAGAATCAGCGCTGCCTCCATCCTCTGCCACCTCCAGAGATCCCTGCTGGACAAGCTCCACTCACCCGAGCAGGGTGAGCCCTCTCTGAGCCTCTCTTTCCAGTTTTTGGTACGATTTTGCTCAAAATCCAGACGGAGTGCTCAATTCCTCACTGGTTTACAGGCATAGCTGACATTGCAAAGGAATTTATCCACATTATCTCAAGCCTTTGAACTTGGGCTTCCCATATTCTATTTTAAGAATCACTGGACCATTCCTTTTCCTCCTCAGGCCATTACTGCAGCTGCTGTGACACATGTCCTGAAAGTTTGAGCCTAAAACTAGAGCTGCCACTCTCCATCTCATCTGTCCTCAGCTTGTGAAGGGATACTTTATCCTAAACCCAGATTTAAATAGGCAGCCTATAAGCCAGGTCTCTTTTAGGTTTGTTGGCACAAAATACTTATATCAGGCTTGCTGAATCTTCAGTGTGAGAGCACAGAATAAGTGGTGGTGTTCAAAGAAGTAATACATCATCATTGAAAAGTCTCCTGTGCTTTTTGTGTTACTTCATTTTGCTTTTGTATTCCAGTATTGAGCTTGTGCTTTTGCTCTGCAAGCCAAATCTAGGAAATTGAGTTGTAACATCTGTGCTAATCTCCTTAAAAGTCTGACCAGGGTGATTCTTCTGATTCTGTAAAACTCTGGGCTCACTTTGCCAGCCAGCAACTTTTACCTGCCTTGTATGAAAGACAGAACGATATCCTGTGACCTGTATTGTGCTGAAGCAATGCCACCAGTTGCTGGTTTTCCTTCACCTTTCCCACTCCCCAAAGCCTCAGTGGTTGGGTTATCTCCTTCTAGCACATGCTTTCCATGTTTATCTTTTCCAAGGACGGTGTTGAAAGCTGGGAAGGAAGTGGCTGCTTCCCAGAGCTGGCGAGATTGCAGGGAAAGCACTTGACACCCTCATGACACTTCCTTGAAATGGATGCAAAACAGAAAGATGAGCTCCTGGTAAGCCAAACTCATTCCTCTTATTCAGTTCTCAGTGCCTGCTTGGGGCAGGGATTTATGCATTTATTGGGGCAAGGATTTATTGGATAAAGTGGGCAAAACTCCACCCAGAACTACAGAGAAAAAGCAGAAGGCAGAGATTTCCAGTCACAAGTGTAAATGCTGTGGCAGGAAGATTAGCAAAGGTTGAAGCCAAGTGTTCCAGGGACATCTGAGTGCTAAAAACCACATTTTATTCAGTCTCCAGTGAGCACACCCTGTCACCATGCCCTGGTAGCTGTAGATAACAAACCTGCAGTGATTGTTCTGTGACCAGGGAAAGGAGCAGGCCAGGGTTCCACCCATTTGCAGTGAATTGTTGGGAATTTGGTTTAGTGATTAACTCAGGGAGTGAACAACTTCCATCAACAAAGCAGGGATGAACCAGCCCTCACCTTAGGTTGTGTTTGGGGAGGAAAGGCCAGGCTGGATGGGGTGAGGAGAAACCTGGGGCAGAGGAAGGTGTCTGCCCATGGCAGGGGTGCCATGAGATGAGCTTTAAGGTCCTTTCCCACCCAAACCTGGGATTTTATGAAATTCTCTGAAAGCAATGGGCTGGTTTAGCCCAAACTGGGTGTGCTGATAAACCCTTCCCTGCTGCCCCAGAGCAGGGCTGGCAGCCCCCAGTGCTGGCACTGACGTGTGACATCCTGTGCTGGGAGCCTGCCCCGCACCAGCACAAACAGATTGTTCAAGATAAACCTCCCCAATGTCAGCCCAAGGTCCTTGTCACATGCTGCGTGCCCGGAGCTGGGTCTGAGCATTCCCTGGGCACTGGAGCTGGTTTTGTTTTAAACTCAGCTTCCTCGGGTTCCTGCTGGGGTGAGGAGCAGCGTCTGGGCAGTGGTGCTGCCCAGGCAGAGGTGAGCAGAGCTGTGGCTGCTGAGCAGCTCTCCATCTCCCTGCCTTGTGCAGCTCCCTGGCAGGGCCGGGCTCTCCTCAGCACAGGGAATCTCTCCACAGCACCACCCTCACCTCTCCCCCTCTGGCCTCTGCAGCTTTTTGGCTTTCAGGCACCCCCATCGTACACAGGGAGGAAAAAATCACTTCATTTTCCCCCTGGCAGGTGCAGGACCGTGAGGGGTAACACACCCTCTGTGTGGGCTGGTTTGCCTCGTTCTTGAGCTGCTTTGCTTTCCACCTTCACTGAAAAATTAATTTCTAGGACCATAGTGCTGCTATTTAAACCCATCTGGTTTTGTCTGAGCAGTGCTGATATTCAAAGCCATGCCCGTGTCTTCCTCTTCCGAAAGCTTCTGCGGGTGATCTTGGAGAGGGGACATTTATCTGCTGGTAATTGACTCCCATATTAACTTCCAACTGGCAAGCAGCTGCCAAAAACCTGTTTTCCATCTCTGTTGATCAATAGTCCCTTTCAACAAGTATCTGGTGTTGCAGAGTGTTAACAGCTAATAGCATGATGATTCTTATCCTATTTTAAGGACTGTAGCACAGCTCAGAGTCCTTCTATCTCATAGAAGAGTTCTGAGTTCAGTAACATTACATCTGATGTTATTTATTATCTATTTCCGACACACTGACCCTTTCTGCAGCCTGTCTTGTGCTGGGCCACTGCCACAGGACATTTATCTCCAACGTGATGTCAGTGGCTGCTCAGGTTGAGGGGGAAAATGATTCTGTGCAGACTGTGAAGAGAAAAATGGGATGGCAGGTCTGGCCAGCAATGTCTGACACCAGGTTGGAAGGAAAGGGTGGAGGGAGCTCTTGCCTGCCATGCAAGCCCCAGTTGTGCTGTCACTGCAGTCAGCAGCAAATCCAAACCACCTTCCAGGGCTGCAGCTGTCAAACTGCCCAGTGCCTCTGGCCAAATCCTTCTGGGCATAAAATAACATCCTCTGAAGCTTTTATCTACCCACTGGGTGACAAAACACCCAATTAATCAAGTTTTTACTTTGTAAATTACTGTTCCTCAGTGCCTGGGGATGCACAGGACAGCAAAGCAGAGGGGAGTGAGAGGGGACATTCTTGAATTCTGGGACATGAACTTGGGGACACATTTCTTTATAAGATCTTCAGTCCTCAGTGGTAAATTGTCACCATCTGAGCAGCAGCACCCTCCCCTCTGCACCGTGACAGAGGAAAGGCAGAGCCACAGTGTGAGGAAGAGGTGGCTTCCATCACAAGGGTGCCCACAAAGTTTAGAGGAAGAAAGATAAAAGTAAATTCTTGCTTTGTTGCTAGAAATTATCATTTCTGAGCAGTTCTGCTGTGTGACAGTGAAATGAGAGCAGCACACAGGAATCAGGCAGGTGGATTTGTAGCCTGCTAATGAAAACCCTTTGGGCTGAGCTTGGAGGGCCTGGAGGGGCACTGAAAAGTGGTTCTGTAAGAGGATTTTTCTAATGCAGGATCAAGTGTGTCCTGCCTCATCAGCAGAGGTGTGAGGACTCCTGGTAAAGCTCCCAGGAATGCACCAAGCTCTCCTCAGAGAGCCAGAAAAGGCCCAGCTGGGCAATCCTGATGCTCATGAGGCAAACAGCAATTCAACAGTCAAGCAGCAAAGCACCAGCCTTGCATTTCTGACCCATTTTGTGTGTGCTGTGAGACGTGCAGTGCTCAGAAACCCAAGAGCCTCCCCGAGTCCAGAGTCTGTTTGTTTGGGGTTTGGGGGGACGCTGATGAGGGACAGATAGATTTTCTTTTTCCAAGAATCAAGTTTCTGCCATCACTGAACCTGTTGTGCCTTTTGTTCAGCTCCCAACAAGGAGCCCATTGAGCACTCTTTGGATGAATCTGCTACCTGGCCCTGAAGCCAGCTGAGTCATACCTGTGCTCTGCTGAAGCACACATAAAATACAGGACCAGTTGTTATTGGGAGAGACCTGTTTCTCTCTCCCTAAATGATAAAAACACCTCTTTCCCATCTCTCCCAAAACTCTGTGTGTGCCTTCCTACCTGATCCAAGCAGTCGTTAGGCCAAAATATTCCTGGCCAGGGTAATTTCTCATATTTTAGAAGTTTATGGTTATTTTGGGACGTGGCTTTTCAAGGCTGGATGTGTGCAGAGGTCTCTGCTTAGGAAGGGGACTGAGAGCTGAAATGCTGCCAGTCATACATTGATTTGAAATCAGAAATAAAGTTTGGGGTCCCCCTAAGGAAAATCAGTTTCTGTGGTGTTTGGGCTTCTCATCAGGATTTCTGAAAGTTGCTCCCAATCTAAAATGATTTCTTTATTTCTGCTGTGGGGTGATGGCATCCCAAACCCGGGATGGGGTAATTGGGAGCAGGTATCTGTGAGTGCCTCCTGTGAAGCAGGACCAGGCTTGTTCAGCTGCAGGATGTCAGCTCTAGACCACAAACCCTGGAATGACATTTTCCTCTCCCTGGAGCTGGAATTCTGTTGAAATGTGCTTTTGTTTTCTCCTCCCCTCTCTGGAGAAAGTGGGACTGTGTGCTCTGGAAGCAGCACAAAACAGAGGGTATCTTTTTGTATCCACTTAAAAGTCCCATCATTTGTTTACAAGTTCTTAAACCTAAAAGAACCATAAACCCTGACTGTACTTAGTGCTGTGTTTACTCAGGTTTCTCCCTCCTGGGGGACAGTGCAAACAGCCCTGGCAGCTTCACTTCTGTTTACAGTTTCTGATAGTTTTTTCTTTCATGTTTTCACTCCTTCACATAGCCCTACACTGAAATAAGCTACAAACATAGCTGTGTGCTCATTAAAAACTAAATTTGATTGATAACTTGCTCTAAATAACTTCCCACCTGGGCTGCAGACCTGTTCTAAAAATTCAATTTAAAAAAAAGAAAAGGTGAGGAAATGCTTGTGTTTTACATGGGGTTTTGAAAAAGTCTTTTTCGGGTGGGAAAAGGAATCTTTTAGAAAAGAAATTCTGTGTGAGGATGGGCAGGCCGTGGCACAGGGTGCCCAGAGCAGCTGTGGCTGTCCCTGGGTGTCCAAGGCCTGGGACAGTGGGAGGTGTCCCTGCCCAGGGAATTGGATGGGCTTTAATGCCCCTGTGCAGATCCCAAGTCCTCAGCAGCTCCTCGGGAACCCAAGAGGATGGACGGCCGTGGAACAGCTCCTCTGAAATCCCAGGAAGCAGCCAAGGGTTGGGACAGAAGCACGTGGAATTGGGCAAAGCATGATCGGTGCATAGCTGGAATACCAAACGCCCGAGCAGCTCCCACCCTCGCCGCGATGCTCCGAGGAGATGTGTGGGTTTGCAGCAGATGTTTTCCTCCTCCTGCTCGGTGTCAAGGCTGCGTCCTGCGCGGGAGCCAGCCCGGCGCTGCTGTGCTGGCATCCAGGAGAGGGAAGGTGAGGGATGCAGGAGACGGGCAGCGCTCGTGTCCATGGCAACCGGCAGAAATGGCCTCGCTGCCTCGCAGCTCGCTCCTTCCCCAGCGCCTCCCCGGGCACAGCCCGGCCCAGACGCGTCCCTCGGCTCAGGATTCCTGGGAGAAAGGTGCAAAACCCACACGTCAGGCGCGCTCCTGGAGCCAGCAGCTCCTTGGGCTCTGCAGCAGGAATCCCTGGCTCGGGCTGTGTGTGTGCACCAGGGGCTCCGGAGATCCGGGTGCAGGCACGGGGGGTTCACAGAAACACCTCCCAGCAGCACGGTGGGCTTGGCAGACTGAGAGCCCGCGGAGCCGGCAGGCAAAATGCAGTTTATTCTGTCAGGAAACAGAGGTTAATGTGTGCTGGACACCTTCAGAAATGCATCTGAGCTGAGCAAGGGGAAGTGGTGCTCACCTGTGCAGGAATGTGGCAGGGGCTGGAGGTGTTTGCTCCGTGGGTGAGCCTCAGTCTGCACAATCCCTGCCCAGGGAGCAGGAGCTGCCTGGGCTGCGCTTCCCCGAGAGCTCTGCATCCCTCTGTGGTGCAATTCCTGCATTCCAGCCACTGCCTGGACCTGCCTTGGGGAGCGCTGCCATTTGAGGCAGCTGCAATCGCACCCGGTGTGGAGGAACAGAAAGAAATCTGTCAGAAAAGCAAAAAACTCTTAGAGGCAGCCAGCTTTTCTCATTTCCAGGGCCCCTGCTTTGTATTTTCAAAGTGGTTTGTACCACGCTAAGGAACAATGTTCCTGGGATCAAAACAAGGTGATCCATCATCTCTTCCTCCAGAGTGGAAAACAAAGCAGAAGAGGCAAAGAAACGAGATGGTGAATGGAGAGCTGGGGATTAGAAGAGAGGATGTGGGGTTCAGGTTCTGCCCTGGCACCAGAAACATGACTCAGTTTCCCTGTGAGGACAACAACGAGCTCTGGATCTCTTTGGTCAATATTTAAAGCACAGAGAGGGTTGCTGCAAGCTCTAATTAATTTACTGTCTTAGCAAATTAAACGAGTCTATAAATTGTAGCAGATATTTGGGACTCAGCCTTGCAAGGAAGGTCTTGTGCCTGTGAGCTTTTTTGCATTTCCTTGAATGTGTAAAAGCAGCATCACACAA
Organism: Passer domesticus; assembly: GCF_036417665.1. Classification (NCBI taxonomy): domain Eukaryota; kingdom Metazoa; phylum Chordata; class Aves; order Passeriformes; family Passeridae; genus Passer; species Passer domesticus. The sequence continues at coordinate 5,627,640 of NC_087497.1, read as the reverse complement.
AGCAGGCAGGGGATGAGCTGCCCGTGCATCCAGAAAAAAGAAAGGATGCAGTGAGCCACGGGAGCCCTGGGTTACTGTGTGGTCACGGGGAGAATCACCTGGCCAGCTTTTGGAACAGTGAGTCAAAACTGCATCTGGTAGTGATGATACAGATCAGGCTCTATCTGCTCTGGAAGTGCTTGGGGATGTCCTGGTTTCGGCTGGGATAGAGTTAATTTTCTTCTTAACTGGCTTAACAAATGTTGTCAGCCTCTCTGCAAAGGAAAAATGTTACACAGCCAGCCAGCTGCAGAGGCAAAAATATCTACAACTGTATTTGAGGAGGATTTGATGGTTTTAAAACCAAACTAAACCCACAGTATTTTGAATTTCCAGCGAATGCAGCACTGACAAAGCATCCAGCTGATCCTGAGTCTCTGTTTACCTCAGCAGCAGCTCTTCCCAGCCTGCAACTCTCTCAGAAAAATGCCAGGCTATATGTTTTAATCACTGTATTTAGCCATGACAGTCACCCAAACAGCAGATTTTGCTTTTTGCACCCTGCTTCCAGGATCAAGGATGATTTTATAGCTGTTCTTTGACTGGAAATAAATCCTGGGGGACACCACTACCTCATTTCTCTTACCCTGCCATCCTGCCCTGAACTTAGCAGCAATCTCCTGTGGCACATCTCACCTTCTGTTAATCCAGCTGGGATTCAGCGTTACCTGGAGCAGGAATGGGGGGAAGGTCAGCCTGAGAACTTCTGGCTTCTCTTGGAGTGCATTGGGGTTTGGAAAAATGTGAGTAGAAGAAAACTTTTTCCTGTGTGAGAATCTGATAGGTGAGAATAGCCAGGAATTCTGAACACCCGTTTTTAAGGTGGATGTGTTCTTTATCCCTGTCTTTTAGGGAATTCCAGGGCACTGCAGGAGGTGAAGCGCAGTGATTCATGGCACATCCCAGACCTGGAATCCGGATTTCCTGGAGCAGTTTCCTGAGTTCAGCAGCGATCTGAGCCGTGTTTGTCCTCACCACCTGTCCTGGGATTGTGCACACAGGGAAACAGCCGGGCACTCCCAGAGGAAAAATCTTTCCAAGGCACGGAAGAGCAGGACCCAGTGTCATGAACTGGGAGTAAGTTTCAGGTGTTTCTGGTGCTGTGAGGATTCTGTAGAGCTACAGAATGGCTTGGCTTGGAAGAGATTTGTAAAGACCATCTTGTCCTGGCATGGGCAGTGACATCTTTCACTGGCTCAGCCACAGGTCTCCCTGGCAGAGGCTCCTGAGTCCCCAGAGCAGGTATTTCATGGTGCACCCAGGCTTCACTTGCCAAGGTTTCAGCCTTCCAGTGGAAATCATCTGGGCTGTCCCAGCCGTGGTGTGGCCACAGGCCCAGGGCAGTGCCTGTTCCCTGTGCTGGCACTGCTGGGACCCCTCAAATTGTGGGGTCAGAGACAGTGAGGGTCTGGGGGTGTCCAGGGAAGGGAATGGAGCTGGGGAGGTCTGGAGCCCCAGGAGGGGCTGAGGGAGGTGGGAAGGGGCTTAGCCTGGAGAAAAGGGGGATCAGGGGGGCCCTTCTGGCTCTGCACAGCTCCTGACAGGAGGGGACAGCCAGGGGGGGGGTCAGGCTCTGCTCCAGGGAACAGGGACAGGAGCAGAGGGAACGGCTTCAAGCTGCCTCGGGGGAGGTTTAGGTTGGATATTGGGAAATATTTCTTCACCAAAAGGGAGGTCAGGCATTGAAACACGCTGCCCAGGTTGAGTCACCATGCCTCGGGGGATTTAAAAGCCGTGCGGATGTGGCACTTGGCGACACGCGTTCGCGGTGGCCTCGCTGCTCTCGGGGGGAGCTTTTCCAACCCGCACGACCCCGCTGCCATCCGCTCCCGCCGCACGCCGGGCTGCGTTTGCCGGATGCTCCGGGCGGAGGAGCCCCGCAGCCCCTCCCCGGCGGCTGCCGCCCGCCCCCCGCCCCGCCCCGGCCCGGCCCGGAGCCGGTGGGTGCCCAGCCCGGCGGCGCTCGCAGCCAGCCCGGCGCGGGCACCCGCCGGCAGCGATGCCGCTCGCCCAGCTGGCCGAGCCCTGGCCCGACATGGAGCTGGTGCATCTGGACACGGAGGTGAGCGGGCACGGCCGGGGGGGCTCCGGGGCGGCTCCGGGGCGGGGGGCTCCGCCGAACAAAGGAGCGGCCGGCGGGACCCCGCGGAGCCGCCCGGGCCGAGCCGCGCCCCGCGCCGGGGCAGCGCTGCCGCCGGAGCCCTGCGCTGCCGGGGCCGTGCTCGGGGCACCGGGGCTGTGCTCGGGGCTCGCCGTGAGCGCCCGGGGCTGTGCTCGGGGCGCCGGGGCCGCTCGGGGCTCGCTGCTGCCCGTGCGGGCTGTGATGGTGCGGGGAGTGCGGGCGGCGCTCCCGAATCTCCCCGGCACACGGGAAAGCGGAGCCGGCTGAAGGCCCAGGGAATAAAGATCTCCGTTTGGGGGGTTTTGTCCCTCACCCTCCCGGCGCCGTCTTCTCGCAAAGGCCTGCGCCGCCAACTCCGACCACGCTCCGGTGTCACTTTGCCGGACGTCTGCTCTTCCCTCCCTCTTGGCTCTTGTCCTCCTTACCGAGACCCCCAAGCCAGATGTGCAGGAGGGCGCTCACCCCCTGCCCACATCTGCAGCTGGCACAGCCATTGCCGAAGGAAGGGACAGCCTGCAGCAGTTGTCACCCACGGCAGAGCAGCCGGCTGGGGCACTGTGCTCTGGCACTCCTCAGTTCAACATCTTCTCACTCCGGCTGGAACCAGCAGCTCTCCTGGAGAAACCGGAGGAGAGGTGGGGATTTGGTGCCAGGTGTTCCACAGGCCGTGGTGATTTCTTGTCGTTCTGTCTGGATTTGGTGCTGTCACGCTCCATTATCATACCTGGGGATGTCTCCATGGTTAATTGGTCAGATTTGCTCATTCCTGTTTAAAATTGCCTCTTCAGAGGGCTGTGCTTTGAGCAGAGCAGCGTTTCCCCCCTGCTGCAGGGACAGCAGGGAGGCACTGGCCATTCGAGGTGAGCTTTCCTAATTTTCATCAGCCAGGTATGGCACGGCTTGTTCTTCAAATCAAGAGCACAGCTTCTCCTGGAGCCCCCGTGAGGTGGGGAGGCTCTGCCTGGGCCAACACCTGGCACGAAGGTGCGGTGGGTGAAGAGCCTCTGCTCTGAACCATCTCTGGAGCCGTGAGGAGGAGTTTGTGCTCCGAGCGGGGAGAGGAGGGAAGTCCTGCGGCGGTTCCCAACCCACGTCATGCGCCCGGAGCCGGGCCGTAGCTTATTGCTGCGAGACAGCGCTTTTTATTTGTGGTTTCTCCCTTCCTAGGAAGGGAGATGCCTGAAAAGCCAGAAAACGCCGCTCGACTCATAATGGGAGGAAACGAGCGCCGGTGCCCAGGGCGGGGGAAGCGGCGGGCTGAGTCGCCGGTGCCCGGTGCCGGTGCCCGGTGCCGGTGCCCGGTGCCGGTGCCCGGTGCCGGTGCCCGGTGCCGGCGGGGCTGTGGCAGCCCCGGGGTCGCTTCCGAGCGGAAATGCCCAGGGGGCTCGGGGCAGCGGCAGGCGCGGATTCCCTCGCGGCACCAGGAGCGGGTGCGTTACTCCAGGCTGGAACTGGAGGGAGCCTCTGGCTCTCCCCTTCCCCCGTCTCACCTTGGCCGGGTCAGGGTCAGGCACCACGTGCCAGCGGGATTTCAGCAGATCAGGGTTTTTGCATCCCAGGATCTCAGGTGGGACTTAGCAGTTTGCCTCCCTTTGGTTTAAAATGATAAGTACACACTCTTAATTACAGCGAGGAAAATAATACAGGTGTTCTTCACCTCCACACCTGGGTCAGATATTAGAGAGCTCTCTGAGGTCCAGCAGCAGGGCTGGAACAGGGCTTGGGAGGAGTTTTGCACTTAGAGGTGAAAATCGCCAAGGGCAGGGGCCCAAGGGGGAAGTTTTCACCCCTCCTGGGAGAGGTGGCACCACTGAGAAAGCAAGGAGAGGTTTCTGGAACACCGGTTACGTAAATTGCCCTGGGATTGCTGCCATGCAGGTTAGAAACCGGCTTCCTCCGACCTTTGCTTTCTGAGTCATGGAGCAGAGGTGCTGTCACCGTGCTGGTGGAGGCATCAGTCCTATTGTTGAGGGATTTGGGGTTTTTCCACTGTGTTCCGGGAGAATTGGCCATGTGGTGCCCCTGTTCCTGGCCCACCAGAGCTCAGCCATGCCAGGGAAACGCGTGGGAGTGGGTGGCAATGGGAGCTTGAACTGCTACCTGGCAGGAGCCACGTCCCTCTGTCCTGGAGTCTGGGCTTTGTAATCATTGCTCCTGCTTTTTTTACCCTTGCCATTCTCTTATATTATTCCAAATATTGCTTATGTAGTAGAAAAACATGGCTGGGGCAGAGCACAAACACTGGAGAACAGAGTTGAGTGACACAGAAATCCTTCCCTGGGAGGGTGGGCAGGCCCTGGCACAGGTGCCCAGAGCAGCTGGGGCTGCCCTGGATCCCTGGCAGTGCCCAAGGCCAGGCTGGATGGGGCTTGGAGCAGCCTGGGACAGAGGAAGGTGTCCCTGCCATGGCAGGGGGAATGAGGTGGGCTTTAAGGTCCTTTCCATCCCAAAGCATCCTGTGTTTCTTTGATTCCATGACTTCATCCCCATAACGATGGATCTGTCATCAGGGCTCCGCTTTGCTTCAAATTCTTCTTTCATTACACAAACCTACAACAATGCAACTGACGTGGGATTACGCCAAACTCCACCACTTCAAGCTAATTATTTTTTGCCTGTATATGTGTATCACCCTTTATTGAGCAGGAGCTGCTCATGAATAACTCTTTTCTCAAGCATGGTAGCTTGAGCTGTGCAAACTACTCGAGAGACAAGGGAGACAGCTGAGTGGCTGTCATCTCTGATATGCCTTGTGCAGAGACTCCTCTGTTTGGGCTACCAGAGTTCCTTTGGAGATCTCTATCCTTGTAGAATTATTTCCTTTCTCTGAACTGCAATAGGCAAGATCCATAAATTCCACTTAATGGTAATAATTTAAACATCCCTTGTTCTTGTGTCGAACTAGCAGGAGCACTGGAGTGAAAGGTTTCTTCCTCTGCTCCTTCCTTGAGTGTTTCATGGCTCATCAGAGTTGGGTGAAAGAGCATCTCTGGGTGCCTGGTACTTGTGAGGTGTTTTGGGGCCCCTCAGAAGTGGCTGCTCAAAGCCTGAGGATGCAGGAGCAGCAGGCAGAGCTGCAACAATCCCACAACCCGGGATGCCTTGAGCTGGTGGTGTAACCACAGAGCAGGACTGGGCCCCCTCCCACAGCCCTGCCAGGATGCACCTTGTCCTGGTTTCACATTAGAGCACACTGGCCTGCTCTGGAAATTGCTCCCTGTGCTGCGGATTATGTGGAATTAAAAGGATTTAAAGCGCAAGATGTTCTAAGATAAATATCTCCCAAGTTCAGCCAGGCTGGCAGTTGCGTAACTGAGCGCGCTTGTTTTCCAGGATACTTCTCTGTGTGCTATTAAGGAAACGCACCCAGCGTGTGCTCGGGAGGGTTTGTGCCAGCTCTGGGGCAGCTGCAGTGGCCCAGAGGTGCCCTGGCTGCGGGGCTGCTGCTCCACGTGCCCGTCAGATTAGAGCCCTAATCCCCGTTTCCGCTCACCCCGAGCAGGGAGCTGCAAGGACAGGCTGCAGGCTCCCGTGTGGCTGCCCCATCAGCAGCCCAAGCCCTGCTCTGACACAGCCTGGGTGAGCTCCTCACTGCCCCGGGCACCCCAGGGAGGAGCTGTGCCTCCCTCCTGCAGCAGACGTTGCCTGGTTGCTGCAGGAGGGGGGCCTTGGGACTTCTCTCAGAGCAGGACATTTGGGAGGCTCCTTTGCACCCCAGAGTGCTGTGGGAGGGCAGCTGCACCTGCTCCCCCTGTGTGAGGCGTGCAGGGCAGAAATAAAGCATTTTAAAGAGGCAAATGTCAGCCCAAGAAACCCACAAACCATTTCAGCCCTGCTCGTGGCGTGCTGTGTTTTATCTCGGGAGGTGATGAGTCTGGAGCTGTTTCCATCTGGAACATACACAAATGGCCCTCCAATTCCATATGAGGGAATAAGAACTGCTTTTGCTCTGGGGTGGAAGGAGAGCACTTGGCTCTAAACACTGCAATTCTCTGCTCACACATCTGACTCCTGGCAGCCCGAGAAAGCGAGAATTTCATCAGGAGCTTCATGCCTCTAAGAGCAGGGAGCTGCATGCCCAGGAAACCTCCCTCTCTTTCTTTCCCCATCCCTTCCATCCCAGGTAGGATGGGTTTCTGTCAGCAGCAGAAGGACAAGTTTCCCTCTTCAGGGAGCTGATAAAACTCAGCCCTTGAAAGTCTGGAAGGTATCAGCTGGTGTCTCCCAGCTCACCCTTGAAGCTGAGGGGTTGGACACCCCCTGCACCCACTCACCCCTCTCCTGACACGTGCCTTGCGGATCTGTTCTTCAAATCAAGAGCCAGGCACTGTTTCCCTCTGTCCAGCACAGAAATTCTGCTTCTTAAGCTGTTTGAGAGAAAAGCAGCCCTCCCCGAGCTGTGGTTTGGATTAGCAGCCAGTTGTGAGCTGTGCATGGGTGACAGCTGAGCCAGTAAACACCAGCCTCTTTCCAAGTCTGGTTATCTCGGTGCGTGGCTCCCCCTGCGCTGTGGGGGCTGCTCATAAACACAAATTCTTACTTCACTGCTCAGCTATTCTCTGTGCTAATGGCACCGAGGGCTCAGGGTAAACACCAGGGCAGCATTCCTCTGGGAGAACTGCATGGGGCTGCTGGGGCCTGCTTTCAGCCCTGGGATGAAACTACCTTGGAACTAAAGTTAAGCTGGGACTAAGGTGAGTTGTGGAGCTCAGATGGGGCCCATACAGATGTAAATATTGCAGTGTAGTGGAGAAGTGAGGAAGAAGTGAGGTTGATCACCTCAATGGATCCTTGCTGCTCCGGGGAAGGAGCTGGCTTTGTTTCTGTCAGTTCCTGAAAGGCTCTAGAACCCATTCATCCCGCTGAGGGTCTGACTGGCACTGCAGCTCTTCACTTGGCCCATAACTTCTGAAAAGGAAGGAATAAACTGCCCTTGTTCTTTCTGAGGAGGAGAGGAATGCCATGATTTTTGGAGCCTGAGACTGCAGTGCAAACAGATGTCAAAGCAAAGTCTTCTTGCCCTTGTTTTTCTCCACAGTCTGCAGAAAACCTCGTGTACGTGCTTATCCTGCTCTGGGTATCTGTGTCTCAATGAAATCCCACCCACTTTTGCCTGAACCCGATCCCGGCCCGGTTCGGCCCGGGCTGCCCCGGGCCGGTGCCACTCGGGCTGGCTCGGGTCACCTGCCGTGACTTTGTGCGGGGCTGGCGCTGCAGCCAGGCGGGTGGGGCAGATTTCCCGCAGCTATCAGTTATTTATCAGTAATAAATAACTGATAACGCTCGGGTAGAGCCGTGGCACGGCGCTGTGGCTGTTAACCCTTCGCTGCCTGGCAGGAGGGGTGGGATGGAGCAGCGTGGTGGGAATCTGCAGTGACCACCCCAGGGATCCTCCCTGGTGCTGGGTGCCCCACGAGCAGCACTGGGTGGATAAGGAGCCCAGATTTCATTTGGGGGAAGTGTGGAGAGACTCTCTGGGCAAGAGACTTAAGTTAAAAAGAGTCTGGTGTATGGGGAAATGTTCAAGCACCTTGTGCCATGTCCAAAGTGCCACCCTGCCCTGTTTGTCCACATGAGGGGCTCCCAAAGCCACCAGCTTTTGGAGGGACATGAGGAGCAATCCCACGCCTAGCATGTGCTAACAGCAGCTTCTCTTGCTTTGCAGAACGGGCAGCCAGCTCCAGAAGAAGGTGGGAATCCTCCATCCCAGGTAAAAAATGCCCCAGGTTACCTCTGCAGGTCCCTGTGAGCGTGGGGGGTGTGAGCTGACTCGGGAGCAGGATGGGGATGGTTATTTTTAAACCCTGTAAAGCTGCTGCTCTGTAGATCTGCAGGAGTGCACGTGGGAGTGCAAGGGACTGGAGACAGGGAAGAGGAAAGATAAACCCCTGTCTTCCTGTCCCTTTGGTCATCCAAACATGCCTGGAAGGTTTTCCAGAGGGCAACCTCAGTCCAGCACTCGGGAGCTGGAGTGGGGCTGTAGCTGAGGGCAGAAGTGAGAGCCCCTGGGGTGTTTCAGTGCTGTGTTTATGCCTTTCTCTGTGCTGTGATCTTGCCAGCTGGGATGAGAAGTACAGGAGTATTTGATGGTTTTGGCACAGCTGCCCTTGCTGAGTGTCTGGTATCTGTTTATTCTCCTGCCTTGGTGGGGCTGGGAGAGGCTCCACCTCTGCCAAGCTGCCCTCTGCATCCCTGTCAGCATCAGCTGGGAATGACAGAAAGACCTGGGCTGCTGTCTCCCGTGTTTGGGGCAGGGATCTGAACCTGCTGCTCCTTCTTGAGACACCTGCAGCTCACCCTGCTCCACACATGAGCAGCGTGGTGTGGAAGGACTTGATTTGTGTGCTGTGAGCCCTCCCCAGGTACAAGACCAGCACAAAGCTGTCCCCGGGGTGTCTCCTGCTTGTGCCAGTTCCTCTGTCCTGCACTCCCTGCAGAGCAGAAGAGCCATGTCAGTACTGTGAAATCATAATCCCTTCAGGATTTCCTTTTCTGACCCAGCCATGCTCTGGCCGTGCAGAATGACACAACACTTTGGATTTGCCCTGGGCAGCCTTCCCGAGCTCTGTACCCCCAGCAAGGGCCCTGTGGCAGCTTCTCTGAATCATCAGCCCTGCTGAAGGCTCTGGGGGCTTGCTGGGTTGTTTTTCCAGCTGGTTACGTTGTATTTTTAGTAAAAGACATTTTAACCTAAACCCCAGTTGTCTACATTTCAGCCAGTTTTATTTTTTCCCCTGGGACATTTGTGGATTTCCAGCAGTGCCAGAAATCTTCCCTGCCTGTTCTGCCTCTCTGTCCCACTCTGAAGCTGGCCTGGCACTTCTTCAGTGGCTTGCAAAGAAATCTTTGGGTCAGATGAATTCAGGTCAATGGAACTTGCACTTCCCTCCCCTGAGAACAGTGGGTTTACAACTCTTCACTGTGCCTGCATCTCTGGCATGGGGAAAAAGGAATCTTGTGTCTTCTGGTTGGATTCCAGCTGGGTTTCTAAGGTTTGAGACTTCGCCTCTTTCATCTTCAAACACTTGGCTAAACTGCCCTTCTCTAAATGCTGCTGATGGATGTTCCTTTAAAAATCATTCAGGATTTTTTTCTCTTTGAAGGACATCACTGAGAGAAACCCTGGCAGATTCCAATCTGTAGGTGCCATTCCACAGAAAGATCATGGGATAGAAGCCAAAAAGCACTTGAGGTTCCCTTTGATGCTCTGTGGGTCATGGACGTGCAGTCCAGGCTGGAGCAGAGCAGAGGGCAAGTTCTCCAACATCCCAGAGCAGGGAAGCCTCAAGAGCCCTGTGCTGCTGTAGGTGTCCTGCTTTCCACTTTCCTGAGGCCCCGTGGCCAAAATGCCTGTAAGCAGTGTCTGACAATCCCATTTTGGGTAACTTTTGAGCACCCAAAGCTCTGCTGCATGCTCCTGAAATAACCTCAGTGGCGTTTTCCAAGTTTGTACAAGGTATGTTTGCTACCAGCACAAATTAAATCCCTCCTGTAAACACATACCTTTAACTTGAGGGCAAGCTCTGCCCTGAGATGCTGCAGATGGGGGAACAGGCAGCACCCAGAATATCTGTGTGTTTCAGTTCTTTCTGTGGGCAGACATCAGCAGCAGCTCCTGGCTCTGGCTTTACCAAGTGCCCGTCACCGTCCGAGGTGACTATTCTCACATTGAAGGTTGCTCAGGCTCCCTCCCACACCCTTCTGTGCTGTGTGTGGAGAGCTGCAAGGGGAAGAGGCACCTTTTTTCCAGGTTTGTGCTATCCTTTTGCAGCTCATTCTGTGATCTCTGCTAAAAATAACCTGAAGCGGCGGCAGCGGCGATTACCGCGCGCCCCCGCGGCAGCCCTGTCCCTCCCCAGCCCTGCCAGCAGGATGCTGCCAAAGCACAGCCCTCGTGGGCCTGGGCCACAAGCAAAGACTCTCTGAAAAGGAGGAAATCCAAGAGTTCCTCAAAAGAGTCAGGAAGCCCACAGCTGGTGCTGTGAGATTGCTGGAGTGTGATGCCCCCGTGGCCATCTCACCTGCAGCTCGAGGATGTGGTCACTGCAGAGGTGCCAAGGGCATGGTTTGGGCCAGGCTGGCCCTGTTCTGGTACTTTCTTGATGCTTTTGGAGCTCCAGCTCAGCTTCCTAGCGAGGACAGCTGGTGCATTTCACAAGCTCTTGTGTTTTCTACCTTTCAAGAACAGTTGTGGTACACAAGTCCCTGCAGGCCCCATTCCTCAGAGTTTACCTGGGGAATGTCTGTGAGATCCTTGTGCTGGTTAGGGCTGGGGAAGAGTCAGTGCTCTGGGATGGGATGAGGCTGTGTTTTGAATTTGCACTGAAAACAGGGTTAATCATGGCCACATCCCTAACACCAGGCTGCTGATCCAGTGCAGGATGGCTACAAGGATGGATTTTTTTCTCATCCTCTTTGGTGGTGGTGATTAAAAGCCTCTCTGGGTACAGAACCTCATTCTCTCCTGGTTCTCCAAATTTTAATTGCCAGGTTGGGTGAAATTGGTCCTTGTTCAGCTGGGGAACAGCAACTGAATTCAGTGGGAAAATGGAGCCTCTCATAACTGGAGTTTTTCAGCCTGCTCTGCAGCCAGCTTGGCTGAGGGGTGAGCCTGTGCTCCCAGGTGCCAAGCATGAGGAATTGTACATGGAAGTACAACACCCAATTAGTGAAATCACTTCATCATGAAAAGCAGAGGAGTGGAACTGCAGTGCTGAGTGTGCCCACACTCTCTCTGGGGAACGGGCTGAGGGTGCTGATCAGCTTGTTCTGGGGTGATAATCACAGAGCACAGGGGGAGCTGGGGAAGGAAGAACTGAGCTCTGCACCATAAAAGGGACCTTTGAGATGGAGCAAGGGCTGTGCTCTGCCTCAGGCCCCAGGCAGGAGGTGCTGCAGGCTGAGCCTGGCTGGGCACTGCAGCACAGAGAGAGGTGAGGCTTTCCCCCAGATCTGTGCAGCTCCTGTTGGTTTATCCTGACCAGGCAAAGCTTGCAGACAGGTTCTCCCCTGCATGAAGGAATCCTGGGCAGGGACACCTTCCACTATCTCACGTTGCTCCTGTCCAGCCTGACCTGTGAGGGTCCAGGTGAGGGAGAGCTCTTGTGCCAGCACTGCCCTTGAGCTCCAGGCTGAGAGCAGGGCAGGACCCACATCCAGTGGTTGATGCTGCTCAGTGCTGGACACCACTAACCTCAGCCTCTTAACGTGAAGGGTTTCAAAACAAACAAGTGAGTGCTCTGCTCTGTGCCTGTTTGCACAGCTGCTGCTGGTTCCTCCAGGACCTGGACAGCCGTGGAGCTGTGGGAACAGGCAGGTACCTCAGCAAATCCCTTCTCAGCCCACTGCCCCTCTGCTGGGGCTCCCAGCCAGCAGTGTTCTGGCCACACTGGCCCCGTGGCTGGGCAGGACGTGGGAGCAGAGCACCTCCAGTGTGCTGTGGTGCTGCCTGGAAATTTCCTTGATGCTGCAGGGACTGGGCAGCAGCTGTGGCCACTCTTAACATTTGGCTTTTCCACCCTGTCACTGGTAAAGCTCTGAGTTCAAAGTGGCTGCTCTGCCTTGTCAGCTGAAGGAATTGAGTGGCTTTGTTGCTCCAGCAGTGCCTGACAGCTGCCTGGCCTGTTCCTGGCAGAGCCTTTGCTCTGTGTCCTTGGCAGGGCTGGGCTATGGCGAGCAGCAGCTTCTGAGCTCTTAAAAAACACAAATAAATGCCTGTTTGAGGAGCAGAGTCTCTGATGAGCTGCAGACTCTAACGAATAATTGAAGAGGGGTCAGCTTACAGGACTTGCACACGAGGAATGCAGCAGAGTCTGCTCCAGCAGCCCTCCCACATGGTCCCTGACCCATCCAAACCACTCCGGTTTCTTCTCTGCCATTTCCATCCCCCTGGTGAGTTTGTAGAAGCTGCCTCATGTTCTGTCTCCAGAAAGCCTCTTGTACTGAAGGAAAAAACCCTGAAAATCTGTTACTGTGTGTTGTACTTGGAGGGGACAGTGATGAGGGCTGGCACTGGAGAGGACCCTGAAGAACTCATTCACATGTGATTTTTTAAGGGGCCAGAGTTTGGGTTTGGGTCACTGGGTCATCCACCCCAGCAACTGGGAGCTTGGAGTGTCCTTGGCTGGGTTTGCTGGGCCCCTGGCTGGCCAAGATGCTGGCTGGGATTCTCCCTGCACACACAGGCAAATCTGCCTGAAGCTCCTGCAGCTTCACCAGCTCCAGCTTTATTTGGAAGTGAAGCCTGGCTTGGACACGAGCAGTAAATTCCTTCCCTAGCTCCAGGTGAAGCTGCAAAAGCTGTTTTCCCCCTGGTTGTACTGTGCTGCCTGTCAGGGCTGCCACAGGGTGGGGACCATCCAGGGAGGGGAGTCCCAGTTATCTAAGAATTCCTGCCTTGCCTGGAGCCCTTTTCCTTCTCCCTTAGGAAATCCCTCTGTGTGTGCCTGGGGCAGCCTCCCAGCAGTGGGAGCAGAGGGATTGCATTGCAGCAGCTCCTGCTGATCTCATTGCTGCTCTGAGGCAGGAAGGGTTTCCCAACTGCAGTGTGAAATCCAGGTCCTTCCCTTGCCAGTCCTGGAGAGCACAGCTGGGAAACACCACCCCTTTGCATGTGGAAAAGGAGGAAAGGAGGGGGTTTATCCCTGTTTGTGCTTGAAGGCTCGGGGTGGGCAGAGCTGCTCTGGGAATGCTGAGTGGGCTGAGGACACTCTGTGCCCCTGGGATGTGGCTGAACTGATCCCCTTGCTGTCAGAGAGGTGGATTTCACTGGACAGGCCAGGCTGGCCTGGATATGGATTGGAAAAGTGCTGGGACTGCTGTCAGAGGGGGAGGTGAAGGCTCTGCACCAGCACTTGGGGTCAGTGGTTATCTTTGGGGTGCAGGAGGGGACCCCTGGGGTCTCCACAGGGACAGAGTGAGGAGAAAAAAGCTCCTGAGGGGAACAGGACAAAACATGGTATTCCCAGCGTGGGGGTGGCTGCAATCCCTGTGGTGTGATGTTTGGGAAGGGGCTGGATGTGATCTCTGTGTTTGGGAAGGGGATGGATGTGATTTCCATGTTTGGGAAGGGGCTGGATGTGATCTCCATGTTTGGGAAGGGGCTGGATGTGATCTCTGTGTTTGGGAAGGGGATGGATGTGATCTCTGTGTTTCGGAAGGGGATGGATGTGATTTCCATGTTTGGGAAGGGGATGGATGTGATTTCCATGTTTGGGAAGGGGCTGGATGTGATCTCTGTGTTTGGGAAGGGGATGGATGTGATCTCTGTGTTTGGGAAGGGGCTGGATGTATTCTCCAGGTTTGGGATGGATGTTCTGGTCCTGTCCCTGGCACACGGAGCAGCTGAGCCATGGAGGGGGTGGCTGCTGGCTGCATCCATGGTTTTATGACATTAAATGATAAACTAGAGCTGTGCTCCAGCAGACTCTCATCCTGTGCACTCTCACTGGGGTGTTGGTGATGCACAGCTCGGGGTGTGTTTTGGACAGGGTTTGTTTTGCTTTTAACCCTGCTGCAGTTCACAGCCACCCCCAAAACGTGACAATCCCTTTCTCTCAGCGTGTCCCACACGTGTGATCTCCCCAGAGGGTGGGAGAGAGCTGGGTTCTCCCTGCCTGCACAGACCAACCCCGGCAGGTACCAGGCAAAGACTTTTCCAGGTCCTGAGACACTTTTTGTGTGCCTTGCAAGGGGAGGGCAGCCTGTGTGCTGTGGGAGGAGTGTGGAATTCCAGCGTTCCTGCAATACAGAATAGTTTCCACATCCCACGATTACTCCAAGGGCAGCAAACAAGTCTTGGTTCTTGTTGTGAAACCAATGTTGTATTTTATAATTCAGCTAGAAAGAGTTTTCAGCTTTTCTACTGAAAGTAGCAGAACTGCCCCATGCCCTGATGGGAGGTGGTGCTTTTCTGCTGGTTCCTCAAAGTGGGATTCTGCATTTGGAACAGCCTGGGACAGGGTCTCCTGGTTTCACCACCTTCAAAGCCCGAGCTGGTTGGAATTTGCTGAGCAGAGCTTTCCTCCTGCTGGGAAGTGTGTGTAGGGCTGCAGGAAGGGGAGGCTGCATCCTCTGCTCTTTTGCACTGGAGGCTGATTTGCTCTGTAGAAGCTGCAGAACTGAGTAATTCCTCATCTCCTGGCTGTTAAAGGTGTTCTCCTCTCCGGTGTCACGTTTCACTGGGTGTAAAGTCCTGCTGGCTGCCTCTCTCACAGCTCTGGAACTGCAGCAGCAGCGGAGCCATCAGGGACTCTCCGTGGGTTTGGGAACATCTTTTGCCTGAGCTTGTATCTTTAGCCCAAACAGCTCATTGTCAGCTGATCCTGGCCAGTTGCAGCTTGTGGTGCCTGGAAAGGGTGGAGAAATTGTATTAATTAATTTATTTTTTGAAGAAACTTTCAGGATCTGCTGCCAACATAGCCCTGGATAGAGCCAGGAGCAGGAGGAGCCTGGGGAGAGTGAGGGGGTGCCTGTGCTGGAGCCTCTCTGCTCTCTCCATCCCAAAACCGACCTGAGCCCTCTGACATAAAGAAGATATCTTGATTTCCCTGTGAAACGAGTTGGTTAAAAACTGAGCAGATCAAAAAGGACGTTGTGAAGCACAAGGACAGGGGCTCAGCTGTGTGAGGCACCATCTGCCTCCTCCCTTCCTCAGCCTCAGGCTTTGCTTGAGAAAACCCTTCATCCATTAACAATTTCCAAGATCCCTCTGTTTCAGGGGTGCTGAATCTTCCCAGAGGGGTGTTTATGAAAGGGCTTTGGGCTCCCCAGACGAGAAACACATTTTGCACACTGAAGATGCTCCGAGTGCCACCTGCTGGAATGTGCTCGAGGGGTGCCAGTGTGACACTGCCTGTCCCGTGGCACTGTTCCCTTTTTAGAGATTTGCATGTAAGCCCTGCTGTGGGGAGCCAGGATCACTGGAGGAGCAGCAGAGTCCTTCCCAGGAGTCACCAGGTTAATTTTACACAGTTTGGTCACCTCTGTGAGTGGGGAGGAATTGCCCCCAGGAGGATGGCAGAGCGTTTCCAGGAGTCAGACTTTTGTTTAAGCCATGTGTGGGGAGACTCCTGATGTTTTCCACACCAGGATGGAGGTGATCATTCCCTTCTTCAGCTGCCTCGGCTGTGTAAGGGTTTGGGCACGAGGGCTTTGATGATTTGAGAATTTGAGGATTTCTGAACACTAGGTTACCCCCAGTGGGCAGAGGCCTGGCTGTGTCCTCTGGGTTTCTCCTCGCTCTCCCATTTTTGGTTGGTTTTGTTTTTCAGGAGACCAGTAACAGTCCTTGGGGGTGGTGGGGTGAAACGTGCAGCCCTGCTGCCTGTCAGTAATCCCTTCCTGCAAACCCTGCCAGGAATCTGCCCTGTCCCCATCCCCTCCTTGGCAAGTTCCAGCCCCAGGTCCCCGCTGCTCCCAGGCTGTGTTTGTAGCAGTGACTTTGTGCAGGACTTCCACCTTCAAAGCCACCCCGCGGTGTCCCTTCCTCCTCAGGCCCCAGTGTCCCTGAGGCTTTTGTCTGTCAGCAAACACCCTTGTTCAGTGTGAGTTAAAGGGCTGAGGAAGCCTCTCTCCCCCTGCAGATCCTCTAGGATTGCTCCAAGAATCTCCCTCTTCCTTTAAGAGTGTCCGTGGCCCCAAGGCACAGGTACCCCCAGCTGAACCCTTCCCCTCCCAACCTGGGCCATGTCTCTGCTCAGTGTCCTGCAGGATTTTTCTCAGGCTGGGGGCTCCCAGGAGCACTGAGGAGGATCCACCACAGAAGCACAGTCAAAAGTACCAGGTTCTGGCCAATTCTTTTCTTGCAAATGAGGCCGAGGGCCAGCCCTGCCCAAAAAAGGCCTTTGCAGAAGGGCAGGCAGTGAGTGGGGAGGTTTCTTTACTTTATTTGTTCCCCTTTTTGAGAACCACCACTTGAAAAATGTTCCAGACAGAGCAGCCTTTGCTCTCCACAAACTCCAGCCTCGCTTCCTCTGCAGAGCTGCAGCCCCACTGATCCCACTGATCCCAGGCTCCCTCCCAAGCAGGAGCTGCTGCTCCACAGGGAGGTTGTTGCTCCATGCAAGGAAAATGGGGAGCCACATGTGCACTCCCAGTTCCCTCAGGAACTGCTGCTTTCAGCCATGGGTTTTACCAGCCTCATTGTAACACACTTCTTCCCTATATCTGATCTAAATCTCCCCTCTTTTAGCATAAAACCATCACTCCTTGTCCTATCACAACAGGCCTTGCTAAAAACTCTGTCCCCAGCTTTCCTTTAGGTCCTGGCAGGGGCTCTGAGCTCTCCCTAGAGCCTTCTCCTCTCCACGTGAGCACCCCCAGCTCTCCCAGCCTGGCTGCAGAGCAGAGGGGCTCCAGTCCCTGGAATATCTTCATGGCCTTCCCCAGCAGGTCCACCTTGCTCCTGTGCTGATCCAGAAGCTGCTCCGGCCCTTTCCCCGGAGAGCTGCAATTCCACTGATCCTACAGGGAGAGCATCCCTGCTGGACCAGCATTTGTGCTGCTCAGAGCAGGGGCAGAGAAATTTTGAGGAAGAAATTTTGAGACTCTCAGTTGCTCATTGCTGCCTTGTGCAGTGCCTGAAATTGCTCTTTCTGAGCCTGTTTTCGTGTGTGTGACAGGGGGACTGAGCTGATCCTCCTGAAAAGCCCACTGAGATTTGCTGATGGCTCTTTCCATGCCTAAGCACCCGTAAAGCCAGGCAGTGTTCTCGTTTGGCTGCTGCATTGTGCAGCCATGGCCACACAAAGCCATTTCCCCATACGAAACCGCCGTTTCCTTTCAGTAAAACTCCCAAAATACATCCCAGTGACACAACCACGGCACCGGGGCTCCGGGCGCCGCTCGGGCTGCGAGCTCAGGAACCAGCTGGGGAAGGATGGCAGGATAGCAGCCCAAAGCTTTGGAGATGCTGAGGCTCCTCTTCCGCAGCAAGCCAAGGATCCAGGAGGCAAGTGTCTGATAAAATACCTGCTCTGCCTGCCGTGCTGGGCTCTGTCTCTTCTGCAGGACACAAGGAATCAGGGAATTCCTGATCCTACAGAGCCAGACCTTATCCAGGTTTAATTAGGCACTCTTTTGGAAAAGGCGTTTTGGAGGGTATGACTGCTTTCTAAGAAGTGTCTTTCCTAGGTGCTGCCAGATTTTGGGAGTGTTTTGGGACCAGAGCATGTGTTGAAGCAACAGAAATTAAAACAGCTTCTGGTTAGTTGTTGATGAATAGGAAGCAAAATGCCAAGAGCAGAATCTGTTTCGAGCTTTTGCAGGGTGGTTTTTTTTTCTTGCATTTAGATGTGACGGTCTCAACCAGCAAAGTGACAAAACGCGAGCAAAAACAAACCTGTCTCTTGGCTTCTGGCTTGTAAAATCCTCCCTCAAAAAAAAAAAGGGGGAAAGTAGCAAACAGGACTTGTATTTGGAAGTTGGGAAAACCCCCTGTTCCTGTGTGCACAGCCCCTGCTCTGGGTGACTCAGCCGCCTGTGCCCTGCGAAGGCGGCACAGGGAGGTGCAGGACTTGTCTCTTCCTCTGACTGGAGCAACTTCCTGGGCTTTTATTTTCCAGGAGAAGCCAATCTCATTCCCAGCAGTGCAGGAATCTGTGGGAAATGCCTCTGTGGAGGCTGTGGGTGGCAGCAGGTGCTGGGAGCCCCCAGGAGCAGGGAGGGCTGGACCTGCAGAGGTCTGAGCCCAACCCTCCCACCCCAACCCAGGCAGGGGCTGGGGCCCGGTCTGAAGGAGCCAGGATGGAGCTGCTTTCCTGGTGGGTGGGAGGGATCCCTGGGCCGGGATCTGCTGGGGGTCTTGTGATCACTTTTCACTCAGGAAGGGGTTCAGCTGTGGCTTTGGCAGATTTGTCACCCTGCTGCTCCTGGAGCAGTGGGACAGTCACCCTCTCCAGCTGCTCCCCCTGCAAGGGCACAGCAGTGCAGAGGTGACTGCAGGGGCCCCTTCAATCTGATTTGGTCCTGGAGCTGAAAATCAGTTAATTCTTTGCTCTAATCTCACTGTTCTCATGCAGCTCCTCCCTTCCTCAGGGCTTGCTTTTCCTTCTCTTCTCCCTCTCAGTAGCTCCTGTCCCACCTCCAGGTCACCCGGAGTTTATCAAATCAAATCAATACAAATTTATTTACTGGGACCAAGTGCTGTCCTGGAGCCACCACACGGCTCACAATCACATCCTGAGGAGCAATGGCTGGTGAGACACCCCCAGTGGCTGTGAACAGCTCACCTGGTCTTACCAAACACATTCTTTGGGAAAACTTGCGCAGACAATCACAGCCCCTCTGTGCTGACGTTTGTTTTCTTGTCCCACAGGCAAAGTCTGACATCACTTGGATAGAGAAAGACCTCGTGGACTCGGCAGACAAGGTAGGAGAGCTGCAGTGGGCACCTCAGGGAGACTCATCCGTTTCATTTGCATTCTGTCCCACACGCGAGGGCGTGAGCAGACTCGCAGGGACCTCTCTGAAAACCAAACCCTTTCCTGCCTGCCTCCCCTGCCAGCCCCTCTCAGCTCTGTGGGACTGCTGTGCAGAGAGCAGCTATTGCTCACTTGCTCACGTGACATCCTGGACTTGATTTCATCCTCCTCCTCCTTCCTCCCCACACCAACCCCCTTTCCGTGCTGCCATTTATGTCTCCTGTGGCTTTCTGATCTTGTCAGTGAGCCAGGACGGGCACTTTTGGTTGCGTGGATGTACAGGGGAGATTTTCTTGCCTTCCTGAGGCTCCTCTCCCACGCTGGTAACACAACATGAAAAATTGTCTGGGTCATAACGAGATTTATCAGCTCCTGCCAGGCCCAGGCACTGGGAGTTTGCTGCTCCCCCACACTGAGAACACGGAGCTGCTGTGGAATGGGTGCTTCACGGGGTGGACAGGGTTTCTCCCTCCCTGGGCTGGGTCAGGAGGCAGGAGGTGTTGGTGTGAAGCAGGTCCTGCTGTGCCAGCAGCTGCAGGTGCTTTTCCATGCTCTGGCACCTGCCCCAGCCCCTGGAGCTCAGGGGCACCGTGGTGGGGCTGGGCCCAGCTGCCTCACTGCTGTTCAGTCATTTGTTTCTTTCGTTATCAGTTCTCAAATAGCACGTGGTGGGGGCAGAGGGGGCAAGACAGTCATAATTTGTCTCTCTGGTTCCATCCTCTGCACTCTCAGGAGAAACTCAGAAATCAGCACCGACACGGGGCTGTTTCCTTTTGTGTGGGTGCCTTTTGACTCATTTCAAGGGGCTTCTTTCTTACCAGCACCCTCTGGGGTCTTGCTGCAGGAAACATCTGTCTGTCCTGATGGAAAGGTCAAAGGTGAACAGGTTTGGAGGGGGAAGGAGGCAAAATAAGCCCTCTGAATACCTCTGCTCTGTCCTGCCCATAATCTGAGCCATGGGGGGCTCAGAAACAAGAAATGCCCTTAAAAACACCTTGTGGACCTTCAGGGTGGCTCTCAGATAACTCCAGACTCCACAGCAAGAACTCTTGTGCAGCATGAGGCAAGTGAAGGACTGAATGCCAATCTACACCTTCCTGGAGAGATCCCATCATGGGTGCCCCCTCATCCCTGTGCCAGTGGAGAGCAAAGATGTGCAGCTCTCCAAGGGGTTGTCACACTTCTGGGTGGGCTCCTGTGAGTTTTTCTCTTCTGTTTTAGAGAGGAAAGTGGCTTCTCATGATTTCCCCTGTTGTGGAAATACCCAAAGCTCCCAGCCTGACATGAACTTCAGGCAGCATTAGATGGAAATCACTTTAAGGAGACTCTGTGTGGTTTCTATTGGTGTCTTGTCAGAGCCAGGGAACCCAAACGTCAGCGAGGAGCTGTGAGATTATTATTTTCTTAAAAGCAAACCTGAAAAAAAAAAAAAAAAAGCCCCAACCACAAAGTTGTGTTGCTGGGGAGGGGGAGTGTGAACCTCTCGTGCGACCGAGTCTCGTCCCCACTGCGCATCCGCCGCCGGTGCAGCCACCTGCAGCTCCTGCAGCTCCTGCTGCTGCTGCTGCTGCTGCTGCTGCTGCTGCTCCTGCAGAGCCCCGAGCCCGCAGCGGGGCCAGACAATGCTGATCGGGATGGGACAATGGAGAGGGACCCCAAACTTCCCCGTGTGTGGGCGTTCCTGACGCTCTGGCTGCAGAGGAAGCAGCGATCCAAGCCCTGCAGCCTGCAGCTGCCTGCCCCCAGCCAGCTCGCCAGCCCGGTCAGTACCGCTGCCACCTCTGCTGCCACCTCTTCCTCTGCCACCTCTGCTGCCACCTCTGCTGCCACCTCTGCTGCCACCTCTGCTGCCACCTCTGCTGCCACCTGCCTCTGCTTCCCTTCCTGCCGCTGGATGTTCAGGGCACTCTGGTTTGCTTTTCTTTCTCTGCCTTCTGGGATGGTTTGTTGTGGGGGCTCTGGAAGAAGCTGACCTCAGTGGCACGCTGGTGGTTTTGTGCTGGAGACTTGTGTGTGCTGCCAGCCCAGGCTGTAGGAGCTCGTCACAAGAGTCCTGAGTGTTGAATTCCAAGCTGGTGGATGAGTCCATGAGGGAAAATCCTCCCTTGTGTCAGCAAGATGCCAAATGGCTTCTCAAAGTGTTTCTGTGGTAGGAGGATCACAGGATGGTCTGGGCTGGAGGGGACCTTAAAGCCCCTCCAGTGCCACCCCTGCCACAGCAGGGACACCTCCCACTGTCCCAGGTTGTTCCAAGCCCCATCCAGACTGGCCTTGGACACTTCCAGGGATCCAGGGGCAGCCACAGCTTCTCTGAGCACCTTTGCCAGGGACCCTCAAAGGGAAGATTTTCTTCCTAATGGGTCTCTCCCTGCTGTGGGTTCTCTCCCTGGAAAGCTGAGCTGGCAGGAGGAGCTGAACTTGGCCAGCTCCTGCTCCAGCTCTGGAGGTGGGAAGCTGCTCCTCACAGCAGCTGTCTGCAGGGACTAAGCCTCCAGATGGACCCAGAAGTGCAAAGTGGCTGCTTTAAGCTGGGAGATCATCGGGAACACGGGAATGTGTTGTTTAAGGGATTAGGGGATCTTTCTTGCCTGTGATCACCAAGCCCAGGGAAAGGCAGGATAATGCCAGGGAGCTCCTGTGCCCCTGCCCTGAGTGCCTGAGCAGCACAGGAGAGAGCAGAGCTCCCACCATGGAAACAAAGCCACTTCCTAAACTGAGAAAAGCCCAGCCTGAGAGTGGAAGGGGGGGGAGCTCAATGGGTGGGCAACCACATCCATGGGCACCAGAGGGTGGGAGTGGGCTGGGCAGGACAGGCAGGGCTGGCACCTGCCTCTGGCTGGCTTTAAAACCTGCTTTGATGAGGTGGTTCCAGACCAAGTGTCTGAATAGGTCTAGAAAACAAAGTGTAAGTTTTTTCCCCCACTCTGCAAGGGAAAAAAATGAATTGTAGTTCCAGCTTTCTGCAGCCTCTGCTGGCCACAGCTTCCCCAGGGCTGGGGACAGCAGAGTTTTATGCATTTTTGAACATAATTCCTGTCCTTTGGGTCCAAAAGTTTTGCTGGGAATAGGAGGTGTTTCAGCATCACCTCAGGGTCTGTGGCTGTGCTGGCCCAGATCCCTTGGTGAGTTCATTCTATTTATGCTGATTAAAGCTATTTTTTCTTCTTTATTTTTTTTAAGTAAAATAATGTGTTTTAAACAAAACATGTGCCAGAGACCTTGGCTTCCCCTCAATCTTCTTGAAGGCTGGAGTCTGTTAAAGCATCATCTGTATGTGCTGAAGATGCACTAAGACTTATGTTGCAGAGTTGCTCAGATTGCTGAGCAGATGGGCTCCAACATGTCTGATTTTTGCCAGCCCTGGCCCTGTTTTGACAACAGTGCCGTATTTTTTGTGTTGTGGGATTTTTAGTGGCATAAACACTCCTGTTTTTGCTACCAGTGCCTCAAAAAGGAAGGTGCTTCTCAAGCACTCTTCTGAAATGCAGTTCAAAGCAGCTCCTGTGGTTGGGAGGGAGGGCTCTGTATTTACCTGGTCCTCCCTGCCCTGACTTATTGGTTGCAGATGCTGATACCTGTGACAAGCACCAGCCTTCATGGTTCTCTCCCCCGTGGCTCCTGTGAGTCTGGAGCTGCAGTCCTTGGTCCATAATCCCTGAAGGCTGCTGGCCCTTGTCAGGAGTCCCTGCCAACCGTGCGCCCTCTGTTTCAGGGGGAAGGTGTCGTGCAGGAAATCAACATCACACACCATGTGAAGGAGGGCTCTGAGAAGGCTGATCCCTCACAGTTTGAGCTGCTGAAGGTGCTGGGACAGGGCTCTTTTGGCAAGGTGAGATCACTTCTTCCTATGTGCCACGCCAGGGAAATTATTCTGGTGACGAAAGGAACCATCCCCAACAAAACCACTTTCCTGACTCCCAGGAATGTTCCTGGGCATGTTCCTCCCTTCTCAGAACTGCTGCTGTGTGCCCCAGGCTGGGTTTGGCCCCTGTTTACGGTCCAGTTTCCCTTCTGTGAAGGAGGAAGGAAGTAGCCTGTAGCTCTTATCTATTTCAATAATCCAGGTCTCTTACAGACCATCTGCTGACACATTAAATCAGCTTGGTGTCAGTCAGTTACCATCTGACAGTGGGGGATTGGACAGGACTGTGTGCTGCTGCCTGAGCAAATGCAGCAGAGGCTTTGTAGAATCAGAGAAAAGCTGAAAAATACTTCTGGGGTCATCCAGTCCAACCAGTAGCACTGCCAAGCCCACCACTTGCAGGTGGTGTCCTTTTGATGCTCCCTAAAACCAGGTAGAATGAGACACCAGGGAAGGGTAGGAGATAAAAATCCAGAGTTGATGTGACTGACAAACCAGGAGGCTTTAGTGGTAAAGTGAAGCCCCAGTGCCTCCAGTCACAGCTCCCAGGCATCAGCCCCAGGGGAGCTGCAGGAGTCAGGAGGAGTGGAAGGCTGGAAAGGAGGAAAGTGCAACATGAAACTGAGGGGTGAGAGGAGTCCACACACAGCACTTCCCTGGAAACCCCACGGGAAAGCTTGAGCTTCTTAGGGACACTCTGGGGTTTGCCAATTTGGGAAGCATCCAGCTCCTACTGCCAGTGTTTAGTACTTGGTGAATGTGGTGTTCTTCTGCCTCAGGTTTTCTTGGTGAGAAAAATAACTCCCCCAGACACCAACCACCTCTATGCTATGAAAGTGCTCAAGAAGGCAACACTGAAAGGTAGGAAGGAGACTCCTCCTGCAGTGCTCTGATCCTCTGTGACTTAAAGAGCACTGGGGAAATGTCACTGCTGGCCCTGGGGTGGGCTGGGTGAAAGAGAAACATCTTTATGCCAGCAAAACATCCTCCTTTTCTTTCATCTGTTTAAGAGCATCATGATTGAGGTGGGAAAACACCTGGCTCAAGCAGCCTGGTGCTTAAGGCTGGGATGGGGCTGGACACTGGCCAGGGCCTTTTCCTGTGTCTGAGCTGCTCCTCTCTTCCCACAGTGCGGGACCGACTGAGGACAAAGATAGAAAGGGACATCCTGGCTGATGTCAACCACCCCTTTGTGGTGAAACTCCACTATGGTGAGTGGGGCTCACTGGGCTGCTGCGAGAGGGGCTGCAGCTCCAGCAGACTCTGCCTGCCTTTAAACACAATCCCCTGAACACAAACCCTTTCCTGGAAGGATCTGTGGTCCCACTGCCTGCTCCAGCTAAGGAATGGGGAACTGAGCATGGACTGGGAGAGGAGGTTTAAACATCAAATCCCTGGGATTAAAACATTAAACCACGAGAAACTGAGAAAGCAGAGCTAACTAGCCGAGCTGGAGTCTGGCAGGGTTAATGCTCTGACTCTGGGGAAGGCAAGGACAGCTCTGTTCCTGTAAGGTGACCAGCACCTCTCCCGGAAAAACAGCCCTTTCAGGAGGGTATCACTGGCGGAAAGGGAACCAGACCCCCATAAAATGAGGATTTTCTGCAGTGCCAGAGTGCTGTGGGGAGCTCCCATTTCAGCATCTCCTTTACCCCATCAGCCCTACCTGCATTTGACCCAGGAACCACGCAGGGCATGTGCCCAGCTGGAGCCACTGGGATTTAAGTGATTAATGTAACACCACGGAGCCTTCCCTCAGTGCAGGGCTCTGATTCCTGCCCTGGCTTGTATTTCAGCATTCCAGACGGAGGGGAAGCTGTACCTCATCTTGGATTTCCTCAGAGGAGGTGACCTTTTCACTCGGCTTTCCAAAGAGGTGGGTATGCTCTGGCATCTCGGGGGGCTGCTGTGGCTCAGCTCATCTCTGCTTATGGCCTGCAGCAGTAACTGACCCTTGCAGTCCTTGAGAGGGTGAAAACAGCCTCCAGGCTGCTGATAGACCAGAGCTGGCACCAGGAGAGGCTGTTGTGGGAGCCCTGTGCTCCAGCAGAAAAGCAGTAGCACAGGTGGCCCCCCCTGCAACAGCTTCAGAGGAGCATCTCCTAAAGAACAAGAATGAAAAGAAGGTCATTTTGGATTAGAGTTAAAGAAGAAATTGTTCCCTGTGAGGGTAGGGAGGCCGTGGCACAGGTGCCCAGAGCAGCTGTGGCTGCCCCTGGATCCCTGGAAGTGTCCTAGGCCAGGCTGGACAGGGTTTGGAGCAGCCTGGGACAGTGGGAGGTGTCCCTGCCACGGCAGGGGTGGCACTGGATCCATTAAGGTCCATTCTGATCCAAACCATGGATGGTGGGTGAAGTCTGGAAAACTTAGAAAGGGCAGGAGGGAGCAGCATGGATGTGAAAGGTGCAGGGAAGCTGCTGGCATTGCAACCCAGCACTTCTCTGCTTTCTCCCCCTGCCTGCAGGTGATGTTCACTGAGGAGGATGTGAAGTTCTACCTGGCAGAGCTGGCACTGGGACTCGACCACTTGCACAGCCTGGGGATCATCTACAGGGACCTCAAGCCAGAGAAGTATGTGTGGCCAGCTGAGGCAGGATCCCAGCCCTGCACCCAGCCCAGCCTGGAGCCAGGGAACAGCTCCTGCCTTCCAGAGGGTGCCCTGGGGCTGGACACGTGGGAGGTGGTGGTGCCAACCCAAGGCTCCTCGGATCAGTGGTTCCAGCCAGGAGCTGTGTGTGCCACAGGCTGAGCAGAGATCTGTAGCAGCCTCCAGGCTCCACCTTTAGGCAGCTGGGAGCCTTCAGAGGGAGAAGGGAGCAGGCTGGGTTCTGCAGAGCCCACTCCAGCTTGGTTATCCTTGCCTGGAGTATGTGGGGGTCTGAGGGAGGTACCTCTGGGGCCTTTGGTTTGCTGTGAAGCTGAGGGTGTGGAGAGGAGGGAGCTGCTCCTGGTCCCACTCCTATCTTGGAGAAAGGACAGGTAACTTCTCCTTAACAGATAACTTTTCCTTTGGATTCTGGGAGCCAAAGGATGATCTCAGACCATCTCTTGCTGTGCTTGTTCTCACCAGCCCTTATCAAAGACAATAACAACTTGTTTTTCCATTCCTGCTCTAGCATCCTCTTGGATGAAGAGGGGCACATCAAACTCACAGGTAAGGGGCTCCACCAAGCCTGGGGCTCCAGCAAGGTTGGTCCCTGAAATACAGAGCTGCTTGAAATGTTTGGAGCAGTGTGCTGACAGCTTTCTCTCGTGCAGATTTTGGTTTGAGTAAGGAGGCCATAGACCACGAGAAGAAAGCCTACTCCTTCTGTGGGACTGTGGAGTACATGGCTCCGGAGGTGGTCAATCGCCAGGGCCACTCGCACAGTGCTGACTGGTGGTCCTACGGGGTCCTCATGGTGGGTACCCTGCCCAGGACCGGGAATGCCAGCTGCCCCTGCCCTGGGACAGCAGACACAGCTCTGTTCCTGCTGGCTGGGGGCTCCCCACACCCCCAAAGAGCCCCAAGGGGCCGTCCAGGCCCCCAGGCAGGAGAGCTGGTCCCCGGAGGCTGCTGTGCCAGGGGTGCTGGGCTGTGGGGGGGCTGTGGGGTGTGTGGGATGCACGGAGGTCTCTGTGGCGTGTCTGTGGGGTGTGTGGGGGTGTCTGTGTCCACCCCAGCGCCAGGCCCTCGCTGTCAGTGCAGATCTGGTGCCACCATCTGGCAGCTGCTGGATCCCAGGGCCCCGGCAGGAGCAGGCTCTGGCCTGGACACGTTCCCTGGCAAACCCCGAGAGCCAAGCTGCTGCTGGGAACTCGCCGTGCCTGTGACTCTGTCACAGCCAGGCTTGGGACCCCTCACAAGCAGGAGGGGCAGTGGGATCTGTGCAGCCCTGAGCCTTGCTCAGATATGACTCTCCCCTTCTTCTCTTTCCCTCCCAGTTTGAAATGCTTACGGGGGCACTGCCCTTTCAGGGGAAGGACCGTAAGGAGACGATGACCCTCATCCTCAAGTAAGAGTTTCTCCCTCCTGTCTGCACAGTAGGGGTGTTGCAACTGGGGGCTCTTGAAATTCTGTGGCGTTATTTGGCAAGTGGTGCCATATCAGCCATGCGTTTAAAGGGTGCAGTGGAAATGCCAGAGAGATGATTGTGCATTTTGGGGGTGGAGGTGCTGCAGTTGCCTTGTGGGTTTTCTTTAAACCTGCAGCTGATTGCATAACTTCCTCCCCAGAGCGAAACTGGGCATGCCACAGTTCCTGAGCGCCGAGGCTCAGAGTCTCCTGCGAGCCCTTTTCAAAAGGAATCCAGCCAACAGATTAGGTAAGACCTTTTTTTTTTTTTTTCTTTTTTGATTTCTGAGATTCTCTGTGACACCCTGGCTTTGTTGTGGTTCAGCACAACATGACCCGTGGTGTCTCTTGCAGGGTCTGGGCCAGATGGGGCAGAGGAGATCAAGCGCCACCCTTTCTACTCCACCATCGACTGGAATGTGAGTATCAGAAAGAGCAAATTTCTGCACCACTCAGCACCACTAACAGAGTTCTGGCAGCAGCAATAGCACTGTCCTGATGCCTGGCCAGCTATGGGAGAGCCACCAGTCCCTGTCCCCATCCATTCCAATAACCCTTTCCAAAACCAAAATCCTCTGTCATACACCTGGGCTGCCTGTCACTCACTGAGCTGTAGCAAAATGCTAAGACACAGAGTTTCACAAAATCTCTTCCTGGCCCTCATTCCTCAGCAGCCTTGTACCCTTTGGGAGAAGGTGTCTGTGGGAGCACTTCCAAGCTGTTTTTGCAGCTGTTTTTTGGGGTTTGTGTGTTTTGCAGAAGCTGTACCGCAGGGAAATCAAACCCCCTTTCAAGCCTGCAGTGGGCCAGCCAGATGACACGTTTTATTTTGACACAGAGTTCACGTCACGGACACCAAAAGGTTTGTATGACTTGAGGCAAAGCCCAGCTTTCCTGTGAGATGTCACTCTGTGACTTCATACCAGGGAGTATCCGGCACCAGCAGGATAAGGTTTCTCCACATGGAAGGTTTAGGTTGGATATCAGGGAGATTTCTTCTCCCAAAAGGGTTGTCAGTCCCTGGCACAGGCTGCCCAGGGCAGTGGTGGAGTCACCATCCCTGCAGGGGTTTCAAAGTCATGTGAATGTGGCACTTGGGGACATTGGCAGTGCTGGGGGAATTGTTGGACTCTCTGGTCTTAGAGGGCTTTTCCAAGCTGGACAATTCCATGAGTCTCTGTGGGATGTTAGGGGTAAACTCAGTGCTGCTGGTGTGGCTCCTGTCTCAAATAAAGTACCGTAGCTCCTGGGAGCAAGGGGGAGGCTTCTGCTCCTCAGGCCCTTCTCGAGCTGTCTCTCAACTCCTGCTGCAGATTCCCCGGGTGTGCCCCCGAGTGCAGGGGCCCATCAGCTCTTCCGAGGCTTCAGTTTCGTGGCAACCGGGTTAATGGAGGATGGCAAAGTCCACCCTCCCCAGCCTGCCCTGCATTCAGTCGTGCAGGTAAGGAATGGGGACAGAGGAGCAGCTCTTTGGAGGTGCAGGGATGCTCCAGGTCTGCAGGACCTCTGCACCACCTGGAGCCTGAGGCGGTTCTCTTTGGAATTCTTGCCTCCTGTTCTTTCATCACCACTGACTGTCACATTGTGCACAGGCTGTCAGGGCAGTGTGGGGCTGTGGCTTTCCTGTCCCCAGGTGGATCTGTGCTGGCAGGGGGTCTGTAATGCCATGGGCTGGGCAAACAAAGGCAAAGGCACCGTGCTTGGTGGAGGCAGCATTGGCCCACTGACCTATATCTGCCTTGTGCTCCTCTCCTCCTGCTCCCCGCCGGGAGGAGAAGCTGTGGGATGTAGCAGACAGTCTGACAGCTCTCTCTGTGCTGCAGCTAACTCATCATGTTGCACAAACCCTTCCCTGAACCCTCCCAGCTGAGCTGTCCTTTGTGCCCTGGCAGCAGCTGCACGGCAAGAACGTCCAGTTCAGCGACGGGTACGTGGTGAAGGAGGCCATCGGCGTGGGCTCCTACTCCGTCTGCAAACGCTGCATCCACAAGGCCACCAACATGGAGTACGCGGTCAAGGTCTGGCACTGCCCTCCCACATGAGCTCCCCTGCTACATCTCTGCCCACAGCCCCATCCCTGCAAGTGTCCAAGGCCACGTTGGACGCGGCTTGGAGCAACCTGGAATAGTGGAAGGTGTCCCTGGCCCTGGCAGAGAGTGGAACAGGATGAGCTTTAGGCTCATCTAGGATGTAAAAGACAATTTCTGTGCTGCTCTGCAGGTAGCTGCACTTCCCCTTCCCCGGGAATAGCAGGGAAGCAGTGTCCTCCTCCCTCAGAGGGGGGAGAGCATCTCATCTTCCTGTGGAGAGCTGTGGCTACATCAGGTCTTAACAAAAGACATAAAATGTTGTGGGGTGGGGAGACAGAACTGATGAAGCAACTTAAGGATTTCTAGAGCTAAAGAGATGAGGGGACGGAGTGGATACGGCACAGGAGCTCTGCAGGGCTCCAAACTCAGCTCGTGTGCTTTGTCCTGGCCCCTTCCCCACCTGTGGTGGCTGCAGTGTGTCCCTACTCTTGCAGGTGATTGACAAGAGCAAGCGAGACCCTTCTGAGGAGATCGAGATCCTGCTGCGGTACGGGCAGCACCCAAACATCATCACCCTGAAAGATGTGAGTGTGGCCTGAGAGACTTCCCTGTGCTTTGGTTTAGGAAGTGCAGGCTGCTGGGGGCAGGGTTCAGCCCCAGCAGGGGCAGCCCAGCGACACAGCTCCACGTGCTGCTGTTTCTGTCAGGAGAAGGTTCTTCCCCCAGAGGGTGCTGGCACTGCCCAGGCTCCCCAGGGAATGGGCATGGCCCCGAGGCTGCCAGAGCACCAGGGGCCTGTGGACACCCTGCCAGGGATGCCCAGGGTGGGATCATTGGGGTGTCTGGGCACGGCCAGGAGCTGGATCAGTGATCCCTGTGGGTCCCTTCCAGGTTGGGATATTCCATGATTCTGGGGTGGGGGAGCCTCCCCAGAGCCACCTCTGCTGATCCCTGTCTGCTCCTTGGCAATGGGAGTACAAAAGGGAAGCTGTGGAAGCACATTTTGATTACCCCACCCATGTTTTCCTTGGCAGGTGTACGATGATGGGAAGTACGTGTACCTGGTGACCGAGCTCATGAGGGGAGGGGAGCTGCTGGATAAAATCCTCAGACAGAAATTCTTCTCGGAGAGAGAAGCCAGTTCAGTCCTGCACATGATCTGTAAAACAGTGGAGTATCTGCATTCCCAAGGGGTGAGTGTGGTCACAACTGTTTTCCTGGCAGCTCCCTGGCATTACTCTGTGCTCCCTCTCCTCCAGGGTGTAACTCTGCCCATCACAATTATTTCTTGCTGGTATTGCCCTCTTGGCAAAACAGATGTGGGGCCAGGCAGCTTTCAGACCTTGATCTACGTGGGGTACGAGCACAGCCCTTTCTTGGCTCCACAGGTGGTTCACAGGGACCTGAAGCCCAGCAATATCCTCTACGTGGATAAATCAGGGAACCCCGAGAGCATCCGAATCTGTGACTTTGGCTTTGCCAAGCAGCTCAGGGCTGAGAACGGGCTCCTCATGACCCCCTGTTACACAGCAAACTTCGTGGCACCCGAGGTGAGCACCTTACTGACCTGAGACCCTCCAGCAGTCCCCTCGTCCCTCCCCTAACCTGTGCTCCCACTTGGCACAGTGGGTCTGTCCTGTTCCCATCTCCATCCCACTGCAGAAGAGGCAATTACAAAAATACCACTTGTAGTAATAAATCTATTTTGAATCCTGATATTTTAGTCCCAGACTTTGCTGTTCTGTCCAGCTTTGGAAGCTTTGCATACGGACTGCACCCAGGTCAAGCCCTTCTTCTGAAATGAGCTCAACGACAGGAACCAAACAAACTTTTTCCCTTTGTTTGTTGTGCTCAGGTCCTGAAACGCCAAGGCTACGACGAGGGCTGTGACATCTGGAGCCTGGGGGTCCTGCTGTACACGATGCTGGCAGGGTAAGGCAGTGGCTGGGGCTGTGACCCTGTCCCCAGTGTGCTCTGTGGGGACAGCTGTGCCTCTCCTCCTGCCTGGGTCAGTAAATCCAGGGCTCTCTCCTCTCTCCCCAGCTGCACTCCCTTTGCAAATGGTCCCAGTGACACTCCAGAAGAGATCCTGACACGGATAGGAGGGGGGAAGTTCTCCATCAGTGGGGGCAATTGGGACACTATTTCTGACATGGCCAAGGTAGGGTTTGATATTTGTTGGGGTTGGGGTTGCTGTGAGGTAAATTTAGAGCAGGTTGGGGAGGGTGCACACAAGAGAGAGAAGAAAACCAGCACTGCAGCTTCTACCCTACACAAGTCCCTCACAGCAGCTTTGTTTTAGCTCTGGCTGTGATATTTGCAAGGAAAACCAACCTCGTGCTTGACCCATATGGGGTTTGCTCTGTGTTCTACCCCCCAGGCCTGCCAAAAACATATTTCATATAAAAAGACATTCATGTCTGGGGACTTCAAACTTGGCCTCTGCATTTAAATCCTAATCTGGGGGTATACACGGGTGGATATTTTTGCATTTAAATTATGAAATCTTCTAAAGTCTGACTTTCCAAATGATGCCTGTAGGATCTGGTATCAAAGATGCTCCACGTAGATCCTCACCAGCGTCTCACAGCCAAGCAGGTCCTGCAGCATCCTTGGATAACCCAGAAGGACAGTTTACCCCAGAGCCAGCTCAATCACCAGGACATTCAGCTTGTAAAGGTACAAAATCTGGAGTGGGAAAGCAGGAGGGAAGTTTGGAGAGGTGTGAGCCAGGGCAGGCTCACAAGCAGGGGTTTTTGGGAGGAAAGAAAGGGGAGATTCTTTAACAGCATGTCAGTGCAGGAGGGAGACTTAAAGAAACAGGAAAGATGCTGCTGGCTTTGTTTGTGGATGTGGCTCTGGTCCCCTGTCTTGTAAAGCCATGAGTCTGAAGTAGCTCCCCTGCCCCTGAGTGACTCCTCTGTGCCCTCTCCAGGGCGCCATGGCTGCCACGTACTCGGCACTGAACAGCTCCAAGCCAAGCCCTCAGCTGAAGCCCATCGAATCCTCCATCCTGGCACAGAGGCGGGTGAAGAAGCTCCCCTCCACCACCCTGTGAGGCCCCACGGTGCAGAAACAGCCCGGATTTTGCACACCTACAGAAGAGGGGGACAGGGGACGGGCAGGGTCTGCACAGGGGCTCCCCTGGGGACTTGCTCTCAAGAGGCCAAGTGCCTTCCTGCTCCTGAAAGACTGGCTCCTCCTCACGTGGACTGATCTTTGCTGAGAGAACTTCACTGTAAAACTTTTTTGACATGTAAATTGTCGATTTATAAAGAAATCCATCTGTGTATATGAGAACTAGAATGTATAACTGATGTCAAGTGGCACTAAAAAGCAGCTCTGATTCACCCTTCCCTGTGTAGGACCAGGTATTTGTTGTCTCTACACCATGTCTTGGAACTGATCCTCCCCAGCTCCACAGCAGCTGGAAGGCTGTGTCACACTTGAGGTTTAGGCTTTGGGGCTTTTCCTCCCTCAAACCTTCGAATGCATTTCCCAAAGCCAGCCCTGCAGCCTCCCAGCCAGCAGCACTCCTGTCCATGAAGGACCTCCCTCCCCTCCAAGCCCGGTGTGTTTGTTCCATGTAAGGTGGATTTTGCAGCCTCTGTTTCTCCCTTTCTCCTGTGCTGCCCCAGCCCAGCCAGCAGCTCAGATCTCTGAACAAAACACGCCACGTTTTTTCCAAGCCTTCCTGCAGGACACGTCCTAGGTTTGGCAATTCCTTCCCTCTGCTCTCCCATCTCCGAGTTCTCCACCACTGCCGTTTGTCACCTGTGCAGGGGGGGATGACACCAGAACCTCCTCCCTGGCAAAGCGGAGGCTTTGGGCTGGCTCTGGCTGCTGCTTTTACCATTTGGGGCTTCCCTTCCCCTCAGCAGGAACCTCTGAACCAAACCACCCTTTATTTTTTAATTTAACTTTGTTCTCCAGCCGGTGACTCAGGGTTTCTTTCTGACTCGTACAATAAACATGTCATTCAGGGGCTGTCCCGTTACTGACTGCCTGTGAGCTGCAGAACCAGCGACCCCCAGCGATCCCCGGGCATTTCCTGCCATTCCCAGGTTGTTCCTCCGTGCTATGCAGGGACTGTGCTCCTTGTCTGCCTTCTGGAAAAGCTGCAAAGCTTTTGATCAGGCCCTGAAAACCAGCAGTGCTGCTCAGGGCAGCCTCTCGTGCTACCTTCTCTCAGTGGGAGGTGATCAGAACCAGTCCTGGAATGAGGCAAGAACCAACAGGAATGGGGAATTTCTTACTCTCAAGACTCTTCTGTGCTTATAGAAACAACACTTGGAGACAAACTGTGCTAGAAATAAATACCCACCCCAGTCTGAGGTGCAAGGGACTGCCAGAGCTCCGTGGTTCCGTGGTGGCAGTTTTGGGAGCAGCAGGATTGCTACAAGGGCTGCAAACAGAGCTCGAGGATGTGACTGGAGGTTCTCATGTGAATTTCTGCTACTTTTAGCTGATCATGTCACAAGAGAGGAAACTTGCTTTGTTCAGTCCCAGTTGGCTCTAAAATGGAGAATTCCATAAAAATGATTATGTGAGATGCACAGTGCTCTTCTCCTGTAGCCTCATCCAAGCAGGTCCTGTGAGCAGCCAGTGAGAAGCTGAAATAGTCACAATTTCTTTCTCTCTGTATTCCAAGTGCAGCCTGAGTGTCCAGCGCTTCTGAGAGGAGGAGGCCAGCTCCAGTCCACAGTGGATCTTCTTACTGGTATTGCCACCAACCTCAGCAGAGACAGATTTCATGTTTTGCTGAGATTTGGGGAGGGGGACACTGCACCATCCAAAATGCCTTCCTTAAAAATACTCATGGCATGAGGTTCCCTACAACTCCACAGTGACTCTTGTGCCAGTGCTGTGCAAATGTTAGGTACCTGCAACCAATGCAATAATCACAAACTTTTTTCTGGAGCTGGGCTCAGTCCCTTAGGGTGCTTTTGGGTGTTGCAGGAACCTCTCCAGATTTTCAGAATGTTTCCTCCATTGTGTTTCGAGGGAAGGTCGGGAGTGGTGGATGGGCTTGGATGCCAACCCACCATGGGTGGGTGGAGATCAGTGCTCTTAAACCCTGGGGTTTAGGGGGTCTTAAATCAAATACTTGTCCTGGTTTGGGGGATAACTGGTTATTTATATGAAATTGCAAATGTTTTCAAATATCAGTCAGGAAAAACATTACAGCCCTTGCTAAATGCTCCCTGTGATGTGCTGGTGTGAGGCCAGCAGGGGACAACTCAGGGGTGTGGGGACAACCAGGTGCAGATCAGTGTGGGCAGGGGGAGAGCAGCCCTCAGCTGCTGCAGGTCCTGCAGGGCCAGGAGATGATACCTGGGGTGTCACACCCCAAAACCAGGAGCATCAAACCCCTCTGCCACCCTCAGGTCTTCAATCAGAACTTTGTGCTTGGTGCAGCTAGAGCTTCTGAAACCCCCATCCCCTTGGAAAACAGAGAGAACAAGAATGGCTACACCTTCCTCTCCAGGGGGCTTTTTACCACGTTGTTCCGAGTTATCCATAAGTAAAATGAGTCTTGATTTTTAGTTCCAGATCAACCAAGTGCTGTTACTTTTTAAATTCCAGTGCTCAATAAAATTGGACTTGTGAATTTTCTGTATATGAGAACTGTAGGTGTTTGTGACGGGCTGGGCTCTCCCCTTCCTTTTCTGGTTTTGTCCTGACCTTTGCCAAAGTACTGTTTTCATATTAACTGAAATAGCATTATTTGAGGTGAAAGTTGGGTATCTAATGCCTACTGGTGGGGGTGGTGAGAGACCCAGTGATTTGCT
Organism: Passer domesticus; assembly: GCF_036417665.1. NCBI lineage: Eukaryota > Metazoa > Chordata > Aves > Passeriformes > Passeridae > Passer > Passer domesticus. Next base: position 5,593,320 of record NC_087497.1, on the reverse strand, counting down.
CTTACAGGAGTTTGGGGTCATTCAGCTGTAACTTGGGACAAAGAGGATACAGAGGATATCACAAATTGGCTTGGTTTTAAAAGAGGCAAAAATTGATTGAACTTCCATACATAAGGACATCTTTACAAGGAAAGCTATTTCTGTTAGTTCAGGTATTTAATAGTGGATTTGATCTTTAAGCTTTTGTCCTGAATAGGTCTGAATGAAAGCTCAAGGGAGCAGAAATCCCGGAATCCAGCCTCAAACTGCTGAGTCTACCTGGAAATAACCTCTGCAGGAAAAGCATATTGATCCAAAGTCAAGGAGCCTGAAAATAATGTGGAACAGCTCTATATAATACTGTTTCTGTATAATACAGGTTAAATTTTCCTGGTTTGGGGCATAAATCAGCCATTTTTCCGTTGTAGGGGCTGTCCCAGCTGAGAGGATGTTTCCCTTCCTTCCCACTGTGTAGCTGTGCCCTTCCCTTGCTGACTTCTGTCAAATTCACCAGGACAACAATAAATGTCTTTTAGCCTGGGAAATATTCCCATCAAGATTCCGTTTAAAACTGAAGGCCAGTAGCTTTCCCAGCAATCATCTTCTCTTTCACAGTGAAACTTCACTGAGCAACTGATCTGTGGTTCTAATTTCTTAAACTTTAATGCAAATCTGTCTCCAAGTTCCCACCTTTGAGTTAGTCCATGTAATTCTTTTTTCAGCATCTCTAGGCACTGGTGGATGGTGACCTGTGCAGCTGGAGGCCTCCTGGGTGCCAGCACCTCCTCGGGGTGGCCACGGCCACTTCCCAAGGCCGCGGGAGGCTTCGGAAGTGCTCGGTGACTGCGAGCGAGTTCCACGGGAGGTGGGGTGGATGCTGCGCTTTCATGGAATATTCAACAATTTAATCCCTCTTTCAAGGCAAAGAAAACATTTAAAATATTTCAAGGTCTTCTTTCGGCAGTACATGGGGGCTCTGAATAAAACCTTCACTCACGCCGGGGAAGCCGCAGGTCCGCTGCCACTCCATTCCTTGCCTCTGGTTATTAAAACATCAAGCTGTCTTAGTGCCTCGGCTCAGCCTCCCTCCCTTTGTGTGCCACTGAACACCTGCCATTAATACTAATTCGACTCCGGAGGGAAACTCCCTTTCAGATATGCTTGTCTGAAAATAAATTGACGTGTAAAAGGTCTCTTTTGTCGAAGTGCAGGGAAAGTGCCGGGGTGAGGAGCCGCCTGCTCACAAAAGGAGCCACTGACTTTAAAGGATGTGTGGAGGGGTGAGAAATGCGAGAGGTGGGGGTGATGCTGTAACTGGGCTGATGGGATCAGACTGGAGAAGAATCCCAGAGCTACAACCTCTGTTTGGTGCTAGATTTTAAAGTTTTGGGTGTTTTTTGTCTAACCCCTGCTTGTCTCAGGGTGAATGGCCAAGGACCCCTCTGGAGAAAAGATTTTTGTTTTAGAAAAACTTGTTATCACAAATATCTGCAACCAAAACTAAGAGCAGTAGTTGTGAGCCCTTCAATTTAAATGTGTAATGAGCTCCTGGGTTCTATTGTTTTTCCTGGGACAAAAGTTTGTATCTCTTTCAATTAGGAAGCAGCAGAAGAATTCTTGGTTAGAGTGTTTGCTCTGTCCCACAGGCAGCAGTGTGAGCCAGCAAAAGGTCAGTATTTTTATTTTTAATGTAAAGAATTATTTGCTTTGAGCTCCTCATACCCCAGGGTGACCATGGTTCTCTCCTATGAAAACATTTTTAAGTCAGTTCTTCAGGCAAGCTTTGGACAGAGTGACTCTGCTTGAAATTTGTGTTGGTGCTGAAATGACACAGCCTCATGGCTGGGAATGAAAACTGAAGTGTTGTGGACCTGACATTGGGCTGCTGCTCACTGGGATTCTGCTTCCTCTAGCGAAGAAATCACTCACTTCATAATGAAGATCAAGTCAAAATATGTTCAGGGCTTGAAATAAGAAAAAAAAAAAGAATTGTGGCAATTACAGAAACATTCCAGATTCGTTGGTGTCGCGTCTGGTTTATCAAACAAGCTCTCAGTGCTGCTGAGCTCCAATGCCATCTTCCTTTTAAACAGCAGATGGTGTTAGAAACCTGTAACAGGTGGAAGCTCTCCAGTTTTATGTGAGAGATCAGAAGTAGCAGCAATTTCTGTTTCCCACGGGGTAGTTCCTTCCTGAGCAGAACAGCAGGCTGACCCTTTGCTTGGCGAGTCCTTACAGAGGGGAAAACTTCTGAACTACACACATTCATATGAAAGAAATTGATTCTGATTTCACTGATTCTGGTTATAATAAAAGGAACCTGGTGATGGCCTCCACAACCCTCTGCTAGCAGCTCTAAAAGAGAGATGTAGAGGGGGAAATGGGCTCTGTTTGCTGGTGTGCCTTAAAATCCTGCTCCAATCTGCCAGATCTGTTGGTTCCTTGTCTACAACAGCACTTCGCATGCTTAAAGTGTTTTATAAACATTTAATTACCGCGGCTTTTGACTCAAAGCCAGGAATCTCTCATTCATCTGCTGCTTGAGAGGGTTGTGAAAATGATATTCAAATCATAGAATTACAGGAAGGGCTGAGTTCAAACCCCAGCTACAGCGACCTGCATTGCTGGGATCCGCGAGCGCCGCGCGTCCGCAGGGCCGCGTTTCCAAAGGGAGCGACTCCAGCAGGGGAAATGGAAACGTGGCTTGGAATGCAGAGAGATCTGAGGGGCTGTCAGTACCCCAGGACACAGAGCTGCATTTTAATCATGTTAGGGAAACGAGATGCTAAATTCTGTCAGCTGGTGTGCTGTGAACTTCTGAGGCAGGCGGGGAGTGCGGTTCTGTCTAGACCAGAGCCCTGTTTGATCCCCCAGCCCCAGCGTATTTGTTAAAAGTCACTTTTTTCCCACCCACCAAACCACTTGGAATTTTAACGTCTGCTCCACCCCAACTCCCAGCTCTGTTTCTTAAAAGGGGAAGCCCCCAGGAGTCGTGGGGTTTGTGACACCAAGTGGAGGCAGCAACTAAAGATAAAGAATTTGTATGGGATTAATAATTTCCATCCGACCATCTGCCTCTTTCACCAGCTCCCATTCCTGAAGAGCACATTGTACCTGCAGAACCGGGTGTGCAGGAATAGAAATCATTTACTTTCCATGAAAATTGTCCAGAGCACCTGTGGCTGCTCCATCCCTGCAGTACCCCAGGCCAGGTTGGACAGGGCTTAGAGCAGCCTGGGATGGTGGCAGGTGTCCCTGCCCATGGCAGGGGGGTGGGACTGAGTGGGTTTTAAGGTCCTTCCAACCCAAACCTTTGTGGGATTCAATAAAAAAAAGAGCCGTTGGCTGGCTCTGTGTCTTTTGGTGGATCCACACAAACAATCACTGATGGGCAGGGCAGAAAACACAGAGAAACTGTTCCTCTCTACAAGCTGACCCTGATCTCACTGGCTCGAGGAGAAACTATCAAGGAGAAAACCTCCATCTGCACCTGCTGACCCCTCCAACCTTCACTGGCGTTCTGAAGGCAGACTGTGAGCCCCTTTAATAAGCTGCTGGCAATCAGCCCCTTTTTAATGAGGCAGATCCCCAGTTTCAAGGCCCTGGATCACTCAGTGCTCGCTTTCTGCTCTGTGAATTGTGAGCACACCACGAGCAGCCACTCTCAAAGTAATCCCGGAGTCCCTTTTCCTGCCCTGTTTAAAGACAGGGTAGGGAGTCCTGTGATGTTTCATTAAAGCTGGCTTTTCTCCTCGTGGCAGAGCAGATTTAATCAGACCTGCCTCCTAGTTCCAGCTGCTGGGTTGGAGCGCTCTGATCTGTGCACTGGGTGCACGTCTAATTATGGAGGCAATTCCCATGGATACCGAGAAGAATTGCCTGTGCTGGCAAAAAATTATCCCAGCTGGGAAAACAGGGAAGGAGAATGTGTTGAAATATTCGGGAAGAGATCTCAAAAGTTTCTGGAAATGCAAATGAAAAACATTTCTGGTTCTTACACCACAATGTGCAAATCTTGATTATTTTAAAACCAAGATATGGGCTGGTTTGTAAGAGATTATCCCAAACTGCTGTTCTGTCGTGCTACTGGAGGATTCACCAGCACCACAAAACTGTATTTCCCCCCTCCTTGTTACCTGCATCCACTCGGGAATGCTTTCCCACCTTTGCTCCTCACCTGTGCAGTGTGTTTGGAGAAAATGTCCGACAGTTTGTTTCCATCAGGGCACACCCTGGGCGAGGCAGAGCAAAGGCTGGTAATTCTGGTTCCTTCTGCAGCGCCGGGTGGGACCGGGGTGAGTTCCTCCTCTTTATGCCTCATCCTTCTGAAATGTATGAATTTAAATAACTTATTTCTGTATAAATTAGTGTTTGAAAGGTCTGTTAAAGACAAAAGAGCACTCCCTGGTAAAAGGAGAGGGGGAAATACCTGGGTAAGCACTGCTCAGATGTGGAAAATTAAACAAATATGATTTTAAATGATTTTGTAATTGTTCAGCTGCAGGCCCTCATGTTCAAACTGCATGGGAAAAAAACAGATTTCTTAATTTAACTACACAAATTCAAACATCTTTTTGAGGGTGATTTTTTTTTTGCTTTGGGTTTGTTTGGAGATTTTTAGGAACATTCTAATCAACTCCATAATGGTTGCAACTTGTATTTATTCACTAATTTCTCTCCAGCAGGGGCTCAGACACTTTCCATCATGTTGCTGGCTAATGTAAACACACAGAATAAGGAAAGCTGTGGTACTATTAGGGTGTATTTCCATCTCTTTCTCATCCAGGGCACCTGCTCCCCTTCCCCTCCCCTCCTCCCAGTCTTCCCAGCTGTCTGTCTGTCTCATTTATGTCAATTAGAGATTCAATGCTGCCTGATTTAATTGGCCTGACTTTCTCCTCTAACAGAAACCCGAGCGCAGGCTGGGCAGGCAGCAGCTCCTTGGCTCTCCACTGGGGCTGGAGCCGGGAGGGCCAGGGCTTGTTTGCAGCACAGAGCACAATAACCTGTTTGTTACCCTGGCCAGGGAGAGCTTGGTGACCTCCTAACAGGGATGGGACCCAGGCAATGATGTCATTGGAAAGCTTGGGGGGATTTCAGAGTGCTCCAGGAATTTGTGTGATCAGCCCCTCACTGTGGGTTGGCTTTTAGGGAAGAGCTGGAGATCCGTGGAATTGTCCAAGGCCAGGCTGGATGGGACTTGCAGCAACCTGGGACAGTGGAAGGTGTTTCTGCCCATGGCAAGGGGTGGAACGAGATGAGCTTTAGTTCCTTTCGAGCCAAATCAGCCTTTCTATGAGTCTGTGATTTGCTGTGTTGCCTCCTGCCAGGAGGTGACTCGGTGTGCCCTGAGGTCATAGTGACAAAACTTCCCCAGGCTGTGGCCACAGAGGGCTCATCCTTCTGCTTGGGATTAACCACGAGTGAGGCTGACCAAAACCCAGCTTTTACAGAGTTTACGTGAGGGCCTGACCCTGTGCCCCTCTGGGCAGCAGACTTCAAAGCAAACCAGCCCTGACAAAATCTTTGCCACCCCTCTGCTCCCCCTCCCGCAGCCCAATCCCAGGAAGCAGCTCTGACCTACTTCTCGGCTCCTGCTCACAAATTACACAGCCGTCCTTCCCTCCCGACAGAAATGCGAGTTTCCCAAGGAGCTGGCCCGCGGAGGCGTCAATATTGAACAGCAACAGTACCATCTAGTGACTCGGGCTTCCCGGGAGCATCACTTAGCCGGGAAGAGGGAATCTGTGAATTAGGGCGGCCAAGAAGGTCCCGGATTTGCAAACGAGATCCCATCTCGGTTCATTTGGATTAAGGAAACAAATCGTACTGATCTTGCAACAGTCTCGGGGTATTTTATCAGAGAGCTGCGTGATGCTTCCTGGGGAGCCGGTCCCGTTTGCAGGCTCCTGACTCCCCGCTGAACCCGGCCCTGCCCCACGCTCCCTCTGCTGGCAACAACTCCTCGATTTCACACGTTCCCAGCTCCTCGCACACCCACTCGCCCGCACAGCACCAAATCCCGGCAAAGGCATCAGAGGAAATTGAGGGCTGTGGTGAGTTCTCGCTCATGATAAATGTGCACGTTCTCACTCTGACGAGCCACTAGTGAAATCCTGAATTGGATGCGTGAAATAAATAGATACAATTCAATTTAATCAATCAAAAATAGGACCAAACGCAAGCGTAAAGGGCCTGCTCTGCGCAGATCTGAAATTACACACTCGGCAGCTGAAGGGAGGAAATCAAATTAGAGCATTTCTTTCCCCATCAAAGGACATTAGTCCTGATCCAGGTCCATTATGCTCACGGTGTGCAGAGTTATCCCTGTCAGCATCCCGGCTGACCGAGGCACCGTGTGGCAGTACCGGGTTAGTGACGGACTATGGCATGTTCTGTGTTTGAGGTGACAACTTTTCCCAGCTGTTCTGCAGCACGCATGTCCACGTCACCTCCTTCCCAGTGAAAAAGACCACTGTCAGATGTGCAAAATGCACTGAAATGGGGAGAGGTGACACAAAAGCTGCACTGCAGAACCTCAGAGCTCAAACACGCTGTGAAATGCCACCGGTACCACAGGAGAAATTGCTGTGCTGGCTAATCAAACACATCCCCTCCTTGCTGCCAATAGTGCAGCACTGCCCTGAGTCCACTCAGCCTTGCTCGTGGGCTGATGAGTGCCTGACAATTTTCTGGTCTCAAATTAAACAGAAAACTAAATTAGCAAATTAATTGTTTGCCATGTTTTTCCTTAGTCCCCATCAGCTGCCTCAGGTTGTGCAGCCAATCCAGAGCCCCTCTCAGCAGTTCCCAGTAGAAGGTGGAGCCCTGCACTGGGTCCTGCTATCTACCAAGTGTCAGTCATGTTAATTTTAAATTACTTTTGTACAGCTTGGTGTCAAAACGATTAAAGCATGAAAAGAAAAACTGAACTAGAGGGAGGAAAGAGGGGGGAGAGAGAGAGAATGAATAATTTACCTTGCATTTACAGCAAGGACACTTGGATTTCCTTAATTCTTCAACTCTGAGAAGCCTGAAACTTCTGTTTCTTCAGCTGTCACCTGCTTGGGACTGTACCCAAGGGGGTGCTCTGGATGTGAGACCACGAAGTGATTTGGGTGGGAAGGGACCTTAAAGCCCATCCCATCTCACCCCTGCCATGGCACAGACACCTTCCACTGTCCCACGCTGCTCCAAGCCCCATCCAACCTGGCCTTGGACATTTCCAGGGATCCAGGGGCAGCTACCCTGTGCTGGGCACCCTGTGCCCAGGGCCTCACCACCTTCTGAGTAAAGAATTTCTTCCTCATGAGGATCCTGCAAGGATTTGGGATCTAGTTATCACCTCATTCGTGGTCTACAGGGAGGTGACAACTGCTCGCAGCACAATGCCGGGAATCAGGGATTCATCTCAGTTTCTTTCCAGGAAAGGCTTTTTCCACACTGTATTCCCAGGCTGCTGCAATCACCGGCATGGACAAACCCACCCACCCACGTACAGACCTTTTCTCCCCTTCCCAGTGCTCCACTCCCAACTGGGTTTACTCCATGACTCGCACGTACTGTGCTAGATAATTACATACTCAGAAAATACAGAAATGCCTAATCAGATACAGCCTTAAATGCGCAAGAATTAGGGTTGTAGGATTGCGGCGTAGCATCCCTGGAGCTCTCTGCATCTGGCTCACACAACCAGCCCACGTGCACTGTGAAAATGTTGGGTTTGGGGCACAGACTGCTTTTATCTCCCTTATTAACTCCATCCATGGATTCTTTGTCTTGCCAGCTACTGAATGGTGTCATCAGTGGTCTTTGAAATGCCATTCTAAATCTGTTGAGGCCAGGAGAACAGCAAAAAGATTTGTAAGAGGGCAACTCCACAGCACCAGAAAATGTGAATCAAGTTCAGCCACTTCTGTTGATATTTGTGCTGTATCTGGCTTATCCATCAATGCATCCTCCATTCATTACAAAGAGTATAAATATTAGGAATTATTGTGTCATGAGGGATGTGCAGTGGAGTGCTTTGGTAGATGATCACTAACAGGGTGACAGAGCTGTTTGGGAAATGAAAGAGGCTCAAGCCCCCAGTGTAATGTATCCTGCAGGATGTGTGTGGGCTTGAACTGATTTGTCAAAAGCAAAGAAAACAATTTTACTAATGGGTGTTTGATGAAAAATGAGCACGATGCCTTGGAAATTTCATTGCTTGTGTTCTTTCCATGGCAGCCATGAAGAGGAGACACCTCTATCTTCTACCTGCATTTTACTCCTTTGGCCTTAGGACTAACTCAGCCTTGCTGGATGCCAGACAGGTCATGTGGAGGGCTGAGGAGTGTGTTTGAAACACCCTCCTCCTCCAAAAGCACCTGCCTGACTCCTCCAGCGTGTTTGCTTTGGCTGGATAATCTCTGAGGAATCTCCAGCTCACTACGTGGGAGCTGTGACTGGGCAGCAGCGCTGCTGGAGCTTCCACTTGAGCACAGAGGCACAGGAGTGTTTCTGTCCTTAACCGTGGGATTCCCTTCACATGATCACGTTTCCTCAGCCTCTGATTCACAACTGTACTGTTTAAATCACTCTTCTTTCCTTTCCCTTTTAGGAAACTCCTGTAAACTTCCCTCATCCTCTGTCAGAGACCTGGCAGAAGGCTGGGAAGCCAAAAAGCAGGGGCTCCTGCAGTGCCTTCCAGTGATATTTCAGTGACACTGCTTCAAATGCAGCGAGTCCCAAGTACTCCGGGCCCATAAACCCAGTTAAAATGTGCTCAGCTTTATAAAACTAACACCTTTTTACTGGATTCTGCTATTCTGGCTTCAGCAGAATGTCTGCTTAGGATTGAGTTACTTGAATAACTTTAAAAATACAAAGTGTTGCCAGCCAGAACATTAAAAATGCAGGTGTAAATACTGCCCTGGATCTAGTAATCATTAAAAAGCAAAACTGCAAACCAAAGAGCATTGCCCTTCCACCTGGCACTCAGGAGCCAACACAACTGGGAGGCCGGACAGGGATTTGTATTGGATCTCTTATCAAAAAATCACTCCCAACTGCAAAATCTTTATGTAGCAGTCATTAAATGGTTCCAAATTCTAAACAGTCTGCCAGGCAGGCAATTAACATCATTAACTGAACAAAATTAATCCAGAATAGTTAATTTGGACTTAATTGCAGGACCCAAGATGTACCTTTACCTTTTGCCGCCGCTCTGAGGATCCTGGTGTTGGGCACATTGTCCCTCACAGTTCTTGGGAATCTGGAAACAATCCACCTCAGCTCGAATTTTTCAAAGGAGTTGTTTTAATTTGCTCCAGAGAAAGCTGCCTGTGTGTAAAGTCACCGATCTGCTGATGAGTAATCGGTGAGCTTTTGTGTTTTAATATTTTGATGTTTAAGGGAAGCAGTGTGAGGCAGACAGAATAAATCCATGTATTTACAAGCGGTTCTGCACTGACTGGGGTACAAAGAGCAAAGGAATAAAAGTTCAACAAAGAGCACATAACTAAAAGATGTTAACACAGCTCATCTTTAGCTGAGCGGTGCTGGAGGAGTCTAAAGCCAAGAGATGATTCCTGGTCCAAGAGCTGGAGGCTGTCCTTTCCAGTAGACCCTGAACTACGGAATTTAGAGCTAAAACCCAAGGAGACAGGAGTTCAAAGAGATCCTCCCCCATCAATTTACATTTGGGGTTTAGGTTTGTAAATGAAGCCACGTAGGGATTTAGGAATGGTGTTAAGGAAATGGATAGGAAAGGTGCTGGGCATCTAAAATCAGGAAATTTCTATGGAAATACTTGGCTGCTAACAGGATTTACGGGTATCTCCTTGCTCTAATGGATCTTTCTCTTCCACATAATTTCATTACATGTTGCCTGCCTTTCCTGTGCAGTCCCAGCATCCCTGAAACTTGTGGATTCAGTGGAGGAAGAGGCTTTGGGCGTCAAAGAGTTGCATTGTAATAACAGAGAGGATCAACAGCTCCACATTTAAAGGGTGGCAAACTGGAAACCGGCAGAGCTAGAGAGGAGCTGGTCCAAGGCACCAACTGCAGAAGGCAGAGGAAGTGAGAGGCCTTTAACTGCAGGGCAGGATCACCCCAGCCCGTATCTAATGAACCACACGGTATTTACTGCCCATGTTTGTGTATCACAGGCATTTATCAGCACACTCGCTCTACCCTCCTGTTTTTTCCCACTTTTTTTGCTTCTTTTTTTTTTTTCTGTGGCTTACATGTGTTAGGCATTTATACTGTTGTGTCATTAAATATTTCAAGTATTAAAGTGCAGACCCCAAAACCCTCTTGGGCTTGGAGACATTCTTCAGCCTAGTCTAACAGAAAGGAGTTTTACCTCTACTGAAGTTGTCTGGAAGTGAGGTGAACAGCACATCCACACATGGGAGAAAGGAAAACTCAGTGCATCCAGAGCCAGGAAAGGTTGGACTCGATGATCTCAGATGTCTTTTCCAACCTAATTGATTCTGTGGAAGCAACACAAGTGTGCGAATTGGCCCGGATTCCTCTGGTTTTTCACTCAGGCAATGTCAGTCCTTCGGCCGGGCTCCCCTGCAGCAGCCTCGGCAGGAAGAGGGCAGCAAAGGAGCCTTTTCACGTTTTTCTTTTTTTTTTTTTTTTTTTTTTTTTGTTCTCAGCCCGTTGCAGTCGGAGCTTTCCAGCCCCGATTGTGCTAAAACGCTTCTGTACCAGCGTTTTGCATTTCCCAGCCCGGCCTCCCCTCCCCCGCGCCGCCTCAGCCCGCTCCCAGGCCCCCGGATCCAGGGATCGCCCCCATCCCAAGGAAGTCGGGGCAAAGGGGCTCTTTTGAGGGGGGTCTCTTCCCCATGTCCCCTGGCCATGCCGGGCTCTTTTTCCTCATCCCACTCCGTTGCGTTCCCGTGCTCCCCAGTCCTCAGTTTTGGGGGTGGAGGGGCGCTCCCAGCTTGTGAGGGGAAAAAATGGGGCTCCTTCCCTTCCACATCTCAGGTTGTGAGGGGAAATGGGGGAGCCAGCTCTTCCAGACCCCAGGTTGTGAGGGGAAAAGGGGGAGTCTGCCTTTTCACCCTCCAGAGTGTGAGGGGAAAAGAGGCTCAGCCCCCATCACCCCGCACGGCGGTTACGAGGGAGTTTATCCCTTACTTCTCCCTGCTCCATCTGCACAGGAAGAGGGGGTGAGTGTCGGTCTGAGGGGTGTCAGCGGGCTCGGGGGGCGTCCGGGCACGGGGAAGGGGCTGTGCCCTGCCCCCTTTCCATTCCCGGCCTGGGACTCTTTCGCTCCCGCCCCCCCTCGCTCCTAAGCGGGAGTTTCCAGGAAGCGCTGAGGAGAGCCGCAGCACCGCGCAGCCGCTCGCTCAAGCGCGCTCCTTCCGCCGAGGCCGTGGCAGCAACGCCAAGTAGTCCCAACCGCCTCTTCCCCCCCACTCAGCAGAAGGCTCCGTCCCGCTGTCCCTGTAGCCGGGACCCCGTTACAGGAACAGGGCGGGAGAAGCGTTTCCCTTCCCGCATCCTCGCCGCAACTTCGGGCGGGATAACCGGGATGAAGCGGTGGGGGTGGGGGAGGTGAAAAAGCCCCAGCACCGGCTGCGGCGGAGGGATCCGGAGGCGCGGAGGAGTGAGGAGGCGCGGGGAGCGGGGGGTGAGCGGGAAAACGCGGCGCGGAGCCGGGAACAGCGCCCCCCTCCCCCTGCGGCGGGGGCGGGAACAGCCGCTGAGGGCGGGGGGGGGGGCGCCGTGAGGGGATCGCTGAGGGGGGACGGGGAAGTTTGGGGAAACTTTCCCCTGTTTTGGGGCCGGGGTCGCGCCCCAGCCCCGCGCACCCGCTGCGGGCAGGGAGCGCCCTCGGGGCCGCCTGTGCCCCCCCTTCCCCGTGTCAGCGCACCTGGGCTCTCCCTCGCTGCCCGCGGAGCCGCGCTCCCTGCGCCCCACAGATAAGGCCGGGGCTCGCCCCACCCCGCGGGGCGCCCCGGGCTCGCCGCGCTGGATAAGCGGGGCCGCCACGTTGAGGGAAGTTTGCCCCGCGTTTCCCCCCCGCACACCTCGCCCGCGGGTGTTGTGACTCGCCACAGGACCCCGCAAACCCCAGCACACGCTGCCGGTAGCCCTGAGGGGAGCTGCGATCCCCCCCCGGCCCTGCCCTTATCCCGGTGACACTCGTGTCCTCCCATTAACCCTGCGGAGAGAGGACAAAAGCTAAACTATGATCCTGCGCTGCTTCACCCCCCCACACACACATCCCGCTGCCGGCTCCATGAGCTTCACATCCTCCTGCTAAGGCTGAAAGGAACAAGAACAAGAGCTGCTGATGGTTGTAAGGCCTCGCTCGCTTCTCCCCACCCCCTCCGCCAGCACCATCCCCCACTGCAGCTCCCATGGACTCGTATCCCTCCCATTAACGCTGGAAGGGGAGGACAGGAGCTCTGGTGGGTTTTTCTCAGGTTTTACTCTGTTTTCTCCCCCCACACACCGACCAGCACCAGCTCCACCGCCCTGCAGAAGTGCAGAGCTGCCTCTGCTACCACATCCATGAATGCCCCTTCCCTCTGAGCTCCAAGGAAAAAGGAAAAAAACCACCCTGATTCCCCTCGTTTTGCTTATTCATTATAAGCGCTTGGCAATGTGCTGTTAAAAACGTGCGATCTCTTGTTTCAGAAGCATCTGTGCTTTAAGAATAAGGTTTTGTCTTCTTGAATGTGGCTCTTCATAATAATCTCTTGAAGTGCTCCATTTTTGTCCTTAAAGTTCTATTTTATTACCTCTTCTGGATCAGCAAAGGTCGGTTTAACCCTTTACAGATGAGAATCGGCAGCCACTTTAGGAAAACGTTGCCCTTCTCTTTATTAATTCATGGTTACAATAATATTTTATGGAGGATTTTTTCCCCCAGCTCAGTCCTGCTGCATGCTGAAGGAAGTGTGTGCTTCAGCGCTGATTAAAGTCATGTATGAGTTAATGAGAAGCTTGCAGAGTATGTGAAGCAAGAGAAAATCTTTAACCAGCTCTGCTGTTCCTTCTACATACCATAAACTTGCACGCTGTTACCAGAAGGTGGATTGAATATGTGTGAAATGCTGCAGTAGGAGACTCTTAAATCGCATCACAGGTGGATGCTCGCTCAATTAATACGTTATCATTTCACAATACCTTGAAGTTAGGTGGGTTTGTTGATTTTTTTTTTTTTTTAAGTACTTTGAGGCTTCCCATTTCCACATACATAGAAATGGATGAAAGATGCTGTATGCTCGCAAAGTATTGTTTTGTGGATGGATTTTTTAATTTTGAACAGGCTGTGGTCCCCTGTTCTCACTGCTTCCCGGGTTAATGGATTGATAGCACAGGAGGGACTCTGAGGTGCTGGAGGAACCAGCACTGGTGTCAACATTCCAGTTGTGGGACTTCTAATTTAAGAAACATATTGTCATAAGGAATAAGATCAAGGCTGAATTCTGCTTGCATTTAGGTCCAAATACAAAATAGGCTTTGGAAGGAGTCCCCAGGGAGCACTGAGAGTAATTAAGTAAAAATAAAACCTTTCACTTCAGCCCCCCCCCTTCCCCTTTTAACATAGACAAGTCAGTGCAATGCTGGTTTCATTCCACCATTTTCATTATGTGTCCTGATATTTCTTAATTTTGTATTGCAGCTGAAATACTCAGGTGACTTATAATTTCAGTGATTTGGGGGTATTTCTAGACCATACTTTTAAAGAAGTCATCTCACTGTGTCCCAGAAGGAGCCATTGAGCAGTCGTTCTCATAAACAGCACTGAACTTCTTACAGCCTTGCCTTTCCAAACACCTTTTTTTTCCCCCTGTAATTTTCATCCTTAACTGTTGAATTCCCTTTTCTTTACATTAAGTAAATATTTATTAGTACCACTTGGATTTTTTTTTTCATCTTTTTAGAAGAACAGAGCCTTGTCACTGAGACAATCCTTTGGTATTGAGGAGGTGACATAAAAAAGGAGTGAAGGAGAGTTGTCTTGTGCTGGGAAATGCCATTTTTGGAAAACAATACTATAGGAAATGGAAATGAAAAATACATTTTATGCTGGTGGGAACTTGTAATGAGGCTAAGAGAGGATTTAGTGGCTCAGAAAAGCAATGATTACAAGGGGAAAAGTGGGACTTTATTATCCATTTGTAAAAGTTCTCAGGCTGAATATCCTTTTGGGGACCTGAAATTTGGCTCAGTTCTGTTTATGAACATCTGTTGAATGGAATTTTTAAAAGGCACAGATTATAATCTTAGTTTCTGCTGGCTATTTAAGATGATAAAATAAAGCAAAATCAACGTATCTGCAAGTACATTTTGGGGTTTGTTTTGTTAATGATGAGCTGCATGAATGTTCAGTAGTCTCTCCTGCTGATTATTGGGTTCTGTATGTGTTCCTGTACATTTTTTCTATTTAACATATAAAATATTGCCTCCACCCCTTTCTGTAGCTGTCTAATTCCACTTGAACACTCCTAGAAAGCATTTCAGGTTTTTGTAGGGTTTTTTTTTTTTTGTGACAAGAGGCTCTTGGAGTTTGGTGTCTGTGACATTTCCTTGCCGGGAGCAGGGTGCAGTGGTTGAAGGGGGATGCTGAGAGCTGTTGGGTATTCCCAGAACCGCGGCCGTTTGCTTCGATTCACATCCTGCCCACCTGTCCTGGGCTGTAAATGCAACCACTTTGTGTCCCCTGGCTCAGGATAGCACCACTTCAGCTTCTATTTCTGCAGCCTTTGTGACCTCCTCTTATTCAGGGAGGACTTCACTGTAATTTTCCCTCCTATTATTTTGCCTCTTTTCACAGCCTGATGTTTTTTTGCTGTTGTTTTCTATTCCGAGCGAGGATGCTGTGAGTGCTTCAGCTCAAAATTTAGGTCATCTCCAATAGAGGAAGGGAGACCTAAAAAGTAAAAATAAGATTTCAATGTGCCTTTAAAAGTGACAACTCTTTGGGGAAAAAATGTACGAGCTCACCTGTATTTTATGGCAGGACAGAAATGGAAGGGGCCTTTCCTGATTCCAGAATGAAAGCTGAGTCTTTCTTTGTGAGTGTGGTTTCTTTTCCCTGTGCTTTCCTGGTCTTTCATTTTCACACCTGATTTGAGCTTTAATCACTCAAATTATTCATAGACTTGCCCTGGAAAAAGAAGAGAGTGACCTCTTCCCATCTGGAGTAGACGGATTCACCACCAACAATTGCAAATGGATGACTTAATGTTGGGGTTTGCACTTAAAATTTTTAATTCTGTGGTGTCATTGCCTCTCAGGAATTCTGCGCGTGGTCTTTTCCGAGCTGGTACGTTGGAGTTGTACCACAGAGATTTATTTATTGCAGTTTGTCTCTTAGCATTGGGCTGCTGTCTACAAAGAGCTGATGATCCCCTGAGCTGCTGAGTTGCCAGAGCACCTTGCCCAGCACCAGGCCTGTGAGTTATCTTTTTTGTCTGTAATTATATCCAATGTCTTCCATGACAAGGAACCTCAAGACAATTTATGAAATCAAGAGCCACGAAAGCAGTGCCCCTTGGAGGTTATGTGATTACAATTTAGCTGTTCCTCAGCCTGAGGGTGCCTGAGGGGACACAGAGCCAACTGCTCCTCAGTTGCTGTGGGTGCCTGGAATCAGCCACTGGAATTGATAGATATCTGTTGCTCTTTCTTTCCTGTTACTTTAGTGGCTTAATTTAAATAATTAAGGAACTTGTGAATATGTTTTGGTTGGTTTCTGCTCTTCCTAGCAGCTCTCTGCAGTTTTATATGTATTAAAAGTGCTAAGCTTCCTCTGGCCTAGATGTACAATAAATACCTTAGTCAATGCAGTTAAGTCCAGTTTCCTCTATTCACTCAGAAGAGATTTGTTCCTTATCTGAATTGTTCCTCCATTCAGGAGAGAAGCCTTGTGCAGCCAGAGCTCACCTCATAAATCACCCAGACAAATGGAGCTTGGGGCAGAAGAAGATACAAAATGGGAATGGTTGTGATTTAGGCTTCATGAGGTTTATGGAGTTCTGCTGTGGGAATGTGCTCACCAACCGTTTGAAATACAAATGTTTAGAATGGTCACCATTTTCCAGCTATTCCTTCAGCTGAATTTGCAGTTATCAGCTGGGCCCTGCTCCTCAAGGGTGCCTCCCTTCACCCTTAAACATCCTCTAGTATTTGGTGGCTTCTCTTTAACAGTTATTGGTCTGTTGATACATTTTTTGATCAGAAGGTTAGAAAGGGCTGCTTGGTCTGCACCCCGGCTCTGCTCTGATCCACAGGTATGGCACAATCCACTGGCTAATTTCTTTGGCTCTGCCGTGGCAGAGGTGGCTCCCAGCCAGCAATCAGTGCAGCCACAGCAGCTCAGAGACCTGGAGTGCAGCTCCTGGGCCAAACAATGGTAACACACAGGTTACATCCCCTCCCAAGCCCAGGGTCAGCCTGCTTCTGCTGCCCACAACTCTTCTGATCACTTTCTTTGCTTGGTCTCCTGCCTAACATAAACAATTCATCTCATTTGTCTTCAAAATAAGGTTATTTTCTACTATTAGCTCCTTTATAATGTCTTCATTGCTTACAGTTCTGAAGAGTTGGTATCTTTCCTGTTCCAAGAGCGTTGATAAATACATTTGTTGGCACCTGTCCTTGTTTCCTCCCTTCCTTCCATACTCATTCTAAGGACCCTTCACAACAATCTCACTCAGTTACAAGGGGTCCCTCTGCCAGATTGGAGCTTCCTGTTGGTGTTGTGTCATTTCTGAGCAAGGCAAGGCTGATACCTCTGAGCTCAGTGGTTGCTTCATCTCCTCAGCCCTCCCAGGGGTCTTGCAGGCGCTTTCAGTTCTGCCTCACGTCTTTGATTTGGTGAGGTTCCCTGCTATTTACATTTCTTCACATATATCCTCTTCCTACCATCTGCTACCTTATGTTTTCCTCATCTCTGAAACGTACTGACCATATTTCATTCAATGTTGTTTTACATGATTTTCTTAACATTTAATTAAAAGGTTCTGAAAGAACACAGCAAATTAGAATTCACCCATTTTGTGCAGACACTTTAAGTGAATGGGAAGCAACTCAATAAAGACCTTCAAATGCCTTGAATGAATTTGTAACCAAAATTCTGTGCAGTGTTTATCCAAAGAGCCTATTATTGAATTCAGGAGGACAGTTTCATTACTGACAAAAGTTAAGGTTGTTATTGAAGAACAGCACCTTCTCTAGAAACTCTCTTTCTTTGGAATTCAGCAATTCTCCTGAGCAGTATTTACTTTGGAGTGAGTGTGTGGCTGTGCCTTGTTAGATAAAAGCTGCAGCACTAAAACTGTTTTACTGAACTTAGCTCCTGACCTGCCTTCTGAGGCCACAGCTACAAAGGGATGATACATCAATCTAGTTTGTTTGATCTAATTACAGCTGTTTAACCATCCTGAGCACAAGTGCACTCACCCCACTTTGTTATGCTGATTTCAGGTATTTTCACTGTTAATCGGGTGCACAGTGCTTGGTTCTTTCTTGTATTAATTTACCTCTCAAGATATTCTGGGCAGTTATCCCACAGAGAGGTGTTCTGCTACTCAGCTGTGTGTTATTTTTCACAATGTGTTGACAGGGAATTCTCAGGAATTTGGGGATTCTGGGGGTCAACCTGAATGACTACTCCTTTTCTCCTGACATCTATTGGTTTTTTCCCTGTGCAACTTCTTTTCTGAAAGGCTGCAAGGTTCATGATGAAGGAAGTGGTAAATCCATTTAAACATCCCGTAACGTGCAGAAGTCCATTACCACCTGTGGAAGAGCAGATTTCTGATTATTTCTGACTGAAGTCTCTGCGGTTTATGTCAAGAATATTGTCATGGGATCTCTTTTAATGTGTATGTATGATCTTTTGTGCTTGTAAGGTATCCTCTGGTGAGAACACTGAGAAAAACAAAAAGGTAAAGAAAAGAAGGAGGAAACCACCCCAGCTGAAGATGCTTTTTGGCTCCGTGCTTGTGTGTGTTACTGTTTATAGGAAGGGGAAGAGGTGGCAGATCCAAGGAAGCTCAGAAGAGTGGGATGGAAAGATCTCCAGTGGGCAGGCATGTGGGACAGAAGATTCCAGAAGGGCAGCCCTGGTTTTTGCTATTTTGCTAAAGCAGGTACGTTTTGTGTGGAGAGGAGAAGAGATGTGAGATGAAAGAAACAGGTGGTACATGCTCCTGGTGCTTCCTTATGATGGAAACAGAAAGACTTCAGGAAAACCAGGCCCGTGGTTTGAGCTTTTCTGGTCTTCTGGGAGGTGCAGTCCTCTGGGATTTTGGGTGCTATTCCCTTGGAAACCTCCCTCCTTGAAGAGTTCCCTGCAGAGCAGGGGAGCTGAGGTGACAGCGACAGTGTGAGCAGGCCTGGCCACACAAGGATCAGTGCTGAGTCCTCCAAGCACTGTGTGACCCAGGGAATGTGCTGAGCTGCTGTGAGCTGCAGGCCCACGTTATTCACCCTCTGTTCCGTGGTTCTTCACGCTCCTGTGACCCGGATGAATTTACCAGGCAGCTGAGCAGGGTGTTCAGTTTTCCTGCCTGTGCTTCTTACACTTTTGCCCACCCTAATCCAATTCTTTGCGCCATGATGCAAACTCTAATTATAAATCAAATCATACAACCTGCCTTCTCAAACTCTTGTCTCATTCAGAGTTTTCTTTTATCCTTGTTATTTGATGTTTGCTTCCATATTTTATTTATTGCATATAATTCAAGTGCTGCAGTAAATACAGAATTGCTAATTGTAATGGATTTTTGTTACACTTATCACTACAGTGTCTGAATACTTTTTAACCACATGAATCTTCACAATATTGCAGAGATTTTCCTCTCATTTCACTGATTAAAAGTGGGGAAAATAATGACAAAACTGTCAAAGTTCTCCACTGGGTCTATGTTCCCCAGAGGAAAGAAGGATTCTTTAAAATCTAGTTTTTCTAATAATAAGGCATCCTATTCTAGCAGTCCTTTTAATTGTACTCAGGCCTTTAGATATGTATTTGTTGCTAAGATAACCCTGGAGTTCTAATACTGACTTCAAGCCATAGTCTGTGTATACAAACTCACCCCATCACCCCTCCCTTGTTGGAGTTTGCTGAAAGGAAGCTTCACTTCTCTCCTGACAGATTCCTTGCTCTTGTAACCAGCTCAGGGAGCTTTCTCTGTGATTATTCCAGTTATCATGTGTCATTCTTGAATAGAAACTGTACCCAAAATTCTGTAAGAGAGCTGTTGCCATAACATCTGGATGTGCCTTACCTGGTCGTTAGATCCCATTTGTCATCTTCGTTTCTGTGACTAAATAACACTCCCGAGTCTCCATCCTTCCCTGGCTGTGCTGAATTCCCAGGTTACCAGAGTTTTGGCTGTCAGTCCCCCTGTGAACTGCCTTGTGATTTGCATTAATCTTATTACTGCATTCCACCAGCCCGTTCCTCAGGGTTCCTGTGCTGCTCCAGAACCTCATCCAGGTCTTCACTGAGGATATTCCAGTCTCCTGCACTGGAGCCCGTGGATGTTGTCAGTCACCACCTGCATTAACACTCTTTTTCAGTTCCTTGTGCTCACTTCAAGCCCATCAACAGCACCAGTTCTGAGACCAAAGCCTCAGGAGCTTTCCAAGCACTCGCTCTCCAGCCCAAACCTTCCCGTTTCAGCACAATCCAGCTCTGGATTTTTAGTCATTTTTTATTTTACCCACAAAACTTCTCTTGCACTGACCTTCATCTTTTCCAATTTGACTGCTATTTTTACGTGATGCACCAGACCAAACATTTTGTTGATTTGGGGATGGGTGAGACCTACTCTGTCTTCCTTTACCCAGAAAAATTTGCTGCCCCATCAAAGAAAGGCATCAGCTTTGGCATTATTGCAACCTTTGTTGTATTTTATCTCTTTACTTTCCTCTACATCTCTTCCCCCTCCTGAGGACGAATAATTTAAGTTTTGCATCTCGCTGAGGTCAGGTTAATTAGCCTCTCGTTGTCTGGACATTACTTTCACCATTTTTGGCTTGATTTTGGGGTGGGTTTTTTTCCTTTCTCCCCGTAATAGGATGTCAAATTTAGATTATTTTTGTACCTCGAGAAGTGGTGGAAATTAATTCGCTCATTTGCATCACAACTCAGCTGTAGTGCTTCATGTTTGGGTTGGGTTTTGTTTATTGGTGGGTGTTTTGGTTAGGGTTTTTTTTTTTATTTTTACAGAAAGTTGCTGCGCTGTGCCTATTAAACAGGTTTAAAAAAATAATTTTGGAGTAATTGCAAAGTTCTTTAAAGCACAATGATAATGAGCAGTTTCTTGAGCAGTGATAGCTGAATCCAGGGCTCCGTTATCCTGTGGGATGCTGATAAGTGCCAGGGGCTCGTTGCAGCCCGTGGCTCATCACTGCCCTGCAGAAGTTCTGCTCCTGCTGCTGCCTCAGCATTATTTACTGCTCTCAGCCCTGTGTTTAAACAGAACACGAAGCGTGCTGGGCACTCTGCACACATGGATGAGGCAGTCCTGCACAAAAATAGAGAAGGTAGGTGAGGCAATAGGAAGGCAGTGACTGCAGAGGGTCGGGCAGGGCAGGGAGGGCTGCAGTGCCTGCAGGAACCCGCCACAGGAAAGCCCGAGGGCAGTAACTGGATTTCCTGAAGCTGGGAAAAGTAATTTTTTAAAAACTTTGTTTCATAATACCGCTAATTGCACCTTTTCTGACAGCTGTAATGACTCTGACTCCTCCTGATCACGTTTCACTCAGGATCTAATTCTAAAGATTGGGATGCAAGTAACAACCATTACGTGTTTGGATTTGGAGTGGTTTTTTGGGTTTTTTTGCCAGATATACTCAATACTTTCATAAATATTTGAAAATTATGTCTTTTTTACAATTCTTCAGTATGTGTGGAGCTCAGTTTTACAGAGGAAGCTCAGGCCAATGCCTTTGTTTTAGTGAAAAATGTGTGTGATATCCCAGCCTGTACCAGCAGTGCTGTTGCTGAGGTGTGATCACGGGCCTCTCTCAAGGCAGAGATAACTGAGAGATAAAAATGACCTCATTTCACAGTCCCGCAGCTGAACTCCGAAAGTTCCAGCCAAGCTGGTCAGAATGTGTTTGAATTTTTGTTTGTGAGGAAATGTCACCGAGGTCCCTACTTGTGACGTTCAGAAGGTGACTTCAGGCCACGTGAGCTCGAGGTGGAGGCCTGGAGCAGAAAATCCATCCCCACACAGGGACCTGAGTGTGTGGGAAGCCCCAACCCTCCCGGGGGGGCTGATTACAGAATTCAGATTGGAATTACACATTTATGTGAGGCTGCTGAAAGGTAGATAAGGACAATTACTGTTTGACCCTTTCTTGGCCAGTGTTTGCAAGCTGCTCAGCCCCGTGTTTGTGTGGAATGTTGGGATTGTTTTGGGTTATTCATTTTTTCAGCAGTTATTTGTGCCTGCCTTTGTACAGCTGGAATGAAGGGACGTTACTAAGTGCTCTCCCCATAGCATGAATATTTAATAGTTTGTGTGTTCCTTCTCTGTGTCGTGTGTGTGCCGATATAATACCAACAAAATCTCTTAAAATCAGTTTCTGCAAGAGATTTTCAAAGCACATCATGTAACTGAGTCACAGTGCTGAGTAAACCACTATTGTAGAATTTCACCTAAGGTCTGAATTTGCCAAATGGTGATATTTTGCAAATAAGCACAGATTCTGCTAACTTCCCCTTGCGATTTTATTCCAGTCTGATCCAATTTCCCAGTACGGACGAACTGGTGTCTCTTAGAAATAAAGGAGAAATGTTTAGCCTATTGAAAAGAGGATTTTCTTTGTTTCTCAGATGTGCAGATACTCATGTCCTGGAGCTCAGAGCTGCTCTGAGTGTGCTGGGCGGATCCTGCAAAGTGCTGAGTGCGTGGCTAACTTTAAGGGAGTAGATCCTTAAAATCACCGCGGCTGCTGATGTTTAAAATTACGCAGAGACTTTAAGTACTCTGATGGCCCCCGGCCAGTGGCTTTCACATCTCCTAGGACTGAGCCCTGAGGAGACGCAGGGATCAGCTGCAGCTCAATTTCCTTCTCCCCTTTTAAATATAAGGTTTAAAGCCCAAATTCTGACAGCTGTTTAATTAAAGATACACATTTTAACTGTGAGGAATGTGATATGCAGCGGCGCTACGCCTGCTTGCTTTCTTTCTGCCTCTCCTGGCATCCCAGCTCACTCCTCTCAGCGTTAGTGCAGGGCTTGCAGTTTTCACTGCTGCTCCGTTCCTGCTTTATCCTCTTCCATCTTTTCCATCTGCTTTATTCTGTTTGGAAAATGGCAATGTAGAATGTGTTTGGTGTAACCTTAATCCTGACCAGCATCTGGGCTCCGTTTGAAAAAAAAAAAAGCATCTACTGCAAGGAAGGTTTCTGTATATGTTTCCCCACTTTGCTAAAACAAAGTTGGGGGGCGGGGAGGGGCAGAACCCAAAATAACCATTGCAAAATCATATTAATTTTAATTGACTTGTTAATTAATATGCGGGTTTTAATGTGTTTTCCGGCCTACATGGACAAACCGTGGGGTTTGTGCTCTCACCTCTGTGCGGGTGGGGGTCGAGCCAGAGGTAAACCGGATTTGGACCATTTTGGGAAAGGAGAGAAAGGGGGGAGGGGGGTGGTTATTTAAATCTGCTTTTAACAGCCTCGCCGCTAATTACTCCCAATATGTAAAAGTTAACGCCACCATAAAACACGGGATGCACTGAAATTCCTGCCTGATGCTTCCTGACGTTTCCCTGGTAAACTTTCCCATGCCCGCAGAGGTCCCGGTGCGGGGCGACTCCGTGGGACGCGGCGGGCACCGGGCAGAACCGGCACCGGGCAGTACCGGGAACGGGCAGGACCGGGACAGGGCAGGACCGGGACAGGGCAGGGCAGAACCGGGCAGGACCGGACCGGGCAGAACCGAACCGGGCAGGACCGGACCGGGCAGGGCAGAACCGGCACCGGGCAGTACCGGGACAGGGCAGGACCGGACCGGGCAGAACCGGACCAGGCAGAACCGGGACAGGGCAGGACCGGACCGGGCAGGACCGGACCGGACAGGACCGGACCGGGCAGAACCGAACCGGGCAGGACCGGACCGGGCAGAACCGGCACCGGGCAGTACCGGGACAGGGCAGAACCGGGCAGGACCGGACCGGGCAGGACCGGACCGGGCAGAACCGAACCGGGCAGGACCGGACCGGGCAGAACCGGCACCGGGCAGTACCGGGACAGGGCAGGACCGGCACCGGGCAGAACCGGACCGGGCAGGACCGGACAGGGCAGAACCGGGCAGGACCGGGACAGGGCAGAACCGGACCGGGCAGGACCGGGACAGGGCAGGACCGGACCGGGCAGGACGGGCACGGCCGGTGCCCCGCGGTGCCCCCCGCCCGGGCAGGGCAGGGCAGCTCGGTGGGGCCGGGGCCGCTCCGGGGGCTGCTCGGGGCCGGCCCCGGGGCTCGGTGGCCGCGGACTGCGGCGGGGCCGGGGGCACCGGGAGCGGGCACGGCTCGGGCACCGCGGGGCGCTCACACGGAGCCAGGTCCCATGCGGGGGTGGCACCGCTCCCACCCGGCCCCGCTGCGCTTCCCGGGGGGCCAGCCCCGACCCCCGAGCCCCCTTTTCCACTCCTGCTGCTGTTGGATTTTCCCGAGCCGCATCTGCTCCGCGCTCCCAGCCCGGGGCTCTTGAACTTCAGTCCCCGGCAGCCACAGAGGTCGCTTCTGAGCTCCAAGCGAAGCCTTTTTTTTTTTTTTCATTCATTATTTATTTATTTTCCCCCAACTCAGGCTCTCCCTCCCTCATGGCCGGAGTGGAAAAGCACGTTTAAATCCCGAACTCGGCTTTCCCACGTGGTGTCTCGCTGAGCTGCTGTCACAGCCACGCCGCGCTCTCACAGGGCACCGGAGCTTCTGCCCTGCCCTGCCGGGAAGGCACAAGGTGATGAACATTTTTAATCAAATCGTATTTTCGGGACGCCTCACTAAACCCCAAACTTGTGCCGAAAAATCCACTCGCCTGGTAAAATCAGGCTTTTTAATTCCACCTGGACCGAGTGTACAAATAATGAGGGGATTAGTTCTGCTCCCCCTTCCTGGGTGCCTGCTAAAGGGATGGATGTTTGTCAGCGATTTGGGGGTTAATTCAGACAAGTTTATTTCACATTCTAGGTCTGCATACATGCAAAGAGCACGCGTGGTTTGGGGTGAAGGATTAGCGGCGTGTGCAGGGGAACAAAACCAATTGTGGATGTGAATATGGGATGTACTGGATGTGTGTCTAAGCATTAAATCGAGGGGGGGCTGGGTTTTAGGTGACTTTTCACCCCATTCCGGGATCATGGTCACAATGCACCGCGTTTCAACACTCACTGGGCAGAAAGGGACACAGAGGAGAGGCAGGGCAGTACCCCAAATTGCATCTGGGCTTCAGACTGCGCTGCAATCTCTAAGGGAGGGTAAGCCCGACCTTTCATTATTCCGTTTAAACAGGCCTAGAGCACGCCACATTTTTAAGGCCTTTTCCCTGGTGTCTCTAGGAGGCAGCCTTCATCGAGCGAGGAGAGCGAATCTTGGCAAAAAGAGCACCGAAGGATGTGAACCCCTTGGAAAATTCCACTTCCTGCCCAGCACTGCGTGTCCTTGGGTCTCTCACTCATTCCCATGCACTTAACGAGGGATTTCTGCCTCAGGCTACCACACCAACTTTCTAAATAAATGCCGCGCACACCCGAGCGCGGTGCTCTGCAGTTAATCTCAGCCCAGCACCAGCTCTCTCCTCTCTTCCTACTTCCCTCCATTTTATTTCTCCGCTGGTTTTTCTCTCCAGCAGGCTCCAACTCTCTCTCCTGCTGAACTTGCCGGGAACAAAAGGCTCCGTTCCCGATCCAGCCCGCAGTTGCCGTGAGAAACTTCCTCGCCAGCGCTGTCTGTCGCTCCGCTCTCCCTCCCTCGCTCCCTCCCTGCCTCGGGAAAATGGCAGTGCGAGAGCTTGATGAAAAGGGGGAAAAAAAAACCTTCTTTCTCAGCGCCTGCCTCTCTGGCAGCATCCCCCCTCCCCAGTCGTGACGCCTGAACTCAAACTTCTCTAAAAATACACTTTAGGAGGGCAGATTTTCACGGGAGGGGATGTGTTTTTTACACCCCACTGAAAAGAGGCGCCGAGGTGGGGGAAAGGCCGAGGGACAGCTTTTTCCAGACAGGAGAACCTGCTGCTGACCCCTCCCGCACGGCTTCGCCAGGTCCCAAGGATTTGGAACACAATAAGTTTTCCTTCAGTGGGAAAATCCAGGCCCAGAGTTCAGATCTTTCTCTTTTTGCAGATTTAAAAGCCTTTTTCCCCCCCCTTTTTTAACTCTTCACAGTGGGGTTCACAGCAGAACGCGGTCGCTCTGCCAACCCACCCGAGAGCTCCCAAATCTGGTGGGATCCAGGGAAAACAGAAGCTTGGCTCCGGATCCAGTGCAGGGGTTTTTGCAAACTCCAGTCCGCGTTTTGATTTTATTTTTTGCCCTTTTTTTTTTTCCTTTTTTTTTTTTTTTTTTTTTTTTTTTTTAGTAGATTTACTCTTCCTTCCCCGAGCTCACCGGAGCGCTGCTGTCCGAGGGCAGCCGGGGTGCACACCCCCCAGTATACAGAATAAACGGGGTTCATATTTCGTTGCACTTCATTATTGCTTTCCTGCCCTTCCCGATATCCCCCAGTTTTCCCTGGAATTAAATTCCACCCCCACCCTTCCTTTCACTGCGGGCTGAGCGCTGCTGTCCTGGCTCAGCACACACGTGCCCCCCAAACTTGCTCCGTGGCACTTTTGCCCCTCTGGGGCGGCTCGGTGCGGGCGGGGGGCGCGGGGCACGCGTGGCCCCAGCCCCGGCTGCCCCCGGGGGTCGCGCAGGATGCGCGGGGGCTGCGCTCCCGCGTCCCTTCCCCTCCGCGAACTCCGCTTCGCTTTTTCCCCCTCCTCGCCAGTGCTGCTGAAATAATGCATTTCCTCGAGTCAGGCCGAGTCCACTTTCCTGCCTTAAAATGCATCCAAAGTTTCGCAGATCGCTGTCAGATGTCACCAGCGGGCTCTCGAGCCGGGGCTCGTCCCTGCCCGGGGGAACCTGGCGTGGGAAGCAGCAAAACCCCCGGAAAATCCACGCCTGCCTTGAGCTGCTGCATTCAGCAAAGGGACAGAGTTACCTTCGCCTGGCAGTCACAGCGCAGAGCCATTGTGTCTCCCCAGAAAGCGAGATTATACAATATTTTAGCATTATGTTGAAGTGGATAAGTGAGCGTTGTCTCGCACGATGCCCAGCAAACAAATAATTCAAATAATATCAATCTGAGTGGTGATGGAGCCACAAGGAGAGTGCTTAACCCAGATACAACAAACACTGCAAGGGATAGGCTGGGCAAATACAAACACATTGAAAGGAAATGTGATTTTCTTTAGCAAAAAGCCTGTAAGAGAAGCTGAGGTACAGCCAACAACCCTCCCAGCTCCGTTCCATCTTTTGCAGGGCGCCCCATGGATTATAATAGATGGGTCTCTTGTTCTCGGGTCCAGCGTGCCCATCCCCGCACGCCGTGCCTCTGGGTGTGGGGGAACAGCATCCTTCCTTCCCCACGCACTGCATCCATCCCTGCCCAGCTCCCCTCGCCCTGCCCTGCTCGCGCTCCTCCAGACTTTATCTCGGGAGCTGCAGCCGGCTCCGGCAGCCGGATCCAGTCCGTGTTTGTAGCCAGGGAAAGGCTGGATAATGATAACTTGTGTGTGCGAGCTGAGCCGAGGCAGCGCTGACTTTAGTCCGGTTTCCATGTCAACGATTCAGTCCATATTTGCCATCACACAGTTGGCAGAGCCCGATTTTTTTTTTTTTTCCTGGAGGGGGGAGACACTACTCCTGTTTCTAGTACTCTAATCTAGACCAGGTTTCCTAAACTGCCTTAGTGCTGGGTTAAATGGCACGGCCACCTTCATGAAGGAGACTTCCAGTCAGGAGGAGGCAGCGCGGTGGCGGTGGCCTGCAGTGCCATGTGAGCGCTGCTTCCCAGCCTATCTGAGAGCCAGGAGCCGGGCCGGGCTGAGCGAGGCGTGCTCGGCTCCTGGGGACACGGCCAAGGGAGCACGGCCACCGCTGCTGCCGAGCGGGGACGGCTCCGGCCGGCAAAAGTGAGGATGTGCCGCAGGGAAAAGTCGCTGCTGGTCCCGTGGATGGCCGCGACATCCCGGGACGGAGGGAGGATTTTCAGCTCTTAGGTGGCAATGTTGTTAAGAACTGTGCTGTCATCTGCTTCCCAGTCCTCATGGCTGGGAATTCACTGAATGCCTCAGTATTGAGTAAAGTGCCAGGGCCTCATTGATGAGGCGTATTCCAAAATCTGCTGCAGCTTTCACAAACATTTGGTAAAGTGAGTGTCTCCTCATTGTGTGGGTGGCTGGGGAATCCAGGCTGCTTTTCACATTACTATCAACACCGGGTTTCATAGTCTGACATAGTGCTCCTTGGAGGGGGTTCCAAAAGACGGACTCAGGTAGAGAGGTGTGAGCTCGGGATCTTTGCCTGGATGCAGCCAAGTGCTTCCCAGGCTCCTGGCGTGAAGTGGTTAAACTTTTGGTGATGCTCAGTGAGATGCTGGGGCTTTGCTCCCTGAAGCAGACCTATCTTTGGGGCTGGGGAGCTGGGTGCTTGAATGGTTCTGGGATAAAATGGCAGAATTCTCTCCAGTCTGTGGAGAGAAAGTGCCAATGAAACGCCCAAGGAATGGTGTTTTGGTCCTGTGGGGCACCGTGGACACTGACAGAACACCGGGCTTCACTTCCGAGAGTCCAGCCTGATACTGGAGGAGTTTTCCCCCTCTTCTCCTTTGTCTTTCCAGAACCCACGATTTCATCAAATAACTCCTCTGATAAGAGGATGTAGATCAATTTTCATTCTAGTACATTCCACAGTTTCCAAACTCTTCTGAAGAAGAACATGTTGGTGCTTTTTTCCTTCCCTGTGGTCCACACATCTCACTAAAGCCACAGGGCCTCCCACGTGAGATTTCAGCATTGTACTGGGGCTCCAACCCTTGAGAAGGCCTTGAGTACTATCACAACACCAATATCATCATTTATTACCCATTTTTTTCCTAATAGTTTATTTACAGCGGAGGAGACAGGCTGACCAGGCAATTTGCTGGATGGAATCTGCTCCATATTGCACAGTCAACTGTGCAGGCTGAGAAATGGCAAGGGTGCTTTGTTTGGAGCCTGAGGGGCAGTTTCTTGCTCTAGAAAACACTTAGAATTTTGCTATTTATCACCATATCCCACCTCCCCTCCCACCTTCCAGCTTTGGAATAACCCCTTTGTTCTGCCACCTGCACTCTAGATGATAAATATTTCATATTATAAGTTTTATAATGGGCGTGAGGGCTGAGTTGCTGTCAGTAGACACTGACACCTTCACCTGATCCCCAGCAGGCACACGGTGCTGGCAGGGACCCAGTGCTGCTGCCCAAGGCTTCTCCTCCTGTGCTGGACTCGCGTTTGCTCCCTCCCCGTGGGATTCCTTGCGGTGTGTCCTGCTGGGTGCTGGGCTGGGGCCAAGCCCTGCTTGCTGTCACTGCACAGGGGTCACTTCTGCCACATTATCTGCTCTGTGGTGACGTTCTAAAATGGCAGCTTCAGACCTCAGAGTCTCTTTTGGCTCCCCACCTACTGTTTTCTGATGTTTTGTCCCATCTTAAAGTCGTATTTACTTCCACTTCACTTTTCTAAGTATTTCCATATTTCCGAAGAACACCAGCACATGGGACTCAGGCCTAACCCACACCATGCCTGCCATTTTCACCAGACATCCAAGTCCTGATTTCTAAGAACTTGGTGTTTATAACCCGAATGACTCATGTTTTTGTCCCTCCCGTGCCCTGCTGCAGCCCTGCACCATCTGAAGTTAAACAGGCAGGTTCAGACCCCGCTGGCACAGGCCAGGCTATGTCCAGGACAGAGCTCCAGGTACACTGCTCTCCTCCCTCTTCCCGCTCTGCCAAGGCCTCGGGGATCGAGGAGGAGGTGGGAATCTGGGTCTGAAAGGGTTGCAGAAGAGCATGGCCCAATTCCCAGTTCACCTCTTGACAGCCGGGGAGCTCCAGCACGGCGCTGGGCTCTGACTGCCAGCGCATCCTGTCCCGCTGCCCAGCGTGTTGTGTCTAGATGCGCTCAGGTGGTTTTGGATCTGGGAATTCCTGGTTCCGTGCCCACCGCCCTCGCCTTGGCAGGAGCGGGGAGCCGGACTTTCTTGGATTGTCCGCGCGTGCAGTCACAGCCCTGGCGCGCCGCCAACGCCTTTTCCAGAGGGACACGGCCAAGCGGAGAGGAAATGACAACCGCTAACAGTTCGCAGAGGGCTTAATTCTAAATGGAATTTCTAGGGACAAAGAAGAGGCGCTCGGTAACCCACGGGCACAAACCCCGGGGCCGGCGGCCGCCGAGCGGCCAGCACGCCCGCGGAGCGCTCGGGCCGCGGGACATCGCCCGCTGCCCCCGGGGATCGCCCCGGGCGGCTCCGGGGGAGCGCTGCCCCCCGGCCCCCGGCTCCGCCGATCCGCCGCGGGTTTTGCGGGCGGCAGCTCCGCGCCGGCGGCGGCCGGGGCCGGCCCGCTCCTCCTTTGTGACGGGGGGGAGGCTCCGCTCCGGGCCGGGCTGCGCTCCGCTCCGGGTTTGGCAGGCGGCCGCGGCGCTGGGTAAAATGGCAGCGCTGAGCCTCGTGTCGGACTGAGCCCGCTCGGCCGAGCAGAGTCGGAGCTCGCCCAGCCCGGCCCCGCCGCC
Organism: Passer domesticus; assembly: GCF_036417665.1. Lineage (NCBI taxonomy): Eukaryota > Metazoa > Chordata > Aves > Passeriformes > Passeridae > Passer > Passer domesticus. Next base: position 5,563,536 of record NC_087497.1, on the reverse strand, counting down.
GCTCGGCCCCGCTCCGGGGACGGCGCCCGCCCGCCCGCCGTGTCCCCCCTCCCTCCCTCCCGCCTCTCCCGCACCGGGAGCCCCGTCCCGGGTCCCCCCCCACCCCCCCTTTCCTCCTCCTTCCCCCCCACTCCCTCCTCCTCCCCTTTCTCCGCCGGCTGCAACCGAGGAGGTACAGCGGGGCCAGGCCCCGGGAAGCCCAGCCCAGCGGAGCCCTCCCCGCCTCGCCGAGCAGGCCGGGGGGGAATGAGCCCCCGCTGCCCTGAAGAGCCGCCCGCCGCCGCCTGAGCGGGGAGAGCAGAGCAGCGAGGCCTCACGCCGGCCGGCCAGGCAGGGAGCAGCTCGGGGGGACCGGTCCGGGGGGGTGGCCGGGCGGGGAGGGGGGGGATCATGGCTGCTCAGGTCGCCCCCGCCGCCGCCAGCAGCCTGGGCGCCCCGGCTCCATCCGAGCTGAAGAAAGCGGAGGCGCAGCAGCGGGATTGTCCCCCGGAGGAGGCGGGGGGTGAGGCGGCGGCGGCGGAGCGCGGCGAGAAGCAGGCGGAGAGCGAGGGCCCGTCGGGGAAGGAGCTGCAGGACGGGGCCGAGAGCAACGGAGGGGGCGCAGGGGCCGAGTCCGACCTGAAGAGCTCGAACGGGAACCCGGGCCCCAGGCCCGCCGCCGCCGCCACCCTGAACAATAACCTCCCGGAGCCGCCCGGTGGCGGCGGCGGCGGCGGCAGCGACGGGGTGGGGGCGCCGCAGCCGCCGCCGCAGCAGCAGCCGCCCCCTTCCCACCCGGCCGCCTTGCCCCCGCCAGCCTACGGCTTCGGGCAGCCCTACGGCCGGGGCGCCGCCGCTGCCTTCCACCAACATGGCGGACAACAAAGCCCTGGCATGGCAGCGCTGCAGAGCGGGGGCCTGGAGCAGAACTACCCGGGGCCGGCGGGAGCCCCCGCGGGGCCGCCCCCTCCGCAGAACTCGCACGGCGCCGGGGCCGAGCACGGCTTCCCCAACCACCAGTACAACTCCTACTACGCGGCCGGGCGCAGCGCCGGCTCCTACCCGCCTCCCCCCCAGGCCTACGCCCTGAGCTCCCCCCGGGGCTCCGCGCCGCCGGCCGCCAAGTCCCCCGCGGCCGCCGCCGCCGCCTTCCAGCAGCAGCAGCAGCGCTTCGGGGTCATGGGTCCCTCGGCCGCCGGCGGCGCGGGAGGAGGGGGCACCACCCCGCAGCCCACGGCCACCCCCACCCTCAACCAGCTCCTCACCTCCCCCAGCTCCGCCCGCGCCTACCAGGGGTACCCCGGGGGCGACTATAGCGCCGGGCCGCAGGACGGGGCGGCCGCCGCCAAGGGCGCCGCCGACATGGTCTCGCAGTACGGCGGGGGCAGCGGCCAGGGCTGGGCAGCGGCCGGCGGGGCCCCGCCGAGGAGCCACCACGCGCCCATGAGCCCCGGGAGCAGCGGCGGCGGGGGACAGAGCCTCGGCAGGAGCCAGCAGGTACCGGCCGGGCCGCGCGGGACGGGCCGGGGGGGGCCGGGCACGGGGCCGGGCGGGGGGCGCGGGGCTCGGGGGGCTCGGGGTGGCGGCGGCGGCTCTCCCGCGGCTTCCCCCCGCCGGGCCGGCGCTGCCGGGCGCTGCCATTGTCTGTGCTGCTCGCTCGCTCTAAAATGGCTGCCTCGCCGCCTTCCCTTCCTCCTCCTCCCCGGCCTTTGTGCGGGGCTCCCGGGCCGCCGCCGCCGGGCTGCCCGCCGCCCCGGGGGGCTCTGCCGGGGGGCCGCGGGTCGGGGCGGGCGGCGCGGGCCCGGCGGGGCCGGGCGCGGGGGGCCGGGGCGGCGAAGGGCGCGCCCGGGACAGCGCGTGGCCCCGGCAGCGCCGCCGCCTTCCCGCGGCCCCGCGACCCCCGGCGCCGCCCCGGGGGGGTCCCGCGGCCCGCGGCGGGGTCCGGCGGGGCGGGCAGGGCCGCCAGGGGCCGGCGGGGCCGCGGGGGCCGCGGGGCGGCAGGAGGGGCCGCGGGCCGGGGCGGGAGCGCCGGCGGGGAGCTGGGCGATGGGAGCAGCGAGTGCGGATGGCTTGGGTTTGGGATTTGAATTATGGAGGTAAAATCCTTCTGTCAAAGCCAGGAGACAGTTGGTCTTAGGTTGACATCCCATCTGTGATCTGATTGGCTCCCCATCCCCTGCTCTTGGCCATTTATAATTGCCTCTGATGTAATGGTACAACCATCCTGATGAGCTCATAAACTTCCACACTCGCCTCCTCCGCCAGCCCCGGGACGGGGCAGCCCCGCGCCCCTCTCCGCATCCCCCGGCGTGACCTTGAGCCCCGCATCCCTCTGCCCCGTGCCCCGCGAGGCCAGGGCACGTTGTTTGTACCTTGGGTTTATTTTCCTTGTGATGCTGGATTCAGGCTGGAATAGAGTCTGTGTTGTCGGAACGGTGGCAGGGCTGCTCCGCACAATGGGCTTGCTGTTTATTTTGGTTATGTGACTTTCCCCTTGGTATAAATGATTTCTTTGATGGATCTGAGGATGCGTTTGTTCCTGCCTGGTTTTGGCCCTTTTCAAAACTGGGGCTGTTTGGGTTCTTTATTAGATGGGAGCATGTGGGGGGTTTTGGGGTGTGTTGCAGGCTGCAGAAGGGAAAAAACCCCCGAACAACCAAACAATCAGAACCAAACTTGTGGCCAAAATGCTGAAATTGGTCGGTTACCAAGAATTACCAATTTACGTTTAACAGAACTGTGATACAGGACAGGAGTCTCTAGCTCTGTCTTAGGGCACATTTGGACTTACTTTGAATGAGAACTGATATGTCTCCTTTCCCCCATAAATACAGGCACTTCCTAGAGGCTTCAGGTGCTGGTTGTGGTCAGGCTCAGCAGTGTCACAACTCTTCTGAGGAGTGGAAGTAGCAAAAGCAAGCCTGAGGATTATCTTTATTGTTGGATGTGTAGAATTCCCTCTTTGCTGGAATGGGAATGGCCAGGAAGCATGCAGAGGAGAAGGCAGTACAGCATCAGACATTTTAGATACGGGGGAAAGAGGTGCTGGTATCTTTATGTGACAGCCTCAATTAAAAGCAGGTTCCTTTCTGTGCTCAGACTCGCATCTCCAAGGCCTGTGGTGGCCTCGTGCAGGACTAAACTTCCCTTTTCATTCTGTGTGCTTTGCTCTGACTTCAGGCCGGGGTTGGAGGTGTTTGGTACCACGCAGGGTGACCTGCAGCCTCCAGAGCTTCCCTTCTTGCTCAGGACTTGTGCACTGATCTGAAAACTGCTCAGTTGTTTGTGCCTTGATTACCAGGGCACCCTCTGCTGCAGCACCTTGGGTGATGGCGTTGGCTTTTCTTTCAGGTTGGAGTTGTGCTGTCCCAGAGAGCAGATCTGCTCTCCCAGGGCTGTCAGGGTGGCTGGCAGTGAGTGTTGGAGCATCCTCAGGGAAGCTTTCAGGGAAAGGGAATATGGCCCTGTGTTCCATGGATGCAAGTACGAAGTGCTCACTTTGTAAATCCTGAAAAATCCCAATTTATATAAAATGTGTACGAAAATATGGAGTCAGGTTGAACTTCTCAGGTGTTTCTCTGCAGTTTACTTCTGTTAGTGTTCTGGTACAAATTTGCAAAAGAGGCTTTTTTTTTGTCTTGGTAAATGAATTTCACTTCATTCCACAAGCTGCTGACACAGTGAATTAGGAATACCTGAGCAAGTAGTCCCATAAACTGGAATTATTAATGAATAGTTGTTCTGACAATTAGTTGGGCTTGAGGAAGGACAAGTAGTAGATGTAGAAGGTAAATCAGCAACTCCCTCACCTCAAAAACCAAACTACTTTCCTCTCCCAGTCCTTTTTGTTCCCAGGATTGTTGGATTTAAACTGACAATTCCTCTTTTTCTGCTGGAAAAAGAAAAGAGCAGAGGTGTCTAAAGAAAAAAGCTTCCACGTGTCATCTGTGCTGCCCACAAAAGGTTGGTTAATAATAATAATAATACTCCAGCCCTGAACTGCAGCCTCCTGTGCTGTGTACTCCTAAATTCCCTGGATTAGGAGAATTTAGAGCTTTGTGTCTTTCTTTGTCTTGCACAGCAGTGAGCAGAGTGGGTGCTTCCCACCCAGCTCCTGAGAAATTCTAGGAGAGCAGGGCAGAGAGGGCAGCTCACCTGCCAGAACCTCCCAGGGAGCATCTGCAGGGCAGGAGGATGTGGGGAGAGCACAGCTGGGAGTGCTGGGCACAGGCAGTTTGGGGTGAGAGGCAGGGTGGTTAGTGCCCTAAATCCTCTCCAGGTACTCTTTAGGAATGCCAGTGATGCCATCAGCAGGGTTTTGTCACTTTGCTGGTGGAGAAAAGTAATTTTCTGTGGAAGTTGTTTGGGTGTGTGGTCACACCAGGGTTACACAGGGGTGCCTCCTGTGTGTAACCTTGACGGATACTTCACCCACAGCCAGGCAACACCAGGATGCTCCGTGTTTTTTGGGGTTTTTCCAGCTGATCTTTCCAGCACTGAGCAGGATCAGGAGATCAGCATGGCTGATTTGTGGTGTGTGGGATGAGAAATCCGGGCTTTGCTGTGGGAATGGCTTGTAGAGAGCCAGGCCATGGGTCCTGCTTTTCAATTTTTCCAGCTCTCCCATGGATTTGTTTCCACTGCTTCCCCTCAGAGCATGTAGCAGCTCTTAGTAATGAGCCAGTTTTCCCAGGGTCTTGGGATTTAAAGGAAACTGCTGAGAGAGAAAGGACTTCCCTGCCTTTAATAGATGGGCATTTCTCAGGCTTTGGCCACTACGAAGTGTCTCCTGTAATGGGAGAACTCTTTGGATCACATTAAACATTGACATCTTGGATAACCTCCCCATAGGTGCCCCGGCGTCTCAAGGCCTCTGTTATAAGTTCAGTGAAAGCAGTTTAAAAAAATCTTATGTTAATTAAAAAAAAAGCTTTTGGGCCTGTTGCCATACAATAGCTATTTTTTGTTGACTTTGATTCCGAGTTTAGTAGCGAGTGAGGCATGAAAAACGTTGTTGGAAATATGGTTTTTAAACTAAATTGGCACCAAAAGGCACTGTGCTGCCAGTGAGCTGCGATGTCTTGGAATGGGAAATTGGGACCTGGCTCCTCTTGGCTCGTGGTTTTTCCTTGCTTTGCATTGTGATGTCAGGAGCCCTCGAGTTGTGTGTTGTGCACTGGAGCTTTCCAACAAAAAGGAGAGTGGTGCATCTCCTTTCTCTGAACGAGCGATTTTAGGGCTTGGCTGTTTTGGAAAAAGCAGGAAAATTGTGCTGCTTTGATTTTTTTTTTTTTTTTTTTGGATAAAATCTTGTTAATCCTGGTGTGGACACTGGAGGTTTTGCTGCTTTATCTTTTTTAAACAGCCTGAATTCAACCAGGAGTTGTGTGATTCTCTTAAAATCTCTCATTTTCTGCAGTACCATCTCCCTGATGCCCAGCTTGGAGGTGTCCAGTATTTTCAGGCAGGATGTGTGTGGGATACAGGACAGTAAAACTCAATCCTCACTCTCAGCTGGAGCTTTTATTTTTCCCTGCCCTTATCACCACCAGTTTACAGGGAAACCCAGGACAAACCACTTGAGTGTTGTGGTGAAATGGGGTTAGCAAGGCTTGCCTACTGCTTTTTATGAAGTTTAATTGAGCTGCACTGTGAATCCTTATTTATTATCTGGTCTAGGGGAGGGTTTCCCCTATGGTGTCTCTCTTGTAAGGAAGTTGTTGGTTGCAAGATAGAAATTTGTTTTCTGGAAGGTTTTGTGTTTGACTTTTAGGCCTTTTTTGGGGGGGGCTAGAATACTTAGTGGTTTCCTGGAACTGCCCAGTTTTATTCCTTTTACCTGCTATATAACTTCTGTTTCCTGTTTCTGGAATCAGGAAAACTTCCTGTTTTCCCCTCGACAAGCAGGCAGAATGTCTTCCCTGATCTGAAATAATATTAGAAACTGGGCTGGGGGGAGGCAGGACAGTCAAATGTTCTGTTACAAAGCTGTGCCTGACTGTTCTCATAAGCTTGGTGCATTCATAATGCTTTGGGATTTTTCTGTTGTCTCATTTGAGAACTCTGGTCAGTGGTTCTGGTGTTACAGACGTATCACACGTTCCATGAGGGCTGTGCTAAAAATCCCAGCAGCTTTCCTTCAGAGAGAAAATAATGTCTAAAATTAGGCTTAATAGTGCAGCTGTTGGTTTTATCTGTTACCTCATACACGACTTTTCCACCACTTTTCTCCCTTACTCTTTTCAAAGGGACGCCACCAATTGGAAATCCAGCTTTTACCCTCTGCATCTGTGCTCTGGGTAATTAAAATATTAGAGGAGAAAATGCCCTTTCCAGTTCTTACTCTGTGTATTTAAAATTCTCTGGTTAGTGAGTCTGATTTCTTCTTTGAATTGCAACTCCTGTGTGATGGATTGTTCTGGGGAGAAGCTCATCAGCAATGCCACTGCCCAGTTCCTGCCAGGAATGCTGGAAATTCTCAAGGAGCAGCAGCAGCAAAACAGAAACTGAAGGCAGCAAATGTGGTTGGGGGGTTGGAAAAGATAAGCTGGTCAATATTTAGCCACTTGCTTTTTCCCTCTGGAATGGTCCTTAAACCATCAGCAGGGGTGGAAAACAGCATGTCCCCTTTTGTTCTGGTGGGAGAGAAAGGAAGGATACCTTCCTGCTGGGAAAAAATGTTTTTAAGAGGTCCTGCAAAAGTTTTTTTCTGTTGTGTGCTGGCTGCAAAAAGTTCAGTCTTTAATTTATGCACGGGCAGTGGGAAAACTGCACTGGATGTCTGTTAGCCAGAGCCATAAATCTCCAGCTGGAAGTGAATGACAAGTGGGATGGGAAGAAAAAAGCAGTTTTTTGGCATATTGGAGCTGCTTGGGCTGTGTCCAGTCCCTCCTGCCCACCAGCTCCCGGGTGGCACCAGAGGAGCTCTGCTGCCTTTTTGGTTTCCCTGGGAAGGCAGGGGAGTTCCTCACCTGGAGACAAAGCACACGTCCTTTTGGGGGCTCAGGAGGACCACGCTGTGCCCATCCGTCACGTCCAGGAAAATTCCAGTGTCCCAAATTCAACATCCCCTCTGCTGTCTGGAGATGCTGCTTTTGGTTCTTTAGGGTTCTGAAGTTCTGCAGGAGCTGGGTTTCTTTAGGGCTGTGAAGTTCTGCAGGAGCTGGGTTTCTTTGGGGTTCTTTGGTTCTGAAGTTCTGCAGGAGCTGGGTTTCTTTGGGGTTCTTTGGTTCTGAAGTTCTGCAGGAGCTGGGTTTCTTCAGGGTTCTTTGGCTCTGGAGTTCTGCAGGAGCTGGGTTTCTTTAGGATTCTGAAGTTCTGCAGGAGCTGGGTTTCTTCAGGGTTCCAAAGTTCTGCAGGAGCTGGGTTTCTTTAAGGTTCTTTGGTTCCAGAGTTCTGCAGGAGCTGGGTTTCTTTAGGGTTCTTTGGTTCCAAAGTTCTGCAGGAGCTGGGTTTCTTTAGGGTTCTGAAGTTCTGCAGGAGCTGGGTTTCTTTAGGGTTCTAAAGTTCTGCAGGAGCTGGGTTTCAGGCAGCTTTTTGTTTCTCCCTGTTAAGCTGGAACGTGGGGTCTGGATTCCCTCAGTGGCTGTTCCTCAGCAGCTGAGCTGCTGCTGTGGGAACTTAGGGAAGGGCTGAGGCTCCAGGGCTGGGGAGGGGAGTGTGAATGCTCTGAATCCCATCCTGTGCTGTGTGACCCCAGCCTCCACTGAGACCCTTTGGATGGAGCTCTGTGCTTAAAGCAGAGCCCAGGGCTGCAGCAGGAGGAGCTGCTTCTGCCAGGACTCCTCCTGTCCGTGTCTTACCATCCCATGTCCTAATCAGACATGGATTAATCATGTATTAGCACATGGCTGAGGGAGGGGTTCACACTCCTGCCTCTTCCCTGCGCCTGAGCTGCGGTGTTGTAAGCCAGCAGGTCACTCCTGCAGCTGGGGCATTTCTGAGGGCTCTGCACCACATCAAGGAGAGCATTTCCAGGTTAGCCACAGTGTCTTTCTGGAGTGCTTCTGAGTCTTGAGTGACAGCTCAGTGAGTATTTACACAACGTGGGCATGAGTTCTCTGGAGTGAAACGAAAAGGATGCTGCATAATGACAGGTAAACTTAATAAAAGCTGCCTCACAATTCCTCAGCAAGTATTTCTTTTTGCTTTAGGGGTTAAGAGTAAAATGTAGCTGGAGTCTAATTTCTAATCATGTTTTTTATATTTTTTTCTGGGAGAAAAAAGGGACAAAAGTGTATAGGCTCAAATAGGGGGATTGGTTAATTCTATTAATAGGGTAAAGAAATATCTTTATGAGAGAGTGGATATAGTGTTTATGTCTTAATTCCTATGAAATTCCCATGAAAAATCAGTTTGTGTAAATAACTCCAAAAAAACTGCTGCTCCATTACAGTTATTGGCATTTCATGTGATAACCAGCATGTCATTATTTCCTTAAGCCAACTCTGGTAATTGAAACTCTTTGAAGGACAAATTCAATTGCTATTAACTTTCTTTCTTTTTCTCTTTTTTTTTTTTTAACTTGAGCAACTTTTTCTCTCTCCTGGATAATTAACATTAAGCTTAAGTTGGTCCAAGAAGCTCTGGGTTAGACGTGGGCAGTGTTTTTTGGGAGCCCTGATGCAGCTGAGCCTGCTCCTTGTCCTGGTTTTGTGGGTGCTTGGCCATGTGGGGAGCCAGGGGGGACCAGAGGTGGCTTTGTTTTGGTGGGATGTGATGGGGACATCTTGGATGTGGCTGGGAGGAGGCTGAGGCCAAAGGTGGCCCTGACTTTCTTCCACTTACAACTTTCCACCCTTAGAGATTCTGTGACTCTTTTCTCACAGAGAAGTTCTTGAAGCTGGGAGGGCTCTGGATTTTCCCACCCGGGGAGGATGAATGGGTTAAAGAAGTACTTTCCTCCCCTCCACTCACTTGTGAAATTTCATTCAGGTTTGACTAAGAGAAACCCTGAAAATTACCATTTCCCTTCTGATGTCAGCACGTCCTGGCACCCTGCCTGTGAGCAGCCAGCAGGAATGTTTGAAAACCTGGGCCCAGCCCCAGCTCCAGCTGCACCTCCAGGCTCTGGGAAAGGCTCTGCTGGGGCAGCAGCTTGGCATGGCCAGGGCTGCCCAGGGCTCCCCATCCCTGCCCAGGGCTCCCCATCCATGCCCAGGGCTCCCCATCCCTGCCCACCCTGCCAGGACAGGGCACAGGCAGGAGGGAGGCAGGATGCTGCTCTGGAAATGGCCATTCTGCTCTGGGTTTCGGTGCTGCATTGGATCGTTTTGGTGAGGAGAGCAGGCTGTGCTGCCTGGATCTCGCTGTTCGGTGAGGATGTTTTGCTTGTTCAGCAGAGGTCTGGAGGTGAGCTGGGGAGGTCACCAAGCCCCCCTGTCCTGCTCCAGAGCAGGGCCAGCCACACCTGAGCACAGACAGAGGAGCTGCCCCCATGTCTCAGTGCTTTGCTGCCTGTTGGACATTAGGAAAAACACTCCAGCTCAAATCACCTTAATTGTCTCATGTCCTGTCTCTCCAGCTGTGGAGAGCAGAGGCAAAGGTGCACACACAGTAACCTGCTCTTAAACCTGTGCCTTTGTGCCTGTCCCCTGTTTCCTTGAGAGAAACTCTCTGGTTGTGTTGCAGAATGTCTCCCTTTGCTTCCAGGTTACTGTGGGAATTCTCTGGGAGGGGTTGGACTGTCCTGCTTTGCCACCTGAACTCTGCCAGGGTCCTGGGCTCACTGCTCTCTGTGGGATCCTTCCTGGAGGCCTGTTTGCAGTTTTGTACTTCATAACCAAGGGTGGATTTAAAGTCCAAATGACTGTAGGACTATGCACCCTGTGCGAGTTTAGGAGGAGAGTCTGGTACTCATTAACTCTGTGTAAATAATTAAACCAGTGCCAGGCTAGAGGTGGTCTCCCCTCAGCCCTGCTCCTTGTGGAAGGCTTTCAACAAGAGTTCTTACCTCTGTGCAGGAGAGCCACTGAAACGGTGGAAGTGCTGGAATTAGATAAAACTTGATTTTCTTTTCTCTCTAAATTATCTTTGACTTTGGGGTTTGCATGGCTAATCAAGGAAAAGACTTCCCATTCAAGGCCAGTTTCCTGGGTGTGATCACGTGTTCCAGAAACTGCCTTTATGTGCTGTGGCTGCACGTGTTGTCTCTGTTCTGGGGAGTCCTGCAGCCCTGCCCCTCGGACTGCGTGGGTGGGGAGGGGTATTTTTTATTATAAAAAACCCCAAACTCATTTACTTACTGTTCTGTGGGCCACTTGTGGTGATTGCAGTGCTTTGGATCCCCTGGGAAGGTCCTGGGGCAGCTGCTGCATGCAGACAAGTTGAACATTAATTTAAAAAAAAATATATATGTGGATAATTGGACAGTGTTTTGAGAGGAGACATTTAAGTATTGAAGTATCTCAGGGTTTTTCAGGTTATTGTGGCAGATCAGTGAGGCTTGAAGGAGGAGTTTCCCATGTTTTGGAAGCTTCCCCTGGCTCTGCACCCTGCAGGTGGCAGAGAGGTGCTCTAAACCATGGCTCAGAATCCAGGCTGATGCCCTCACTGCTGGATCAGAATTTCTCTCTGGGCATGGGGTTACACCCAGAACAGTTTTCACAGGATCACAGCTTGGGAGGGACCTCTGGAGATGCCCCAGCCCTGCCCAGGCAGGGGCACCTGGAGCAGCTGGCACAGGGACACGTCCAGGTGGGTTTGGGATGTCCCCACAGAGCTCCAGCCCTCCCTGGGCAGCTGTTCCAGGGCTCTGCCACCCTCGTGGAAAGAAGTTCTCCCTCATGTTGGGGTGGAACTTGTGTTTTATTTTATGGCCATTGCTCCTTGTCCTGTTACTGTCACCACTGAACAGAGTGGCACCATCCTCTTGAGAATTTTCTTTGGTTTAAGGAAAAATCATCCTGATGGAAATGTGGTTTCCAGCAGCCTGTGGGCAGAATGTGGCTCCTCTGGAACAGGGCACTCTGCTGGGGAAGAGACTTTCAGGGGGGAGTGAGAGAGATGGCATAAAACCCACCCTGACTCAGGTCATGCACTGGAGGAGAAGCAAAAAGCCTGACTGGCTGCAGTGCAGGAGACACGGACAGAGCAATCCTGTCCCAAATTATCCTGTCTGCCTGTACTTGAAAGATGTTTCTGAGCCCCTTCCCTGTCCTTCCTGCTCGGTTCACAGGCCGTGGTGGCGTTGCAAAAGCTGCTTTCCACGTTAATTGTGATTGATTACCTTGCAATCTGGGACAAGATTTCCTTTGAAAAGCTATATGCTGATTTGGTGTCAGGAATTAAAATCAGATGAAGTGATTAGTGTTGTATGAAACATCCCAGAGCAATGAGTGCTCCTTGGTTTTCAGCTGTGTGCTGGCCCTTAACCCTTCCCTGCCCTCTCCTTGGAACGAGGTGCTAAATCTGCAGCCCCTGCTCGGGTGAATAACTCAGCTGGGGCAGTGTTGGGGACCCTGGGGCAATGTTGGGGACCCTGGAGCAATGCTGGGGACCCAGCAGGGGCAGGTGCCACGTGCTGCTGAGCCCCTGAGCAGGGATTTTCTGTCTGCAGTGAGGACTGTGAGCGTGCTGGAAGTGCAGGGTGCTGCTCCCAGGGAACAGGGGCAGGAATTGAGGAGAGCTTTGTGTCTGATCGCTCTGTAAATGGCAATAAACTGTTCAGAGGTGTCACTGCTGTCAAGGTACAGTCATGGCTCATCTTCCTTTCCTCATATGAGCTGTGTTACAGTTTCTTGTTATACCTGTTCCTGGAACCAGTGGAGACTCTGCAGCGTTGGCTGTTCCTCCTGCCCCCATGGCATTGGCACAGTTGGGAATTCTTGTATCCTCTCCCCAGCTGCCAGCACACGCTCCTCTTAACTCGCTAAGCAACTCCCCACGTTGTTCATTCTGCCTGGAAAGAAATCTGGATTATTTCTGCATGGAAATGAAATAAAAGCCCAAGGACAGAAGCGAGCATGGGGCAACAGAACCAGGCTTCAAAAATTACTGTAAGCAAGGCCTGTTGGGATTTAAAAAAAAAAAAAAAATTAGTATTTTTAAGTAAGGAACACCTTGTGTCACTCAGGATGTGTCTGTAGTGAACCTGAATCACAGCAGCCCTGGCTTGGTGAAGGCTCCAGGAGTGTCTTCCCTGCTGTCTGGAGCTGCCTTGGCTGCAGCTCCAAGTTTCTTGCCCACGTAGACTTTCCATCTCCCCCAGCAGCCCTGCTTTGCTGGATGCAAATAGCTCCTTTGGGTGTAAATACTGGAGATTGGTTGTGGCTTTGCTGTAAAGTTACAGAGCCCATCCTCAGTAAATGCAGATGGTAACTTGTCATTACTGCAATTTTAAATATTTTTGGTTCCGTGGAGCTGAAGTGGAGGCTTGAAGGTTGAATTTTAAGGCTAAAATAAGAGAAGGCTCACTAAAAGCCACAAAAATAGCGCCCAAATTTGTCAGCTGCTGTAACGACAAGGGAAATATGTAACTTTTCTGTTTTCTATTAACAAAACAAAGCTTTGCTACCTTGTTTCGGGTTGGATATAAAACACAGCGGGATCAGGAGGGGGTTTGGGGTTTACTGAGTTACTTCCTAAGGAGGGGAGAGCGGGGTTGGTGGCACAGAGTGTGGTGACAGCTCCTGTACCCCAGGTGTGTTTGAGGGACTCTGGGGTAATCAGTGATGATTATTCCAACCTCCTGGCTGGGCTGGGGCTGTGCCTTGGGGCTGTGAGAGCTGCCTGGCCCGTGTTACCCCATCCCAAGGCTGGGGTGATGTCCACTGTGGAGCTGTGGGAGCGTGGTGGAGCACGGAGGGCTGTGTTGGCACAGACTGGGGTTGCCTGTCTTCCACAGATTCATCCCCAGCCTCAGACTTCTTGGGTGATTTTTAATGCACTTTTGACTGAGTTCAGCCATTCTGCAGGAGCAGGGGAGAGGCTGAGCCGTGGCTTGGAGCAGCTGCATGCCCCAGCACGCAGCTCCTGTGGGTAAGATGGAGCTCTGGGATGAGGCACCTCCAAGAGCTGCAGCTCTCCAGGGATCAGGGTGGCTGTGTCCTCCCTCCCTCCTGTGGTAGGAGAGGTGGGGCTCTGGGGACCTGGGGTTGTTCAGAGCCCTGAGCTGATCCCAGAGGCTCCCCAGGAATGCCCATCCCGGCGTGGGAAGGGGTCATGGGAGTCTGCCTGTCCAGTTCAGTCTGTTCAGCCACTGTTTATTCTGGTGTAAAATGAGATGAATTTGCAAAGTGATGAGATATTCAAATACAGATGGAGCTTTCAGACACACAAGTGGGTAGAAACCTGTGCTGCTGCATTTTACAGATGAAGATTTATCAGGAAAGTGTTCTTAGAAAGGGATCCCAGGAGGCTGTGCTGGAGGTGTCTTATCAACTCCAGAATGTGCACCAGCACCCTCAGATTTCTGTGCAGAAAAGGCTTTTAATGAATTGATAAAACTACCTTTATTCTAGAAAGCAAACTCCAGTGAGCCCTTGCATTGGCTGTTCCTTCAGACCTCCTGGTTTGGGAAACGTCCCTCGTGTCCAGTAGCAAAAGACATCTGTCCCTGAGATCAGCAGGGCTTGTTTTAGAGGAAGCAGGGGTTACAGGGAATCAGCTGGATGACTGAAGTCTGCCACAGGTTGCAGTGTCTGAATGTATTTAGGGGGCATCTGGAGCCTTGCAGGTTTCCAGCACTGTTTGGAGCGAATATTTCGGGACTCCCTCGCTGGTGATGGGGAACAGCTGCTCTCGTGCTCCTTGGAGTGAGATCACTTAAGCAGTGGTGACACCGAGTGTAATTCTGCTCTTCCACCCCAGCCCTTCCTCCTCCTGCTTGTTTTATGGCTTGCTCTTGGCCCGGTCCCATCGCTGTGGTACAACAGGAGCTCCTTCCAGCCGGGCTGGAGCTGGAGCGAGACATTCGAGCGTCTTTTTGTTGACTTGCCTCCAGTTCATTAGAGCAGGAGTAGGAGGCTGGCTGAACTTAAAGCCTGGTTTAATATTCAGGAAGGAAGTTTCTTTCCATCTTAAAAGGAGCAGCACCTCATTACAAGGATCACATGTTCCTTGGGATCATCTCCCATGGAGCTCAGGCGCAGTTTCCTTTACATCTTGGTGTTGCTTGGATTTTTGGGTGGAGCCAGCAGCGGCACTTGGGGAATCCTGGGGCGAGCTGGTTGAATAATGTGCTTGTAAAGTGAATTGAAGCCTGATAGTCAGGGATAGATAGCTTGTTACTTAGTTCTCTGGATAGAAGGAAAATTGTATTTTAAGTGTAAGTTGAAATTATAAATTGTATGGGGATCACGCAGTCTGAATAACAAACTTCATCATCTGACCCCGACTGCCTGGGAAATGCCTGAAATTTTCACTGGTCATCAGCTATTGCACAGTAATCCTAATCTTTTGTTAATTTTGACTGCCTTTAAATCAGTAAATGGTGTTGTCAGAATGACCTGCCGTGGTGTAAGTAGTTGAGGTGGAGGGACAGGGAATGAGTCCTCTGGCTGTTGCTGATTTCCAGGTGGTGGGGGATCCCTTGTGCTGTTCCCATGGGGATGTGCTCTGAGCCTGCAGGCAGGAGAGGTGTCCATGAGGCACCATCGTGGTGCTTGTGGCAGACCTGGCACCTTCCCACCCTCCAGTTTTTAATAAATTAAAATATAACACAACTCTGCTGTTTCTTGGGCATGAACACTGTGCTGCTGTCAGGTTGTTTCCAGTGAGGCTTTGAGGGGCGACTCTCATTTCACTTCCCCACCACATCACCTTCTGCTGATTGACTTCTTTCAGGAATGAGATGTTCCATAATGATACATCTTGTAATCAAAACTCTGGTCAGTTTTAATCAATTAGGAGAACCTTAGTAAAAGCTGTGCTTTGGAAAGTCCTCTGAGATGTGTGGACTGGGCTCTTGCTGGGAAACGTTAATGGGTAATTACTGGATTGTGTTTAGCAGGGAGATGCAGGTCACAGGATGGCTGCTGGGAGAAACTCACTCATCCTCCTTCCACTGGTACAGCTCAGGATCTGGATTTACAGCAGATCTCCCCAAAGAAAGTGGTGTAATAAATGATCAAGGAGGGGTTAAACATTGAGCAGGGCAGATTTTAGGTTTGTAGGAGCTCCAGATAGAAGCAGGTGGCTGAAGTAATGCAGCAGGAGTCCTGTTCTCCTGTTCTCCTTGGTGTCGTGAGCTTGTTCTGAGGTCGGGGTGTTAGCAGAGGTTTAGAGGAATAGAAAGTGTCTGGGGTCAAACTCTGACCTACTGGGAAAAGTCAGAAGAAAAACCAGGCTCTTTCTGGTTGCAGAACTGAAACTGTGGAGCAGAGGTCATTTGTTTTGACAGCCAAACTCTCATCTGCATTGGCCATTGATAGTGAGATGATGATCCATCACCTCCTGGTTATGTGTCCGAATCCAAGTCAGATTCTGGGATTTGTGGGGGCGAGGGAGGAGTTTTATTTTTCTGTAGCTTAATGTAAAAATGGATTTGTCCTGCACGTCTCCAAGGGATGAGCATTTGTAACCCTGGACTGTATTCCAGAAGTCAGGTTTTGGCACTCCAGGCTTATGGGTGTGAGTCTGAGCATCCCAACTGCTTCCTGAAGGGAGTGGGGTTCCCAGAGGGATGGGGCTGCCCTGGGGAAGGCAAGGAGAGTCCCTGGTGGGAGCTGAGCAGGGCCAGCATGGGCTTGGTGTCTGCCCTGTGTGTGCTGAGGGACTGAAGGAAGTTGGTGGATTTCTCAAGTTTAAAAAGGGAGGGGAAAAGTAAAAAAGGAACTGTGCATTTCTGTGATGATATTCTCGGAGAAACAGGCTCGTTGTTGAGACTGTCCCAGTGAGGTGGTGGGTACATGGGTTTTCTAGGTGTTTTCTTTTGGGGGCATCTTCCCGTCCTGCTGGAGGATCTTTATTTTAACCTCAGCTTCCCTGAGCCTCTTCTGTCCCCCTTTAAAAGCAGACCTCCATGGGAAGAGAGGCATTGGAGCATGACCCGGGCTATAAAAGGCAGCGAGTTCAGGCCGGGGTGTTGACCTCAGCACAGCCAGTTGCACCTTAAATAGAGCAGATGAAAGAGTTCCCCACTGGAAGGTGAGCCGTGTTTGCTCCTGAACGAGGACGGTTGTTGGTTTGTGATCGTTCCTCCGGTGGCGGAGGAGTTGGAGTCGCCTTTGGGGGGGATTTTGGAAGGCACAGATGGGTGTGAGCCTGTCTGATGTGCAAACACGAGTGACCAGCTCAAACTGGGGTTTGCTGGAGGCTCCTGTATGCCCCTTGGGTGCTGCTGTGTCGCTGTCCCCATGAGTCCTGTTCTGGTGATGTCGTGGGAGAGGAGCTGCTGCTCTCAGCTGTGGAATCACCACAGCCTGCCTGGTTTTGGTGGATGCCCAGGGGCTTGGTGCCAGCTCTGGGCAATGCCTCCCTGTGTTCCACGTTGTTCATGAGCCCTGTGCTTTGTGAGCTGGTCCCATCACACGGGACGTGGGGTTTGTCTTGCTCGGGCCTTGGTGCTGCAGCAGCGCCCTTGGAACGTGGACAAGGGGAGGGTTTAAAGGTGGGAGGTCAAATCCCTCACCCCTCTTCTACAACACCCACTTGCTTCACTCCAGAGATCCCCTGGGGAGGTGAGCAGTTTGTCCCTGAGCCTGCGGTGTGTGTTGCCATCCCTGGTGCTGCTCAGCATCGTCTCAGCCCGGCCGCTTCCACTGCGCCGATCTCCGGCCAAGCTGGGGTGGCCAGGGAGCAGCTGGCACCTCGCTCTGGGTCCTGCAGGCTCCTCTTTGTACCAGTGCTCAGCAGCCAGACAACGCCTGGTTGCTGCCGGGGTCCTCCCCATCTGTTCTGGGCCCTTGCTGGGATTCCCGGCGCGGGTCCAAGCCCTCGCAGGGCCGGGGATTCCGAGCTCAACCTTGCTGGCAGGAGTGGCGTGGCTTTGCTTTTATGCAGATCAGCCATGTGCTTCTCACTTGAAGGCGTTCCACAGGAAAAGACGTTTCCTGTGTTTGGTTCTGGGTGGGCGGCTCCGGCTCGGGGCTGAGCTGGGCTTGGGAGAGGGATTACGGAGAGAGGCCCCCCCGTCCCCTCCACCTCCAGCGCTACGTCACCACAACACAACCACACGCGCTCATACTGGTGGTGTCATTCATTCAGTGCCAAGATTGCTTTAAAAAATTCCCTTGGCCCCAGTTCAAACAGGAGTACAGCTGGGATGTGTTAGATTTTAGGCAGTCTGCCCTCAATTTGAGATGAGTTATAAATAGCAGTGCCGACTTCCTTAACTACCACTCTCCGAGGTAAAATGCAGGTTAATGACTGTGGGAATCAATTAGGGCTTCTCTCGGTTAAACAGCCAGGAATGCTTTTTATTATTTTTTTTATCACAAATAACGGACAACAAAGCTGATCAGGAAAAGATTTCAAAGCCAAGGTGGGAGCTGAGGGCTTTTTTCTTATTTTGTCAACCTTCTTCTTTTTTTGAGGGGGTCAGGGGGGGCAGCTGAAGAAGCCAGTTGTGGCCAACACCCATGTTTGCCAATGATTGAATGACGCTGATTTGAAACTGGAGAGTTCAGTAAATCACTCTCCTTCTATTTCTTCCTCTGGCCCAATAAAACACAAATATGTAATAAGGTAACGGGGAAGGTCAGAATTCCATTTTTCTGTACAGCTGAGGAGAGTTTGGCTCTTGCTTCCGAAGTGGGATTTGCCTCTTCCCTTTACTCATTTTCCTGACAGGACCAATAGCATGTCCTCTCCAATTTAACCAAGCTATTCATTCAAGAGGCCAAATTTCTCTTCCACCGGACAAAATCTGAAAAGAATTGTTCATGGAATCCTCTTGTCTGCTTCAAGCTTTTTTGTTTCTTAGGGAAAGCCCTGGTGTTGTGTGGAAGAAGAGCTGGTTTCACCGCGCTGCCTCATTATAGGGGCCTGACACCCTTCACATCACACAGAGTGATTTGAAGAGCTTTTGAACTCGGCAATTTTAAGCTCACTCTGGGCTTGCTGTTACAAACTCTTAGTCTAGAAATATCTTAAATTACCCCAAAAGCTCCGCAGTTTCTCTGGAGCATGGGCTTCCGGTTGCTCTCTTTACTCCCCAAACCACACAGCTTTGTTTTTGGGAGTTTGACTGGTGGCAGGACAATGTTTTGTCGAGTTTTGGTACTTACTGGTGTTACACAACAGCAGAGATAGTAGGATTGAGGGAGAATAGAAGCAATTTCTATGAATGCAGGGAGGTGTAAGCAGGGGGTCTGGACTTCAGTGATCAAGGAGCAACACTTTCTCTCAATTATGTCTCTCTGTGGCAGGGCCTTTGCTTTTGAAGTGTAATCACAGTAATCTACTCCTGTGGTTTCCTATTGAAAGGATTTCCCATGTATCAGCCCAGAGAAGAATTTCCAGCCTTTTGCAGTCAGGGTTTGGTATTTCCCTATTTCCCCTGCCCATCTCTGTGACACAGGAGTGCAGAGGGGCTGTGCAGCCTCTGCTCCTCCCAGCACCCCACACCAGCCCTTGCATCAATCCCTGCGTTCCAGCTTGGCTCTTTTCTTGAGGCACATAAACTCCCTAAAAGGGTTTTGGGGCAGCAGGTTCAAGGAAGCTTCCTGATGGCTGACTCTTTGAGCCAGAGCAACAACACCAGGTCCAGAGCAGTTAAAGCCCCGTCAGTGACAGAGATGTGCGGGATATTCTGAATTAATGGGATATTTTGAAGGAAGAAACAACACGTGGCAGCATCTGAGATGTACAGGGCAACCCCAGGGAGCACGAATTAGCCTTGCTATGAGTCAGGAGTGTGTGTGTGAAATAGTTCCTTCATTAGGGATTAATTGGCATTTACATTCCTCCTGGTGATAGAATTTTATCCATAAGGCTGCAATCTAGATGCTCTTGGTGTTTGTTTTTAGCACCCTCTCTGTGCCAGGGCCTGGTGGAAGGGTGGCAGCTTGAGGCACATCGCGTCCTCCTACGCTGAGCAGTCAAGGTGACGACTTGGTCACATCCTGGAAAGATGTTTGGGGTTTCTGTTTTGGGTGTTTTCTTTTTTTTCTCTCTCTCTCTCTCTCTCTCTCTTGTTTTTTTTATTTTTTACATGGCTGCATAAACAGTTGGCAAACGTTTCTTGGAAGTTTTTTAGTAGTTGTCATGCTTCCTGTAGGAGTCATGGAAAAGTGAATCTTCACCTTGTTTTCTCCTCCCTGAAGAGATGGTTGGTCTTGTGGGTGACCACAGACAAGACAATCAGTGCAGGGGTGGCAGCATGTGGTGTGAGTGTATTTAGGGGGGGGGGGGGGGGAAAAAGTTTGAAAAAAACC
This sequence comes from Passer domesticus, assembly GCF_036417665.1. Taxonomy (NCBI): domain Eukaryota; kingdom Metazoa; phylum Chordata; class Aves; order Passeriformes; family Passeridae; genus Passer; species Passer domesticus. The sequence continues at coordinate 5,544,241 of NC_087497.1, read as the reverse complement.
CGAAAAAGAATGTATTTGAGAAGCTGCCTTGGGTAGAGGGCTGCAAAGGTGAGTTACAAGCAGGAGGAAGCAAGCAGCAAATGGAAAAGATGTTGAAATATTTAGTCAGTAACCCCAAAGTTGCATTTGTCAGGTGGAAGGAAGGATGTGAGTGCTTGGGGGTGGTGAGAGCAGGCTGAAGTCAAAAGCCAGGGGCTAGGAAAGCTCCTGGTGGCCCCGTTTTTACATACCAAAGGAGATAATGTGGGCAGGGAGAGGATGTCAGTAATGCAAGGGGATACCCACAAGGCAAGACCTGGGAAGCACCAGGGACAATTGCTGAGAAGATGTAAACACAATTTGCATCTTTTAAGGTGTATGGGAGCTCCACATGGGTGCTCCATTCAGGACTGGGGCCCTGAAGCTCACCAGAGCCTTCAAAGATCTCTTTTTTTCTGCCCCCATGAATGGAAGCTGCTTTTCCCAGCTGGCACAGACCCTGTGTGGGTGCCTGGCATTCCCTGGCAGGGACCTGGGGCTGCCTTGCAGCTCTGCCCTTGTCACTCCCCAGCAGCAGCATCTGTGAGAGCTTGGACATAAAACATGGAACAAAACTTGTTCGGGATTGGTTTGGTGTCACTGTGGATGAGAATGGGAACATCCAGCACAGCTGAGTGTGGGAGGGCATCCAAAATGTGCCTCTGCAGGGCTGGGCACTGGCTGGGGGCAGCTGGCACAGGATGGCAAAGGCTGTGCTCACACAGGGCAGGCTTTCTGGAGCCTCCCAGAGCTCCAGGAGCAGCTGGGAAACGCTCTCAGGCACAGGGTGTCACTCTGGGGGTGTCCTGTGCAGGGCTGAGCTGGATCCTGGGGGTCCCTTCCAGCTTGGCAGGGTCCATGGGTGCCCTGAGCTGCAGAGAGCACCTGGACTCAGCTCTCCATCCATTTGTGCCATATTGACACCAGTTGTTGTGAGAGTTTCCAGTTCCTGATGAGCCAGCAGCCTTTCCCTTCCCACAGTGGGGCTTTTCCTGCCATCCCACTCCGTGCCAGCCCCTGGTGCCCAGCAGAGCCCCACGAGCTGTCCCTGTGCTCGCTGCTGGCTCGGGGCTGAGCCTCGCTGGCAGCCACCCTGCACTGACAGCTGGCCACACAAATGTGTGCTGGGGCTCCAAGCTGTGCTGGCTGCTGGGGAAGGCTTCTCTCCAGTGCAGCATACTGCAAGGGCTTCCCTTCCCCCTGAGAGGAGAGGGTGGGTTCTGCAGACCCCACTGAAATCCTGCTCTGGTCTCCAGCATTCTGTGGGGTTTTCTGCAGACCCCACTGAAATCCTGCTCTGGTCTCCAGCGTTCTGTGGGGTTTTCTGCAAACACCACTGAAATCCTGCTCTGGTCTCCAGCATTCTGTGGGGTTTCCTGCAAACACCACTGAAATCCTGCTCTGGTCTCCAGCGTTCTGTGGGGTTTTCTGCAGACCCCACTGAAATCCTGCTCTGGTCTCCAGCATTCTGTGGGGTTTTCTGCAGACCCCACTGAAATCCTGCTCTGGTCTCCAGCATTCTGTGGGGTTTCCTGCAAACACCACTGAAATCCTGCTCTGGTCTCCAGCATTCTGTGGGGTTTTCTGCAGACCCCACTGAAATCCTGCTCTGGTCTCCAGCATTCTGTGGGGTTTCCTGCAAACACCACTGAAATCCTGCTCTGGTCTCCAGCATTCTGTGGGGTTTCCTGCAAACACCACTGAAATCCTGCTCTGGTCTCCAGCATTCTGTGGGGTTTTCTGCAGACCCCACTGAAATCCTGCTCTGGTCTCCAGCGTTCTGTGGGTTTTCCAGTGTGATGTTTGCTTGTGCAGACCTGTAGGGCCACTCCTCAAGCACCTGAGCTCAGCCAGAGAGGGTGGATCTGTACAAACACCACCCCGGGGCTGGTGGCAGGAAGGGATGGTGTAATAGAGTCCATTGTCATGGTGATCTGTGGAAAACATCTAATTGGGATTAGTTAGGTCACCAGGAGCTCAGGGAAGGATTCCCATTCAGTCCAAGGAATGGGGGTTAAGGATTGTGCTGGGATTCATTTAGAGGTCACCATGCCAGAACAGCCCTTGCTTTAGTGGGGGAATAGCTCCAAGCTGAAAAAGCCCTGTTTTGAGGTCTGTAGTGTTGAGGTTTATAGTGTTTTCAGGAAATCTGATTGAGTATTCCTAAATCTTAACTCCAGGCAGGGGTAGCACAGATGAAGTCCAAGGAAAGTTGCATTTCTTCACTCATTGTCTTTGCTCTAAAGCTCAGGGACCTGACTTTCGAGGCTGACAAAGTTTTTTACATGCATCTGTATAAATTTGACTTAGAAACTCTTTATTCTCCAAAAGGCAGCAGACACAAAGCACATGTAAAAAAAAAATAATTCAAAAATGAAGCTGCAGTCTTGAGGACTGTGGATGTCAGCAGCACTGCCCAGTGTTACTACATCAATGTGCATTAATTGAAATGCATAAGTGTAAATTAACAGCCTGTAGTGTTTTGGGAGACCTTGTTATACGTGAAAGAAGCAGTGTTTCTTGTGAATATTTAAATTTCAAGCCTAAATTTAACTTGTTGTGGAATATCTGGACATTAAAGTACTACCTACAATGGGGAAAAACCACTTCCACTGATAATTGATTTTTCTTGATGATCCTTCTTCCCTGTCTTGCCACGGGAGAGATGTCAGCATTAAATGACTTCTCGCTGGGCTTGTTCTTGGTGGAGTGCTGGGTTTGGGAGGGCAGCAGGAATCCTGCTGTAATTCCACATGTCACTTTGGGGTTTGGCCGCTGGCGAGAGGCAGACGAGCTTCTCCTTGGCGCCGAATTGCCGAATTTCTGCCGGGTTTTTTGGGAAGCTGCGATGCTTGAACGAACGATTCCTGTGTCTGGGTGTGCCTGACGTGTCCCGTGTTGCCTTGCAGCCGGCGAGCCCGATGGATCAGATGGGGAAGATGAGGCCTCAGCCCTACGGAGGGAACAACCCCTACACGCAGCAGCAGGGGCCGCAGGCGGGGCCGCAGCAGGGCCACGGCTACCCCGGGCAGCCCTATGGGCCACAGGCCCCCCAGAGATACCCCATGGCCATGCAGAGCAGGACGCAGAGCGCCATGGGCAGCATCTCCTATGCACAGCAGGTACGGCCCCCGGGCTGCCACGGCCTGACACGCGCGGCTGGGCAGGCAGGGACACTCTGCCAGGCTGGGTTCTTCGGGGCAAATGGCATTTCTGCAGGCTGGGTTTTGTGCCACGCCTGCGTCCAGGTGGGATTGGTAGCCTGGGGAATCCTTGTCTCCAAGAGAGGCGGTGGCAGAGCAGTGAATCTAGCAAGGGAAAAATAAATAGCAGGGGAGGGAGATCCTCTTTCTGCTGTGCTGTGTTAGAGACACAGCTGTTCTTTGCACAAGAAATGACTCCAGGTCAGTTTTGGCTCATTACATGATCCAAGTGGCGCCTGCTGGACTGTTTGCAGGATTCAAAAGGCAATTTATTTTTTTTTATGTTTGGAGCAAGCAGTCCTTCCTTTCAATGTTACTTTTGTTGAAGGGTGGTCAGATGGGGATCCCTAAAAACTTAGCTATGACGCCTGTTAGAACTTGGTTACTGTCACACGCACACGAGTGACTTTCTACTGTTTTCTGGGAAGTATCTAGGTAGCAACACAATTCCAGTGCATTTACTGCTCTGAATTTCTGCTTCTGGAGCAGAATCTGTGCGTGTGTGTGTGAGAGAAACACCCTTGTGACCGCTGCACCTCCATCTCTCCCCATGCAGATGCCTCCGTACGGGCAGCAGGGCCCCAGCGCGTACGGGCAGCAGAGCCAGAGCCCCTACTACAACCAGCAGAGCCCTCACCCGCAGCAGCAGCAGCAGCAGCAGCCTCCCTACTCGCAGCAGCCCCCGTCGCAGCCCTCTCACCCTCAGCCCTCGTACCAGCAGCAGCAGCAGCAGCAGCAGGCGCAGCCCCCGGCCGCGGCGCAGCCGCCCTACTCGCAGCCGCCCCATCAGCAGCCCCCCAGCCCGTACCCGCAGCAGCCGCCGGCCCCGCAGCACCCCCAGGGCCAGTCCCCCTACTCGCAGCAGCAGTCCCAGTCGCCGTACCAGCAGCAGCAGGCGCAGCAGCAGCAGCAGCAGGCGCAGCCCTCCTCGTCGTACCCGCCGGCGCAGCCGCCGCAGCAGCCCTCGGCCTACTCGCAGCAGCGCTTCCCCCCGCCTCAGGTAGGCTGAGCCCCGCTCTGCCCCTGCTCAGGGTCACTCTGTCACAGCCTGGGCCGTCACACCTCCTGTTCTCTGCGTTAGAACGGGGTGAGTGTGCGCAGAGAGCTGGCTGGCACAGCGTGGGCACGGCTGGTGGCTGCTCCTGTGGCTCACGGAGGTGTGGTGGCCAGCAAAAGTAAAACTTGGCTTTGGGGAGGAGAAACAGAACTTGGGGCTCTCAGCAAGCACTGCGGCTCATCCTGAGCAGCCCTTGAGAAGTGGAAGGGTTGAATTGACTGGCCTTGTTTCGTAGAGAGGTGTTTGGAGGGAGGGTGAGGTGGTGAAGGTGAGGAAGCAGAGATCCAGGACAGCCTGTGATGAGGGAAGGCTGGGAATGGCTGTTCTGTCATGGCCCTGGGCCTGTGCTCCCAGCCCTGAGCAGTGTTCGTGTGTGCTGGCTTTCAGTCCTGGCTCTCACCTCCTCTTCTGGGAAAGTGTCACCAAGGGGACAAAAATCTGCCACAATGTGGGAATATCCCAGAGTGATTCCAACAGAGGCTTTATTGTATTCCCATTGGTGACTTTTTTTTTGTGTGTGTGTTGGTTGATGTTTCAGGAGTTATCTCAAGACTCGTTTGGGTCCCAGGCATCCTCTGCTCCCTCAATGGCTTCCAGTAAAGGGCAAGAAGACATGAACTTGAATCTTCAGTCCAGACCTTCCAGCCTGCCGGTGAGTGGGGCCTGGCCCGAGGGCAATCAGCAGCACAGCAGGAAAATGAGCACTGGGGCTGTTCCTCGTGGAAATGGCAACCATGGAGGCTGCCTGTGCTTTTTACCAAGTCATTAGCTCCTGGCTTCCCACTGGAGGGTGAATGTAATTTACAAAAGTAATGGATTTGAGAGGGAAGTTTAACCCTGAGTGCTCTGGTCTGCAGGTTCTGCCTAAAGCAGTTAATTCTGTGAGCTCTGTGTGCAGTGTCTGAAGTACCTGACTGCTGATCTCCAGGGAAAATCCTCATTTTTACCTTATTTTCCTGTTCCTTGGCCCACTGTGGCACTGCTGACTGGCACTGGAGCATCAGTGGGCTTCTCTGGTCCAGTCTGACTGACCAGTTGGTGAAAAAGACAAATTCATTGGTATCTGGAGTGAGAAAGATCAGTCTCACATAGCTCCTTCCTTGGCAGACGGAAGGATTGTATTTTCTTTGGCATCCTAAATCTGAATGTGCAGTGACCAGTTAGGGTTGAGGTTAGTGCCCAGTGTTCCAGCAGGTTTTGGGCCAGAGTAGTTTAATTTTGTGTTAAAACATCAAGAAAACAGAGAAGGGTTGAAAGTTTAGGTTAGCTTGCACAAGTTGGTCTGTGCCTCTGGCTTGGAAGAAAAGTTTGGAGCTGCTGAGTTCCAGTTTTGCTGGTAACTTTTGTTCTAACCAGTAGGAAGTGAGTGAGGTTTTATTTTTTTCTTTAGCCACTAGCTAAGTCAGTGCTGGGAGCTACAGCTGGATTGGCCAGAGGAGTGAGCTGTGTGTAGAACTGAGTTATTTTTGCTCCCAGCAATGAGAACAGCTTTGTTACCAGCCCCTTGAAATAATGTCTTCGGATCATGGGTACAAATTGTCACCCAAAATATAAAGTGATTCTAGTTCTGACCACCTAATGGGAGTAGTTGTGGGTTGTTGCTTTTTCTTCCCTTTTTTTTTTTTTTTGCCTTTTGGACCCTGATTACAAAGATTTAATTTGTTCTGAGGCCTGGGGGGAAAAAAAAAATATTTTTAAATAGCATGTTTCTTTCCACTCTGCCTCTCCACAAGTTCTTCCATGTGACCCATCTTCTGGCAGGAGCACAGGAGAAGTGAAGCCACTGAAGTAATTGAAGAAATTGCTGTGGCTCAGAACGGTGGGAAGTCCTTTCAGAGGCACAGCTGATGGAGCCTTCCTGAATCCCACTGATCCCTCTGCCTTGGATTATAGGAATTAGGAACGAGGCTTTGCAGAAGTGGCTCCTTCTCAGCACCAAGTGGGAGTTTGTGTTATACCTTGTGGTTAAATATATTTGGCCCTTTTCAAGTTGTCCCTTCTCCTGAGTAGTCTAAGAAAAGAAATGCATCCCAGCTGCAAGAGTGGAGGAACCTACAAATAAGGGAATATCTAGTTTTCCTGCCTTTACCACCAAATCATTTGCATTTAAGAAATCAAGCAGACTTTAGCTTACCCAACCCTGGTGTGGTTTTGGCCTTTCTCTTCCTTGGCAGGCAAAAAATCAGGAAAAGGAGACTCACTTGTACATCTTTCATCATTCCTTGTTGTCTCTTTGGGATCCTGTAGGACAAGAGCAGCACCAGCTGAGAAGGGCTTCAGACAGGGATGCTGTGGGCTGTTGAAAGGCATCTCTGGGATGCTGGCAGCCAAATCCTTCTTTCAGTTTGCAGTGATCAATCTCCTGCTCAGAGTTTGGCCTGGGGATGCTCAGGAACACAAGATCTCCATGGAAGGGCACTATCAATTTCTTTTTATCTTCCTGATATTGCTCAGTCTGTCTAGTTGAGAAAGTTTTATCCTGCTCAGGAGGATTCCCAGATCCCTGTTTTGCCGTTATGGATGACTTAGAGGAGCAGAGTTTGTTTGTGGGCTTTTAATTTCATTACAGAGTCCTGAGCCCTTTCCCAGGCCTGGTGGGTGCTGTGGAAAAGCTCTCTGGGTATCCTGGCAAATCATGCCATGCATCATATTTAATTAAACACAGATCAGCCCCAGCAGGAAAAGGAGGTTCCTGTTTTTTAGGTTCTTGGGAAATGTTGAATTTATGTGCCCAGTGCCTTTACAAGTCTTGGCCTTTACACATGGATATTGTGCACCAGTGTTCATGCTGGAATTGTAAGCAATAAAGGGGAATATTCCTCTGGCTGGAGCATCACCCTTTCAGGAGGTGCTGCTCTCCTGGCAGGGACATTGCCAGGTTTTGTTCAGCTCCTGTGGCTGTTTGGGATCTGCCTGAGGAATGTCCTGTGGATCCTTCTGGGTGGGGCCTTCCCAGTCATGAATGTTGTGTCATTAACTAAACTTTCTCCTGAGCTAAGTGGGGCTCCCTGGTGCCTTTTAAAGAGCCCTACCTCCCTGTGAGTGTCCTGGCTGCTCTCCCTTCCTGCAGCAGGCAAGCTGAGGAATTTCTCTGTAAAATTCACTCCTTCCCTAGGGAGTCTCCATCAGGATTGCAGCCAAACTAAACTTAGATTGCAATTGCACAGGAGAAGTGAAGTAGAGTCTTCTGTGTCTGGGTGTAATAGAGGAATAATAATCCTTGGGATAGATCTGTTTTTCCCAAGAGATTCCCTCCTTTCTTCTCCTTAGCAAAAAATTCTTCCTGGAGAGTTGTATCCAGTTTATTCCGTGCTAACTTGAACTTTTGAGTCTTGGATTTTGAGGCTGAAGGAATCACACATTTCCAGGTAAAAACCTCCTTCTGTGTAGCCATGGCAGCTCAGGGGAAGCAGGTTGGGTGCTGGGACATCCATTGGCTCTGCTGCAGAGCTCTTTGGAGTTTTAGCTTTGTTGGGAGGGATTTTCTCTCTCATTATGGGACAGATTTTACCTTGCCCCAGTCTCATGGGCTGCCTTGAAGGAGTTCCTGATGTCTTTGGGAAGGATGTGGACGTGAGGCAGAGGTTCCACCAGGCTGGTCATTCCTTCCCAGCCACAGAAGTTGGCATCTCTGGTGTCTGAGCTCCCAGGTTGGCCCCAAAAGCCGTTAATAAACCAGGAGGACAGATTCTGGCAGGGTTTTGGAGGTCCTGACACAGCAAAGTTAAGTTTGAATTTTTGTGGCAGCAAACTGGGCAGCTGGGGCAAAAATTTTGGAATTCCTACCCCAGAATGTTCAGTGTAGTGGTGAGCCTGAGGGAGAAATCTGCTCTCTGTCCTGGACAGTTTATTTTCATCTTGTTGTAGAGTGGGAATAGTTTTAACCTCAGTATTTTGCTATTTTGCTCTATTGGGAAACCATTTTGTTTATTTAGTGATGTTTCACTCTGGTTCATCTATGAATTTTGATCTGAAAAGTGTCCTATCAGTGGCAGAAGGTATTTTAACCAACTGCAAATATTCCTGATCCGTGGTTAATTTCTGGGTGTGGGTTCTGGCCTTGGGTCTTTGCAGTGTGGATTGAAGAAAATTAGGTTTTGTTGGGTGGGGAGAGGAATGAGGCTTTGGCAGAAAAATCTTGTCAGTGAATGTCCCCAGCAGTTGTGGGGTGGTTTTGGTTTGATTCTCTCCCTCAGTGGAGCAGTTGCTGGGCTGGGGCACTGGAGGCTGTCAGGAAGCACTGCTTGGATTCTCCATTCTTTCCAACTGGTCATTTCAGCTGCTCTGGGAGTGCTTGAAGTGGAATAAAGTTGAGCTCTGTCAGCTGCATCCCCTGACCTGGAAATAATCCATGCAACAGGCTGAAATGCAGCAAAAAACTGTCAGAGCTGCCATGGAGGGAGGCAGGCAGCCTGCTTCCTTAAAATTTCAGTTTAAAATGAATATTTTTGACAACTTTTCAGGGGGCAGGGAGAAAGAATCTTTTATAGTTGAATCTGCTGGTCACTTCAAACCTCTTTTTTTTTTTCCCCTCTCCTTTTTTCTCTTTCCATGTGGGACTTCCTGCTTCTGTTTGGTTTGTGTTTGGCCTTTTGAGCTTGTCTTATTGCTTGCCTTAGGAGAGGGATTAGCAGTGTGTGCATTTCAAAGCAGGGCAGCACAGTGGATATGCAGATAAAGCCACCAGCACCCCAGGCTTCCCCCAGGAGCACCTGAAGCTCTGGCAGTGCAGATCCCTGCCTTCCAGTGTGTGCATCTGAAGGGTTTTATCCCAGGCTGTGGTGATAGTGAAAGGTAAAAATGTATTTTTCCTTGTTCAGTGCTCCTCTGCCCAAGGTTTTCTTGTTGTGTGACTGTGCCCACCATTTCTGCACGGTTCCTTGAGAATGCTGTGCCTTTTCCCCCAAATTTTTATATTTTGTTAACTGTGGAGAGCATCTCCAGAGCCACCCTGACCTTCAGCCACTCTGGTGACACCTCTGGCACCCAGGGCAGCTTTGCTGTGTGCCAGCTCTCTCTGCTGCCAGCCCTTCCTCAGGGTTTGAGGGGAGCTGGTCCCCCTGAGTGCTGGGGGGCTCCCCACCCCGGGGCTCTCCCCAGAGCATCCCTGGGGAGCTGCAGCAGGAGCTGCTCGAGCTGTGCTGCTGCCGGGCTCGTTTCCTGTTTCTATTCTGGTCAGAGCAGCTCAGCTCAGCTTCCTGCCTGTGCCTCGCTCACATTCCCCAAAGCCCAGCCCTTCCTCGCTGCTCTGCCTGGACCAGGGGCAGCAGAGCTGGGACCCCCCCCTGGGCCAGAGCCCCCTGGGATGGGCCCAGCCTCGTGCTGAGGGGGTCACTGCTGGAGCAGCAGGGTGGGCAGCCCTGGGCAGGGGTCCTGGGGGTGCTCTGCTGCTCACACCTGGGCAGGGGGAGCCCTCCCTGGGCAGGGGGAGCCCCTGTTCTCTCTCCCCCCGCAGCCCCTGCTCTGTGTGTCCCCCCCAGCCCCTGCTCTCTGTGTCCCCCCCAGCCCCTGCTCTCTGTGTCCCCCCCAGCCCCTGCTCTCTGTGTCCCCCCCAGCCCCTGCTCTCTGTGTCCCCCCCAGCCCCTGCTCTCTGTGTCCCCCCCAGCCCCTGCTCTGTGTCCCCCCCAGCCCCTGCTCTCTGTGTCCCCCCCAGCCCCTGCTCTCTGTGTCCCCCCCAGCCCCTGCTCTCCCCCAGCCCCTGCTCTCTGGGGCTGCAGGCCAGGCAGGTCAGGCTTTCACTTCCCTTCTGCTGCTGCCTCAGCTCTTTAAAAGGTGCAGAAGCCTCTTGTGAGTCTGACGTTGGATGTTTGATGCTCCCCCTGTCCCTGTGCATGCAAAGAGCCCTGCCAGAGGGGGAGCCCGCTGTGCTGGGAGGGAGCTGTGCTGGTGGGACCTTCCTCTGGATTGTGAGGTGTTCAACCGTGGGGTGCTTCAAACACCACCACACCTGAGCCTCGCTCCACGGGAGTCATTTCCCTCTTGCTGTGCTTCTGGCACGCTGGATTGACTTGTCTTGGAGACGTGTGGGATCATAAATGCCATGGGGAAAACTCTTCCCACGTGGTGCCCACGTGTGGGGCATGGCAGGGGCCCAAGGCTTGGGATGCTCCCATGGGCTGGGATGGGTCACACCAGGATCCCAGTCAGCCCTGCTAACTGGAGGACTTGTGTGATTGGTTTTTATTACAGTTTTGAATCTGGAAAGAAGAAGCTTCTATTAAGGGAAAGGAAAAAAAAAAAAAAAGGTTTAATTTCCTGAAAGCACAAGAAGTGACATCTCCAGGCATGGACTGTTCTGGCACCCTGACCCCGAGGGCAGCCTGGCCTGGGCCAGGTTTCCATGGATATGGTACCTCTTCCTGTGCCTGCTCACTGCTCTGAGCCAGGAGCAGTTCCCTGACTCTCTGCAAACGTGTCTCCTTCTCCCCATCCCACCCTGGGGCTGGGTGGCACTGCAGACACCTCTGGATGGAAGTGGTTGCTCTGGAGATGCCCCAGTGCCCAGGGGCCAAACCCTTCCCACAGGTACCAGGGAGTTTGGGAAGGAGCTGCCAGCTTCCAGCTGTCTCAGAATCAGCCCAGGGTCACAGACTGGGTTGGGTTGGAAAGGACCCTGAAGATCATCCAGTTCCAACCCCCTGCCACGGGCAGGGACAACTTCCAGGGCAATAACCACTGGATTCACCACACTTGGAAATGCCTGAGACCTTAGAAATCTTCTTCTGTCCTAAAATCTTCCTCCTGCTTTTTTAGAAATTGATTCTGTCACTGTTAATTGTTTCAGAGGCTGATGAGAATACTAAAAGCTGATTTATCTTAAAATCCGAAGCATTGCCTGAACAGGGGCCTTTTAAATTTTGTAATAATTTCAGCCTCTTGCCTTTGCTGCTTCCCTTGGCCCACCCTGGCTGGGGAGGCTGGCGTGGTGGCACAGTCACATGCTGGGATGACTAAATGCTTTGGAGTCTCAGTGTGTGGAACATGAGCCTGGAAAGCCTTGCAGAGAAGCTGGGGAATGGGAATATCCTCGTGTCTGGCAGTGCAAGGGGAGCTTCCTGCCTCCCCCGTGCTCCTGTGTCTTGTGTGAGCTGGGGAGATGTAAATCCTGTGCAAGGAAAGAAGCTCTGTGGATAAGCAGGTCTGTCAGCTAAGGCCTGCACTCATTTCCCTCCTGCACCTGCCTTCCCAAGGCCAACCTTTCCCACTGAGGACTCTGCATGCCCACACCTTCCAGAATCAGTGAGAGCATCCCCTGGTGCTACTGCCATGTTGCTTCTTCCTGTGCCCAGGATCCTCCTGCCTCTTCCCCACAGCTTGTTTGGGGTCAGTGTTGCTGTGGGAGCTGGAGGTGTCACCCTTCTGTGCTGGATGACAGGACAGCTTCTGGGACAGCTGAAGTGACGCCGCCCTGGCTGGAAAAATTCAGCATTTTCATTCTGCATTGGGTGTTTGATGTTGTACCAACCTTTGTGTAAAGCTGGGAGTACTTTTTGTCAGCTGAGCAGCCTCCAAAGGGTTAAATGGGGAGCTCCTGTGTGGGGTTTTGCTGTGGCATCTCCCAGGGTCCTGTGGAAGAGCCCAGCAGTTCCCAGGTGGGAATGCTGCCCTTCCACGTGGCAGGTTCTCCCTCCAGCGACATCTTGTTCTGTGGATGAATCATGGTGCTCCTTCTCCACTTTGTGCTGCAGCTACAGCCCTGAATCTCTGCTCTCCAAAGACAGAGAAGATGAGATTTGCTCGTCTGCTCCATGCTCGGAGGGGGAGGAAAGGCCCCTCGCCCTCCCCCTTTTTTTTTTTTTTAATATATTTTATTTTATTTTATTTGGAGGGGGGAAGAGAAGGAGGGGTGGCACAGGGTAGGAGCAGGAGATGTGATTAAAGCTCCTGCTGAGGAGATCTGTGGGAGTGGAGTATCGACCTCTGAAAAATCAATGGCTGCTGCGGTAGCTGTTCCGCAAGGCTCCGGCGCAGGAATGTGGCACAGCCAGCAGCACTTCCCTCTGTCCTCCTCCCTGCTCCATCCCCAGCCTGCTCCCTGCCAGCCCACCACGCTCACCTACATCTACTGAGCTGCATTAGAGCAGCAGCTTGTTTTTGCAATCAGAGTGAAATTCCTCGCGTGGCACCGAGCCCCTCCTCCTGCCAGCCTCCTCTCCGAGGGCTCCCTTCCCTGCAGTGCAGCTCCAGCCAGCAGCTTCTCCCAGTTTGTCTGAAGCCAGCCTGGAAGAATGAGCTTTTCAGCTTCTTTTTTGAGCAAGGAAACTGCACGAATCTCTCTGGCATGTTCCAGTCCCCATCTTAGGTTTGTAATTGCCAGCGCTGCTGCCTGAGAGGAGCTGAAACTCCTTGGAAGGGAAGGGAATATGGACTCTGTAGCAGAGGCTGGAGCCTTGCTGATGTTTGCTTTAGTGGGCAGGTGTTTTCCCCTTGAAGTGGAGAAGTCTAGCACTTCCTTCCTCTCTGTAAGGACTGCAGGGATGAGTGAGTGGCACGTGAGGACTCCCAGGTCCTTGAGGCACACTCAGTTTGCCACCAGGACCTCGATGTTTTTTTCTCTCTCTGAACTCCATTCTTATTGCTCTCATGTCATCCCTGCTCAGATCACAGGTGAAGCTTCCAGGGACATATCCAAGGGGCCAACCCCAGTGGTTTCATTGCCAGTAAATCCCTTTGTTCCTTCTGACTGCTGGTCTTGTCCCATTTTGAAGGAGGGCGTCCCCTTTGTGTCTTGTCCAGCCCATACCCACCCCAGGAAGGATCCTGAAGGTGCTTTTGGTGCTGGAGAGATGGACTTGTGTTCCCTCCACAATGACTGGTGGTAGAAGAGCAGGGTAAGGGCATGATGGCCATCCTGGGCACAAGCTGTATGTTTTTGGGGTAGGACAGGACTTGGAAAATCTCTGTTCTCACTCTTGATTTGTCAGCTTTGGGAACACTGGATGATAATCTCTCTGGATGAAAAGCATCAGCTGGGTTTCCACTGGAGCTGAACTTGTTCCCAAGCTCCAGCTTCTGGTTTCTGCTTGGACCAACCTGGAAGAGGCACAGCAGGAAGGCACTGGGACTGCAGGGCCTCTCCAGACCCTCCTGTCACATCTGTGAAAACCTCAGGTTCCTTTGTGGGGGTGCTGTGAGTGGAGCATGGGGAAGTCTCTGGGAGAAAGTGTTCTGTGGAGCATGAGAGGCAGGATTTATCTGTGCTGCCAAAGGAGGAACAAGTCTATCCATGTCCCCAAAATAGCAGGGAGATCCTGCCAGTCAGCTGTGTGATTGTTGTGATAGAGAGGATTGAGGTATTTTGGGTGTGGAAATAAAGGGGAAGGAAAGGACAAGCTTGTGATTTTTAAATGTTGGTAGTTCTTGAGTAAGTGGAAAAGCAACTGCACAGAAAAAGAGCATGTAATAGAAAGTGAGTATTTCAATCAGAAGGAAGGAAGAGCCTTTTTCCCTTTCAGAAAGAACTGGGGAATAAATTTAGCCATTGTTCTCTGGTCTTGCTTGTGAGCATCTTATGGAAACAACTGGCCTTACAGAATTTATAAACCCCAGCACATGCTCGTCTTAGACCATCATTTCCTTGAGTGCTGTCTGGTGATCTGCTCGTGTGAGATCATTCCCTGTTCCCCCACGTGGAAGGGGATGGGCAGGGGAGGCTGCAGTCCCTGCTCAGGAATTCCATTTGCTTTCTGGTCAGTCTTCCTGCTCTTCCAGACCAGTGGGATGGGCTGGAGCAGAGCCTCGAGTCTCTCTGCTCCTCTGGGGTTTGGTTACCTTGATCTCAAGCATTTCTCGCTGTTTCATCTCTCTGTTTGTTTAACAAACGAGCTGTATCAGATAGAGGGGTGCAGATTCCTGCTGCCAGATAAAAGAACCCCGGCTGTTTCCAGCACAAACCACGAGCTCCTTGTGCTGCTCCTGGTGGGACTCGCAGCCTCTCCGAGCAGGGCCGAGCTCCCCTGGCCCCTCCTGCGGGTAGCACAGTGTGCTGCCCTTGCAGGGCTGTGTGCTGCCCTTGCAGGGCTGTGTGCTGCCCTTGCAGGGCTGCAGGCAGGGTTTGTTGTGCTCGGAGGAGGAGGTGCTGTGTGCCAGCAGCGCTGCCAGCCCCGCGCTGGCACCGGCCCTGCTCGGGCATCCTCTCGCAGCTGGAACCGCTCCGCTCCAGGGTCCCCGTGGGCTTCCGCTATCAGGTCACATCCCAAAATAACACTGGGCAGTGTTTCAAGTGAAGAAACTCAGGCTTTGGGGCTGCAGCCAGCCTGGAGTGTGAGATTCTGTGTGAAATAGTTGGAATCCCTCCAGCGTTTTTGATCTGCATGGCAGATGAGCAATAAAATGCATAAAAAACACATTGGAAACACGTGAGGAAATTCTCCAGACCCTGACGTTTCCTTGAGTTGGCAGAGCTGCTGCTGCCTCACCTCCTGTCTCGGCTCCCTGGCTGTGCTGGCGGGAGAGGGAAGGGGAGAGCCCTTCTCCTGCTGCTGCCTGCCTTTCCAGGTCTCCTCCTGGTGCTCCATGGGAGGCAAATAAAACCTCCCAGGCCCTCTGCTCTTGGGCCTCGTCCAGAACCCCCTGACGGCAGCAGGGCTCCATTATTCCCATCAGGTTTTATTGTTTTTAAAGGTTCTCTGCTCCAGCTGCCCTGAAAACAAGCTGTAGGGAGATGCAGGGATTTCCTTTTCCCCTGCTCTGGGGGTGGCAGAGCTGGAGGTGAATTTTAGGTTTAATTAACCCGTGGTGCCCTGGTGCTTGACATCCTGAGAGAGAATTTGATGGGAGGACACCAGCTCCCCACTGAGAGCTGCTGGGGCTCAGACATTCCAGTCCATGTTTTCTCCTTCCCCTTGCAGGAGTTTCCCTTCTGAGCAGCTCAGTCCTGCTGAATAACACACTCAGAAAATGCTGCTGTGCTGGCAGAACCCTTCTTTGCTGGGAAATGACTTTATTGTTGGAATTCATAAAACTTTTACATATTTTTGGAGGTGAAAGTCACTTCAGGAGTTACTCGATTTTCACGGTCCTGTTTCAACTCATGTCCCAACAGCTGGGAAAGGGGGATTGTAATTCACTTCCAGCTCATTTAAATGGATAATCTGGGAGCCTGATGCACAGCTGAAGCTCTGCTGTTCCTCTGGGGGTCCCTCCTGGTGTGTCAGCAATGGGCACAGCCACCCAGGATCCACCTGCTTCATTAAAATGGGATGTTTTTAAATGCCTTGAGTACTAAAGCATTGATGCAGAGGCAAGGTGGAAGGCACGAGCTCTGGAGATTGTTACCTGCTTCTTAGGAGTTAATTTTCAAACCGTTTTTAACGTTCCTTCATTTTATGTCTTGCAGATATTTGGTGATTCAAAGTAAAACTGCCTTCATGTATTGAAGGGACATGCCAGTATTTCCATCCAGTTGTAGGCTGGACTGAACTGGTTTCTGGACATTCTGATCCCTTCATGGGCTCTGGGGGGAATCATCTCTTTGTGTGTCTTGTATCAGTGGCTGCAGTTGGGTGCAGTAAATCTCAGTGAGAGGAGTGTTTTGTTCTTGATTGTTTGTGTTGGTTGATGCTTTTTAATGCAAAATGTTGGAAATAATGTCTCTTTACTCCCACTTCAGATGGTTTCTGCAGTAGGAATGTGGGATTTGTCAAAGTTGTCCAGGGAAAAACACCCAAATAGCTGCATAAAGGAGCAATGCTTTTGATGTTACAATAGGAAAGTAGTGAAAATTGCAAGAGATCTCAGACACTATTTTTAGGCTTTTTCTGCAGTTTTTTAGCTTTCATTGAAATAAAACAAAGCTTTTTTTTTTTTCCCTCAGGAAGATAATACTTGAGCAGTAAGCAAATACACCTCAGAGACTGTGGTGCAGGAAATGAGCTCTCCAACAGGAGCAGTAATGGAAGGGGAGGGAGGACACGCTCTGCACTAAATCATCCCACCAAGTGTCTGGGCTCTGCAGCTCCAAAGTAACACTTGGCAGCATTTGTTAGAAGCATTTTGTTCAAATTCCATTAAAACAGAGGAAATTGCTGTGCTGGAGCAGCTGAACGTGGTGCTGAGGCCCAGCTCTGCCCTCTGAGTGTCCCAGTCCCACAGGGGTGATGAGTGTCACTGTGTTGGCTTTTACTCCTCCATAATTCCACTTCTCCCTGACTTCCATGTCCTGGAGGTGCTGTCAGAGCCTTTGCACATCCCCTGGCAGGCAGGGTTGGGTGTGGGGGCTCCCCAGGGCTGGTGAGTTGCAGTGGCTGCTGTTCCAGGTGCATGGGAGAGCACTCCCTGCACTGCTGCTGCAGCAGGAGCTGTGCTGCCAGTGCAACCAGGGTGTCCAGGTGATTTATCAGCTGGCTCGGCCTTTCTCTGTGGGTTTAAATGAGGTTGGCTCTTCCTGTGCTGTTCAGCTGAGTTCTGTGCAGGGAAAATGACCTGGGATTCCCTCAGGGCTCACCCAGAACCCTTCTGATCCAGAGCTGATTGCTCTGGAAGACTTAGGAAGGGTAAGTGAAGTCCTGGTAAGCTTTGGCCTCCACTTCTTCACCTGCCGTGATCCTTTGAACCTCTGGCAGAGATTTTATCTAATCCCTGGAATAGTTACAACTTCCCAGCTTTCTGTTCAAATAGGCTGCCACTTCCTCTGGCTGGGGCTGCTCCTGCCTCGTTGAGTGGAGGCCAAGGCTGAGCAGCTGATGCACCTTGTCACCAGCCAGGCAGCACAATTGGCCATGCTGGATCTGCACATCAGCTCCTTGGAATTAGCCCCATTTTCACACTTGCCAGCTGTCACTGTGCTGCTGTGGCAATTGGAGGTTTCAGCTCTCTCAGGCTTTTTGTGTTTTTCTTCTCCAAGGTGAATGCATGCAGGAGGAAGGGTGTTTTCTAGCCTTGCCTTCGAGAAAAGCTAAACTTTACAGGTTGATGCAGTAACTGCTAATTTTTGCTGTCTTTGAAGAAAGGGAAGTGGGAACCCTGAAGAGTATTTTATGGTTTTCTTTTAAATCTCTGTTTAGTTTGTTTTTATCCATCTCAAGTGAGTAGTTTCCCAGCTCATAGGAGGTTTATGAATTAATTATGGTGAGGCAGGAGTTTTCTGTCTTTCAGAGGCTGAGCCACGTTTCCCTTCCAAGCCATGATCACATGGACTGTCTCCTGTGTTTGCAGTTTTATGTGTGCTGTTGATGCATTCTTTAACTTCCCACCTCTGAACTGAATTAAAAGGAGAATTAGCCAGTTGTTTGGGCCAGCAGCAAACCAGCTCAGGAGCTCCTGGGTTCAGACTGGCAGCGGGATAAGACACGTCTGGCAGCTGCCTCAGTCTGCAGCAGCCTTTGGTACCAGCAGTAAACAGAGTCCACTGCCTCTGTGTGCAGCATGCCCAGGGCCAAATGCTGCTCCTGAGCGCTGTGTGAGAGAGCAGCCCCCTGGCTCTGTGGTTTCTGATGTGTTTCTGTGCCCTGCAGGACCTGTCTGGTTCCATAGATGACTTGCCCATGGGGACCGAAGGAGCCCTGAGCCCTGGAGTAAGCACATCAGGGATTTCCAGCAGCCAAGGAGAGCAGAGTAACCCAGCTCAGTCTCCTTTCTCGCCACATACCTCTCCTCACCTGCCAGGCATCAGAGGACCCTCCCCCTCCCCAGTTGGATCTCCAGCCAGCGTTGCTCAGTCCCGCTCCGGTCCCCTGTCCCCTGCTGCAGTCCCAGGTAACCTCTCACCCCCGGGCTCTGCTGGGGCTGAGCTGTGCTGCTGGGGTGGGAGGAGTGCCCAGAGCCTGCCCTGTGTGCTGGCTGAGTGCTCTGAGCTCATTTGTGTGTGTGTGAGAGGTCTGCAGCCTCCTGGGGTGGGTAAGCCAGCAGTGCCCTCGCACCGGCCTGAGTGACCACTTGCTGCTGTTCTTCCTTGCCATGGCCAACATCCCCCTTGTCCTGGGCTGGTCTGGGGGTCTGGGGGGTGGCTGCAGCCTGCTGGGTGTGCGGGGAGCAGCTGCTGATGGCGTGTGTCCTTTGTGTGGCCCAGGCAATCAGATGCCCCCCCGGCCGCCCAGTGGCCAGTCGGACTCAATCCTGCACCCCTCCATGAACCAGTCGAGCATGGCACAGGACCGAGGTGGGTCACTCCAGGGTTTGCTTCCATCACCTGGCCTGGGCACGTGGCTTCTGGGGGACTCGGCACAGGAAAGCTGCCCCAGGATTACAGGCTGAAGTGTTGAGGCACCTTGAAGTAAATTCAGCTGTTGGTGGCTGTTTGGCCTCTCTAAATGTTCCATCCAAACTGGTGCTTTGGCTTCTAAGATGTTTTCTCTGGCTTCTTAACATGCTTTAAGCTTCAAAACAAGGGGTGCTCACAACAATATTGTGTGCCTTTCTTTCCCCTTTGAGAGAGTAAGAATTTGGGGGGAAAAATGCATGTAAAATTTCAGCTCTCCTGGCTGAAGGTATAGAGTTGTCACCCTGAGAAAACAAACAAATGAACAAAAGCCAAGAAGCCCCAAGGATTTGCAGAGCTGTACTGGCTTCTGCTGTGACACTAAGGGGTTTTTTTTTCCTGACTAAAACAGGAAATTGGATCTGTTATCTGCTCAGATAACACCAGCTCCTTAATGCAGCCACTAAAATATGTCCAGGCTGTTGCTGGAAGGATTTTGTCGGTGCTGGGTTGCCTGGAACACGTGTGTGCAGTGGCAGCTCGGGATGCTTTACTAACCATTTGCTCCCTCCTGGTGTGCAGGGTACATGCAGAGGAACCCCCAGATGCCCCAGTACAGCTCCCCCCAGCCCGGCTCAGCCTTATCCCCCCGGCAGTCCTCGGGAGCACAGATGCACGCCGCCATGGGGCCCTACCAGCAGAACTCCATGGGGAGCTACGGACCCCAGGGCGGCCAGTACGGACCTCAAGGTGGGAACTGAGCCAGCCAAGGCCTCTCTCTGTCCTCGTGTCTTCCTGGGGCTCCAGGCTGCCCAGAGGAGCTGTGGCTGCCCCGTCCCTGCAGGTGTTCAAGGCCAGGTTGGAGCAGGCTGGGATAGTGGAAGGTGTCCCTGCCCAAGGTCCCTTCCAAACCACTCCGTGATTCCATGATAAATGTTTTGAATTGTCCCCTCTTAATCTGTGGGTGATACCAACCAGAGCTTTGCTCCTGTTGGGATTGATGGAATATGTTGTTTTCAGGGATAGCTGTACTTCTAAAAGTAGGATTCTTCCTGCTTGTTTAGGAATAAGCAGGTTGTGCCTCCCATGTAATTGTGACGAAGGGATGGCTCTCTTTGGAGGGGAAGATGATGAAGTGGTGCCAGTTTTGGGAAGGGTTAATGTGGGATTCTCCATCCTGTCCTGGGCCATTTAGCTCTGTGTGCTGGGTTGAGGTTTGGGAGAGTTTCAGGCAGCTTCTGAATCGATGTTGTTACTTGGCTGTGTCAAAACACATTTCACATGGCTTATATCCAAGTACTTTGACTTTGTGTTGAGGTGTGAACACTCCCCCTCATCTCCGTTAGCGATCTTTAAATATTTGCCGATAGAAGAATCTCGTGGTGATTCATGAACCCAACGCTGTGCTCCTCTCCCCAGGAGGTTACCCCAGGCAGCCAAACTACAACGCCATGTCCAACGCCAACTACCCCAGCCCGGGCATGGGCGGCAGCATGAACCCCATGGGCGCCGGCAGCCAGATGCACGGGCAGAGCGGGGTGCCCCCGTACAGCGGGCTGCCCCCGGGCAGGATGGGCCACGCGGCCATGGGCAGCCGGCCCTACGGCCCCAACATGGCCAACATGCCCCCCCAGGTGGGCAGCGGCATGTGCCCCCCGCCCGCCGGCATGAACCGCAAGGCGCAGGAGGCCGCCGCCGCCGCCATGCACGCCGCCGCCAACTCCATCCAGAACAGGTAGGGAGGCATCCAGAACCGGCACCGCGCCCGGCACCGCGCGGCACGGCCCGCGGCACGGGGCTGGGGGTGAGCCGCGCTGGGGGACGTCACACGGGGGCTTCTGGGGAGGTCTGTCCTCTGTGGTCTGTCCTCTGGGGAGGTCTCTCCTCCATGGAGGTCTCTCCTTCGTGGGGGTCTCTCCTCCATGGGGGTCTCTCCTCCATGGGGGTCTCTCCTCCGTGGAGGTCTCTCCTCCGTGGGGGTCTCTCCTCCGTGGGGGGGTCTCTCCTCCGTGGAGAGGTGTTAGTGTTAAAAAGAAGACAGTAAGGCCTGCAGGAGCTGTGTGTTGGGATGCCCAGGGCAGCTGTGGTTCCCCCATCCCAGGCCAGGTTGGACACAGCTTGGAGCAGCCTGGGACAGTGGAAGGTGTCCCTGCCCATGGAGGGGGTTAACCAGGGGATGATCTTTGGGTCTGTCCAACCCAAACCATGCCAGCACTCTATACATCATTTATGACATACTTGGGGAGTTTTTAATGTTCACAGGTGAAATTTAACTCTGAGATCCCTTCAGTTGTTCTTGCATTTTGCTTTCTGCTGTTCTCTGTTCCCTGGGTGACTTGGAGATGCTCCCCTGTGCTGCAGCCCCCAAAGCCAGCAGCCACCAGCTGTGTGTGATCCAAGGCATTGCTTGTCCAGCGTGAGGAACTTCTTCCTTTTAGGGCCTTGATGAGCAGCTGTAGGAAAGGAGCTGGAATTCAGTTCTGAGCTTTGCACTGTTTTCTGTGGTGGTTTTCTCCTTTATTGCCCATTTCAGAGTAGGTGTGTGTGGCTTACCAGGCTGCTGTGGGAGCCATGAACGTGCTCTGAAATTGGGTTCCCCCAGAACTGGTGGATGTGTTTGTTGTCTGACTGGACACTGCTCTTTATCCTCACCTGAGGGCTGCTCCTGCCACCTCCTGCCTTTACCTGTGCCTGCCAAGGCTCAAGTTCCCAAACCCCAATAAAGGCACCCAAGCCTGTCCCTTTGAGGAAGAAGTTTGAGCCACAGTTGTGTGGGAGGTTTGTGATACATGGAGAACAATGCTCCAGCCCAGGACATTCCACGATTCTAAACCCTGTATTCTCACTTCACTGCCCAGGCTGCAGAGTCTGCAGCTTAAAGGCAATTTAACAACTGAAATGAAGCTCAGTTTGTGGATGTGGGAGAACAAGATGAAGGGTGAAAATGTTCAGAGCTCAAGTCCCACTTTCCAAAGGGTTTGCATCCCCTTTTCTCCTGAGAAAGTGACTTGGGCCCTGGGTACTGAGCTTTACAAGAGCACCTGATCTTTGTTCTTCTCTTGGAAAAATGGTTTGGGGCGAGTCACTTCTCCATGTCCTTTTTAGGTTTCTTGTAGCAAAGCTGCTTCCTCAGAAGGCAATATCCTAGTGCCTAAAATGTGGAGTAATTGTGTGTTTCTTCCTCCTCTAGGCCTCCTGGTTATCCCAACATGAACCAGGGGGGGATGATGGGCACTGGGCCTCCCTATGGGCAGGGAATTAACAGCATGGCTGGCATGATAAACCCCCAGGGCCCCCCCTACCCCATGGGGGGCAACATGGCCAACAACTCTGCAGGTAAGCCAGAGCTTTAGGACTTCACTGGATGCATTGCCCTGGAAGGAAAATCAGTGTTAAAGATTCCTTTAACTTCCCAGGGATGGCAGCAAGCCCTGAAATGATGGGACTCGGGGATGTCAAATTAACACCTGCAACTAAAATGAACAACAAGGCAGATGGGACGCCCAAAGCAGAATCCAAGTCAAAGGTAAAATGTTCTGGGTTTTGTTTTTATTGACTCCCATCCTCTTCAGCATCCAGGGAAATAAAGCCATGTGTTGAATTGGATTGAACAGTGTGAGAAATGGAGGGGAGCGTTTCCCAGTCCTATGGGAGACATGGATTTCACCTGGAAAACAAATTCAGCATTAGGAATTATTACCTGCCACAGTGAAACTGCCAAAAGCAGCATAAACAAACCTGAGTTTGTTGGTGGAGTGGGCCTGGAGCGAGTCAGCTCTCAGCTGGGACGTGGTAACTAAAGTGCTGCAGTTGTTTCACAAACAAACCTCTCACTAATCCTGTATCAAAGCCAGAAGAGGGAGGCAAACAAGTTCTTCAGGGAGTGTTTTTCTTTGCATTGCTGCTACCAGTTTCAAAAGAACCACCAAAAAAGCAGTTTCTGAGCCCCTGGTCTCCTCCTTTGCTACCTGAAGGTAAACAAATGCTCAGCAGGTTTGATCCCTGTGCCAGCAGCAAGAAGATCCAGGAGATCTCTCACTTCTGCTCCTGTGTTCTGGCATCTGCCTCTCTTATTTATGGCAACAGAGAACTTGAATGCTCTTGGCCACAAATCAGGGCTGCTCTCTCCTGGTGTGTGCTGTGGAAGGGATCTCATGTGCCATGAACACACTCAGTTGTGGGTCTGGGGTTCACCTGGAACATCATCAGGTTTGAGGAGCACCTCCAGTTCAAGAGCTATTTTTAAGTAGGGATTTGGAGTGCCAAAGCCATCTCTGCCTCCACTCCAGGTGCTGAAGGACACAGGAGACAGGGACAGCATGAGGAGACTGGGGGGAGCAGGGCCAGGATGCCCCCTGGGACCTGGAGGAGCTGCTGTTGTGCTGCTCAGTCCTGATCTCTCTTTCATTCTCCTAGAAGTCCAGTTCCTCTACCACGACCAACGAGAAGATCACCAAGCTGTACGAGCTGGGTGGGGAGCCCGAGAGGAAGCTGTGGGTGGATCGTTACCTGGCCTTCACTGAGGAGAAGGCCATGGGCATGACCAACCTGCCAGCTGTGGGCAGGAAGCCCCTGGACCTGTACAGGCTCTACATCTCTGTCAAGGAGATCGGGGGATTGACTCAGGTCAGTGAGCCCAGCCAGGGCACAGAGATCAGCTTTGTGGCCAGAAGTGAGCCATGAATTCCCATTTAGCCACATTTTATCTGTTTTATTTCTGTAAATAAAACCCAGCACTCTTTAAGTGAGCCAGATGTCTGCTCTCCCTTTGTCTGGGTGAGAACAGTCTGTGGCCAGATCCAATCCAAGCCCCTTTTCCTGCTTTGCCCAGTGCAGAGATTGGTGACACTGTCTTTGTCTCTGCATCTGGCTGTCAGCTGACCTCGTGACTAATTTGATTTGCAGTCTGTCCCTGTGAATCTGAAAAGTTTTCTGTAGGTGAAGAAGGGAGTTCAGCAGTTTTGGGGTTGCTCTGCTTAGCCCTCAGTGCACCCTTTGTGTGAGCTGGGGAGGGTTGATTGCTCCTCTTGGAGGTACAGCTGGGATATGGAGTTTACAACCTCCTGTTTGGTTGTGCAGGTCAACAAAAACAAGAAGTGGCGTGAGCTGGCCACCAACCTGAACGTGGGCACGTCGAGCAGTGCAGCCAGCTCCCTGAAGAAGCAGTACATCCAGTGTCTGTACGCCTTCGAGTGCAAGATCGAGCGCGGCGAGGACCCCCCTCCAGACATCTTTGCAGCTGCTGACTCCAAGAAATCCCAGACCAAGATCCAGCCTCCATCTCCAGGTGAGGCCAGGCCCTGGTTTCAGCAGTGGAGGGTCCCTGGCACTGTGCTGTGGGCCAGGCTGGTCCAAACTGCCAAAAAGCCCTCCCTGTTTTCTGGCTGTGCAGGATAAAAATGCTTTGGTAAAGTGGGAGTGGACGAGACTGGGAGTGAGTTGAGCCTCTTGGGATAGTTCAGTCTTGTGTGTCCAAGCTGTGGATTAAGCTTGAGTAAAAGGAAAACCTAAAAATACACACACACCTCTCTGTGCTTGCTGCTGCATCTCAGCCTGGTGGAGAGAGAGCTCTGGGGTTTCCCTGCAGGGTGACTCCAAGAGCAGCCCTTGTTTCTGCTGGTGTTGGGAACCCACTGCAGAAGCTGAGCTGGTTTGGACTGTGCCAGTGATACCTTCTGGGAGGAGAGGCTGCATGTGGGTGTGCACTCACCCTCCTCAGGAATTCTGCTCTCAGCCCTCAGCAGGAGCCAGGGAGGATGTTCTGAGGCTCTGCTCAGAGCACTGGAGGCCTACAACAAGCTGAGTGCTCTAGGAATCTTTAAAATGCACCTTTGCTGTTGTTTCAGATTTGATGGGGTGCTCCTGTTTTTGAATATTTAAGCATAATGCTCAATTCAGATTTGTTAAACAAAAAAAAGAAAAGACAAGCAGGCCAGCCATGCACGTTGTACTCTGTAGTCTTTGGAAAGTCTGATCCTTTCTGTCTCATTTGCATTGAGTTCATTGCTTGAATTGCTGCTGAATTTGCCAACTCTTCTTTAAGCTTGAGTTTTCCACTTTGTCTTATAACTAAAAAACTTCAGATGCTTTTTCTGGTCAGGAGCCTGCTCTTGTAGGTGAAATAAAAACTTGGTCTGCTTTGAAGTTCCCATAATGTTTGCAGAAAAATGCCTTTTTGGTTCTGAAACCTGGCACCATCTTCGTCTGGCTCCTGAGGAGCAGAATAATGAACCTCTTCTGCCTGCAGTGCAGTGGTGTCCCAGCCCTGCTGAACCCTTCAGGGACAGTGGAACTGTCCCAGTGCTCTGCTGGGCACCACACTGCTCCTTCCAGCTACAGGGGGGATTGTAAAGAACTAAATCATGTCTTGTCACTGCTCAGGAAACCTGCCCCAGTAGGGCTTCAGCCTTGGTGTGTTCTGCAAGATAAAGTAACTTCTGTGCCATCAGACTGAACCTCTGTCCAAAGTGGGGCTGAGTTCTGCCCGAACTAGACCACAAATCCCATCCCACTTTATTTCCAAAACCTCTTTCTTGCCCCCAGAGACAGTGGGACAAAGATGTTGAGAGCATTTGGAGTTGATTTGGAGAGAGCTGAGATTTTTAGGAAGCCACTCTAGATTTGTTGTAGCTCTAGGTGTGTGTCAGAGTGGATTGGGTGCTGCATCAGATTTTGTTTTGTTATAGCTCACGTGGTGTTTGTGAAGGGCCTGGCTCTGCCTGGGCTGAGCTCTTGCTTCAGCACATCAGCAGAAGGAATTGCAGGGCTCTGACCCCCAACTCTGCACGTTTGGGTCCTGCTCTGAGAGGACTCTGCTGCGTTTCCAGTTCAAACCCTTCTCTCAGGGCACCTTGCTCCAGACTCCCACAAGCAGGAGCAGAGGCAGCACTGCAGCTGGCTGGTGGCTCTGATCCTTTCTGCTGAATCACTCAGCGTGTCCCTGCTCCTCTTTCACTTTCCTTTTCTTCCTCTCAGGGCCTGGGGGTGTAGGGCAGGACAGAAAATGCTCTGTCAGCCCAGCTCCAGGCAGAGCCCTGGGGCAGTGTGGAGCCCTGGTGGATGCTGCTCTTCCAGGGCCCCACACGGTCCTGTCCCCCAGGGAATCACCTGCATGAGAATAAATTCCCTGTTTGGGAGCCTGTGGACAACGGGGGGATGTTTTGAAGCCATTTCATCATTTGGCTGAAGGGCTCTGCTGTCCCACACACGTGGTTTGCTCTCCCTGCAGACCTCACAGCCTGTTGGCATTGGCTTGCTCTCCATTTCAGCCTGTTGTGCCAAATTAACTCCTGCAGAACTTTGGGAATGGTGAGGGTTGCACTGTGCTGCTCTCCATTAACCCCTTCCTGAGGCTGCAGAGGTGGAATTCCTGCTGCCAGAGCTCTTCCATGCAGTGCCCATCACACCCTCAGCAGCCAGAAGTGTCCCAGAGACAGTGGCCAGAGGGAGCTGGGAATTCCCTCGTGGGCACTGGGAGTTTCCTGGAAGCCCTGCAGGTTCCCTCTGGCAGAGTCCCCGGGGAGGCACCTTGGCTTGGAATTCCCAGAGCATGGAGCTGGCCCTGCTCCAGCTCCATGTGAGTTTGTGAGTGGGAGGGACAGCGGGAGCTGGGGACAAACACCAAATGGCAGCGAGGCAGGGACTGCCTTGGGAATGTCTTGGGAATGTCTTGGGAATGTCTCAGGGCCTCCTCCAGAGCCAGTTCTGGGGGAAGCAGCAGGGCTGGGCTGCCAGGGAGGGGCTGTGAGTGAAACTCCCCAGGAGCTGCTGCTGCCCTTCCTGCCCCAGCCCTCCCCGGCCAGAGGAGTCGCAGAGCAGAGGACAGGGTGCCAGGAAGGTGGGGTGTAAACAAACATGGCCTGGACGTGACCTCGGAGGATTTTAATGAATAGCTGAAATGACTCATCAGCCAGCAGGGCTGAAGCTGAGGGATATCGGGTGCTGGGGACGGAACTAATGGAAACATTAATTAAGAGTTCAGCTCTTGCCAGCTGCGAGGAGAGGCTGAACCTGAGCTGATGCTGTCACAGCGATCCCGGGCCGGGGGAGAGCTGCTGGAGCTCCAGCACAGCTGGATTACTGGATTACACAGGGGGGTTTGGTCAAGGCTCAGTGGAGCAGAAAGCTGGGACGTGCAGGGAACCTGCTGGACGGGTTTAGTCCTCCAGTGAAAGATCCGGCATTCCCTGTTCCAGGAATCCTTGGGAGTGGTGCTTCACCGGTGAATTCACTGCTCTGGAAGGGCAGAGCAGACAGAGGAGCCTCCTGCAGGGTTACCTGGTGGCTTCAGCTGAGGTTTCCACCAGTGGGGAGATCCTGAGACTCCCAGGACAGGGTTCCAGCCCCCACGCTCCTGGCTGGGGGGCTGTGAAGGTGACAGGCACATCCGTGGTTGTCACTTGGCAGGAGCCCCACGTTCCTGCCACGTGGTGCCCTCCAGAGCTTCAGCTCTGACAGGAGAACGTGGGAAGCACCACACAGGGCCAAGGTGTGGAAAAGGGAGCGGGGTTAAGAGGAGCAGAGACACAACCTCTCAGCTTCAGGTTCTTGTGGGGAGCCTGGCCCAGCCTGTCCTTGAACTGTTGAGCTCCTCGTGCTTTCCTGGCCATATTTCATCTGTCTCTTCCTCAAAGGACTCTCTGTTCTCGAGGCTCTGGGAGGTTCAAGGTTGCACCCATAGGGTGCAAAGCTGCTCACCCCACGTTCCTCCTCTTGCAGCGGGTTCAGGCTCCATGCAGGGCCCTCAGACACCTCAGTCCACCAGCAGCTCCATGGCAGAAGGAGGAGACTTGAAGCCACCAACTCCAGCGTCGACGCCTCACAGTCAGATGCCCCCTTTGCCAGGCATCAGGTATGGCACCACTGCTGGGGGTGGGTCACCTCTGGGTCATTGCTGCAGATGTTGGGGCCTTGGGTGCCTGTTTAGGTGGGACTCCACAGCTTGGCTCCTTCCTTCATGGCTGACAGCAACATCGTGTGTGAATATTCTTTAATTTTGGGGTTGGGTCTGAGGACAGCGTTGTGGAAGGGCAGTTCCTCTTAGCTCTGGCCCTTGGAGGGGATGGCAACATCTGAGAGGAGCATGTGAGGAAGAGTATCCTGAGGACCATCATGGACCTCTGTAATGTGGTCTTTGTGGGGCTTTTTTGGAACAGGAGTAACTCGGTGGGCCTTCAGGATGCCTTTGCAGACGGCAGTGATCCTACGTTCCAGAAACGGAACTCCATGACTCCAAATCCAGGGTACCAGCCCAGCATGAATACCTCTGACATGATGGGTCGCATGTCTTACGAGCCAAATAAAGATCCCTACAGCAGTATGAGGAAAGGTGAGGGATCATCTTCTCCTGGAGCCTCATCCCTGTCTGCCTGGGTGCTGGGAACGCTGCAGGACATCCCCTGCTCGCCCTTCCTGCCCAGAACCTCACAAGTCTTCTCCTGAGGCAGAGGCAGGTGTGATCAGTGGTTCTTGTTCTCTTCCAGCTCCAGGAAGCGACCCCTTCATGTCCTCAGGGCAGGGTCCCAACAGTGGCATGGGTGACCCTTACAACCGCGCCGCCGGCCCCAGCATGGGCAACATGGCCATGGGCCAGCGGCAGCACTACTCCTACGGAGCCCCCTATGACAGGGTCAGGTGGGTGCTGCCCTGCCCTGCCCTGCCCTGCCCTCCTGGGGCCCCTCTGCTCGCTGCCACGAGCTGAGCAGCCCGTGCCACGCGGGGTGCTGAGTGCCTGTGGGTTTGTGTCTCTCTCCCTGCAGGACGGAGCCGGGGCTGGGGCCCGAGGGCAGCCTGGGCAGCGGCACCCCCCAGCCCAGCATCCTGCCCGCCGCGCCCGAGTCGGGCATGTACTCGCCCAGCCGCTACCCCCAGCAGCAGCAGCAGCAGCAAAGGTGTGTGCCAGGGGCTGCCGGCCCCAGCCAGGGGCTGCTGGCCCCAGCGAGGGGTTGCCGACCCCAGCCAGGCTTTGCTGGCCCCAGCCAGGGGCTGCCGGACCCAGCCAGGCTTTGCTGGCCCCAGCCAGGGGCTGCCGGACCCAGCCAGGCTTTGCTGGCCCCAGCCAGGGGTTGCTGGCCCCAGCCAGGCTTTGCTGGACTCAGCCAGGCTTTGCTGACCCCAGCCAGGGGTTGCTGACCCCAGCCAGGGGTTGCTGGACCCAGCCAGGGGCTGCTGGACCCAGCCAGGCATTGCTGACCCCAGCCAGGGGCTGCTGACCCCAGCCAGGGGTTGCTGACCCCAGCCAGGCTTTGCTGGACCCAGCCAGGGGTTGCTGACCCCAGCCAGGGCTGCTGACCCCCCAGGGGCTGCCAGCCTGTCACAGTGACACTGACACATCTCTCTCTCCTCCAGACATGATTCCTATGGCAATCAATTCTCCACTCAAGGCACATCCTCGGGCAGCCCCTTCCCCAGCCAGCAAACCACCATGTATCAGCAGCAGCAGCAGGTGGGTGATCCAGAGATCCTGGCTGGCTCAACTGAGAGTTTTACCTGTGCTCTTTGTGAAGAGGGGAAGATGAAAACTCTCTGGGCTGTGCATTTGCTTTGTGAATGTGAAGAATGAGGTACCTCATCACAGAATCACAGTGGCTTTGAGTGAAGGGACCTTAAAGCCCATCCAGTGCCACCCCCTGCCATGGGCATGGAGAACTTCCCAGAGTGCACCAAACCCTGTCCAACCTGATTTTATGCTTTGGGAGACTTTTCTCCCATTTAAAAACAATACGAAAAAGTTTTAATTAACATTCCCAATGCTAACAAAACAGTGTTCTGAGAATGGAGGTTGTGTAGTTTGCATGCTCTGGTCAGGTAGCAGAAGATCGGGAAACTTTATTGGGCTTCTCTTTCCCTCTGGAACTTTCTGAATCCCTTTCTGTAACACTTTTGGTCCAAGTGATGACTTTCTTTGGAGTAAGTCCTGGATCATTCAGGAGAGCTGTTTCAGGTGGATTGTTCTGCACAAACCAGGGAATTGTTTTTGGTCTTTCCCCTTCTCATTCTGCAGCCAGAGGCTTCAGACTCCATGGCCCTGCTGCCTCCTCTCCTTGCAGTTCCCAAACCCATCAGGTTTGTTTCAGGACAGTTTGAATGAACGTGTAGCCCTTTCCATAATCCTCACATACGACTTGCTCTTTGTATCCATGCCAGGACCCATAATGTTTTCCTGATAATTTTAAGTCCTATGGTTTAGGAGAGTATAGAGAGGGCACTCACTGAGCTGTGCTAAGAATAATTCCAACTGCTCTGCAGTTTGGCTCTGCAACCAGAGCCACGGGGCTCTGAGCCAAGAGTTCGAGTTACTCTGGAACTTGTCATCTTTGAAGCCCTAGAGCTCCATCTGAAGCCAGTTATGACCGTGGAGTGTCTGAATAGCCTCCACAGCAGCTACAGCTCAGACCTTGGAGGCAAGAGAGAGCCTGGATTTTAATTTGGGCAGCAGTTGGCTGTTTTCTCCGTTTGCACTTAAAAGAATTAGGGGTGAGAAGCCTTCTTGCTCCTTTCAGCAACATGGTTTGAAATCCACAGGAAAGGAGGAAGCAGGAAATACAACAGTTTTTAATACATTTTGTCTGATACTTGAGCAGAAACCTGGGAAATGAGAGAAATAGGGTCTGATAAGATTCCTGGATGTGGAAGGAAGCAAGTGCCAGTGTCTGGTCTGGTTTGTGGTGAATGCAGAGTAGAGCTGAGCCTTTTCTGCAGGAAAGTCCTTTCTGTGGGCAGACTCGTGCCCCCGAGGCATCCTTGTGGAATCCACAGGGAACCTCCCCAGGCAGCCACAAGGAATTGTGGCCATGGCTTGTGAAAGGGAACAACTGATCCAACTTCCACATTGGGTACAGCCAACAAGGAGACAGAGCCTGTCCCAGGCCATGCCGTGGGGCAGATCCTCTGGCTCTGGGGACTCTGCCCAGAGGTTTGGCTCCTTTGTTTCATGGAATCAGTGAGGTTGGGAAAGACCTCTGGGATCAGCGAGTCCAACGTGTGACCGAGCACCGCCTCACACCGAGGGCAGAGCGCTGAGAGCCACGTTCAGGCCTTTCTTGGAGACCTCCAGGGATGCTGACTCCACCACCTCCCTGTACCCCTTCCAACGCTTAAAACCCTCCTAGAAAAACAATCCCAAACCCCCACTCACCCGCCTCACCTGTGCCTTCCTCCCGCAGAACTACAAGCGGCCGATGGACGGCAGCTACGGCCTCCCCGCCAAGCGGCACGAGGGCGAGCTCTACAACGTTCCCTACAGCTCGGGGCAGGCCCAGCCGCAGCAGCAGCTGCCCCCGGCGCAGCCGCAGCAGCCCAGCCAGCAGCCGCCGGCGCAGCCCTCGCCGCAGCAGGACCTGTACAACCAGTACGGCAGCACGTACCCGGCCGAGCGCCGCGCCGGCCAGAGCCAGTTCCCCTTCCAGTTCGGCAGGGACAGGGTCTCGGCCGCCCCCGGCTCCGGCGCCCAGCAGAACATCCCCCCGCAGATGATGGGGGGCCCCATCCAGCCGGCCCCCGAGGGTCCCCAGCAAGGGGCCCTGTGGCAGGGCAGGAACGAGCTGGGCTACGGCAGTTACCCCAACCGGCAGAGCTCGGGCGCGGCGCCCCAGGGCCCCGCCTACCACGGGGTCACTCGAACGGATGAAATCCTGCATTCAGACCAGAGGGTCAACCACGAGGGACCATGGCCTTCCCACGGGAACAGGCAACCTCCCTACGGCCCCTCCGCCCCCGTGCCCCCCATGACCAGGCCCCCCCAGTCCAACTACCAGACCCCCCCCAGCATGCAGAATCACATTCCTCAGGTATCCAGCCCAGCACCTCTGCCCAGACCTCTGGAGAACCGCACTTCTCCCAGTAAATCCCCGTTCCTGCACTCGGGGATGAAGATGCAGAAGGCAGGGCCGCCCGTGCCTGCCTCGCACATCACACCAGCAGCTGTCCAGCCTCCCATGATCCGACGGGACATCACCTTCCCGCCGGGCTCGGTGGAGGCCACGCAACCTGTGCTGAAGCAGAGGAGGCGGCTGACGGCAAAAGATATCGGTAAGAGGGAACTCCTGCCTTTCTGCTGGAGCCTTCTGAGGGGTTGGTGCTGCCTTGGCCCTTCGGTGCAATCCTGCCAAGCAGAGGGCTCTGCTGGCTTTGAAAAAAAGAGGCATTTTTATAGGTTAATTGTGTTCTGAGCCCTTACTCTGGCATTGCCTGCGGGCAGGTTGGTGGTAGACACAGCCTGTACATCACCTTAACCAGGCTCTGCTCTTCACAGGTCCAAATCAGTATCAAGTGTCTCCTTTTTGTTTTGAAACTCCAGGAGCTGGAAGTATCATGTGTTTATGTTACAGGAACTCCTGAAGCCTGGAGAGTGATGATGTCTCTGAAGTCGGGGCTGCTGGCTGAAAGTACGTGGGCCTTAGATACCATAAACATCCTGCTCTATGATGACAACAGCATAATGACCTTCAACCTCAGCCAGGTGGGTGCAGATGCTCTCTGGGGCAGGTCTTTGAAGTGCTGATGCTGCAGGGGTTTCTGTCAGCCAGGTGGCAGCCAGCAGCTCCTGCAGCCTCTGTACCTGGAGCGTGGGGTGGGGGCAGCTGTGAGTGGTCACTCCCTGGCCTGAGTGATCTGTGTGTGTGCAAAGGCCTTCCCTGGGAATTAACCAGGGGGGAGACACAACTGGGGGTGTGCAGGGGGGGCAGTTTGGATGCTGACAGCCACTGTCTGCTTTTGTCCCTTTTCTCAGAGGACAAAAATCTTTCTTCTGCACCATTTATTGCCAGAACGACAAGTACCGTTAATTGCTAGCACTGCTTAAACTCTCTGCTCTGCGTGCGTTGGCCGGAGTTGTTTTCTGATTGCTGTTCCTTCCTCCCCTCCTGTTTTTCTCCCCCTCTGTAGCTGCCAGGCTTGCTGGAGCTCTTGGTGGAATATTTCCGGCGCTGCCTGATTGAGATCTTTGGAATCCTGAAGGAATACGAGGTAGGAGACCCAGGGCAAAGAACACTATTAGATCCTGAAAGGTTCTGCAAATCTTCAGCTTCCTCCCCTGAAGAAGGGGAGGAGGACGATGAGCCACGGAGCCTGAACTGTGAGGAGGGAGAGGAGGATGAGGAAGAGGAGGAGGCTGCGTTTTCGAGCAAGGACAAAGTACCTCTAGAGAGCAGCGAGGAGAAGCTAGTGAGTAAATTTGACAAGCTTCCAGTGAAGGTGGTGCAGAAGAACGACCCCTTCGTGGTGGATTACTCGGACAAGCTGGGCCGGGTGCAGGAGTTCGACAGCGGGCTCCTGCACTGGCGCATCGGCGGCGGGGACACCACCGAGCACATCCAGACACACTTCGAGAGCAAGACCGAGCTGCCCTTGCCTCACAAACGAGCTTCCTGCTCCTCTGCCTTGAGGAAACGCTCAGCAGCCGAGAGCAACCCGAGCCCCAGGGAAGGGGAGGCTCCTGCGCCCGACGGCTCCTCGGAGAAGAGGATAACTGCCACCATGGACGACATGCTCTCGGCACGCCCGGGCTCCCTGGCAGGGGAGGAGGAAGAGGTCAAAGCTTCGGAAACGGCGAAGGAGAGCAGCAAGTTTCCCTTCGTCATCAGTCCAGCTCAGAGCCACAGAAATATAAAAATCCTGGAGGATGAGCCCCACAGTAAGGACGAGACGCCGCTCTGCACCCTCCTGGACTGGCAGGACTCTCTGGCCAAGCGCTGCATCTGCGTCTCCAACATCATCAGGAGTTTATCGTTTGTGCCAGGCAATGACTTTGAAATGTCCAAACACCCTGGGCTGCTGCTGATTCTAGGGAAACTGATCCTCCTACACCACAAGCATCCAGAACGCAAACAGGCGCCCCTGACCTACGAGAAAGAGGAGGAGCAGGACCAAGGGGTGAGCTGCAACAAGGTGGAGTGGTGGTGGGACTGTTTGGAGATGCTGCGTGAAAACACACTGGTCACGTTGGCCAACATTTCCGGGCAGCTGGACCTCTCCCCTTACCCGGAAAGCATCTGTTTGCCTATCCTGGATGGACTCCTCCACTGGGCAGTGTGTCCCTCAGCAGAGGCCCAGGATCCCTTTCCGACACTGGGACCCAACGCTGTCCTCTCTCCTCAGAGACTGGTTTTGGAAACACTCAGCAAACTCAGCATCCAGGACAACAACGTGGATTTGATCCTCGCCACGCCGCCGTTCAGCCGCTTGGAGAAGCTGTACAGCACCATGGTGCGGTTCCTCAGTGACAGAAAGAACCCGGTGTGCCGGGAGATGGCCGTGGTGCTGCTGGCCAACCTGGCCCAGGGGGACAGCCTGGCCGCCAGAGCCATCGCTGTGCAGAAGGGCAGCATCGGCAACCTGCTGGGCTTCCTGGAGGACAGCCTGGCCGCCACGCAGTTCCAGCAGAGCCAGGCGGGGCTGATGCACATGCAGAGCCCGCCCTTCGAGGCCACCAGCGTGGACATGATGCGCCGCGCCGCCCGCGCGCTGCTGGCCCTGGCCAAGGTGGACGAGAACCACTCGGAGTTCACCTTGTACGAGTCGCGGCTCTTGGACATCTCCGTGTCGCCTTTGATGAACTCTTTGGTTTCACAAGTTATTTGTGATGTACTGTTTTTAATTGGCCAGTCATGACAGCTGTGGGATCCGAGCCCCCGTGTGCGTGTGCGTGAGTGGAGAACTTAGAAACTGACTGTTGCCCTTTATTTATGCAAAACCACCTCAGAATCCACTGTCTGCCCTGCGCTGTCCTGCTTCTCCCTCGGGGAAAGATCTCCCCGGCCCCTCTCCCCCTTCCCTGCCCCTCAGATTTGTCCCGAACCCCTTATTAAAGGAGACAAAGTTCTGTCTACATAGAAGACTTTTTTTATTTTAACCAAAGTTACTGTCGTTTACAGTGAGTTTGGGGAAAGACGATTTGCCGTGTTATCCCATTGACAGGCACCACTTTCATAACTGTTTTTAATGGTAAACTCTGAAGGACAAAAAAGTGACTGCTGAACTCTGTGTGGTTTATCGTTGTACATTCACAATCTTGCAGGAACCAAGAAGTTACCAGTTGTGAACAGACCTTGTCCAAGGGAGGCCTGTGCAGTAGCGTGTAGAACTCCATGTACTGTACACCTTAAACTGTAAACATACTGTAATAATGTCTCACATGGATAAAAAAAAAAGAAAAAAACGCTGGATCAGCAGCAAGCTGTAGTTTTTAAAAATGTTTTTAGTTAATGTTGAGGAGAAAAAAAGGCTTTTCCCCCAAAGTATAATGTGTGAACCTACAACACCCTGACCTCTTTCTCTCTTCCTCCTTGATTGTATGAATAACCCTGAGATCACCTCTTAGAACTGGTTTTAACCTTTAGCTGCAGCCCAGCGCTGCCACGTGTGTATATATATATGACGTTGTACATTGCACATACCCTGAGACTCCTGCAGTTTTGTCCCCTCCCACCCTTTATAGTATGACGAGTTAACGAGTTGATGACCTGCAAAAGCGAGACACAATTATTTAATCTCTTGCCAGACATCCCTCCCTGGAGGATGCTGTACAGGTCTCTGTGTATAAAGTCATTGCTGTCTCAGCAGCCAATCAACTTATAGTTTATTTTTTTCCTGTTTTTGTTTTCTTTCTAATCGAGGTGTGAAAAAGTTCTAGGTTCAGTTGAAGTTCCTGATGAAGAAACACAATTGAGATTTTTCAGTGATGAATTCTGCATATTTGTATTTCAGACGATGTAGCTAAAAACTTGATGTAAATTCCTCCCTTTTTTCCTTTTTTGGCTTAATGAATATCATTTATTCAGTATGAAATCTTTATACTATATGTTCCACGTGTTAAGAATAAATGTACATTAAATCTTGGTAAGATGTTTGTAAGGGTTTTTTTTATTGGCAGGACAGGGAGGGCAGCTCAGTGCTGCTGGTGCCCGAGGCCTGCCCTGCTCAGGAGCTCTGCAGCTTGCTCTGACTCTGCTTTCCCTGCTGGAATTTTTCCTTAGGAGCTGCCCAGGCTCGGGATTCGCAGCGTGAGGTGAGGCTGTGGCTGCCAGGGAGGGGAAGGGCCTTGCTGGGAAGGGAGGCAGTTCCCTCCCAGCTCTGTAAAATGGAAAATTTTCCTTCCCCGCGCATTTTTCACATTTTCTTGGGAGCGTGGCACAGACTCTTGACTTCCTCCCGAGCCGGGGCTTTCCAGCAGCAGAGCTCCCAGGCCCTGCAGCAAACAGGCCGAGCTCAGCCTCTCTGGATGAGGACCTGCACGTTGCAGGGCTTTGGAAGCAGGTATTTCATTTAGCCCCAGGCTTTGTCCTCGGTGGATACTGCAGGTAGGGTAGCCAGAACTGCTCTGAGCTCATTCAAGAAAAAACAGCTTTTTTTTGTAAAGGCAAACGTCATTTTTGTTCAGAAATTCCCCTTGTTTTATCTTCCCAGTCCTCTCCTCAGGAGCTCTCATTCCCAGAGCCTTCATTCCTCAAACTTCAGATTCCTGGGGGCGACTGTGCCAAAATCAAAGAGTTTTTTTCCTGAAAAGCCTTGTCTGTCAGCAGGAATTGTGGGAGCTCTTCCAGGCAGGGGAGTCCTTCAGGTGGATGGCTCAAAAGGCAGGAGTGGTGCTGGGCTTCCCTGGCTCCAGGAGAGGCTGGCACCCAGGACTCTGCTGGACCCTGCAGCCAGCTCTGCGCTCCGGGAGCTGTGTGGAACCTGGCGGAACACACCCGGAGCTTCTGCTGCTTGTCCCGAGCAGAAAGGAGCCGGCAGTGGAGGCAGGTAACGGCAGCAGCGTGGTTTGTGTGGA
The DNA here is from genome assembly GCF_036417665.1 of Passer domesticus. NCBI lineage: Eukaryota > Metazoa > Chordata > Aves > Passeriformes > Passeridae > Passer > Passer domesticus. The sequence continues at coordinate 5,508,059 of NC_087497.1, read as the reverse complement.
TTTCATCCCGAGGGAATCCAGGGCTGGCAGGGAGGAGAGGCACAAGACCCATCTGACCAGAACCACGCACCCAGCTGAGCCCAGGGGAGGAATTCTGCTCCCCATCACTTGTGTGTGCACAGCCACAGCCCCCCGGGCGCTTCTCCAGCAGCGAAAATGAAGGGCAGAGGTGAGAAATGAGTGAAATGAGAGCAGCGGCACCGGGGCAGCCACACCTGCCCCCGCCCTTGATGCTTGGGCCTGATCTGTACCCAGATCCTTCTGCTCCAGGAATTCCTTCTCACACCCTCGGACCCCAGTCACTCTGCTGTTCCCCATTTTTTTGCCAGCAAAGGAAACTCGAGTTCTGCCAAGGTTGGTGCTGCACGAAGAGCTCGGGAGCCTCCTGAGGGCTCAGCAGCCCCAGTGGCTTCTCCTTCAGCCCAGGGTGGATCCGGGCCCTGAGAGCTTCACTGAGGGCTCTGGGTGAACTCAAGTTTTCCCCTTTGCCGGCAGAAACGGGTCACAGAGAGGCGTGTAACGAGCTCCTGCAGGAATGGAAAGATTTGGGCGCAAGGCGTGAGGGACTGGCGTTCAGGCCGCCCCGCCCGCGGGGCCGGGGCCATCCCCCTGTGCCCTCCCGCCGGGGCCGCGCTGCCGCCTCAGCTCCTTGCGCTGCTGCTGGCGGGGCACAGCCCTGGCCCTGCCCCGGTTCCGGTTCCCATTCCCGGTCCCGGTCCCGGCTCCCCCGCCCGCCCTCAACAAAGATGGCGCCGCCCGCTCCTTCCCCACACGCGCGACACCGGAAAAAGGGGGCGCGCGGCCGGAAGTTGCGCGGGGGCAGCGGGCGGCGCCAGGGAACCGCGCGCGCCTCTGGAGGGGAGGGGGGGGGGGCGCTCCTCGTCCCTCCGTCCGCAAGGGGGCGCTGCGGGACCGGAACCGGGATCGGGATCGGGATCGGGATCGGGATCGGAACCGGGATCGGGATCGGGACTGGCACCGGGATCTGAGCCGGGACCGGGATCGGCACCCGGCTGGGTGGGGAGCCAGGAGCTCCCCGGGACTGGAGCCGGGATATCCCCGCCGCCCTCAGCCCGGGAGCCGCACGGTGAGGCCTGAGGGGCCCAGCCGGGCGGGCCGGGCCAGGCGCGGGCTCGGGCGGGGTTCGTGTCCCCGGGGGTCCCTCCGTGCCCGGCTGCCGCTCCCGGAGCCGCAGAGCTCCGCGGCCCTTCCGCCCCTGCGGGTTCGGTGCCGGAGGAGAGCGGCGGAACCGGCCCCGGGCTGTCCGGTGCCCGTGCCCTGCCGGAGCCGCAGCCCAGCCGGGTTCTGATCCCGAGCAGGTGCGCTTCACCCCCGTGGGCTTTGAACACCGCCCTGGGTTTTGTCAGAACCGCTCCCGCCGGGATCCAGAGCCGCGGGAAGCACTGCCGGAGCCGCAGCCTCCGGAGCAGCACCGGGCAGGAGGGATGGCCGGCAGCGCCCGCGGGAACAAACTGCATTTCCAAAATCCTGCCGCGGTCCTTTGGCATCCTGGTTAGAAGGGCTTCTAAAACGTGTCTGGAGCGTCTCACGGCGGGCTGGGGAGGCCAGACCGTGCTGGGATGCAGGCTGGAGCAGCACCCTTAGCTGCCGGCCGTGGCGGGGATGTTGTGGCGAGCGGCTGCTGCCACCGGCTGGTCCCTGCCCGGCACTGCCGCTCCCGTCCCTGCCCACGTCCCGCTCTCAGCGCCGCTTCCCAACTGTGATTCACAGCTGAGAGCCGAGGGAAGCGCAGAACACAGAGAGGAAAGCGTCTTTAATTCAGACTTCGCGTCTTTTCCTGCTGGAATGTTTTTAACGCCCTTCTCCCTCTCCTTTTTGTGTTCGTGCAGGTGCTCTTTCCCACAGGATTTTTGGGGCTGAGCCATTCCCGACGCTGCCTTCTGGATCCAAACGGGGCTTGTGGGCTGCAGCTCTTTTGAAGGCTTTGCTCTGTCACAAGGTGTGCTGCGTCGTGACAGGAACAGGCTTTTTAAAGCTGTTTGCTTTGAGCTCTCTTGGCACATCCAGGCGAGGCTTTTTCTCTGCTTTTTGAAAAAAACTATATTTAAAGTGCCAGGACAATTTTTGCCGCTGTGCTTTAATAGGATTTGCAGCTGTGAATGTGCTTTAAAGGAGTTTACAGCTGGGTTGAAGTGTCCCCTTGCTCAAAATAACGTCACAGCTTCGTGGTGCAGGAGAATGTGCCTCCCACCAGTTGCTTTGGGAGTGCTGGGGAGCACAAGGAGAATAGGAGCAACCCCAAAACTTTTATTTGTGGTTAAATAGGAAGCATAGCCCTGTGGCTGGGGATTGGACTTGTCAATGAGCCAGTCTGGATCTTGGTTTTTGCCTTGCTGATGATTTGCTCTCTGCCCTCTGGTGCAGTTTCAGCCTGGCAGGGTTTTTTTCTGCACAATGGCACAGTGATTTTAGGTTGTGGAGCGATGGATTTGGGGATCTCTGCGTGTTACAGAGTGCTGGAGCAGACAGAAGGGCAGGATGTGGTGTCACTGGGACCCAGCGAGAGCTGTGGGCTGTGTGTTTCTCTAACTGAAAAGCAGTTGGTGGCTGGGGAACCAACGGAAGAAATGTTTTATCTTCAAGAGCTGCACAGCAGATCCTGCCTGCCTGCTGTGGCTCGGGGCCAGGGGATCAGAGCTGGGCACCACGGCCCTCAGGACATGAACTGGGGAGGCTCCAAAAGAGACTGAAATCCCTCAGGAGAGGTTTGCAGGGAGGAGGTGGACGGGTGGATTCAGAACGTGCCCGGCAGGCAGGTGCCAGGAGCTTTGCCAAAATACTGGAGAATTGCAGGTGGAGTGGCACAGAGTTTGTGTCCTGCCTGTGCTGTGTGCCTGACTTCCACCCTGCTCTGGCAGGAGCCAGCTGAGTAAATCCATTCCTGGCTTCCCAGGGGCAAACACAGAACAGGAGAGAGGAGGGAGCTCCTGGCAGCCCCTCTCAGCAACTGCTTACACAGGGGTTAGGCTCAGAGTCCACAGGAATTCTGTCTCCATTCCAAGAAAAAGAGGCTTAGATCCCATTCACGGCGTTGGCACTGGATGTGTGTGAGGATGCTTGGCTCCAGCTGCTGGAGCTCCTGCTGAGGCAGCCGAGCAGCCTGTCTGCTCCAGGGATTTACCCTGCCCGGGCAGGGGGGGCAGAGAACCATAGCCTCTCTCCCTCAGTGTCTTGGCCAAGGTTAACAAGGATTTTTTTTTTTTAGGAATAGTATCAAAGAGGTTTCTGCATCATTTCCCAGATCCGTGATCTGTTCCATAAGCGACTTTCTTGTTCACACAGACTTGCACCTTTTAAGTGCCTGACAGTAAATAAAGGCGTAAAATTCACAAATGAGGCTGAAGCCCGAAATCCCTTTCTTTGTCCTCTGTGTTTACCAACCCAGGTTTCCCAAAGTGGAAGGAGAATTCCCCTGGCACCGGCGACCTCCTGAGGCAGTTGCTGGGTGTGGGATGGAGCTGTGGAGCAGGGCAGACCCCCAGCTCCGAGAGGTCGTGTGCTTCGCCCTGCGCTGCCGGGCCCTGGCGCTGCTGCTGCAGGCAAGTCTGGGGGCCAGGGAGGCTCTGCTGGGTTTTGCTGCTCCCACTACCCCTGAGATCCATGAGCTGGTTCTGCACGATGGGGAAATCATCCTCTCTGGAGAGCCAACAGACTGTCTGCAGCCAGGGGTTTTACTTACAGGTTGCTGTTCAGTAAAATTGCTTTAATTTCCTTGTGACTTGCTGTGTTTTCACGCTGCTGCTGCAAGAGGCTGCTTTGGCACAAAGTGTGTTTATTCACAGAAAAGGAACAATAATCTCCTCCTGTATGTTCCTCCCAAGCCTTATTTCCAGAGATGTCCTGCTCTGAGCATGGGAGGGCTTGGCTGTGGCAGCCAGCACAGAGCCCAGTCACGGCCATGAGCAGCTTTCCCTGGCCAGTTCTGCAGGGATCCATGCTGGATCCCAGAGCGTTATTCTCTTCACATGTAAATACCCCAAAAGGTTGCGTCTGCACCTTTTCACAACCTCGTGGGCATCCTGGGCTCCGGCCTCGGTGCCACCCTCACCCCTTGCTGGAGCTCTGGGTACGGGAGCATCTCCGCCAGCCTGCAGCCCTCTCTTGTTTTACAGGCCGTGTTTAACCTGCTGATCCCGGACCACGCCGCCGACGCCTTCTCCCCGCCGCGCTCGGGCCCGCGGGGCCCGTGGGACGCGCTGGTGGAGCGGCTGCTGGGCGGGCTGGGCCGCTGGGACGCCGAGCACTTCCTCTTCATCGCCGAGCGCGGCTACCTGCTGGAGCACAACTGCGCCTTCCTGCCGCTCTTCCCGCTGGCGCTGCGGCTGCTGGCCGCGCTGCTGCCGTGGCCGCTGCAGCTGCAGCCCCGCAGCCGGCTGCTGCTGGCGGCCGCGCTGCTGAACGCGCTGCTGTCGGCGCTGGCGGCCGCGGCGCTGCTGGCGCTGGGCCGGGCCGTGCTGCGCCGGCCTCGCCAGGCCTTCCTGGCCGCGCTGCTCTTCTCCGTCAGCCCGGCCGGCGTGTTCATGGCCGCGGCCTACTCGGAGAGCGCCTTCGCGCTGCTGGCCTTCAGCGCCATGTGGCAGCTGGAGAAGGGGCACGGCCGGCTCAGCGGGCTGCTCTTCGGGCTGGCGGCCGGGGCGCGGGCCAACGGGCTGCTCAACGCCGGCTTCTTCCTCTACGCGCGCGGCAGGCGCTTCGCGCTGCAGCTGCAGGGCACGGCGGCGTCCCCCTGCAAGCTGGCCTGGTGGTGGAAGCGAGCGCTCGGCCTGGTGACTTCGGCAGTGCTGACGTGTGCCGGGATTTGCCTGCCTTTTGCCTTGTTTCAGTACTACGCCTACGTGAGGTTCTGCCAGCCTGGCACGGGTCTGGGCCAGAGCGTTCCCGAGCCGCTGCTGCAGCTGGCACGGGACAAGGGCTATCGTGTGGCAGGCGTGGGTGCAGCCAGACCCCCCTGGTGCTCCCAGCGCTTCCCTCTGGTCTATTCCTACATCCAAGACACGTACTGGAATGTGGGCTTCCTGAGGTACTTTGAGCTCAGACAGGTCCCAAATTTCCTGCTTGCTCTGCCTGTCACCCTTCTGGGCTCGTGGGCTGCCTGGACCTACGTCAGCACAAACCCCCGGCACTGCCTGACTCTTGGTCTAGAGAGGAGCAAGGGTGACGAGAGGGGAAAGCCAAGAGATGGATTTTGTGGCCCTGCTGCCTTCGTGTACGTAGTCCACAGCACGGCCCTGCTGGTGTTCGGGTTCTTCTGCATGCACGTGCAGGTGGGACAGGGGACATTCCTTGTGGGGCTGGGGTGGTGACAGCACAGCAGTTTGGGTGATTTCTGCTCTGCCTGTTGTCTGTCCCCAGGTGCTGACCCGCTTCCTTGGCTCCTCCTCTCCCATCCTGTACTGGTTCACAGCTCACCTGCTTCAGGAACATGAACCTTTACTCCGGAGCGCGGGGACTGACAATCCAACCTCTGGGGAGCCTGTTCCGGGTAAATCTCACAGTTCCTGTGGGAAAGGAACCTCGGACAACCCCGTGGTGAGGCTGCTGCTGAACTGGCGATCGATTACCCCCCTCAGCAAGAGCATCCTGGGCTTCTTCCTGGGCTACTGGCTGCTGGGGCTGATCCTGCACTGCAACTTCCTCCCGTGGACGTAGCGGGCTGTGCTGGCACGGCAGTGGGGCAGGAGCTCTGCTCAGAACTGAAACTCGCCGCTCCAAAAGCCTGAGGTGGCTGTGGTGACGCCGCAGTGACAAAGGTGTCACTCCTCCCTTACCGTGTCCCGGGGCGGGATGTTCTCTGTGGTGTGATGCTGCAGCACCCCGCCCCGCTGGGCTGGCACTGCTGACGGCCAAAATCCCCATCCCCTGCCTGGGGTGGGGAATGCACCTGGGTTCCTGCATCTCCTGAGGGAGATTACGGCAGGCACGGGTTGGTGGCAGGGTGCTGTGATGGATTTGGGCATTCCCTGGGATGTGCTGTGGGCACGGCGGGCAGGGTCCAGCTACCCTGAGCCGTTCAGACCGTTCCGGTTCCTTTTCCACGGTCCCGATCTCAGGCTCCGAGCCAGGCTGGGCAGGGGGCGCGGCGGGGGTGGCGGGCGCTGCGTGGGCACATGCACCACCCCAATAAACACCTGAAAGTTACCGGAGAGGCGGCTCAGCTCGTTCCGCCGGGTCGGGGCAGGGTCGGGGTGGGGGTCACGGGTTCCGGGGGCGCGATCGGGGCCGGGCTCGGTGCCGGGACGGGCGCGCTGCGCTCCCGGTGTGGCGGCGGGGCCGGCAGGGGGCGCTGTGCGGCGGGGCCGGGCCGGAGCTCGGGGCGGGACCGGGGAGGGGCGGGGCCGGGGCCGGGGCGGGACCAGGCCCGGAGCGGGGCGGGGCGGGACCGGGCGCGGGGCGGGGCGGGGCCGGGGCTCGGGGCGGGCCCGGAGCGGGGCGGGCTCGGGGCCGGGCCGGGGCTCGGGGCGGGACCGGCGGGGCCGGGCCGGGATCGGGGCCGGGCCGGGGCTCCGGGCGCCGCGGCGGGGCCATGAAGGACTGCGAGTACCGGCAGATCCCGCCCGGGGCGGCAGCGGCGGCGCCGGGCCCGGGCGCGGGCGGGCCGGCGGCCCCGCGGGCCGGAGCGGCGCGGCGGCCCCGCAGGAAGTGGGAGGTGTTCCCGGGCCGCAACCGCTTCTACTGCGGCGGCCGCCTCATGCTGGCGCGGCACAGCGGCGTCTTCGCCCTCACGCTCGGCCTCATCCTGGCCACCAGCGGCCTCTTCTTCGCCTTCGAGTGAGTCTGGGCCCGGCGGGCTCGGGCTCCGCGCCGCGGGGCCTCCCCTCGCGGCTGCTTGTCCCCCCGCTTCAGGCCTGCCTTTGGGGCTGGCTGGCGTCCCTCGCCGGCCCCGGGCTGGGAGGGAGGCGGGCTGCGGGTCACCTTCCCCCGGGATCCCCGCTGGCCTGCCCCCCGAGCCCTTTCCCCCAGACCCTCGCTGCAGGCATCACTGCCCCCTCACCTGTGCCCAGCTGTGGTTATGGGGGAAGGGCTCGTTCTGCGCCGTGTTTGCTCAGTCTGGCCCCAGGAAGGGGTTTAGGATGCCCCCCTGGCCTCTAAATACAGCCCCCAGGTCTCTCCTATTTGCTCCCAAGAAGAGAATTGGCCCAAAATTCCATCCAGAAAGTCCCCAAGGCTCGTGGGCTTTGTCCACCACTGGGATCTAGGAGCAGTGTTTGTTCTAAATGTGGAAACCCTTCGGGGTCCCACCTCGAGGGTCTGCACTGGAGCTCGGCCCCCGTTGTGCAGCAGAGTCTGGGGAATTGGGAGCTGCGTCTCCCCAGTCCCTTTTCCTTTGGAAGCTGGTCCAGGGAAGCTCCCTGCTCCTGCCGCCTGAGGGAGGGGAGAGCCAGGAGCATCCCGGTGTGCCCTGTGCTGCCCTGGGGAGCTGGGGAAGGAGCGCCCTGGCTTCCTGACACCTGCAGGGTTCTGCTGTCCTGCCTCCCTCTCTGTCCCGCGAGGGATGGGAGCCGCTTTTCCCTGGAGCAGGGGCCCGCTCCTGCCTTTGGATCACGGCGTTGTTATCCCTGCGAGTCTCGGAGAAAAGCTGCCCGAGCCTGCTGGTGGCGAGATGAAAGTGCTTGATCGGATTAGAGGCTCTGAGAAGTCAGATGAGCTGAAAGGGACAGGCAGCTGCGGGAAGCAGGCACGGCATCCCGATGGAAAAACCCCTTTCTCAGCATCATCCGTGCTCTGGCAGCTCTCTGCCAGGTCGGGGGCTGCTCAGCTCAGCACAGTGCAGGCTTTGTGTGGCCAGGCAGAGCACACGGGGCATCTGCTGTGCCTCCCTTCTTGCCGAGTCACTCTCTCGTGCTTGAAGATGCCCTGGGGCTCTCCCGAGTTGTTATTTTAGCAGGATGCCTCTGCTGCACAGGCTCCAGTTT